>NC_091431.1:24657297-25282297 GCF_032191515.1 Phaenicophaeus curvirostris | reverse complement strand
TTTGTCTTTCACTATGTCTAACTTTGCCTTATATAAGGTGGAATCAGTTGCAGTTATTTGTGTTTCTGCACTAAATATTGGATGCTTGAGACTTTGCAGCTGACAAATGGTCTGTGACTGTTAGTGTGGAGCACCAATTTCTAATGTTAAGTTTTAACTGACGAAAATTTTATCTAAACTTCTGTGGTTATGTTTGAGATAGAAGAAATAAACCAGGAAGTAAAACTTTTTATCTTCATCAAACTCAAGTAATGCATAGGCTGTACAATTTGGTCTACAAATTTAAATGTGCTCTTTCCTTAATTCACTTTACATTTCACATGGGAGAATGTATGTTATGCAGTGTACATCCTGTTTTATAGGGGTGTATGTTCAGTGATTTCTTTGTATTACTCTGATAATCTAAATTCACTAAATCCAGTTTAACGTGTGCCTTTTGAAGTGCTTTTTTTTTAAAATTACTCTGGTTTCTCGTTCCTTTGTGTACGAACTAAAGTAGAGCTACTTTCTTGGACCGGTACAGTCTCTTAGGCAACTCGTGCCTGCAAAGCATTTGTGTGATGCTTTGTAGGAAATAGGTTAATCACATTGTTAATACCTTTAATTATTGTTTGATAACTAATACTTAATGCTTTTTCAAATTGCTGTCAGAAAGTTGCTCTAAATTGAAGAGGCCAAATCAGACTTTTTATTATCTTGTTATTTACATTATCTCTTGAAACAAAATACGATCAATTTCCTCTGAAAGAGGGCAGCTGTCTGACTGGGGTTCATATAGGTCAGAGTCAAACTGCAGGAGTTTGGAGTTTCTTTGTTTTGTCTTTAAAGCAGAAAATAGATTTAGAAATATGTTCCAAAATCCACAGAAATTAAGGCTCTACCTAATATAGTACTTTTGAGAATCAATTATATCTATTTTGAAATTTTGTATTCTGTCGAAGTGCATTAGAGATAGTTGTTTGGTTTTTTTTTTTTTTTTTTTTTAAATACAGGCTTCTCATCTATTAAAAAAAGTGAAAAACCTAAGGAGGTATCATACGTAAGATTTTCTGGTAATGGAAAAACTGCTGTATTGAAAGACACATAGGATATTGGAGTGGGTAAAGCTCTTGAGTTTATTAAGAATATAATCTTTTATAGTCATCTTTGTAAAAGCAATACATAAAATCATTCTGATCGAACTTTTTGCTGATAGTTTCCTTCATGGAAAACACTCTTTCAAAAAAACGTGACAAGCCCCCCGAAACACTCAAACTGCATGAGATTTCTTGAAAAAATTCAGCTTTTCAACTAGTAAACAGAACATCTGTCAGAATAACCAGTTAATGCCCACTTCCACATATTAGGGAGTTAGCCCAGTTCTTGTGAGTCATGAGTGAAAATCAATTTGCTTTCCTTTGTTTTCTTTTGTTAAAAAAGGGGGTCCTAGGTTGTTCAGTGTAGTCAGTAGTATCCCAGATAGCTCTACATGTCTAAAAAATAACATCTGTCTTTTTTTTGTGGATAAAACTTGGTTTCCAACCTGTCCATGCTAAGCAGCTGTGATGTCTAGTCTCCTACAGTATCTTCTTGCCGGTTGAATCTCCTCCAGTGATGTTTCTGATTTTTTTTTTTTTAATTTTTAAGTTGTTAGGCCCCATTTAAGCAAGAAAAAAAGGTGAAGAGGTTGCTTTGTCCCACTGTTCCCTGACAGTAGATCAGTAGTAGCTAACATGACTAAAAGCTGCTGAAACATCTTTTTTTTTTTTTTTCCTCTAATGTGGCCATTATTACATACTTTGAGAAAAGGTGTCAGAGACATATCATTTTGTGCTGACCACAAGCTGTGCTGAGATGTTCTTGGCACATCCATGTTGTAAAGCCTTTCTATTGGCCATGTGCTGTCTTGCTAGGTGTTTTGGAGTTGTTTGGTGGTGTTTGCTAGGGAGTTGTTTGGTGGTGTTTGGTTTTGGTTTAAACCAGAGCGCTTTCTTTTGACAACTATAATAAAGTGAAACTGAAGTATTGTCAAACAAGCAGTTTTGTTTTCTAAATCTGGTAACAGTAGTTAGCATTTACTAGTTCGTTTTCAGAAGTTTTTCAAGTGGTAAGTTAAAAGGAAAAGAAACCGATAACATAGATTTATTTTTTTTTAGCATATGTATTGAATTAAATGTATGATCTGTCTTAAAACTTTTTTGTATCATAGTGGATGATGTAGTAGATGAAAGTGATGATAACGATGATGCTGAAACAGAATCAGAAGTTGAAACTGAAAATGATGATGACAAGGACCAACATTTTAAGGTTCGTGTGAGACAAAATTAAATGGCAAAATCAGGTATCACATTTTTTTTCAGTTGCTTGAGTGATGTATGCAGCTGTACGTTTTAAGTTTTAAAAGGGCTTTGAGGAAGTTTTTAGGGCAATTGCTAAAATAAAGAAAGCTCCTGAAACTTAAGGAAGGTGGGTCCTGCTTGAAAATATCTTTGTTGTTCAGATTGATTTGAGATTTCTATTCAAAGCTGTTTGCTTCACGTGTTATGTCTGGTGCACAGATGCCTGGAACAGAACTGCCAACTCTTTTAGTAATATTCTGTTCCCAATTTTTATTTCTCTCAGCTCTCTATTCTTACCTATACCACTCAGTGCATAGGAGCTGCTCCTTTCCTGTCATTCTGGACAGGATTGAATAGGTTGGTGTTCCAGCAAGGTAACTTAAGTTCTGCCAACTGTAGAGGTAGAGCTTAGATCTCTCACTGTTACATGGCTTTGGGAAGGTCCTGTTCTGCTCTTCAGCTGTCAGTTATGACATGAGAAGACATTTGGTCGGAAATGCCTTTTTCTTTATTTTTGTTACATGTATTCAGGTGTTAATCGAATTGTCTGTCCACAGACTGGAATGAGAAATTTTACTCAAGACTCTAATGTGCCCTATCTGCCATAGAAGCAGTTATTCCTTTGTCACCACAGTCAGATGGAATCTCCACATTCCAGGTTGCAGCAGTTGGATTATGCACAGATCTCATGTGAAGTGTAGTCTGATGTCTGTACATAATACATTTGGGTGTAAACAGGAAAATGGAGGTGTTTGTACTATTTCCGATGAAATGAAGGCTTTGGTGTACTAATAAGACTGAGCTGCTTAAACCTGTGAGGTGAAAAGTGCAGGTCAGCTAATTTTAAAATAGTTATATTCAGCTTTTAAAGTATGCCCGTGTCAGTAGTAAAAGGTGGATGTAATTATTTTAGCAGTTCATTAATTCTGGATGCAAGATTAATTTGTTCTGGTATTCTTTCAGAATGATGATATTGAAACCGATATCAATAAACTGAAACCTAGAGAGGAGTTGGGAAGACCCATAGAAGAATTGAAAATGTATGAGCACTTTTTCCCAGAACTTTCAGAAAACTTTCAGGTAGAGTACATGATTCCCAATGCATTCCTCATCATGACTTATTGATTCTGGAACACACTCTTGACATTCTTCACTGGGTGTGTAGTTCCTCTAGCCAAAAAATGTGTGTGCAGTTCTAGAACTAAATATGAGTGTGCTATGGAGTGACTTACTTAATTAAATTTTATGAGTTACTTTGAGAAGGGAACAGTAGGCACATACAAACAAAGTGTTTTCTGATATGTGATTGTTGCACACAGCAGAAAGTAAAACAGTAAGAAAGGTTGTGACATTTCTGAAAAATATTCATTGTATCGTTTCTTTAAATGCTGTGGACAACTTTAAAGTAGTATGTTAAGATATCAGGGGAATCAACATAGAGTTGTTAATTTGTTATTGGTGAACTACTTGTTTATGACTTTGACACTACATTCTTGTAAAAGCTGAAACTTCAGCTGTTTACTATTTTTTAAAATATTTTTTCTCTTTTGTTCTTTAAGAAATATGACTTAATTTCCAAGGAGCCAAAGCCTTTTGTACCTGATGCAAATCTGGGTGGACCTATTGTTGTTCCTACAGCAGGAGAGGAGCACTCTGCTGAAGCAAAACAGTCAACCAAAGGAATTGCTTTAAAGGAGAGCAATCCTTTATTGACAGAGGAATACAATAGAAGGCCAACCTTTCTGGAACTACCAAAGAAAGATAGTATCAAAGACAGTGGTTTACACTACCAAAATGATCAAAGAAACCTGCTTCCATCCTGCCAGTGTCTAAGCCAAGAAATTGTGAAAGGCTTGGACAGAATAAGTCTGCAGAACAATGGAAAAAATGATCAGTATTATGTTACAGGCTGCGTAATAAAGAAAGAAAGCAGAACTAGCCTTACTCCACTTCCTTGTAATAAACCCTGTGAACATGTTTCACCTTGTGGCAGCAGTCTCCTTGAAGGATCGCCTGTCCAGCTGGGAAAACTCTGCTGCACTGGAGTGGATTCGGAGGAGGAGGATTCCAGATCTAGTTCATCAGGGGAACAAGTAGTGCTTGAGGTTTCTGATGTGTCACCAGTTCATGACTGTGATCTTTATATTGAAATGGTAAAAACCACAAAATCAGTTCCTGAATATTCAGAAATGGCCTATCCAGATTATTTTGGCCATATTCCACCCCCATTTAAGGAGCCTATTTTAGAAAGGCCATACGGGGTGCAAAGGTGAGTTACCATGCTCCTTTTTTTGTTGTTGTTTTGTTCCCTTAAGAAACAGTCTTTTAAGATGAGATTAACAGGCACATATACAGTGTTTACTTTGGCATCTAGAAATATTGTGGTGAAAAGCAGTATGAAGGTAGGTGAGTAGGCACTGATCATTGCAGAGCCATAAGAAAGAACGCAATCTGGTTTTGTTATTTCTAATTCTAATTCTGTACTTTGGTTTATAAATACCAAGTTCTGTATATAGTCCGCCTTTCTGCCTTCCCACTATCCCTTATCTAAATTTTGTAGTTTCTAAAAAAACCAAACAAGAACAATACACAGCCCCAACAAACTAACAGCCTCCACCATCTGAATACTCCTTTCAGTTCTTAGCAAAGAGCACAGTTAATAGTCTAAAGGTCCTTCAGCTCTTCTCTTTGCTGTGCTAGAAAAGCTGTCTTTCAGGAAAATGTAGTGGGAAAAATTAATACGCTTGAGTGTTTGGTTTTAGTGTTTGCGGCATGACAGACTTGAGAGGTAGAGAATGCTGTGGATGCAGTTTGTGTTAGGTCCTGCAGAGTGACATGCAATAAACACAGAATGAAAAATAAGAAGCCAACAAAAACCAGCACATCAACGCATCCATTTGTTTCTTCACTGAGTGATATTGGAAGATAATGAAGGATGATAGGACTCTTTAAGAAAAGTTTCCAGAGGCAGCAAGAAGAGCTGGCTCATAGCTATAGCAAGGCATTATAATGACAGGTAAGCAAGCTGGCAGAACATATAACAGTATGTATGAGACGTTGCCACTAGCTTAATTATTATATTGAATGCTTTCAGCTTTCTGACTTTAATGAGGTTTTTCATATTTACGTCTAGTTACTAAGATAATTAAGAGATTCTTTAGGCTGTAGTGTTAAAACCCTTCAGCTGTTTCACACGTTATAAAAAAAAAGTGATCTTTCTAGTTAAATGACAGTGTTGAAATGCTAACAATGAAAATGACTATACTGTTACTAGAAAGTACTCTTCAGTGTTGAAGTAGAATCTTCCCTACAAACTTATTTTTGAGATAGATTCAGCTTATTTAGAAGGGAGATAATCTTGAATCAGAAGTTACACAACTGCATTTCAAGAAAATCTTTTAAGTCTTCATGTACTTTCTTATAGTATTTAATTCTGAATTTTCCTCTATAAAACTGAGGTCAGATAAAATTTGTCATTTCAGTGCTTGTTCTTCTTAGATTTCTTGATTCTGACTTTAAACCAACAAACCTACCTGGGTGGTTATAATATGATATAAAGATGATTTCTAAACTGTGAAGGTAATCCTAGAGTGTTTTATTTTCATTTGCTTCAAAATGTTTTATTGTATTTGCTGTGTTGTAAGTAGCTTTTTTGGGTCTTGTATGAAACAAGATGAATTATCAGGTAATACTGAATACTTGAATAAAAAATCCTGCATCACCTTTTGAAGCACACTGTTCTAAGAACCGAGTTTTCTATGAATGACTTGGTCATATTACTGCAGTAGAACAAATTCCTGAGAAGAGAACCTGTTTAAAAAGGCTTCATCTTCAATATGCTTCATAGTTATAGGGAGGTGGTGAAAATTAGTTTGGTAGGGGACATGGAGAAACTTTTAATTCTTCTACAAAGCCATGTCCAAACTATTTTGGCATCCAGTGGGATTTACATTCTTTGTAATGCAAGCAAATAGTCAGTACTTGTCAGCTAAGTCTTATTTAGAAATCAAAAGGTTGCCTTAATGCTTCCTTGTAATAAAAGACAACGTTGTCAGAGCTGAAGTTGGGAGTTAGTTTTCATTTTACTTTTTTTAGACTAATGCGATATGGGGTTTGGAAGGTTCTCTAAATCTTGCAGTATGCTAGGAGGTGCGATGTTTTTGAATTTGTACTTTGGAGTGTTTTTGGGTTTTTGTTTACTCTTAGTAATGTGTTTTTCACTGTATTTTTGTTTGGAAAAATGTCATTGAGAAACGTTTTATGCTACGCTACCTTTTAGGGGAGAAAATTATTACATAATTCAATACCCTGTACATTCAGGGTTAAATTCCTACTTTGTTCAATCCCTTAAAACTTGAACTTGTTTTTTGCTGTACGCTTTAGTATTTTCTAATTACTTCTGCATTTTTTAATCATCTGGCACTTAGAAGTGACCATCATGTAAATAGGGATCCACAAAGTACTGACTTAGCTCCATGTCAACAGTGTTGTTTTTATAATTTTTCCTTGAATTATTCCAAAATAGCTTCCCTTTTCTTGTGTGTGTTTTGGTTTTTTTTTCGACCTGAAGGTTTTCACTACAATTTTTCCCTTTTTTGTGTGCATCTCAAATACCATTTCTTCTTTCCTTTTGTCTACTTTGGTTATTAACTATGTTTTTTGAATGCCTGATACTCATTAATGGACTTTGTCTTGGCAAAACTCCTGTGATGACAGGAAGTATTATGACCCTTTAGGGCTGAGTCATACTGAGATCTAAGGATTTTTGTGAGGTCAGGTGTGAGATCAAAACCATGTAGTTCTGCCCTGAGCTGAACCTTGTGAGATTGTGGTGAGTCAGCCTTTTTACAGTTTTGTTAGTGTATTGAACCGGTGATTCTTTTTTTTTTTTTGTGTAGTTTTAATTCAGTAGGAGGTGCTAGGGTTGTGTACTTACCTTCTTTCTCTCATTTATTAGCAGTATTTAAATTAAATGGAGAATGTCCATCCTGAACGTACTTTACCACTTTGTTCCTGTTTTCTTCATTGTTAATCTGCCTCCTTTTCTTCTTATTGCAGGTGCTGTGCAAGCTTTTCCACACAGCTCTGCCACTATATTTCATTCTTGAACTGCAACACATTCTTACTTTTCCAAACCAGGACCTAGATACTGCCAGTTGTGCAATGATTTTATGATCTGGATAAACATGCACCTGACATTTGGCTGACATCACCAAATTCATTCTTATTTGTTACCTAGTCGATAAATGAACCTAGATCTCCAGAGGTGAAAAGTTAGTGCACTAACACACTCACTGCACGACCTACTCTCTAAAACTCATTAATTTTAATTATGGTAGGACTCATGTAAGTTACTAATGTTATCAAGTACTGTCCTGGATTAAAGCATTAACATAAGTAATGTTTGAGTAATTCTTGCTTCTACTATAAAGTATGAAATGGTGCATTTTTTTCCGTAAGATAAAAGAAAATTGTGTGCATGAAAACTCAGTTCTCTTGCAGACAAATATTGAACTCAGTCAGCTGTGGACGCAGGTTTTTAAACTTAAGTACACTTACAGTTCGTGCACATAAGTGGTAGTGAGGCTCATGTCTCTGAAAATCTATCCCAACTTCTTCCTGTCAGCTTTATTACTTTTCGTTGTTGTATGAGGCAGTTTCTCTTTTGTAATTGGAAATGTTATGCAACAATTTAAACAAGAACTCTGCTTTTTGTTTTAGGACAAAAATATTTCAAGATATTGAAAGACTGATTCATCAGAACGACATTATAGACCAGGTTGTGTATGATCTTGATAATACGAGGTAAGTTTTTACTCTTATGAAAACAGTATTCAGCTAATACTCCAAGACTATCCCACTTTTTCTGGGATATGACTTGCAGAATTTAAAACAATACTATCATGACAGACTTCGATAAAAGCTTCATCATACATAACTGTGTTTCTGCTATCCAGGCTGTAGTTAGAGGAAATTTCAGAATAACTTCTGAAGTACCAAGTGAGGACTAAAATAAACTTAGATTTGTTTTGGTTAGGTTTGTTATATTAATTTTGGTCCCTTTTCTTTTTCTACTCATAGTTGCTCAGCACCAAAGAAAGCAGGTGTTTTGAAGTTTAATTCCAAATTTGAATCTGGAAACTTGCGCAAAGTTATTCAGATCAGAAAGTAAGATATTTAAACTCTTCTTTTCATAAATAAGGCCTTTTATTCCTGCTTCTTAATAAAATATTGATTTGGTTTTTTGTTAATTTTTAGAAACGAGTATGATCTAATTCTGAACTCGGATATAAATAGCAATCATTATCATCAATGGTTTTACTTTGAAGTCAGTGGAATGAAAACTGGCGTTGGTTACCGGTTTAACATCATCAACTGTGAAAAGTCAAATAGTCAGTTTAACTACGGTAAGATGCATTTTCTGTTTTCTGAGAAGAAATACATAGAAAAATAACTATACTAGACAGCCCAACTGTGTCCTCCCTTCAGTTTCAACTAGGATCAGTGGTATATGTTTTCAGATCAGATTCTTTTTTAGTAGTGCTGCTAGAAAACGTTTTGACAAGTTTCAGTTAAAAAGAAAGAACGTGTCTTAAAACACTGGGTGTCAGTTCTTAAAATCAAGTTCTGTTGTGAGGCTAAAGCAGGTAGTAAGAACATTGTGGATGTGGCAGCATCAGAGCCTATTGATCCACACAGGTTCAACAATGAAAGCTGTCGTCACTAATCTTTTTCTGCTTAGAGGTGTATTTCAGATGTGAAAGTAAGCAGAGATGTTCTCTACTGGTTTTGTCTTGCTGATGGGGAGGGGCATGTTATTTGAGAAGGAAAAGTAAGCCTCCTTTGAAGCAGGTGACCCTTGCAGTCTCCAGTGAGCAGCGTTTGCTGCTTGTACCTCATCCAAAAGTACTGGTGTACTGGCTTACTGAATATGCCTTTATTCCACTTTTCTAGGGCAGAGAGGACAGGAAGAGGGATATCATTAAAATAATTAATTAAAAAAACTGACTTGAAACGTTAGTTATTTTCCAGTTATCGAAGTGAATGGATCATAGCATCAATTTCTGTGTTCTTTGAAGACTCGTCATAATGATGAGTTGGATGGAGTGGGACCCAAGACTTCTTGTATGTTACTTTTCATACTAGCCACAGCTTTCATTTAAACATTTCATTTTGGTCTTCTGTAGAACTGATTCTTCTTTTAATTTTTTTTTCTGAAAATTCAGATGTGAGGGAAAATCTTTGGTCCCCTGGTTGAAAGAGTGTACATACCCAGGCATTCATGAAAGTATATTCAATAATAATGAGTGAATGTGTATAGGTAGTTCAGACACTTCAATATAAGTGTTGATGTGGATCATTAACATCTTGATGTTTGATGTTAAGCATTAAAATAAGATTAACTTTTTCTTTAAGGTATGCAACCTCTCATGTATTCTGTTCAAGAAGCACTAAATTCTCGACCATGTTGGACTCGTGTTGGGACAGATATTTGTTACTATAAGTAAGTACACCAATCAAACATACAGCAGATCTCACACTAAAGATTAGTTAGGGTTTTTGAAGTGAAATACTTACTTCCAAGTTTGGTGATTTTATTTCAGTAGCTCTGCTGTGAAGAGTTTCTTCGTGGGTTACTATGAAGAGTAACAGAAGTGATAGAAATATATAGGGTCTTGTTAGCACACTGCTAGAATTTAAGCTGTTTATCTTTTATGCTTTTGACAAACTGCATGCTGTTGCAGTTAAGTTTTTAAGGGAGTGTATATATAAATGCTTACTTGAGATCTTAACAGTGGCTTCCAGTAATACTGATCTTATGGTGCTTGTGATCAGTCTCCTGTGTTCTGTAGTGCAATCATTGCAGAGTAATCCTGAAGCACAGGATGAGATGACACACCATACCTATGCATTGCCTTTTTTGATTGACAGCTGTTTGCGTATTTTTCATTAAGTTTGGTGTGGGTTTCTTGCTGTTTGTTTTTGTTTACTCACCTCTTCCCAGTGAGTGAATGTCTGTCACTGCTATAGCAAAGTATCTTTACAGATGGTGGAAACAAGTATTTAACCTGTATGCACATAGAGAAATGCAGTCGTTAAAAATTTCTGGCTTTTAGAGTGTGTATTCAGGAATAACCAATGATAAATTAAAAAAATTACTCTAATGCATTTATTATTTTTATTTTACTCTTAGGAATCACTTTTCAAGAAGTTCAATTGCTGCTGGAGGTCAGAAAGGAAAATCTTATTACACAATTACTTTCACAGTGACTTTCCAACACAAAGATGATGTCTGCTACTTTGCTTACCATTATCCATATACATACTCAACTCTAAAGGTGAGAAGATTATGATCTGTTATATAGATAAATAATTATGCTTTTGAACACAAGCGTTAGTGAGTGATTTTTTTTTTTTAATAAAGTTCAACTTGCTCCTTAAAATGGGCAGTCTTCATTAAGTGTTAGTGTTTAGACTGGGGAAGAATGTAGGGTTTTCTAGGGACTGTTACTTAGAGCAGTAAAATTGATACTTGCAGGCTAAATGAGTTTTCTGGGAATCATAATTAGTAATTGACTGGAAAAGGTGCTAAATGGATGAAATATTTGTGTTTGTGTTGAGTGATTCATGTGCTACTGTTCTATATATACCTCTTAATAACTAACCTACTAAAGGTTCTGTATTTAAGATAATTAGAAACCTTTTTAGGATGATAATTTAGATAAAAAACTATTGTGAAGTGTTTTGTACTGAACAAAACTCTTGGCTAGAATTTCTGCTGGTTGTTTCTCTCACAGCAGTAAAAGCTAACTTGAGGGTTCAGTGGCCAGCACGTAACAGTATTGAATGGAGCTTTTAACTAAGCCACGCGTGTTCTAGGAAGAAGTACCTGTTAAGGGATGTTATAAGCACCTGCTGCCTCCAACAGCTTTGAGGCCTAGAGTTTCTCCTGCCAAGCTGCTGGGGCCTAGCCAAGGGACCCTGGAAGTCTGTCCTGGGCTGATGGGTTACCATAAAATCATAAACTGGTTTGGGTTGGAAGATCACTCAGTTCCACCCTCCCTGCCGGGGCAGGGACGCCTCCCTGATCCCACTTGATTAGGTTCCTCAGAGTCCCATCTAACCTGGCCTTGAACACCTCCAGGGATGGGGCTTCCATGACTTCTCTGGACAGCCTGTTCAAGTGCCTCACCACCCTCACAGTAAAGAACTTCTTAATGTCTAATCTAAATCTCCCCTCTTCCAGCTTAAAACTGTTCCCCTTGTCCTAAAACTACACTCTGTGATAAAGAGCCTCTCCACAGCTTTTCTGTAGTACTGTTTAAGTAGTGGAAGACTGCTATAAGGTATCACTGGAGTCTTCCATAGGCCAAATGAGCTGAATTCTCTCAAGTGTCCTCATAGGAGGTGCTTCAGTCTTCTGAGCATCTTTGTGGCCCTCCTTTGGACTTGTTCTAACAGATCCATGTCTTTTCTCTGCTGGGGACTCTAGAACTGAATGCAGTGCTCCAGATAAGCTCTCACAAGAGCAGAGTAGAGGGGCAGAATCACCTCTCTTGACGTGCTGGTCATGCTTCTTTTGATGCAGAACAGGATGTGGTCACGCATTGCCAACTAATGTTGAGCTTTTCATCCACCCACACCCCAAAGTCGTTCTCTTTAGTGCTACTTCCAATCCATTCTCATTCCAGCCTGTTTGTTTGGGATTGCCTTGGCGTAGGTGCAGGACCTTGCACTTGGCCTTGCTGAACTTCATGATCTTTGCACAGGCCCACTTTTCAAGCTTGTCCAGGTCCCTCTGAATGGCATCCCTTCCCTCCAGTGTGTCGACCATGTCACACAGCTAGTGTAAATGGCAAACTTGCTAAGGGTTAGGTGCTCCATGGTTATGGCAAACCTGGGGTCTCCTTGTGGTTGCCCAATATTCTCTACTGCTAGTTCTTCATAGATCTCTTCCCACTTTGATGCCCATAACAACTTTTGGGTCGGGCTTAAGACCATAGTCGCTAGCTGTTTACGATCCCAGGGGACTAGTACTTGTCCTAAAAACACATTCTCCAGCAATGACTGTGTAAATGGGGCTCTCAAGCCATTCATTTGTTCTGTTTTTTGGACTTCCTTCATGAGATCCCGTTGAAAAGCTGCCCATTGAGGTGGTGCATTTTCGTGGAGCTGAACTGGGTAAGCTGCTTTAGGCACACTTTTCCCTTCAGCCACAATGTTTTTAAACACATCATCCCATCTATGTCTATAATCTTGTGACGACTGATACCGTGACTCCGTCTCTTTCTCAAATAGGGGAGCAGATGGATGTACAATTATGTTTTCAATAGCAACTTTTTGAGGTTTAAGAGTGGGTCTCCTGGGTCTCACTACACTTTTCCTTTCTACCTCTGCTACTAATTTCTCCCCTTCGTCTTCTGACGAACTCAGGCATACTTCAGAAGTCTCCTGAACTTCTTGTTTTCTGAATAATCATTTTGCATTCCTTTGGCATCTAATGTTTGTTTTACTGCCCCAGCTAAGGACTTCTCCACTTCCAGTGCTTCTGCAGTCGCTAATACTAAGCGCCTCGTGGCTGCTACACGCATGGCTATATCATCTCCATGGGAGACATGTTTCCAAATTAAGTCTCCTGCATGTTGCCAGCTTTTGAGATCAAATGCTTGAGGGGTTTCTGTCAGAGCTCTATGATCTTTGAGCCATCTCAATAATACCTGCAGGGTATTTTTATCATAGGTAACTCCTCTTTTTGATAAAACATGCATTATCATCTTTACACTAGCTTTATCTTCTGCAGATATCTGGGCCCCCATTTCTACTACTATAACTTTAGCCGCTCACCTGAATTCGCGATTTGGTGATTTGCCTGGGCGTAGGTTTGTCCACTCAGTCCAGCTGGCCAGATGATCGTTAGGCTCAAGTTTCACTCCCCACACTGAGTGCTGGTTCTGCAGATCCAGACACCTTGTAGACTCATCACACCGAGGTCACCATTTGAGGGGATTGATGCACAGACTACTGCCTGGTGAGCGGAAGACCCTTATTTAGGCTTAATGGCTCCTTTATATATGTTAACTAGCCGCAGTTTTTCTTTACAATGATTGGTTGGTTTTGCTACTTGTTCCCTCACATTGGTGTTATACGATTGGCCAAAATTAACTGTTGTGTGCCGTGGTGTTATACGATTGGCTAAGATTAACTGTGCATGCCTTCTTCATGCTTCTTCTCTCAGCCAAGGTCTTTCAAGGACAGCCTCCATTTTCCTGTGTCCTTCAGCCTGCAAAAACCTCCGCAGTTCCCCTTTTTAAGGCAGTGGGAACTTCACCAGACTGCCATTGCTTTTCAGATACAATGGGTAGTGGCTTAGCAACTTCCTCTACCAGTTCCTTCAGGACCCACAGACACATCTGATCAGGTCCCATAGACTTGTGCATCTTCAGGTTCCTTAGATTCTCACACCTGATCTTCTCTTACATTGAGTGGTTCTTTGATCTCCTAGTTGCTGCCCTTCACATCTCCAACTTGGGCAGTGTGGCTTGAGCCCTTGCTGAGACTGAGGCAAGAAAGTTGTGTACTTTTGCTTGGTTCATATCCTCGGTAACCTGCTATCCTTTTCCTTCCAGAGAGGACCCCACATTCTCCTTAGCCTTCCTTTTATCACAGACATACCTACAAAGCGTGTCTTGTCCTTGACATCCTTGGCCAGATCCAATTTTATCAGGACTTTAGGTTTCCTAACCTGATCCCTGGCTCCTTGGACAATTTCTCTGTATTTCCCCCAGGCTACCTGCCCTTGCTTCTGTGCTCTGTAGGCTTCTTTTTTGTGTTTAAGTTTGTCCAGGAGTTCGTTGTTCATCAATGGAGGTCCCCTGGCAGTTTTTGCTTGACTTCCTGTTTCTTGGGATCTATCACTTGGAGAAGATGATCCTTGAATATTAACCAGCCTTCTTGGGTCTCTCTCCCCTCCAGGCCTTTATCCCATGGTATCCCACCAAGCAGATCCCTGAAGAGGCCAAACCCTGCTTTCCTGAAGCCCAAGGTAGTGAGCTTGCTGTCTAGTGAGCTCTGGTCACTAGAGCCAAGGCTTCCCTTGAGCTTCACTTCCACATCAGCCCTTCCTTGTTGGTGAGAATGAGGTTCAGCATAGCTCCTCTTCTCATTGGCTGTTCTGTCATTTGCAGAAGGAGTTTGTCAGCTGTGCATTCCAGGACCCTCCTGATTGTTGTTCGCTGCTGTGTTGTCCCTTCAGCAGACATTGGGGTAGTTGAAGCCCCTCGTGAGGACCGAGGCTTGCAAATGTGAGGCTGCATCTGTCTGTCTATAGAGGGCCTCATCCACTCATTCTTCCAGATTTGGCAGACCCCCCACTGTAAGGTCACATGTTCCAGCCTCCCCTTTAATCTTGATCCATAGGTTTCTCCTATATCCCTATGTGAAAACCAGTGTATGAAGACAAGTATTCAATCAATCAGATATAGAGAACAATATTTTGTGTTCAGAATTACGACGGAAACTTGAATGTTGTTTAGAACAGCAGAAAGAAAGATTGAAGAAATAGGACTTGTGGAATGTGGTGTGATATGTGACTGCAAAAGTTTTGAAGTATTTATTTTTTTTATGCAGATGCATCTTCAGAAACTAGAATCTATGCACAACCCTCAACAGATATATTTTCGACAAGACATTCTCTGTGAGACACTGGCTGGCAACAGTTGTCCCTTAGTCACTATTACAGCCATGCCAGAGTCCAATTACTATGAACATATCTCTCAGTTCAGTAAGTATGACTTTTCTTTCTTGTCTACTGAAACTAATCTAAAACTAGGTCTTTAGGAAAAAAAGAGTAATGCATTGTAAAATCAGCAATGTAAAGTCAAGTTAATTTAGTGAAACTAGAAGTTGTCAATATTTGTGATTTGCTTTGTATTTTATATTAATTTATGGTAGTCTAGTAAGGATGTTAACATCTTGATATATAGGAGTACATATATTCATGTTTTTAATAGTTTTCTAGATATTTTTGTTACCTTTTGTAGATAACACTTTCTGGAAAAAAATACCTTACTTCTTAGTGACTTTTTTTTCCCAAATGCTCAGGTTATTTGCTTGTAAAAAATCTTTCATAAGGCTAGTATCTAAGCTACTGTGATTTGTAGTCAGCTTTAATGACAGCATTCCTAGCTTACTCTTCCACACCAGTATTTTTCTTGGTTGTTGGGAAAAAAAAGCCAGCAAAGTCATCCTATCATAATGGCCAGTTCTAACTAGTTGTCATGGTATAATTGTCTGAATTTAAGACTCCATTGTGGGAGTTCTGTAATTAGTAGTCCTTATAATGGTATTCTGGCAAGTTCTATCAATAACAATGATAACCTTGAATACTTGGCTCTCAAATACCGTGTTTTGCGTTGTTAATAAATGAAGCTGGCTATTACCTCTTTTCTCAATAAACAAACTGTTTACTTAGCTTGGATCATATTTTGCATTTTCTGTGCCTACCTATTTTAGGGAATCGTCCGTACATTTTCCTGTCTGCTCGTGTGCATCCTGGAGAGACTAATGCAAGCTGGGTTATGAAGGGAACGCTGGAATACCTTATGAGCAATAATCCAAGTGCCCAATGTTTACGAGAATCTTATATTTTCAAAATTATTCCCATGCTCAACCCAGATGGTGTCATCAATGGAAAGTAGGCATAAGTTTACTCTTTTTCCATCTATTATTAAGAACAAAACAAAAACCAAAGTAATCCCAGAAACATACAAGTGCAACAACTTAATATGAAAAAAGAATTTACAGAATTGCTTGGACGTTTGAATATTTTTGCTTTTCAAAGACAGATGCGTTGTCATGAGTTTAACTTCATAAAAACTGTTTTCAGTTGTTCATGAATGATAATGCACATTTCCTATGTTATTTGGCACAGCGGTTTAATTGTCTGTATGAACTAGTCTTGGTTAGGTGTATAGTCTTATAGGGAAAGATGGCTGCTTTTAGGAAAAGATAAACAAGTTAGTTGTTCTCATGAAAAAGAACAGCTCTTGTCTCTGAGAAAGGGTTTTTATGTGGCTATTCTCCCTTTTTTTTCTTATTCATGTCTTTAGAAGAATGTTATGGAAATGGCTATAGTCAAATGTTATCAAAAGTGGGAGAGTTAGTAGATGTGTAAGAGTATCCTGATTTAATTAGTTACTAATGGCAATTCTTCCACTCAATACCACTTCTTTTATGTTTAAGGGGTATTTCAGAACCTTTTGATACTGCTATGAGTAAGCATTAGCAGTTTATATTTATTTGGTTACAGGGAATTCATATGAAATGCAAATTTTGGTATAGTCAATCTACAGTTCCTTCTTAACCTGTTTATGGGTAGATTTAAAAAATGTTTTGTGAACAAAATTAAACATAGATTTGAGTAGAACCAAAGTAAAGTTTTACCAGAGTAAAAGCATGTATATAACAGAACAGCGAGAATTAAGTCATTCAGAATACAAGTGAAAATTTAATGCAGGGAAAATTAAGGAATCTATTCCGGTAGACGCAACTGAAAGACAAAGTCACTAAGGGTGACTGCATGAACGTAAATTTCAGGAAGTTTATAAGTTCTTGCTGGTAATTGACTGAATGCAGAGATGATCTTTATTTGTTTGCTGGTTTTTTTTGGTTGGTTGTTTGCTGGGTTTTTTTTTTCGTTGGTTGGTTGCTGGGTTTGTGGTTTTGTTGGTTGGTTTTGTCTTTCCGTCTGTGTCTCTGCCCTAACAACTTCATGTTTCTGGTTGACTTTAGTCTTTTTATTACAGAGGACAAAAGGCCAAAACTGTAAAGTCACCATTTATTCAAAATTACTGATTTTGAGCTAGCATTTGAGTAGAACTGCAAGCTTTCAGTTTCAACATCAAACAAACAAGAATACAACTGATGTCATATAAGAAGCTACTTCTAACTTGTTTTTAGGTTTTCTGTAACATAAATTAAAAAAAAAACCAAACACTTATTTCATTTATCTTGTTAGAAAAGAAGCTTGTTTCTTACCAGACCCCTTCCAAAGAAGCACAGATGACAAAGAAAACTTTGGGGTTGGGGGTGGGGGAGGGAGAGGCTTATTTAAAAGTATCATAATACAGATTACATCCTGTTTTTTCCCACCTCCCCCAATAGCCACCGTTGTTCTTTAAGTGGAGAAGATTTAAATAGACAGTGGCAAAATCCAAATCCAGATCTACATCCCACTATTTACCATGCTAAAGGGTTACTGCAATATCTGGCTGCCATAAAACGTTTACCTTTGGTGAGTATATGTGTAAGGAATTCTGAACTTTTTTAATCTTATCTGTGTAACTAGTTGGTAAAGTGAATGTTTTAATATGGTATTGTAGACTGTGTCACACTTAAATTTGTCTTGAGCTGATGTTCTGCAGACCTTTAGATCTGAATCTAAAGGTTTCTTCCCTAGATGAATTGTACTTTTTTGTCTTAATGCACAACTTTATTATATAGGCAGTTGTTTCATGATTATTTGGAACTGTCAACAGTACAAATAAAATTTATTTGTCCTTCTGTTGCTTCTATGAAATGTTAATTCCATATGCCTTGGCTTTATTTTGCCAAATGATTTATTGTAGGTCTACTGTGATTATCATGGTCACTCTCGTAAAAAGAATGTATTTATGTATGGGTGCAGCATTAAAGAGACAATGAGGCACACAAATGTTAATGCTGCCTCTTGTGACCTGGTAGAAGACCCTGGATATAGGGTAAGTTTGATATTTGTACCCCTTTCACTTGGCATGAATTTGGAACAGACTTTTCAAATAGCTCCCCAGTATTATTCTGTGCACACAGTATAGCATTATAGTGTAAGCAGACTCATGGAATGATTTGTTTGTAATTCAGGAGTGTGCTTTGAAGTATTTGAGTGCATTAAACATTGTGCATTAGTGCTGCCAAGGATTTAATGCGAGTAGAGTGCTTAATTTTTTTTGTATCAGTATGTGAGTTTTTTTGTGTTCAACATTACTGTTGTAGTAAACATATGCAAAATACACTTCTGCACATTTATAATTACTGGATGAAAAAAGCCATTTAAACATGGAGAACAGCATTCTATCAAAAAGAAAATAAAAATACTGAATTGCTCTGAGAAATACTCGTTTTTGTGTATGGCAATAAGCAAAATTACTCTTAAGATGTGTAGTTAAGATACGTAGCCCTGATACATATGCATAGTAAAGTTGCACAAACAACATCTATTGCATTGTATAAGCTTTCAGAACTTTTGTAAGGTACCAGTCGGTGTTGCCTGTTTCTTCTATGTAACTCCACTGCCACCTTGTGTCAGTTGCAAACTGTGCAACCAAATGCGTCTGAACCCCATGTTTTTTTTCAGGAGATGGAGACTTAGACTTGAAAAGCCTGTGAATGCACGTTAAATACTAGTTATGCATCGGTAAATGTAAACGAGTACAGATGCTCTCAGAATTTTTTTTCCTACTCTTCCTAGTTCTGTAGCTCCTTGATTTTCTTGGTAGTTTCCTGGATGCTGAGTCTGTTGCTACGCATGTCTGCTGCTTAATATGTCTATATGGGGGTTTGTCACTTCAGCCTGTACTACCATAGCTCACAAAAGACAGTAAAACTTGAGGGGAAAAAGCTTTTAGGCTCCAGAAAGGTGGACTGAAATGTTTGGGTAAGATTATACTAGTAATGGTATAAGTGCTATTGAAAGGGCAAATTCAGTGTGGTCATATGTTTTGGCTTAATTGATATGAATATAACCTATAAAGAATGTAGTCATTTAGCATTTCTCAAGTATATGCGTTTACATAAGTGATTCTTTGTTTTTCCCCAAACCTGTCATGTAAACAGTTGTATTGAACTTTGTTTTGCATTCTTGAAGTTCAACATGCATCTAGTGCTTTGCTAAATAAGCATTAATTTTATGCAGTGATAAAATACTGCCTGTGTTAGGTTTGCAAATTAGATTGTAGGAACAGTCTGAAATTGAATTAAATTAATTGTGTGGTGTATGTAGTACATAATATGAGCAAAGTTCTCAGTGAATTAGGGTAAGATGATGATGACTTGGAGAACTCTTTTGTATCCTGGTTCTTGCCCACATGGCCAACATTTAACTTGTAGTGATTGAATCTGAAGAAGAGGGTTTTAATAAATAGGAATTGGCAAACCTGTTGTCACTTGAGCACAACAGGTTTTGAGAACTTGGGACAGAGAAATGTTTTCATTCTTGTTCTTTTAATTCAAATTCCAGCAGAATTTTTTGATAGAAGTTTGTGATTGAATATTCTCCCCCCCCAGCTTCTCCAAATGAAATAACTGCTGTATTTCTCAAATTTCTATTGTGCAGGTACTCCCTAAGATCCTGAGTCAAACTGCCCCAGCATTCTGCATGGGCAGCTGCAGCTTTGTAGTGGAAAAGTCCAAGGAATCAACAGCGCGAGTTGTTGTCTGGAGAGAGATAGGAGTGCAAAGGAGCTACACAATGGAAAGCACATTATGTGGATGTGACCGGGGCAAATATAAGGTAAGAAAATAAATGAATTAAACTGTACATGCTTTATAATTTCCTGCCTCTGCATTGATATCTCGTTCTATAATGCTGCTTGCTTGCTTGCTTTACACTTCTAAAACTCAGAATTCTAAGATCTCTGTGTACACTTACAGCGAAATTATGTAGTTCATATTATAAGTTGCGTAAAAGTCTTCACCTGTCACTTAAACTTCTTCGTAATATGTTATGCTTACTGGCTGTTCTAACAAGATTAATTATTGCTTGTAACATGTATGTATGCATGGAATTAAAAAAAGTCAGAACTGTTCTTTCAGTATATTATTAAAATTGGGTAGGAATGAATGCCAACAATAGAAAAAAAACTTCCTTCACACATGGCGATTTCAGACATCACCACGGCAGTTCATAAGTCTTCAGCAGATATTTAGTATTATCCCTTACAGAATTTTTGGATGTCGCTGCAGAAACAGGCTTATAAATCAAAACACGTTTGTATTGGGTTACTAGAACTACAGATTACACAACTCTGAGCATATAATGGGTGTTCAGCTTTTTAACTTAAGGCTTGCTTTCAACTTGTTTCCTTCAGAGGTGTTAACGGGACTGGATATTTGAAAACAGAAATTGAGTGTTCATAACTTCTCACTAGTAGAAAACTTATTTCAAAGAAAATATTTGTAAGGCAAAAATGGAGAACTACCAATCTAACGTCTGGTCTTTAAGTTCTGTGTCAGGGTTAAAATCAGCTACAAATTGAAGCAAGTTTTTAAAATGCACATTCATGGAAGAAGACAGTTCCTCTGCTAGAAAATAGGGTTTAGGGATTGCTAGTTGAGAAAATGACCACAAACCTCAAGTAAGGTGCTTGACAAAAGGTCAGAAAACTGGAATCAGGGTGGAGCTGGGCAGGAGCAAAGAAAAGATGGAACAAAGTATATTTAATGTATTAATGTGCTCCAACACTCATCTCCCTAGACAGAAAGACGGCGTATATTTTGGTGGGAATTTCAGTAGGTCTATACCTAAGTAAACAAGTTAATTTTGTTAATTAACAACAGAAGCATTCCTCCTATTGTTGGAATATTCTGTTATTCCTCAGGTGACTCATCCAACTGGCCTATTTTATAACTTCCACAGTGTTCCTACAGACATGAACCTTGCTGGCTTTAGCAGTGTTGCTACAAAAAATTCTTAAAGGTGAATTGATGCTTTGTGAACAGAATTTCAAGATGCTTAACCTGCAAAGCACTTCTTCAGTAAATGAGGAAAAAAAATAGCTGAATTCTGTAGAAAAAATTATTTACTCTAAAGGGCATTCTTTTGTAATATAAACTAACTGAAGAGATCGAATTGCTATTCTGTCATTCATTTTGTTTGGAATAAACCAGTTTGAGGTCTTAGTCATTCTCTGAACATGCAGCATTCTGAATTTTTTTCTTCACTGTGATAATGCTCAAGCTTATTAAGAAAATGTATCTAAAAGGGAAAGGTAACTGAACAAAGCAATAAAGAGTAATGTTTTTCCAGTGGGAAGGTCTAAGAGATGAAAAGGCTGGGTTTTTTTGGGTTTTTTTTAGTGGAGGGAGTAGCACTAGCAATTCTGTGAATAAACTGGTGGTATAAATTACACAACATATTTCATAATGTTATTTCAAAAAACAGATGATTTAAACTTTAAAAAATACCTCTTCTCCTGTTTACCACCCTGAAGGGCAAGATACTAGATATGAGGGACTGCATGTTGTGTGAAGGTCTGAAGCACTTTTTGCATTCTAGTTGGGCATCATCAGTGAATTTTGTTGAAAGCTCAAAGAGGATTACTCAACAATTCTGTTCTTTGTGGAAGAAATACAGAGTCTTTACCAAAGCTGGATAATATCAGAACATCAGCGTTTATTATTTTTTATTTTACTAAAGCACCAGTGATGCTAGACCATTTCCAGCCAGGAAGCTGTTGAACTCGAGCAAGGAATTCTTGCTTGATGTTAGGATCCCTGGTGACAGTGTTATCTCTGGAAGCAATCTTGTTTTAACTGCTTGTGTTGCGTCTTTGTAGTGCTTTGAGAGTTAGAGCTGCAAGTATTGCTCAGTCATCTATGATTCAAGATTTTGAAAAGCAAGTGTTCAGGTGAAGAGATGCTCAAAGATCTACTGCGGAGAATAATTAAGATGCCAGGCGAAAGAACAATGCCTTTGATAATTCAAACAATCAGAAAACTGAAGTGAGTTCCTTTCCTGATTGGAGATTAAGTTTGGGAGTATTACTTAATTTTCAAGTTAATTGATAAGATTTTGTTACCTAGAAATTTTATGTTGCAGATAAGGAGATAAAGATTCAGTTGACAAACCTTGTCAGTTATCATGATCCTTCAGTCTCTGGATTTAGAGTTCTCAGAAACGGGCACATCTTCTTAGCCTCTGCTGAATAAGAAAGCAGAAAAATAAGATCCTGTTTTGCAGTCCAACTGACTTCTCCAAATCTTAATATGGCTGTTTTAAATTTATGAAGTACATATCAGGAAGATTCTTCTCAACTTGAGGTCGCAGTCTGTTGTGCCTTTGTTCTGCATCTTTGCTTTCAGGTATCGAAGTTCATTGCTAAGACACTCTAGTCATTGGACAGTATTCTAATATTGCTGTTAGGAAGATTTTGACCAGCCATCTAAAGTGTTACTGTTGTATAGAATACAAAGAAAAAGATCTGAAATTCAGTGCATGTTAAAAAAAAAAAAGAAAGGCAAGCAGCTACATCCAAGTGGCTTGTGCTTAAAAACAAACCTTAAGGAACCTTAATAGGCCACAGTTAAAGGCCACAAAAACTGAAGGTGATTAGAAGGTCAAGAGGAGGAGTGTGTTCAAGGCGTCAGTGAAAATGAACTTCACCTCTGTTCCCTTAGTTAGGACAACTGTTTATTATTATTTTGAGTCTCTTGTTTCATGAAAGTTAAAAGATTTGGCTGTTGGAAGAATGAAAATGGATTAAGAAATTTGGTCTTTGGAAGCTGTGGCATATTACATTCTCCATTATGATTTAAAGAAATGACAGCAGCAAATCTAGACTTTGGTAGGGGCTTTTACTGCAAGTACTTAGACCTTTTAGTATAGTAAGTTCAAACTCTTATCATTCAGGTATTTCATTTACCCACCTCCAATCTGGTCCGTTTAGGTATCTCTTTAGTTATATTCTCTTTCTGCTATGTTGAAAATAGCACCCACAGAATATGCACACGCTATTTGCCTTTCTAACAATTGTCTTTGCACTTTCTTTCATACTGTACTCTTGTCCTTTTTTGACTTGGAGCCACTTCTGTTATACTGTCTGTAAGGAATCTGCCAACTAATGATAACTTCTTCAGCAACAGATGTAGACAATGATTGGAAAAAGCTTCTGACCCATCGAGTTGTGCACGTTAGTAATCTGTGTAACAGTGAGATTACTGTTACTCCTCTCCTTCCTCTTCTGCATACTTGTTGCCTCTTGTCCTTAATGTTATTTTAATCTTTTTGGGGCAGGGACTGTGTCTTCCTGTGATTAGCATAGTGGAGCCCCAGCAGTGATAGGGGTCTTCGAATCTTACTGACGTGCAAACAAATACAAAACAAAACCAAAAAATTGGCCTCTGTGGATAAGGTACTACACTGGGAGTGAGGAGAACTGATTTCTGTTCCCAGCGGGGTCAGTGACATGCTGTGAGACACTGTGCAAATCGCTTCAACCCTCTCTGCCTCCATTTCTCCATCAGTAAAGTGAGGATAATTCTTCCTTTATTAATAAAGTGGTTTGAAATCTACAGCACAAAAGCATTATAAGAGAGGTAAGTAGAATTACTATTAACAATAATACTCAAATATCCAGTTCTTCTTCTGTTATAACAGGTCTCTGTACCATTTGGCTGGAGGATGACACTGATTAGAATAGTAGATACAGCTTTAGCTTTCTTGTTACTAAAATGCAACTTTTTTATGAAGACTACCAAGGGAAAAAAAAAAAGAACTTGGAAGAAAAATAAAATCAAACCTTCCATTTTTTAAGTGTATGTATGTTCAAAACAAGTACATGGAGAATATGCAGACTATAACATTTCTGGAGCAACATAACAGTTTGTTTTAAGCCTTGCAAATGTCAGTGTGGCAATGTATGCAAAGCTTGTATGTGTGTGTTTGAACTTTTAGTTAAAAATTTGCTACTTCGTTCCTTTTACTTCAGCTATTTTCTTGTCTGGTGAGTTAGCTCACCATGAGTTCCTAGTCCTTCTGCTTCCCTGCTTGTTTTGTCAAAGCTCCTATTTAACTACTCTTTACCTTAAGAGGCTGAAGAGATACAAACTAAAATCCTTTTAAGTTGTCCTGAGATATAGAAGTTGCAAAAGATTAGAGTGAGTTGGGTTGTGACAATGAATTTGTTAGTGTATATACAGTCAGTATTAGCCAGTTCCATAGTTCTTTGAGGGTCATTCTGGAATATCATTCTCTTTATTCTTAAAGTAACTGAAGTTGAAGGTTCTGTCCCTGCATACTGCATTTTGATAGGAATGGTTGGACTGGATGATCCGGTGGGTCTCTTCCAACCTGGTTATTCTGTGATTTCTGGGTAAATTATAAGTGTAGAATTACCTGATGGGAGGCTTTATCACATATGTAAGCCTGGAGAGTATTATGCATGTTCTACCTCCCAAACACTCTGCAGAGACAGATGCTTTGGTATATTATTTGAGCTAGAAATGCCTGTGGCTTTTGATACTTTGTTTGCTATTTTAATTGCGAAATGTGTGAATAAATTCTTACAGAATTAACACATAGCCTGCAGTTTACAATATGTGGAGAGATGTTTGTTTCAAAGAGTAGCTTTTTTGCCTTATGTAGGCTTGTTTATAATGCGTAAGAATATTGTGATGAACATGATGAACTTGATCATAACTGCAGTATGAATTCCCTCATTCATTCTGATGGAACTGATGCTGAAGAATCTTGTGTTTGAAATCTTAGTATGTGAAATTTATTTTTAAAATTTCTGTCCCAGGTTTTTAGAGTAACAATAATACTTAGGAAATACTTGGACATGAGTTTTGTTTCTCCTCCAGTGCCACTAGGTAAAGTCCTGCTAGGTTTGATACACTATAAGTGTAGACTAGAAGGCTTCAAAGAAATGTGGACATGTCGAGAAATATCTGTTCAACTTCAGAGGAATCATGTAGTTATTCTTTGAGTTTTCTGATAATTTTGCTAAATGTTTATCTAAAGTTCATTTGTTCTGTCTTTAAAGCAAGGTATATTAAATGAAACAATTAAATACTTCCTACACAGTAATTCTGCAGTATGTATGGGTTCATCTGCATGTACCTATTTTGCATATTTAAATATTATTTTTAAATTAGGGATTGCAGATAGGGACAAGAGAACTGGAGGAGATGGGAGCAAAGTTCTGTGTTGGCTTACTGCGTTTAAAAAGAATGGCCTCACCTTTGGAATACAATCTGCCTTCTGGTCTGCTGGATATTGAAAATGAGCTGATTGAGTCAAGCTGTAAAGTGACAAGGTAGTACACATTTATTATATTTGCTATTTTTTTCCCCATGAAAAAGTTAAGTTTTCAAGTGAGGTAAAGATTCTCTCAAAAATGTTCTTCCCCTCAGCAAAAATAATGTTGATGTGTTGTGGCCTGTTAGAGGAACAATAATCTGTATATATTGGAAGCCTATTGTGCTTATTGTGTTAATTCAAATGCTTCAGACTTCTAAAGAAAAGAATAAATACAGAGTTAGACTACATCACATTTGTTGGTGAGATAAACAGTGGCAATTTTAATATCACCAGGGAGCTATATGCAGTGTAACTGAATTGGTCTTAAATCTCAATTGTCTGTTTGAGGGCTTTTTTTTTTTTAATTACTCGCTGCGTTATTAAAGATGTATTTATACAGAGTATGTGAGCTAAAGCACTGTAAGAATTGTAAGTTTTTTCCCAAACTTTTTATTTTTTTTTTTCCCATCTGGAGGAGATATGTAACAATGTTTTGAGAGTTTAAAATGTGTGAAATAAGGTTTGGGATGCAAAATAAATGTATCTGCTCAGTAGCTAGTTTATTAAGTTGCATTCTAACAACTCTAAATTGGCTTGCAAAAGTATGTGTACTGTTCCCTGTTTCCTTTCATGTAATTCATCACTGAAGCATCCGTATGTGCATGGTCATTGGGGATACAAAGAAAGCAAGTGATTTCAAATATACAAGCATCTCTCTCTGAAAATCTACTTAGGTTAAAGCAGAATTCCAGACTTCAGAAAAGCAGTGAATTAGAAACAAATGAGAATTACACACTGTAATATGTTATGACTTGGTATACTTACTGCCAAAACTGTCTTTATAATGACCTTAGCTGTAGCTTCAACTTAGCTAAAGCAATACTGTGGAAATTTGGGGAAAAAATGAAATTTATTATTGGTTTTGTGCAACTGAAACAGGCAGGTACTTGAGACTTTCATTAGAAGCTAGGCTAACAAGCAGTTGGTCTGTATACAGTGCAAAACTAGCAGAGGTGTGGGAGGGACTAGCAGAGGTTGTGGTAGCCTGTGAAAGGGGAAGATTTAGTTCATAGAATAGTTTGGGCTCAAAGGGATCCTTAAAAGTCAAGTACCCTGCAATAAGCAGGGACATCTTCAAGTAGATTATGTCGTTCAGTACCCCACCCAACCTGACCTTTAATGATTTCAGAGATGCGGCATCTGCCACCTCTCCAGGCAACCTGCTGCAGCGTTTCACCACCCTCTTTGTGAAAAATTTCTTCCCTGTATCTAGTCTAAATCTTCCCTCTTTCAGTTTAAATTTATCAACCCTTGTCCTGTTGCAGTAGGCTCTGCTGAAAAGTTTGCCCCATCTTTCTAATAAGCCCCCTTTAAGTATTGAAGTGCTGCAGTAAGGTCTCCCGCTAGTAGCTTCTCCAGGCTAAACAATTCCAACTCTTTCAGCCTCTCTTCACAGATGTCTTCCATCTCTCTGATCATTTTTGTGTCCCTCCTCTGGACCTGCTCCAACCGGTTCATGTCTTTCCTGTACTGAGGCCTCCAGAGCTAGATGCAGTGCTTCAGGTGGGGTCTCATCAGAGCAGAGTAGAGAGGCTGCCTGACCAAGAAAACAAATGAATCAGGCCTTCTAGACACAGCTAGAAGCAGCCTCATGTTTGCAAGTCCTAGCCCTTGTTGGGGGACTTCAGTGCCCCAATATCTGCTGGAGGAACAACACAGGAAGGCATACACAATCCAGGAGCTTCCTGGAGATAATTGATGACAGCTGCTTCACTCAAGTGTTACAAGAAACAGCAAGTAGAGGTACTTTGCTGGACCTAGTACTCGTAAACAAGGATGTGCCTGTTGGGATGTGGAGGCAGTCTTGGCTGTAATGACCAGGAGATCATGGGGCTCAGGGTCCCAAGAGGAGGAAGTCAGGCAAAAGGCGAGAGGACAGTTTGGTCTCTTCAGTGATCTTCTTCGAAGAATCCTATGGAATAAGGCCCTGAAGGGTAGAAGGACCAAAGAAGGCTGGTGGATATTCAAGGACCACATCCTCCAAGCTCAAGAGCAGTCCATTTCCATAAGTAGGAATTTAAACAGAAATGCCAGGAAGCTTGAATGGATGAATGAAGGAGAAAAAACTCGAACATGTAAAGGAAGTACACAGGAGGTAGAAACAGAGATAGGTAATCTGAGAGGAATATAAAGGCATTGTCTCAATATGTAGAGACACAGTTAAGAAAAAGCCCAGCTAGAGTGGAATACAGTGTGGGATATCAAAAGCAACAAGAAGGTCTTCTAAGCAGTAAAAGGAAGAATAGGGAAAACTTGGGCCTGCTGCTGAATGGGCAGGAGCCCTGATGACGTGGGACATGGAAAAGGCTTCTGTTCTGATCACTTTCACCTTAGTCTTTAGTAGTAAGACCAGCTTTCAGAAATCTTAAGGATTGAGAGACTGGGAAAAGTCTGGAGTAAGGAAGACTTACTCCTGGTGGAAAAGGTTGGAGAACATGTAAGCAAACTGGAATTCATTGTCTGTAGGTCCTGGTGATATGCACCTGTGAGTGCTAAGGGAGTTAGCTGATGTCACTGCAAGGCCTGTCTCAGTCTTTGAATGATCATGATGATTGGGACAGGTATCTGAAGGCTAGTGAAAAGCAAATGCTGTTCCTATCTTCAAGAGTAAAAAGGAGGGCCCAGAGAACTACAGGCTGGTTAGACTTGTCTTGATTCCTGAGAAAGGTGATGAAACAACTAATTCTTGAAAGCATTGCCAGCTATATGAATGAGGAGATTGAGTAGTTAACACAGATTCATGAAGTAAGTCATGGTTGACCAATGTGATAACCTTCTACAATGAAATGACTGGTTAGGTAGATGGGGGGAGTGAAGCGGGTGTTGTCTGCCGTGACTTCATGAAGATTTTTGACACTGTCTGCCCTTGGATCCTTACAGAGAAGCTGATGAAGTGTGGGCTGGATGAGCAGACATGTGGACTGGAAACAGGCTGAACAATTGGGCCCATAGAGTGGTGGTCAGAAGCACAAAGTCTAGTTGGAGAATAGTAACAAGCAGTGTACCCCAGGGGCACAGTGCTGGATCCACCTCTGCCTTAATGATCTGGACAGTGGAGCAGAGTGTACTCAGCAAGTTTCTAGATGACACCAGACTAGGAGTGGCTGATCCAGAGGGACTTTGACACGTTGTAGGAATGGGCTGACAGGAATCTTAATGAATTTAATCAAGGAGTGTGAAGTCCTGCACCTGTGGAGGGGCACCAGTACATGCTGGGGACTGACCATTGGGAAAGCAGCTTTGCAATAAAGGCTGGGGAGGGGGTCATAGTGGACACCAAGTTAAACATGAGCCAGCAATGTGTCCTGGCTGCAGAGAAGCCTAATGGTATCCTGGGCTTTATTAGGAGGGGTGTAACCAGCAGGTAGAGGGATGCATTTCTTCCAGTCTCCTCAACACTGATGAGGCCACACCTGGTGTCCAGCTCTGGGTTCTCTAGTGCAAGAGGCATGGACACAGTGGAGGCAGTACGGGGAGGGGCCCCTAAGATGATGAAGGGACTGCCATAGAAGGAAGGACCGGAAGAGTAGAAACTACTGGTCTGGAAAAGGCTTAGGGAGCATCTTATTAAGATATACAAATAGCTGAAGGGAGGTTGTAAAGAAGATAGAGCGAGGCTCTTTCCGGCGGCACCTGTTGACAGGGTAAGAGGCAATAAGCACAAACTACAGGGGAAATTTTATATATGTAATGGAGATATAAGCGAGGTCTGACAAAACCCAAGACTAGTCCTGTAGCTTGGGAATCTAGAGTGGGATCGATAAGACAGTCATAGAACACATCTTGTGCTGTGGCTCAACTTGGTCACTTCATTCACATTCACTTTTATGAGTGGATGTCTGTTCAAATACAGACGTTTTCTTACCCATGATTGGAAAATGTCAGTGAGCAAGAGTGAACAGTGAGCTAACATCAAGACAATGCCCTAGTGAACAGTGCTTTGTCTGTGAAGCATTTTTTAGCTAATAACTGCCTTTTCCCAAAGGTCAAATCAGGGCTAAAGGGAACCCTGTCAGTAGAAGATGACAAGGCAAAAACTATGGAGGTCCTTAATAGTCTTTAAGTAACTGATAGGCAGAATTGCTTTGAACATTGGCAGCACTGGCGTCAATTCAGAAGGGAACTATTTTGAAGGTGATCTTAGTCAATTTTCTTAATTTGTTAAATAGTTATTACAAGCACAGTCTCTTTGTGTTGGACCTCCTATATATCTGTTGATGAGGGTACTCAAGCATTGGAGCGAGTTTCTCGTGGACTGTATGGAGTCTCTATTCCTGGAGTTACTAAAAACTCTGTGGATGTGATCTTCGGCAACCTGATATAGGTGGCTCTTCTTGAACAGAGGTGTTGGACAAGGTGACCTCCAGAGGTCGCTTCTGACATCAGCCATTCTGTGGTTCTGTGAAAAGGGGGAAGTGTCTCCAGTCTGTCCTCAAAAGACACTGAGTGCTAGTATTGTGAGCAGCTTCAAACTGGAGTGCTAATTTAGATAATTAAAATACAGTGTTCTAAAAGCTTTGGAGAAAGTTAGAATCCCAGTTCACAGGCTGTACTTTGGGAAAAAAATCTGTGCTGGATGTGGGAGTTCATTAACAGCCTCAAAAAAAGCACTTGTTGAATTGAGGAAAGTTGTGGATAGTACGCTTCAGCATCAGGATGGGGTAAGAAAGGGTGAAGAGTCATGTACCAACCAACCTTCTAATGAACACATGCACAGACTTCTAGTTCTGAAGGTATTTGAAGGAAGTGAGTAGAAGTAACTATAGTTCTTGAGCTCCTTTCCCTGGTTGTGGGGGGACAAGCAGGTGGTTGCAATTGTGTTAATGAAGTGGAAAAGTATTATCTGGATTAAATGTCGGTGCTAGATGTTAACTTTAAAGTAAGAACAAGATTACCAGCATTCTAGTATTTCTGGAACTTTCAATAGGCTAGTACAATAACTTCTTGAGAGAGATTTTCTTGTTCCAATGAAATGAAGCTTAAGGTAATGATTATGCTCCTGATTCTGGAATATGATTACCATACTTAATCTGCACAAGAGTTGATCAGCTTCTTTGAAAGTATGTGCAAGCATAAATGTAATCCTCTGGAATTAATGGTTCTTCCATTTTGGACTTTGGGATAACATCGTTTATGATAGGTATCAAAGTGCCTTCAGTGAATGAAAGAGTGTTACTGCTTTCTGTTTGATAGTAATGATAGGTGACAAAAAGAAGCAAGGAGAAGTTGGGTTGTTTTGGTGTTATGAAATCCAACAAATCTTTTAGAGATGTGAATAGACCTGCATAGTTTGAACATCCTTCTCCAGCTTAAATACTTTATAATCCAGGTAGCCCTAGAGAAACTGTTATATACCAAGATTAATTGCATTCAAAATGTGGCCATGCTTGGCACAGGGAGGAAAGTACTTCTAACCTGATTGATATTTTGTTGGTGGGAGTGGGCCATGGGAAGATTTTATTGTGGGTTTTCTGAAAGCACCAATATGAGACTTAATACTGCAAAACCACAATGTAGTTAGCTTAGCACATATGAGCGTAGATGAAAAATGACATAAGGTTCATAATAAGGTTAATGTTAGTGAGACTGCATGTGGAAATACTTGCAATTTTCTTATGTGAGGAAGGTAACTAGTACTCAGGAACTTAAAAAAAACCAGGAAAAGATTCCTGAAAATCCTCGAAGTAATTGTGCAGCAGCAAGATAAAGTCTTAAATTGGAGAAAGATCATTAAATAACTTCGTTCAATGTTTTGAAAATGAATTCGTATATTAAAAAAAAAAAATTTTCTTCTAATCCTGACCTTTGGGTGGTACATAGCTATAGATGGTGAAGAGTGATAACCAAATGCTTCTGCAGGAAAGAAATTAGGATAGTGGGGAAAAAAAATCAGGTTTCGTGCATGTTAAGAGTTTTCATCAGATAAGCAATATTGATATAAGCATTGTGCTTTATTGGAGAAATCTATTAGCAGCTGTTTAGGTTCTTATAGTGTCTGATGGTCTTCTTTCTTAAATTTATTAAATGAAAATCTAATGACACTAAAGTAGAAGAATTTGTAGCGTGAAGTAAGAAAGTAGGTACCTTGCTCTCAATGTTCATTTAGCAATTCTATATGTCTATGTGAAAATCTGATCAAAAAACTAAACGTGTAAAAGAATTCTAACAACTTACCTTTAAAACACAGCATTAAGACTGAAATATCTTTTGTATTTGTACCTGACTGTCTATGTGTTCTGATCCTCACCTTAAAAATGATTTGATAATTGTAAGTATTTATAGAGGCTGACTTAATTGATTTCAGTGAAACTGCTTTTTATTTAAACAGTGGGAGTAGAATCAGGCACTTAACAGGGGATGTTTTTCAGAGAAAAGTGCAAACTGTACTGCTGTCTGTATCAATACTGGAATATTGACCTTGTATCACACTACCTTGTTTTCAAGTGTGAATTTTCTTAGTTTTATGTGTAACGACAGCAACTTTACGTGCAGCCACTGATTTGTCTGTAGCACTGATGTATTATCAAACAGATTTGCTTAGCCAAACTTACCTAAGGAGGCATCTCTAACTAAAAACATTGAAAAATAATTAAGGACCTAATACTTTGACTGGCAAAATATTCCTTTAGTAAATCTAGAACAAGAACAGTATGATTACTTTTGTTAGAATTATAATTCTAGCATCCTTCTGAGACGGGAATAACCCTCATCTATGCATGATAATAGGAATTTGCTTTCTGGGTAACTGAGTTAACTCCTTTTTATTTTGATAGCTGTGCTTTGTGCTGTAGAAGCCATGTATGTACATTTTTTTTTTTTTTTTGCATAAGCAAGAAACTATAGTTTTGTTTGTAGTACCTCTACTATTAGCAATAAAAGTGCTTTATAATCATTTATGTTTGCACATTATCCTCTTTCATTCTTTGCTATAGGGATTAATACTGCCTTAGGTGTAATTTTGTTTCCAGCGGCTCAGAAGCAGAGTTCTGACATATACCTTGGGCCATCAGACTTTTTGCCTCAGTTACTTGAAAATGTTTGTCTTTATTCTGCTCACCAACAAATGTCCATATTGCAACTGGCCAAGATACCCTTTGAGTACAAGTTTCCTGTCTCGGGTAGCCCTCACTGGATGTCTTTGCGGAAAGTTAAAAATCCTGTGCGGTTCATGGGAGGGGGAAGTCTCATGCTAATTTTTACTCACTGACTTATATTCAGAACTGAAGCACATACTCTTAAACAGCTTGTAGTTAAAAGCCAGCATTTATAGGATAATGGAGATACCATATTCCATGTGCCTGTAATATTAGAATAGAGGAAAGTATAAGATTGTAGTTATTTCCTTTTTTATTACGGATTTCACTAGTTTTTTTTTTTACAAAATCAGTGTTAATGCTTTACAGGATAAGCAGGCAAGTTTAAACATCCAAATCTAAATATGCAGAAACACTGCCTTTATTTTTTTGCGAATGATTTTGAGTGTTTCTCAAATTCTTTGATTTTACTGATTGTACTTAAGATGACCAAGTAAATGTTAATATTTTAAAATATACCTTCAGTGTTTCATTATGTATAGGCTCAGTTTCCATGAGTTCATTTTGAACCATGTCTGAAACATATTTGACTTAAGAAAAGTAAGGCAATAAGCAGATTTATTTCCCCCTGGCAGTGCACTTTAACATTTTAAGTGATGAATTAAGCACTTTATTTTTCTTTAATTAGTTCAAATCCATTTGCCAGTGTTTCCCCTCAAGTTCCAAATGGAAAAGATTAGACTAAATGTATTACTGATCTTACTACAGTAAGAATTATAGTTGTTATGCTGATAGGTTTGATGGGATCTGCATGCAATGAAACAAAAACACATAACTGCAGTCATGACTGTTAAGACTTACTATAATTAACTTCTGTGCAATAACTTGACCTCTTTTTGGGAATCGTAGTTGTTCTGTTGTTTTGAGGCTCACTGGTGTGTTCTAGAACCTGGTGTATTTTTGTTTGGTAATTTGATATAATTATAGCAGAAAAGCTGGCTGAGCTTTTGAGACATGACGTATCTAGGAATTGATAGGAAAAGCAGTGTGCTAAAAGAAGTTGTGGGAAATCAAACCTCTGATGCAAACCCCATTTCCTGCACTTCGTCTTGAGAAAAGAAGTCAGACTGGTGATGCAAGGAGTGAAGGGTACCTGCAGTGAAAATGTGTCCAACATCTTCTTGCAAAGGGTCTCTTCCTAGGCTGCCAGAAGGAAACTGCGTTTGTTGTGCTTTATTTCCCTCCTCCTTAACGGTATCTCTTAAACTTTGTCCAGATGCTTGCATACTTCTGCTCTCCTTTACAAGAGACTGAAAGTTTTTTTTCTTTCTCACTCTCTTGCAGTGTAGTGTTTGAGCTTTTCTTGGTGTTTTTTCCAGTACCTGAGGAGTACAAGTTAGTTAAAAAGTGATCTTAATGCTGCAACTTCTGTCCTGTCTGTCCTTTTCACGAAGTTGGAACAAAAAGCTATCAAAGGCGAGGCCCAGAATTTCACTGGTGGGCCTCATGGCAGTGCCTGTGCACCAAACCCCTCCTCTGGCCTGAATCAAAGTGGTTGCTTTAATTTCTACATTGACCATAGCATCAGAGTGCTGTTTATCTTCTCTAAGGCAAAATAAAAAAACTAGTAATCTAGGAAAAAAACCCAACCAACCAAACTGAACAACAAATAGAAAAAAAATAATTGTGATGGACAAGTTATGTTCTTCACATCAGTTTTCAAGATTTTTTTTTTTTCCACTGCTGGTAGTATGATCCAAATGTTAGTGTGGTCTTCAGTCAATTTTGAATCAAAGTAATTTATTCCAGTTTTGAGTTTCACAAAACCTGTTTCAGTGTGACAGCGCAGAAAGTGTTGAGATTAGTTTTATTAAGCTGTGGAATAAAATTTTGTAACTCTAGAAGCTGGGATATTTAAAAACAAGATTTAGATGGGATTGGGATACCCAGCTACTTAAGTGGTAGAAAAGAGTTGGGCATGTTATTCTCATCCCGTAGCCCTGGAAATTCCCTTGAGGAAATACCCTTACTACTTGGGAAAAACTCATAGGTGAAGAGCTCCTGAAGGGGTCAGTACATCTAGCTGCATGTATGACATCATCTACTGTAGCAGCTTTTCTGATCCCTAGAAGAGAATATAGACCCTAAAGGGAAATCAAAAGGAAAATATGGAGAAATAATTCCTTTGTGATAATTCCTGACTCTCTCAACTCCTCTAAAATTACCCCTCCCCTGGCAATGCAGTTTTAAAAGTAATCATTAGTTTTTCAGATTTTTCTCTCCTTCCTCTCCCAATTCCCAAAGTAGCTGCAACTCTCCATATTTTGGCAGGGAATATTTCTTTATTTTTTCTTCCAAAGTTTTAGAATTTATACATTTCCACTGCATTCTTAGAAAACTGCTTATCTCCATGGGCCTGAATTGGTAATGGTTGTCTGGCTTGTGGATTAATTTCTCTGTAATTGAGTCATTCAGATAATGAGAAATCCAAGTATCTCTTGAGGGACAAATAAAACTTAAGTTTGAAAAAATATACCACATTTGTGAATAACTTTATTTTTTGAATGTTTGGAGTGTTAATGTAAACAAGAAAAAATATAGCAAGGTGTTCTCATTAAAAAATAATTAATATATGTTTTAGGAAAAAGTTGTATTAATTCCTAAATTTAGTGGACTCAATGGCAGGTGATGCAGAAAATACTCTTTTTTTAAATGCAAGAGATATCCCTGAAGTTCTTCATAAGCTTCAAGACCTTAGGTATACTAATCAGGTATTTAGAAGTTCATCTTTTACCCTTAAAAGTTGTTTAAGTAAAATCTGCAAAATTTCAGGTTTTCATATAGTGTTCTAACTACTGTGACTTCAAAGAAAATACCCAGATTATGGCATCCCTTACATTACAGAACTGTAGCTGTGTAATAAACTACCTCTGCTAACCTGAGAAAAATAATGGTTTCTTTTTAAAAAGAAAAGCAGGAGGTGTAGAAGTAGAGGAAGAGGTATTATTGAGCAAGCTAATTAGAAACAGCCCAAGGGAAAAGTTAGGAAATTAAAACCCATAGAATCAGCATGATGGCAGCTAAAAATATATTGTCACGAGGTATGCTGAGGGTGAGGAGCAGTAGGGAGGCAAATAAAGAATTTGATTAAATAGCAAAAATTTTTCAGGTGTTTTGATATCTAAATTTCTTGTGACCAAGCCTCAGTAAAACAGTGGAGTAATATTTACACTTTGCACATTAAGGCTAACCTTTAGAATAAAGGTTATTGGAAAATTAAATATAAGGTTAACATTTGCTACATCAGAAGAAAACATAATAAAGGAAAGCAAATATGAGTGGTATGCAACACATTTTTCCTTTGAATGTGGAAAAGTACTCTGATACTGTTTTGTGAGGAATGAAGACTCAAGAAAGGGGAAGTGAAAAAAAACCCTTTAACTGTAATAATAATATTTATTTTCAGTAACAAATGATTGCAAAGTCATGGTGCTTTGTTCTGAATGGTAGTAGAAAGCTAAGGTGATTGAGGCAGATTTCAGAGCAAGTTCTGAAGTTAGAGATTTATATAGCTTTCAAGATGAGATTATTAATCTAGTCGAATGATATTTATTTACTTGAATGTAGAAATAAGTTGTTTTTTATTTTGTTAAATTAGAAATGTCAATGAAAAGCATTCTTTGACTGTAGATGAGAATTTTGAATGTCCACCACAGCAAGTGTCTAGAATGTGTCACGTCAGACACTGACACTGACTGTGCACAATGGCTGAATTTGTAGAATCTGAGGGCATGCTTGCATTCTTACACACACATGAGTAAAGTAAATGTATATAAATAGAACAAAAATATATACTGAATACACAGACCCATGTGTTTTTTCAAGACAATATAAAATAAGACATGTTCTATGAACTGCCAAGCCACTTGAAGAAATGTGTTGTGTTTTGCTTGTATCTAGTTCTGCGTTCTGTCCTTAATCTCCTTAAAATTGGTTTTATTGTTTGCTTTTTTTAAGTGGATCAATAATGTGAGTTTAGTTTCCAAATAATAACACTTATTAAAAACAATGTAGAGTTTTTTTTAAAAGAGCTTAATATTCTATATCATATCTCACTAATATCTGTGTAAAGTGATTGGAAGCAGAAGTTGAAAAAAAAGCATTTCCATTGTTGGCATGTGATACATTTGGTGGAGTTCCTTTAATTTTCTCCTTTAAATAAAACTTGTAAATTTTTTTCTTCAACTTTTTTTTTTCCTTAGAAGAAGTGTTAATAGATGGTGACTTCCTAGGGTGGAAAGTATCACAGAATGAAAACAGAAAAATTGTGTTCCTTTGCTGTTTCTACCACAGGTTCTTCATGCGAAGCATGTATCCTCATGATATGTTTGGTATCCTACCTATAAAGTGAAAGAGACATCTTAGCAAAGATGCTGGTTGTTTTCCTCATTCTTTGCTTTCCAAAATGGAAATGCAGTTCATTAATCAACATGATGAATTGTTGCCCTAGTTACAGCTTAAATAATCTTTAGAAGTGATTAGTTTTGTGGATCATTCCATTGGCACGGCTTAATAAGTGTGAGCTTGTTTAGTGAACCCCGATAGAGATTGTTTTAAACATGCATCCAGAGACTGTGAATGAATTTAATTTTTGATAATTTTTTTTTTACCGTTATAGCTAGTCTGTTTTTTTTTTCTGAGCTATGGCTAACAATTCTTCTCATTTGCTTTTCTCCCAATATTTGAATTAACTGTCAACAGCACAAAGCATTGCAATGTAGCCTGGCATTGAGGCTGCAGGTAGAGGAATAATACTGTGGAATTTATTTGTATTGATTAGAGATTGCATTGCAGATTTCAGGTGATCTATTTAAGCTTCTAAAAGACCTTTAGGAGGAAGCAGTGAGTAATTCTTTTAATTATAAAACTACAACCAAGCTAGACTGTTGTGTGCCTTAGGACAAAATTCATCAAAATGAACATGCAGACATTTCTACAGACACCCTGTGATCTCTCTCATTGAAAACATTCTCACTGTTTTGTATGAGTTCTGTATGATGTGATTATTAAGTAAAATGCATTACAAAAGCCTTCTTAGGACTTCATCTGAATATGAAGTTACTTATGAAATATTTAGGAATACTTGCCGCTTTTAAGAAGATTGCTTTTTATGTCCCATGGGAGGTTAGGAAAACAGGGTCTGGAAAATGCAGGTCTCAACCCCTGCCTTCCCACTCTTCATACCTCTGTTGTAGGGAAGTAAGAGAATCAGAAAGTTATATTTTAACCCTTATCCAGCAAACACTAAAGGCATTACTTCTCCTACTCTTAGAAGCCATTAATTAAGGACATAGATGATCCTGTGGGCAATCACTCAGTTCCTTAAAATCAGCATCTCTGAATTGCAAGGCTTAACATAGAGATCTTAACTGCATGCATGTGAGGACCTGATATGAGTGAAGTGATTCATATGGGAACTTAATCTTAGTTGTAGATATAAATTTGACTCCTTGTTTGGTCATCTCTGGTATGTAAAGTATAATTGCTCGCAGCACAATACTTCCCAGTAAAATACATATTTTAATAAAATACAGATGTTACTCTATTGTAGGCTCTTATAGTTTGTTTATACCTTATAAAAACAGCTATTTCTTTATTTCCTTCTGCAACAACTTCTGATACTGCTAGAATTATATGAAGTTCTTACAGGCCAATAGTGTAGGTCTATAATGCATAGCTAAGTTGTCATGACGCATTTGGGGAACGAGTAGTGTGTGATTGACTAATTAGTTCAGGGTCTCAGTTCATGTGTGTTTGGCTTCCAGTTGTTTTACATTCAGTTAAAAAATTGATACTGTTTCAGATGAACTGTCCCTTTCCTGAGGTAATTTTTTTGTTGTATGTCAGAATAGGGACATGACATGACATGAATGTATTGTTCCGTGCAAAATTTTTAAGGTGATTCATGCAACTCTTGTTCATTATAGCCCCACTACATACGTTTTGGATGAAGATGAGCCTCGCTTCCTTGAAGAAATTGATTACAGCGCAGAGAGTAATGATGATCAAGAGACTGAACTAGCTGATAATATGGGTGATTATGAGGCACCTGATCAAGAAGATGGACTTTCAGACTCAGATTCAACAAGAACACTCGTTTCTTGATCCATCTTTGCAGCCAGTAACAGGAAATTCAGTGTTCTAGAATTTCTTAGTCAAATAACTTTCTTACTTTTGTCTACCAAGGGGATACACTTAAGGAAACACAGATAACTGTGGCCTGCCTAGCTCAAGGACAATAAATATTTCTGATTTCTGATAAGCTGGCATTTGTTCTATTGAAGGAGTTCTGTGTTTTCTTTTAGCACTAAATAGATAAATTTATTTACTAGTTCATTTTCTACTAAATAGCACTGCATGGCATTTTGTGTCCTTAAACACCATCTTCAGAAAAACGGATTATCATTTGTGGTGTGTCAGAGTACAGAAACTAATTCTTTGTGGTACAATTCTTTGAGTTGCTTCCTGAAAAATATGTATGTAAAGATTTTATAAATTCATTTGTTTATATGTGTGTATATGCGTGTGTGTATACTGAGGTGAAGAGGTTATTTTTTAGCTTTTTTTCAAAGATACTTGACTGTGTTTGAAGTAATGTAGTGCCTGCTCTGGAACCATTCAATAATTACTAAATTAAAAATTAAGAAGTGAATTGCTGCACTTGTTTCTTGCTTCTGAGGATTATATAGTTTTGCCACACTAGTAGGTGAAAATAGATAATGTCTGTTCACAGTTCAAGAATTTTGCAGTGACCAACGCAGCCTGTGTTTAAAAGAGCTATACACCTATATAAAACCCTTTCCCATGGAATAGGCACAGTTTAATATGAAGAGGACTTTTTTCAAGTATACATGACTACAAGAAGTGGTTACATCTATGCACTGTATGTCTGTTCAGCTACCCAGTTATGCATTTTTTCTTGTTCAACATGCATGTAGTTAAAGAGGTCATTTTATTGGGGGGTGCATTGACTATATATCTAATTAAAATGCTTTAAGATGTTAGGTGGATTTTGGTTTAAGCAACTTTTGTCTGGTCTCAGTCCCATATTAACCTTGCTCTGAGGAGGAGTTTAGACCGTAACTTCCAGCTTGAATAATTATTCTATAAACCTGTATTCTTAGAGTTTAAATTCAAGCTGTCAGACATGAGACTTATTCATCTTCTCCTGTCATTTACTAATTCTTACTGCCTCTTGCCTCTGTTCAAAATAAGATCTGAAAGAGAAATTAAGTTGTACCCTGTTCACGAATGTTAACTATATGCATACATTTTGCAAAGTTTTATTTATTTTATGTGACCCAGTTGTGGCATTCACTTTCTGCTGCATGTGCAAGGGCTTTGAGAGCATGAAAAATAGCACTTCTAAGTTACAGCAGGTTTTTAACCAGTGAGAACTTTGTTTACTGTTGCAAATAGAACTGTAGTTTGGAGGGGAAGAATGCTTTTGGTAGAGGGATTGAAAAAAATTGAAGACCATTAACTGTATCAATGGTTCTCTGTTGGGAGATGGCTTTTCACCAGCATCTGCTGTTTCAGAAGCAGCATTGTCTAGTGATGGTGATCCCATACCATCCTCATTCTGAAACCAGAGAACGGCTTTTGATCCCTTGGGTTACGCTACTGTATTTTGTTTAAAGACTTAAATTTATATTAATAACACATTTAATCAGATGTAGGGGTACAGTGGAAACATTTCCATTCTTGTCTCTTTTATGAATTTCTCTCTCTAGTGAAAATTACCTTTCCGTGTGTTCTGTGAACTACATAGTGTAAATAAAGTTTAATACCCCGTTGAAGGGGAGCCCTCTTCATTGAAACTGTAGAAGAATTTTGAAATCTGTTGAATAGGAGAATTAACCTTGTCACAAAATTTGAATTATCAGCCTAGTGAGAGCAGTGCAGAGCGCTCATATTACTGTGTCAGTTTTATACTAGTTATCTGCATAAATAGCTTTTCATCCTTAAGGACTTACACTTCAGTCCCTTACTTAAATAATTTTGACTTAAATTTCAGGAATTGCAGGGTGGCACATGATAGTTAATCCTGTTGTGCATTTCTCCTTAGTTTTCATACAAGTTTGTATTAATCCTGGAACATTATACACATACTAGAGTCAAGACCAGGAATATATTCCATCCATTTAGAAAGAATTATGGCTCAATAGTACAAAATTAACTATTCATCCTGAGCAAATAAGCATATGTGTTCTTCGTGTGTCTTTCACAGCTTTTAGTCTGTGCAAAGGAGGAGTTATTAATGACTGATATAATGGCTTAGGTTAACAGACTTCCCTAAAACAATAATATTGAGTTTATACATTAGATTTTAATGCACTTCTGCATTAAATTAGATGTATGCGTTTGATTAAATGAGATGTCGGTCTTGCAGTTGTGGGTCTGAACTTCTATAACACCAGTGTAGTTCTGATGAAGAGTGAAACTGTCCTTATCTCACATATTGTTGAAAACGTGAAGACTTTTATTTCTTGCAGCACTTTCTAATGTATCTTCTGAAAGGCAGTATTCCCACTTGCGCTCACAGGGATGCCAGTTTGTGGGAAGAACTGCTGCAGTGGTAGCCGATTCACACTGTTTAATCCTTTCTCTACTACATGTTGCCATTTTTACAGACACATGCTGGTACTGGCTGTTACCTGTTCTGGTTGAAAGTCTGGTATATAGCTGGAAGTGGGATAGCTTAGGCTTGAGCACATGCCTTCATTATGTTACTAGGACATTCACCCTGAATAAATGGGCAGAATGGATAGCAAAGAATGACAGCTTATTGCATTGTCACAAATCAGTCATCTAGCATGATCCCAGACAGTTGACTGTTTTTATTTTATGCATTGGCATTCCAGTGTGGTTTTGGGTTTAAATGAAGCTCTTTACTGTAAGCATGACTGATCCTGTATAGTAAAAGAAGATAGTCTTATCTTTTTCCAGTAATAGCAACAAATAAGGTTATAAAAAAAAATTTCATCTGTGTCATTTACTGTCTTGCTTCTAAATAATTGCCAGATGATTAATTACTTTATTTTCTTTCCAGTTATAATTCAAATTGCAGCACAAATTTTGGTATTGTCTTCTCTGGTGAAATCCCCTGTTGTAATGTAACTCACAGCTTAATCCTGGAGCAAAGTTTGTGCCAAAATCTTGCCTGGCTGTTTTTTGGAGGTGAATTGCTTTCAGCTTGACTTATTAGGGAGAACTGGTTTGAATGTCAAATAAGACTGCAGTAGCAGTAACCACTGTTCACACACAGCAAAAATCCAAGGTTTCAGGTAGTTTCTATTGTAATGCTGTGATAGATACAATTGTTGCAGTGTCTTGCATGCCCCAAATAACAATACTTATTAATAAAAAAACATAATAAAGAATTAATTACAATCACTTTGCTTTCCTATTATTGATTAGAAGTGTTTAAAAGATTTCTCATCCTAGCATTTGCAACAATGTGCCTACCTATAAGAACTGGAGTGTGCTTAGCATTTCAGAATAAGAGGATATTTTTGTTCTCTCTCAAGTTAAATTCAGTGTTCTGCAGGCTTAGAGTACCATTTGTGTATTAGTAGATTGAAATATAACTCTTTGATATTCATTAATGTATGTAAAAGTTATTTTGATTCATCTGAAGTCTTTATAAAGGCCATTGCAGAGCACACAGAAGAGGAGAGTCATTTGGTGAGAGCCTTTGACACTGCTGGAAGACTTCTAATCTGATCTAGGGAATGCTTAAGTTCATTCTTCAGTAAGTCATCCCTTTGCAATTCGACTCGGTCTGCAGTTAAGGACTAACTTATTTTAATATTTATATTTTTGCAGTAGCAGTTTTAAGATTTGAGACAACTTTTTAGGTAGAGCTTAAGGTACAAGCGGATCTAGTTGTATGGAGCTGTCGGAGAAGAGCAAGTCGTTGCTAGGGATTGTCAGTGACTTTTGCAAATGCATATGCAGTTTCCTTAACTACATTTGTCATGTGAATATTGAACAACTTCCTTCAAAGCCCCTTTGTCCAGACTGTTGGAGGATATAGAAGAGTCACTGTGACTTCTCAAAATGTTAAGAAAGATATCCTTAATTTAAGGCTATCAGGGTGTAGACCATCTGAGATGTTACCTTGCACCCTCCTTGCTTAAATAAACTAACTGTAGATTGCTTTGAAGTAAGGGCTCCAGAATATGAAATGCTAAATAACTTAGATACCTAGGAAAGAATAGATTATCTTAAGTTATGGATGACTTGACTATTTTTAGTAGAATCATGCAGAGAATTTTAGTCCGTGTTAAGTACTCCATAACTATTAAACACACCCCCTTAATAATTCTGTTAGAAAAAGTTAGGTGTGGTGCCTTTTTTTTTTTTTTTAAAGCATGATATTGTTAGTGCAGTTTTTGAGGCAGTTCAAGAACCATTGCTGAAAATTGCAGTTGGTTTAACAACAAAAGAAATGGCACACTATAGGATTTGTTGATCCAAAACATGTGGTTACTAAATGCAAACCAGCTGCTGCTTTTTGCTGCCTATGCAGCATTCTTACTGGAGATATTTGTGTTTAGTGTGTGCCTTTCTTTCTTGGAATGGGCTTATTTAGTATGCATCATTTTTTATGGTAGATTAAGCATGTGTTCTTCAAACTAGCAACACTACCTAGCACTACTGGAAATTTTCACTGGGCTGAATGCTAAAAAATAAAAGAACCTGACTAATGAAATTCCCCAATAATACTCCATAGAATCACTAAGTTGGAAAAGACCTTTGAGGTAATCAAAAGTCAATCATACCTATTCACTACTCAATCATATCCCTAAGCACTTGATCTACTTGTCTTTTAAATATCTCTCAGGATGGTGACTCAACCCCCTCCCTGGGCAGCCTGTGCCAGTGCCCAATAACCCTTGTGGTGAAGAATTTTTTCTTGATGTCTAATCTGAACTTCCCCTGGTGCAACCTGAGGCCATTCCCTCTCATCCTATTACCTGTCACTTGGGAGAAGAAACCAACACCCACCTTGCTGCAACCTTCTTTCAGATAGCTGTAGACAGGGATAAGGTCTCTCATGAGCCTCCTTTTCCCTAGGCTAAATAATCCCAGTTCTTTCAGGTGTTCTATGTAAGACTTGTTCTCCATCCCCTTCACCTGGTTTGTTACTCTTCTCTAGACCCACTCCAGAACCCCAACATCGTAGTGTAGTGAAGGGCCGAAAACTGAACACAGAATTTGAGGTGTGGGCTCAGCAGTGCTTAGTACAGGGGCATAACTTCTTTGCTTCTGCTGGCCGTGCTGTTTCTGATCCAAGCCAAGATGTTTGGCCACCTGGGCACACTGCTGGCTCATGTTCAGTTGGCTGTCAACCAACACCCCCAGGTCCTTCTCGGCCAGACAGCTTTCCAGCCACTCTTCCCCAAGCCTGTAGTGCTGCAAAAGGTTGTTGTGTCCAAAGTGCAGGACTTGGCACTTGGCCTTGTTAAACCTCATCCTCTTAGTCTCAGATCATTGATCCAACTTGTTCACGTCCCTTTGGAGAGCCTCCCCACTCTCAGCCAGCTTCTCAAGCAGAACACTGTGAGAAACAGTGTTGAAGGCCATACTGAAGTACAGGTACACTATGTTCACAGACTTTTCTTCATGCTTTTGGCAGGTCACCTTATCATAGAAGATCACCTTATCATTGGCGGGACCTGCTGTTCATAAACCTATGCTGACTGAGCCTGATCACATGTTTGTCCTGTGTGATAGCACTCAAGATCACCTGCTCCATGACCTTCACTGGCACCAAGGTCAGACTGACAGGCCTGTAGTTTCCCAGATTCTCCCTCTGGCCCTTTTAAATTGGTGTAACATCTGCCAGTCTCCAGTCAAGTGGAACTTCACCTTTCAGCCAGGACTGCTGGTAGATCATGGAAAGAGATTTGTTGAGCACCTCCACCAGCTCCCTCAATAGCCTTGGCTGGATCCTGTCTGGCCCCATAGATTTGTGAGTGCCTAATTGGCTGAGCAGGTCTCTAACCATTTCTTCTTGGTTCATGGGAGCTTTTTTCTGCTCCCCCTCCCTGTCTTCTGGCTAATGAGGCTGAGTAGCCAGAGAACATGTCACCTTACCATTAAAGACTGAAGCAAAGAAGGCATTAAGTACCTTAGCCTTATCCTTAGTCACTATTGTCCCCTCTGCATCCAGTAAAGTAGGTCGTTTTGATGGATGGCTTTGGGTGTCTTAACCTAGGGAACATTTCTAGGCTGAGACCCGTCATCCTCATTGAGGTTTGGTTCCACGTGCAGAGCTTCATATCTACTGTCTAAGGGAACCTAGGAGTCTGATGTTGGTACAGGGGAGACACATCTGCTGCACTGGACAGGAACCTGCTGCCATTCCCCTCCATCTCCTAAAATTCACTCAGCTGGATGGAGAAAGGATAGGGATTCCTCTGTTGCACAGAACCACCAGGTTGGAAAAGACCCATTGGATCATTGAGTCCAACCGTTCCTATCAATCACTAAACCATGTCCCTCAGCAAGTCATCCACCCATCTTTTAAACACATTGAGGGAAGGTGACTCAACCACCTCCCTGGGCAGCCTGTTCTAGTGCCCAATGACCCTTCCTGTGAAAAAGTTTTTTCTGATGTCCAGCCTAAACCTCCCCTGGCAGAGCTTGAGGCCATTCTCTCTTGTCCTGTCCCCCGCCACTTGGGAAAAGAGGCCAGCACTCTCCTCTCTACAACCTCCTTTCAGGTAGTTGTAGAGAGCAATGAGGTCTCCCCTCAGTCTCCTCCAGGCTAAACAACCCCAGCTCTCTCACCTGTTCCCCGTAAGACTTGTTCTCCAGCCCCTTCACCAGCTTTGTTGCTCTTCTCTGGACTCACTCCAGAGCTTCAACATCCTTCTTGTGGTGAGGGGCCCAGAACTGAACAAAGGATTCGAGGAGCGGTCTCACCAGTGCTAAATACAGAGGAAGAATAACCTCCCTGGACCTGCTGGTCATGCTGTTTCCGATCCAAGCCAAGATGCCATTGGCCTTCTTGGCCACCTGGGCACACTGCTGGCTTGTGTTCAGTCACTGTCAACCAACAACCCCAGGTCCTTCTCCTCCAGGCAGCTTTCCAGCCACTCTTCTCCTAGTCTGTAGCACTGCACAGGGTTGTGCCCCAAGTGCAGGACCTGGCATCTGGCCTTGTTAAACCTCATCCCATTGGACTCTGCCCAGCGGTCCAGCCTGTTCAGATCCCTTTGCAGAGCCTCCCTACCCTCCAGCAGATCCATGCTTCCACCCAGCTTAGTGTCAAAGTGCATGAGGCACGCCTGCCTATTGGGTCTGAGACAGGGAGCACAGGGTGTTATTCCAGTGGTCAATCTCCCTCTCACACCCCTTGATGGTCCTCAGCCTGCTCACCTCCTCCCTGAGTTCTGTCACTGAGTGGAGGATTTCCTCCACCTGAGCACAACTCCCACAGGTGAGTTCCCCAGCGGTGTCCAATACCAGTGCAAAAGGGGGGCATGTCCTGCAGCTGGGCATCTGGGTGGCAGCGTGCACCCGCTGGAGCTCTGTCTGGGAGGCTGCATCAGTGACGGCTGGTACAGAGCTTGGAGCGGCCTAAAATTTCTGCTGAATGGCCACCATGGTTCTCTGGTCCTTCTGGTTGCCCTGCCTACACTCTTGCCTGCTCACCCTGATTGCATGTACTGCCTCACCACGCCCTTCTGATGCACTATGCACCTGTTTGCCCACACCTGTTCCTGCTCTCCTTAGGGGCCATTTAAATCTTCTGTGGATGCTTCCAAAACCACTTTCCCATGTGTCAGCCACCAGGTGGGAGCTGCCACTTCCAGGAGTTAGGAGCTGCACACCCCTAGCTGCCTTCTGGGCTTCCCTCACTCCACGTATTGGCTTTCTGCGTCGATCTAGTGCCCTACTGCAGAACCTGCCATCCCTGTGGCTGATGCTCACTGGCTGAACTATACATGAAACACTGCTCTTAACATGGAGTGGGAAGATTGAGTTACGATCTTCTTTGCACAGTCTCTCCCAACTTAGATAAGATAATGAATGTGAGAATGGATCTTCACAATAGAGTGCAGAATAAGAACTATTTTTTTCCAAACCCCAGACTATGCTTACCTACTTTTTTGTCCTATTCACTTAAAAATATAAAGATCTAGATTTACTTGTCATGTATTTAGAGAATTACTCACTCTATTACTCAACTATTCTGTCTTTTTTCCCCTGAAAAAGGCAACTGGGTGAAAAAGTGATGTAATACTTTTCCATAAGTCTCCATAGAGCTTTATCTGCATAAGATATCTCAATTTAAGGAAGGTCAAAGCTTATTAGAAAAGCTGTCAAGTTTGTAACAAACCTTGCCCCAGAATTCATAGTTCTATGGCTCAGGAATGGCTGAGACAGTGGGTGAGCTGTCACACAGCAACAGTCTTTCTTCCTCTCAAACTTGAAAATCAAACAAAGTTTATTTGCCTTCCAGGCAGCTGGGAAGGGCATGCAGGCTGAAGTGAAAACAGTGGCCACCCAGCCCGTGTTTTGTTTACAGCTTGCAGTTAGTTAGCCCTAGCACCTGAAACAGCTCTGGGGGGCTATCGGCTTTTGGATTTTGATTGCTTTGCAGTGAGGTGATGTTACATGGCTTGATTGCAGACTGCTCTCCCTTAGCAAGTTCGCTTCATTCCTAAAAGAAAATGTGAAAATATTTCAGCATAAACAAGGCATGAAACACAGAGTAAGGAAGACAGATGACCTTCGATATTTTGCGTAATATTTGCTTAATTCTACTATATTGAGATAAATCTTATGAATGATACTTAACAAGTGATGCAAGCAGTCCAGCTCACCTCACCGATTAAAATGGCTTAGCTGTACATTTTGTGAAGACAGGCTGGAATGAAGTGTCTTGCAAAAACCCTTAGCCAACACTCTGCCTTAATCCTTGGCTTTGATCCAGCATCCCACTTAATTTGATTTAGTACAATACACTGCCAAATGAAAAAGTCCTAAACTGGGTCACGCAGTACTCCAAAATAATGTATGCCTGGATTTTGGGTTGGTTTTTTTTTCCTGTGAAGGCTATTGCAAAATTGGCAGATTCTCTGCAACAGTCATCCTGCTGTGACAGCTCACACATAATCACAAAAGGTAGACGTTCAAGTTACACACGTCTTGTACTTGTGTACAGTTATGCACAAGTTCAATTTAATTCACATCTGCTCTAGGTTACTTTGTTGTAAAGCATCTAGGTCTGGTCAAGTCAATCCTTTAGCTTAAGTGATTAGCTAGTGGCATTTCCCTGTTCCTTTGGGTTTGGCCTCACAGCTGACAAAAACTATTTGTTATGGATCACAAAAGTCAGTCACAAAAATAATCTGTGTAAATACTGTACCTCATTGCTCTGCATGTCAGGTTCTTGTTCCTTTTGTCCAGTGACTGAATGTCTACAGCAGAAGTAGACTGTATTTAAGAAGAATAATTGTTCAGATCTATGATACTGCAATGAGTGACTTCAGGAAGATACTTCTCTATACAAGTCCTTTTATGCTATGCACCTGAACCCAAATTTTATTAGGGGAGTAGATCAGAACTGATGCACTCAAGAAGGAGTGGCTCCCGGTCAGTTAATTCTACAACAAAGCCAAGTCACTTGGTGTTCCATCTTGCACAACTTTCTGTGTTGAGGAGAAAATACTCTCATTCACAACAAAGAAAAAAGTCTTCTCCTCAACATCATTCACCTGGCTGCATCTGCCTCGCAGACAAAAATGAGGCATGAGCATTGTTTTGTAACTTAAAATCATCATCTTAAAACTAGGGTCCACCTCCAAAGTTGTACCAGTTAGATTTTGTGATTTGCATCACAGGAATTTAAGTTCACCCTTAGCAAGTGCTCATGTGAATGGAATAATATAAGTGGAGTACTTCCACAAAATTTGAGAACTATTTGTCAGATTTAATGGTGGAGAGAATGTGCCTGAGACCCCAGCCTCACATGCAGGAAGCCTCGTGTGCTGATTGGGGTTTGCCGGAAGAGTGATTTAAACAAATGTGTCTGCCCAAGGCTGAGTAACTCTGGGGAAATTTGGAAAGGTGTGGTCTTATTCCCAATGAAAGGCTTCAAATGCCTTTAAGTGCTAAGGACTTAAACTATATCAAAAGAGGAGGAAAAGAGATTATGGTAATGCAAATTAAGGAGATGTCAAAGAGGTTTCAAATAGCTTAAATGCACTTAATTGTGTTTACTGTACCTGAGACCACAGATGGCCACAGTCCACATCTTGTATTTCTAGGCGGAAATGACTACTGTCACAGGCCAGTGAAAATGCAAGGATACCTGTTTAAGTCTTACTAGGTGTGCTAAGGTTGCTGTTAAACTGTCGTTGTAAATTCAGGTTTAACAGGTAGGAATGTTAGCAGGTAAAGCAAGGGAAGAGTAGGATGGAAGCGCTTGCATAATCTAACCTCCACGCTGGCAGTAATCCTCTCAAGGAAAGAAACGACTGCTAAAACAAGTCGATCCTTTCCTCCTCTCTGTTTGTTTCTGAATTTCTGAATGTTCTGCAAGTTTCCATTTTTTGGCAAACCTGAAAGATCTGCGTTGTTGCATTTTTTGTAGATTTTGGGACACTGGCACAAGGCCATGCAGTGAGTTTTCGAAAGAGCTGATTTTGAATCAACTTTTAAATATTATTTTCTTGCAAAATAGCAGAGGTTATAGACTTTCAGGACAAGACACATGATTACACCTTTCTTTCATTAATGCTGCTTAAAGGGTCATCAAACAGATCCTGTCTCAGGCTGGTTAATGGTGGCTGAGAGAAGTATTCATATTTCAGCCCTGAATTAGACTCCAAGAGCTACTGAATCCTGAGGAAACTTCTTGAATCACTAATTACTTCTGATGATTGACAAGGAAAATTCACATTTTCTGCTTCTAGTGTACTTCGCTGCTGATCTCTGGTACATGATGTCACTTTGCCTGCTTATTGTTTAGGAATCACTACAAGAAAGTCACCCTTCAATCTTTCCTTTGTTGAGACAAGTGGACTGCACTTTTAAAGCCTATTTTCCTCTATTGCATCTTCCTAAACTTGGATTCAGTCTTACAGCTTTTTCTAAGTGGTCTCTGGGTCACCAGCTTCCATTCAGCACCAGTCGTCAGAGACCCGAGACCCAAATGGCAGCCCTCCACTGTACCCACAGTCCCCCCGATGCTGTGGGAGGTGGTTTACCAGTTTTTCTGCTTCTTGTAAGCCTTCTCCTGGATATACATCTAAGTATATCATGGTCTCTGCACTGAGATTTGACACAGATTAACTGCACTGACACAAACTGCTTTGCTTATGTTGTTGTTCTCCAAAACTGTAGTCATTATTCCAGAACAGTTTTTTATTTTTCAAATGACTGAACTTGAACTTCAATGCAGGAAAACTGTGAGCTCAGCTAATCTTGCAATTGATTCTGTGTTCGGTGGGTAAGCACTCTCATCAAAAAGAAGAAAAATGTATATTAGCTTTGGAAGAAGGGACAAGTGTCTTGGGTGGACTACAGGAGGGAAGTGAGATCGTGCAGAGAAAAAATCAGGAGGGCTAAGGCCCAACTAGAAATCAGATTGGCCAAGTCGGTGAAAGATAACAAAAAATCTTTCTATAAATACATTAACAATTAAAGGAGGACTAGGGAGAATATTTAGTCCCTATTGGATGCAGAAGGAACAACAGTGACAGGGGATGAGGAAAAGGCTGAGGTGCTTAATGCCTTCTTTGCCTCAGTATTTAATAGTAAGGAAAGTTGTTCCCTCTGTGTACAAACCCAGGAGCTAGAGGAGCAAAATGAGGCTCCCGTGATCCAAGAGGAGGTGGTCAGAGCCTTGCTAGCCCGACTAGACACCCACAAGTCTATGAGGCCGGATGGGATTCATCCAAGAGTATTGAAGGAGCTGGCAGATGTGCTGGCCAAACCCCTTTCCATCATCTTCCAACAGTCCTGGAAGACTGGGGAAGTTCCACTGGACTGGAGGCTGGCTGATGTTGTGCCCATCTACAAGAAAGGTCACAGGCAGGATCCAGGAAACTACAGGCCTGTCAGTCTGACCTCAGTGCCAGGGAAAGTCATGGAGCGGGTGATCTTGAGTGGTACCATGAAGCACATGCAAGAAAACCGGGTGATCAGGCCCAGTCAACACGGGTTCACGAAAGGCAGGTCTTGCCAAACTAACCTGATCGCCTTCTATGACAAAGTGACTTGGCTGCTGGATGAGGGAAAGGCTGTGGATGTATCTTTGTGGACTTCAGTAAAGCCTTTGACACAGTTTCTCACAGCATTCTGCTTCAGAAACTGTCAGCCTCTGGCCTGGACAGGCGCACACTCTCCTGGGTGGAAAACTGGTTGGATGGCCGGGCCCAGAGAGTGGTGGGAAATGGTGTGAAATCCAGCTGGAGGCCAGTGACAAGTGGGGTTCCCCAGGGCTCAGTGCTGGGTCCAGACCTGTTCTATGTCTTTATCAATGACCTGGATGAAGGCATTGAGGGCACCCTTAGCAAGTTCGCTGACAACACTATGCTGGGTGGAAGTGTTTATCTGCTGGAGGGTAGGGAGGCTCTGCAAAGGGATCTGAACAGGCAGGACCGCTGGGCTGAAACCAATGGCATGAGCTTTAACAAGGCCAAATGCCGGGTCCTGCACTTGGGGCACAACAACCCTGTGCAGTGCTACAGACTAGGAGAAGTCTGTCTAGAAAGCTGCCTGGAGGAGAGGGACCTGGGGGTGTTGGTTGACAGTGACTGAACATGAGGCAGCAGTGTGCCCAGGTGGCCAAGAAGGCCAACGGCATCTTGGCTTGTATCAGAAACGGCGTGACCAGCAGGTCCGGGTAGGTTATTCTTCCTCTGTACTCGGCACTGGTGAGACCGCTCCTTGAATCCTGTGTTCAGTTCTGGGCCCCTCACCACAAGAAGGATGTTGAGGCTCTGGAGCCAGAGAAGAGCGACAAAGCTGGTGAGGGGGCTGGAGAACAAGTCTTACAGGGAGCGGCTGAGAGAGCTGGGGTTGTTTAGCCTGGAGAAGAGGAGGCTGAAGGGAGACCTTATTGCTGTCTATAACTTCCTGAAAGGAGGTTGTGGAGAGGAGGGTGCTGGCCTCTTCTCCCAAGTGACAGGGGACAGGGCAAGAGGGAATGGCCTCAACCTCTGCCAGGGAAGGTTCAGGCTGGACCTTAGGAAAAAATTATTCATGGAAAGGGTCACTGGGCTCTGGAACAGGCTGCCCAGGGAGGTGGTTGATTCACCTTCCCTGGAGGTGTTTAAGGGATGGGTGGACGAGGCGCTGAGGGACATGGTTTAGTGACCGATAGGAATTGCTGGACTTGATGATCCAATGGGTCTTTTCCAGCCTGGTGATTCTATGATTTTGGAGAACAGGCTCTCTATTATTCTTGCAAAACGTAGAGACTTCTATGCAAATTTTAAATTTATATGAAACTTAAGGAAATCACTAAGCATAATTTTCTGTTTCAAAATATGTAAACTTGTGACATCCTGCATTTAAGCAGATTGTAGAAGCAATGTGAAAATTTGATGCCAACTTATTTTAGTATTTAATACCCAAGAAAACTATGGAGTAGTAATATGGAAAAGCACTACTGTATCAAAAACGAGCCTCATGTAGGCAGGAAAGGCTTGTCTTACTCAGCCACAGGTGTTGTGTGGCAAATAAAGCATGGCTTAAGAATGAAAAAAAGCCTCAGTTGTTAATGCCAGCCTGAAGATCTAGAATTGGTGTCTACTGCTGCTTCTGCCTTGTGGAGTTAGCCAGGTCCTGGCTCCTGGCTTCTCAGCAGCTGACATACGTCAGTTCCTGAACATCTGACTTGAGACTGCCAAAACAGTAATTGAAAATGGTGGGAGCTGGTTCTGAATGTATGGAGTGTAATGCTTCAGGCGTCTCACAGGGCACTGAACATTTGTAGTTATTTTGATTCTTAAATTCTCAGCACACTAAGTCCCAGCTTAAAAAATGGAAGACCCCTCCCCTCCCTCCTGAAAAATTTTGAGTTAACTAAATAGAAATACAGTGCTGAGCACCAGTATATTTCTTTAAAAAAAGTCTGTTTCTAAGAATCCTGTCAGGAACTTGAGGATTTTGTTTTCAGTATATTTGAAAAGCAGGAGATCCTGCACTGGACAATAAGCATGAAACAACATATCAAATAGTTGCTCATTAAGGGTAGAGATTCTCTTTCGTGCCATGAACGAGGCACAGAAGCAAGGGAAAAAGGTATACACCTAAAGTTTGCATTGTAGTTTATAAGCATATGCGTGCTGAATAGATTCTGTACAGGTGCCTTTGGAGTTCTTGAATGTAGCTTTATTACTACATTATTGCGGTTTTATATGGAGCATACAGTTAGGTCTTTCATTGCACTCCAGGAACGAGTAAATGCCTATTCAGTCTCAGAGTCTTCAAATGATTCCAAGAAGTTGTACATATTGAAAAAAAAGAATGAAAAACCTGACAAGAACTTTTTCAACTTCATATTGACATATGTAGAGGAAATAGTTGTTTGAATGGGGTAACTGTAAGATATTATTAGTTTATTTACATAACAAAAAAGCTGAAATTTCCCTAAAATATCCCCACACAAGAATTCAAACATCTGCTTTTATCTTGTGCTTATTTTTGAAGGAAAGTATGTAAAATACTTATGTTTTAAGAATAATTAAAAATCGTAACTTGTCTAAAGCAAACTTACCTCCAACATTAAATCCCTTACTTTTTCTGAAAATAAATTGCTTTTATTTTAAAGTTTGGGGTTTTTTATGGGATGTTTTTCATACTTTCATTTCCTCTTAATGGCAAAGCAAAAAGAGATAATAGGGTTTTCTTTCTACAGACCATGGAAGACCTTACACAAAGTTCCAGAAAGCAGAAGGAGGACTGAAAATCTGAAGCTTGTTTTGCATGTTTGTCATCATATTTCAGGTTATGAAAGATTAGAGTAGCTGCTAATTAAAAATTAAGTCACAGGTAGTTAAAAAAAAGGTCATTCAGGACCACATTAGCCTAGAATTAGACCATGGGGCGCTCAGACAGGGGTAGGGACAGAGGTCTGGAGCTCTCCAGGACAGGCAGAGCAACTCAGGGCTCTGTCTCAGAAAGGATCCATTTTTGGCCTTAGGCATGCAGCAGGAACTTGGAGAGAAGCTGTGTGAGGTGGCCACCATCCTCCAGATACAGCCATCCTCATGTAGGGCAGAGGGCAACAATCTCTCCCTGTTGAGACTTAGGGTGGGTGGCAGCTGTATGGTTTGTTTGCCCTGCAAGAAGGAGAAGATCTCTGGGAGGAAAATCCAGAGCTGCTTACAGCCTTCATGGCTGGGACCAGGGGAGCCCAGAGGGCTGGTCAGCGGTGTTGAACTGCGGGGAGAGCCCTTAACACTCTGTTTTGCAGCCTCAAAGGGAGGCTTGAAGTGTTACCAGATGAATCTCTTTGTCATTTTTGCCTGGACATGTGTGCCACAGCCAGCATGACCTGGTGGGGCCCCAAGAAGTCATAGCTGAGTTCTCAGTCAGTGGTATGAAATGCACAAGGCAAAAGATCTGGGGGATGGAATGGATTTGCAATACCCAGGGATGTGACCTGTGGCGTGAATACTACCAAGGTGTCTGCTGGGGCTGGAGATGGCCCACTGTGATGGCCTTTGGGCAAGTGGCCTGTGACAACCCCAAGTGATGAAATGTGGCCATGCAGCCCTTGCTGCTTATGTGGGAACAGCATCTTGCCCAGCTATCTTGTGCTTTCCCTCTGTCTGAGTGTGTCTGTGAGGTTTGGAGGGTAGAGCAAGGCCTTAGCTTGTTGCTGGGGTTGTGCTGCTGACAGCAGCCCTCAATGCCCATTCTCCGAGCTCTTGTGGGGTTTGCCTCAGCCCTGCCAGGTGCAGGCAGCCAGGTGTCCCAGGATGCACACTTGCAGCAGTAGAGGTGAGCTATGCAGGGACACCTCACGCAGCGGTGGCCATGGGCTGGGCACCAAGGCTCAGGGAGCTGCTCACAACACAGCCAGCACCTGGCCTTTTCCTGGGGGGAACACGAAGTTCCTGAGATGCACAGTAGCCTGGAGAGTTTCCTTGCAACCTCCCGGGGCCAGCAAATGACTATGTCCTCCCTCTCTTTTGCAGTGAGATACCTGCCACTGCAACACTGTTGAGGGAGAACGCCTCCTCATTCCCAGCTCTGCCCAGCCCCCCTCAGTGCACTGTGAACATGGACATGCCCTATTTACCTTGACACCTGGGGGAACAATGTCTACATAATGCCATGCCTCCATTGGCTTTGTTTCAGCTATATCCTGCACTGGGTTGAGAACAAATCTTTCTGCTCCCTCTGCAAGAAGTGTGTCAGCTCCATTGTGCACTCAGTGAAAGCAGATGACAAGTTCTCAGAGGTTGTCATCACACTCATCATGGAGCCATCAGTCATTACCTGACATGGAAATTTCAGGGATGCTTGAATGCCCACATCCCCCATTGTCCCACAGTCTTCTACCCATGGGCTGCACAGTAGTTGCCCTGGGCTGCTGTGGACAGCCTGCATCCCCACGTCTGAACACCCCTGTTCTAGGACCACCCAGAGATCCCTCAGGCTGTGCTGCCCTGGCTGTGCTTGGAGCTGGAGATGCTCTTTGGGGCCGAGCACTGGGAGATGGCTGTGGTGGAGAATGGCATCATGTTCAGCCTGTGCTTCTTGGAGCTGAGACAGGAGACCCTTGTTTGGGTGCTGCATGACTGCCTGCAAGACTACACAGGCTTATTTATCTCCTGGCTCATCAACTTCATTGGGCTTTGCTGCAGCGAGGAGGTCTGCTGATGGCCAAACCTGGAGGACTCCTGTGCAGCTCCGGGGCAGGAAGGCTGCACTGCGGCTGCCCTCCAGCCTCGCCGGCAGTGCTCCCATCTCCACCCCGACCCTCTCCAGCAGCCTTCCCAGTCGCACAACAGAGGAGCTCCCCAACTCACTGGTCATTGCCCTTTTGTGTGATATCTGTGAGGAGCCCCACCGCGAGCCGGGGGTGATGACTGCAGGTCCTTCCTCTCCCAGCTCTGACTGGGACTGCTTGCAAGGGGGTCCTTGACACCACCTGAAGAGGAGGGCTGGCAGCCCCCAGGACTCTTCACTGCAATGCAAGATGCCACCCCACCAGTGTCACTAGGAGGGCAGCCCAAGAGCTGGCAAAAGTAAAGCCAGGCTAGCAACTAGGGCACGTGTCACTTCCCAACAGGGCTCAGAGGCTTTCAGCAGGAATTTAATTATTTCAGAAGAAAATAAAACTGAAAACTACAGGTTGAGCCTTAGTCTGTCATTACTAGCAATGCAGTGGTGTTGCTGCTGGAAAGGCTGAAGGTGGACATGCAGAGGAGGACGAAGATGGCTCCAGAGCATTAGTTGGTGCTGCTGCAGCTCTGATGCTCAGGCACGAGTAGGCGTGGAGGTCTGGAGTCCTCCTGGACAGGCAGAGCAACTCGGGACCCTGACTTGGAAGAGATTCCTCTTTGGCAGATGGATGCTGTCTCAGTTCCCCAGCACCCCTCCCCACCTTCCCCAGCATCCCTCCCCATTGCATGCTGTCTGATGACTTCCCCCAGCTGAGTTTCTCTCTGCTGTGCGTGAACCCTGCATAAAATGCTGCACACCTCCTGGGACCCCTTGCTCTTCTCTTACAAAGGTCCCTTTCTCAAGACAAACTGGCTACATAAGATGAGGGGAGGGATAGAAGATGGCTGTTGGCTTTGGCACCAAAGAGCTGCTGCTGGACACCAAAGAAAGAACCAGGTCCCAATGCCAGGGCCACAGGTGATTCTGCATGCCTCAGCATACACCAGGAACCTGGAGAGAGGCTGAGTAGGATGAGGCTCTGCAGGCAGGCAGGCAGAAAGCAGCAAAAGCAGGTCACAGTCTAGTGCTCTGAGAGAAAAAGCCAGCTGCAAGACATGAGCTCTCCCTGGAGACCACACAATGCATGAGAGCAGCTGCCTTCAGGGGCGTCTCATGGGGTCTCTCTGCACTCCTCAGGCTCAGGAAGGATCCATATTTGCTCTCTTGCAACTAGCTTCTGCAGCTGGACTTTACGACTTTCCCTTTCAGTTGTGTGGAAAAGATTGTTAATCCCAGCCAACTACCAAATGATGGCAGAATTCAACCTGAATTGCTTTTGTGGACTTACACCACCTTTCTGCTGTTAGATCTAAGCAGTGCACTGAACACATATGTATTTTTTGCCTGCCAAAATTGGTTTTGAAAGCACAACAGAACAGGCTAACAGTCAGATTGAAACTACAGAAATAATGCCAGAGGCACAAAAATCACAAGGCACCTTTTAAATTACTTTTAATACAGATGTTGCCTAATAGATTTCTGGATAGGGGAAACAGAATTTTTAGGCCACCTAACCCATTTATAATAGCTCCCAAATATACTGAGGCTCTTTTCATTACAACAGCTGTTCCAGCTTGCCCTACAGCATACTGTCTAGAGCTTTTTTGCCGTCTTTCAGGTAATAAGCAATGCTTTAGTTCTCTAGAACTTTTCCTCTGCAGATATTTCTCATTACCTGTTTGCATAAGCCAAGAATGTTTGATAACTTTGCTACCTAAGCACCATTAATGTATGATAATGTGAAAGACCATTCAATGCATCACAGAATTACAGAATAATTGAGACTGGAAAAGATTTGTGGACATTTCTAACCCAGTTTCCTCCTCAAAGCAGGGTTAAATCCAAAATTGTATCAGCTCGCTTAGGGCTTCATCTGCTTTGGAAATGCTCCAAAGAGAAATACTCCACTGCTTTTCTCTGTATGTGCTCGCAACACTTAACCTCACAGTGAAAAGTCATTCTTCCTATGGAAAATCAGAATCACAAATCTTTCCAGCTTTAGCAGGTGAGTGCTGTCAGTTCCTCAATTTTTAACTGAAAATTTTTGATTGAAAAGTAAAAACCCAAGAAAATTTGGTATAACAGAAAATAAAGGTTTATAAGAAAAGCAGTTCAACAAATTTAATTCTGTTTGGGGTTTGTTTTTTTTTTTTTTGTGGCTATTGCAGGCTCAGCAATGATGCAGTCCTTGTATAGTTCTACATCTCATTCCTGGTGAATCAAGAAAAAAACAATACAGATGTAAGATTATAGATGTCTGCATATCTCACTTAGAATGACCACAAAGGAAGCCCTTGGATGATTAGGAATTAAATGTGGTAATTAGTTCTCATCTCCATCACTACTGGAAGTTGCGTGTTCTTAAGCACTTAGGTTATTTTCCTGTGTCTGATCATAGATGATATTATCATCCACACTGATTGCTGCACAGATATTATCTTTATGTCTGAGAAACCTGCAGACAATCCCTCTTGTTAATGAGCTAAGTGTATGCAAAAGAAGCTGCAGCCTGCTTTCAGGTGACTTAAGGAGGAAGCCTGGGATTTGCATCTAAAGAAGTCATTCAGGAAAAATGCATCTTAAGGGCATTTTTGCCAGGCAAAACTATTGGATTGAGAAGCTGGAACTCTAGTGCAGTTTTCAACAGGACACTCAAGGAACTAGACTTCACAAAACAGGCAATAAACTTCTTGGATTCATTAACAGTAATATCGCTAGTGAACTTACTTCCGCAACACCTTTTCTACCCTTTATTAACCCAGAGGTGAGTGATGAGTTTTCAGTGGTTTCTGTGGCTGCTTTTTCCCCAAAATGCAGAATAAAATTACTTTTCTTTCCCAAATGCTTGACTTCTTTCTTCTTTCACAAAAGCATTATTTAAATTGTTCCACCCACAAATGGAAATGCCGACAAGAAAACCCTCTTCACTGAAGATTGTCCATCTAAGCAAATCCTGCATCCTTATCCATTCATTCTGTAGTTCATGTTGACTAACGAGGTATAATTGGGCTCACATTTCCTAATATATACAGGTTATATCAGAGCTTTTAAAAACATTGTTATTTGCAGCCTAATACTACAAGCTATCTTTCTACAGTGCTACACACATGAGAACATCCTATTTTGTGTGAATGCTAATTTTCTAAGAGACATATGGCAATAATCATAGCACATGCTTGATTTTTGTTTTTGTGCTAGTGGTAATGCAGTAAAATCCTTGTGTATGTGTATGGGGAAACTGTCCTTGTTTTTAACTCTGTTGACACCACCTTTGCAATGACTTGATAATACTAGAAGGCCATCTGAACCAGCTGGACCTGCTTTAGGATAAATATTTCTTTAAATTGACCTTTGCTTAGTTTTCTTGCACCTCAGATTTTAAAGAAGAGTTTTCAAATTCCTATGCATATGGAATATATCCACATGGTTCTTGTCAAAAGGGTTTTTTGAGGGATGAGTTTCTTCACTTGTTTCAATATCAAAGTTACACAAGGAGGGAAATAAAATCATTGTGAAAGAAAGCAGTGCTGAGATAGAGAGAAAGGTCCTAGAAAGAAAAGACAGTATAAGCACGTACTGCAAAGTCCCACTGGCTCCTTTGTTGTCAAAGGGAAATATCTGGCAAAATCCAGGTATTTTTCTTTGCTTTCTGCTTATAACAAATGATTAAAGAAGCAAAGAAAATCTAAAAGAAGCATGATCAGCAAGTCACATAACAGTTAATTCAAGCGCTAGAGAACAAAAGGTTTTGTCCCTTTTTTAGGCTGATAGATTCAGTGTCTGTTGATCTGTATGAAAAACAATAAGAAACGTGACTTTTATTACTCCATAGTGTCTTTGGTTTCTCTTTTCAACTCTTATTTCTTTGTTTGTTCAAGATATCATGACTTTGAGTCATTTTGTGATGTGTGGAGCAGCATGACTCTGAGCTGGCTGGCAATAGTTCATAAACGATTCTCTCTAAATGAAATAAAAATGTAACTCTCCTGGCTTGGGTGTTCCTCATGTGAGATCAGCAGAAAACCTATGGTTAAGGGGCTGTGCTTCTCATGGCATGCCCACCCTCACAGTCATACAATCCAATACACAGACTGGACTCCTCCTGGGAAAATATTGCAGGGCATCTTTGGTTTGGGCCTGTGGGGCTTTTTGCTTAGCAAGGGTCATGATTTCCATCTTTCTTCATCAGCTGTATCATTGCCCATCTTCCTTTTCTTGCTCATTTTCTTTCCATACCTTATCCCCTTACAGCATCTGGACTTTCTCTGCCAGCAAGGTAGCTGTCCTCCACATGCCTCAGTTCCCAGACTGCACCATGGGAAACTGAGCGTCTTTGTCCTAATTTCTTTGTTACTTCTTCTAGTTACCCTGAATTCTGGGTAAGGCCTGCCTAACAATGAACTTTTTAATATCTAATTGATGAAGCAACTAATTTGTGTGGTTAATGGTGTAATATCAGGTGTCTTTTCTGTTGGAAAAAAAAGTTTATAGCTGGCAGATCTCAAGAGTAATTATTTTAGCAGGTAGGAGTATGATGACTTATATAATAACAGGTCTGTTTTTCCCTCCCGCTGCTGAGTAGTGGACTAATCCTTCTTATGCGGTAGTTATCAGTTCCTCCAAAGACTGGTTGGTGGAAGCCAAATGGTGCTCTTGACTGCCAGCAATCCTGCCTTTTGGCGTTGGTAGCAGAACTTGCAAGAGGACAAAATATGGCAATTTCAGGTCCTAAATTTGTATATCAGCACAAATATTTTAAAACTATGGTGGCAGTTGAAAACTAGAAGTGAGGTGAACTGGGAATTACTGAGAAAGGGAAGTTGGTTTCTGACTGCAGCATGTGTATAGCGTGAGAAATTTCCTTCTCTGTTTCTTCCTTCTTCTCCTTTTGTAGGTAGTTTCAGCCAGAAAGATATCTAAACTGGAAAGACTGAAGATGTGGGAACAAAGGGTCTCTGGAAATAATGAAGGTCTGACATCTTTCTCTGGTAAAAGACAGTGCTATACTGATTTCTAGGTTCTGCTGTGACTTTTTTTTTTTTTGTAAGAAGATTTTGACCCTTTTGGGTGTTTAAACTCTGAGTTTCGTTTTGGTTTTGCAAAACCACTGAATAAAAGGTGGGTGGTTTCTCACTCAGTAAGAGTTATGAGAGCCTGGCAGCTAAATAAGGGCCATTCCCAGAAGGAGGAATATTCCTTTACAGAAAATACTCGTTGTTTTTTGCACCTAGAGCTGCCATCTTCCTGACTGAGAAGTAGCTAAAGGTATTTCTCCTGGCATCCTCTCTGCCATGCTCTTTGAGTGAAACTGACGGTACGTTGTCTGGCTCGCAGCTTAATGAGAGCTGCACTGAAGGGGACTCTGCTTGGCTCCTTGTGGCCCAACCAATGTGGAGGAAACCTCTGTCTCCCTCCTCCTTTCAGCCTAAGGGCCTTAGGGATAGCTTTGGTTCAGGAAAAGGATATGGATGTTCTTAGAGAGATAGCAGAACCCACCCTTTTATTGCTGAGTAAGTGAGTGATCCCTGCACTGATCTTTTAAAACAGACATAAGCATTTAGCAGACAGGGTTAGTGATGTATCCTTAGCTCACATAAGTGTTGCTATTGTGGATGGTCTAAAAGAGTTGCATCACCTTTATTGGTGCCCCTGTATGCAAAGGAATGGAAAACATCTGCTCCAAACAAGAAAAATTGGATACTAGGTTTGTTACAAGATCCATTAGGAATAGACTGGTCTAAGTTCTGGAGCCAAATTCATTCCTAATTTAATTTCATTGCTATTTCTTTGAATTATGGCAGATGCAAGTTTATTCTGTAGAGATTAAATATTTTCCCAAAGATTTGCAGAAGTTTCCAGGTTTTTGGGAGAAGTGCTTTACTACTGCATACATTAAAACATCTGAGGGTCAAACGTCTGAGAATGCATGTTTAATCAAAACAAAGCCAAAACCGAGACCATTTATTTTTTTCATTGTTTTAAAACTGGTGGCAGACAAATAGGGATGAAAAAGTTAAATTATGAGATGCGTTTTTCTCTATTTAGAAATACGGATTTCAGCACATAGCTGAATGTCTGTGAGCAGTGACCTATCTAGAAGGAAGAGATGACAATGACAATCATGGCAAGCATAAATCAGACAATTCCTTTTGCAAAATTGCTATAAAAATAAAATTACATCTTAGTAATAAATCCACAATCATTCACTCCTTTGCTTGAGAAAGTAAAATTCGTTCTGAAATGTTAAACTGATTTTTTCTTTTGGTTTGTAGAGCAAGCTGCTTCTCACTAATCCTGAAATGTCATAAGCTGAATCTACTGAAATCAGTGGGAAGCTTTCCTGATTTAATTGTGTAACAGTTTCCTTCATAAAACTTGCCACTTTTTTTTTGCTTCACTTTTATTCTATACGTGTTGGAATAGAAAGAGAAATTGGGAGAACTGTTAGGACGTACAATATGGTTACTGTTTGTTTTTAAATGCTCTACCTTCTTTTTGAAACACAAATTTTGTTTTAGATGCCTCATATAAAAAAATATAATATTTTACATCTATTTTAGATTTATATTTTAACAGTAGTACATATTCATATCTTTCAAATCATAATATGTAGTCTCTATTAACAGAGGCTCATAGGTGATCATATTTTAAAGAAATATTTGGGGTTTTTACACAGAAAAGTACACCTTGGCTTCCCACAGAAATTTTAAATTAGCTGATGCTATGTTTACAGGCAGGGAAACTATCCCCAGCAGATCTTGGAAATAAGCTTCCTGACTGAACGTTTTGTTAAAACCAAAATGAATAACTTTTCCCACTTTTGCATATTGTTAGTTTCTGAACTGAGGTTCAGAAATCATTATCAGAGAGTCTTGTGATAACTGGTTGTTTAGGGCAGGTGATGAAAAGATGCTATACTCGCTGGAAAAAAACTTTACTAAATGAAAGGAGTTGGAATGAATTTTGACTTCTGATGCAGTATCTGAAAACTTAGCTGAGCAGTTCTTCTTATGTATTTCTCATAAAATAACATCATTTCTCCCCACCTTCAGCTGAGACAATAACTTTGCAGACCAGTGGGAGCAGCTTAAATATACAATATTTGGTTGCGTATTAGTGAAATAAATGCAGGGACGATCCCTCTTGTTAAGCTTTACTGTCTGCTTAGTGGTTGTTTCTGATGGTTGGGCTTTGCTTTTTATTTTTTTTTCTGTTTCATCAGTTTGTTTTTTTTTTTCTGTTTCATCAGTTTTTATTTTTCATAAGGCACATCAATGGTTGTTCTGTCCTCTCAGCTGAGGAGCAGGCTTGCTTGTCTCAGCTGCAAAACGGGAAACTAGGGATAGAAGGTTTCTTGTAGACTTGACAATATCACTGCATTGAGTGTGATTTCCTGTTGGCTAATATTCTCCCCAGGCATGGGAACCTTTCTGGTGTGCCTGCAAAGGCATCATACTGATGAGTGGTGGGGGTCTGAGCACTGGGTCACTGGTGGGGAACAGCAGCCCCTTTCAGCCAGCCCGGTAGCACCAGCAGTTGCAAATAGGAAGGAGGCCTATTTTGGGGAAACAGCAAGACAAAGTCTGCTGATTCAGAAAGATTTGCATAAAAGGTGGAAGAGACAAAGGGAATTGCTGGGCTTTTCCTGGGGACTGACTGGCAAGACATGGAACACATCCCAGCATCCTTGAGCCCTGCTTTCACATCCTCCGCTGCTGATCTGAGCATATGCCTGTACTCTGGAGTGAGGTGATGTGCCAAGGCATTCCTACTGGCCTCACATGCACGCAGCCATCATGACATAGTCAGATAGGAACTCAAAGTCACTCCTCTTATGGCAAGAAGGAAAAATAAATTAAATATAAGATAAACACAGGCCAGTGGTGCTGAAGACAAATCACTCTTTGGGATATGGTTTTGAAAAGGGACCATGAAGTACCCAGTAAACCCAGGTGGAGCCCTCTGCACAAGTACCTGAGTTTTGTGCTTTACACACATCTAGTAGGTGCTTACAGCAAGCATGCTTTACTTTTTCACTCAGGCTTTTTGCTTAGAATATTGGAAGTTTTATGATTAATGTTCTTTAAGTACGCAAAAGAAATGAGATAAAAGTTAGATGGAAGTATGCTCATTTCCCCTTTCGTAAGTACACATTGTATTCCTGCTCTCTTGTGCTTTCTCTCCCTCTCTCTTTTTTTTTTCTGTTCACATCATTCCAGACAGTTCTTGTGCTCACAGCTTTCTTTAACAGGACTTTTTTATTCTTTACAAAATTGAGACTTATAAAAGAAATAAATTTCGCTATTGTTCTCTTGGGTTGCAGCTGTGTTAAACTGTAATCATGGGAGTTGAAACAGGTTTCCTCTCACAATAACATTTATGTTCATTTCCTGACGCTCTTTCCTAATAACATGAGTGTCTTCAGCTGACCAAGGGGAAAAAAAACCTCAGCTGAGCACTTCTGAAGGTAAAATAATACTTGTGCAGCATAGAATAATTCCTTTGTGTTGCAGTATTTTTGAAAGTTTTGTTGCACTGGGTAAAGATCCACTAGATCTCTATTTTCCAAGATAATACTTCTGTTTTCCTCTTTTTCTCCTATGTCTGAAGTTTCTCCTGCTACTGAGACATCTTTTTGCATTGATGATTAATTTATCCAGACTTTCCCATCTACCTTATCTGCTTCTCCTTGTATTTTTCCTCAAGGCTGAGCACAGAAGAGTGGTTCAAAACATCTGAGAAAGAGGCAAATAAAGCTTGTAGTCTCATGAGGATGGAAAAATAGGAGACTTCCAGATCATTATGGCACTTCCTCTGACCTCTGTGAGCAAGAGCAAAGTGGGCACTTTTGTTTTTCACCTTTTTCGCCTGTAAAAGTTATTGGAGTAGTTAAACAGTATTCTCTGCATCTCCTTTCTGTGTCCAGACCCTTTGATAAAATATTTGTCTAAATATTAGTCTGCTTTTAATCAGTGATACATAAATAAGTGTAATACTCTTACTTTGGAGAAGAGACGCTAGAGATTGATGCTTTAGTGGCTGAGATAAAAGGATGTCTTTTCCTCTTTTTGTTTTTCTTTGTGACATCCAATGAATAAATGATATCTACAGAGCAGTCAAGATATTACAAATATTATTGAAAACAGGAAGGAATGAGCTCTTTTCACTTTCTTTTTCTTTTCAGAAGGTGTTGCTATGGAAAGCAATGCATGCTTTAAATAAGTGTGAAAAGCCATACAGAAAACTCTTCTCTTAAGGTTAGTATTTGTAACTAATAAATTGTCTTTGTTTATACATGAGAGAGACTTCTAAGCCTTTCAGAAAAGCCTGCATAAATGTATACAATCACAAAACAATCCCATGTTGTGTTCCCATCTTTTGTGTCTGCCCTGCAGCTAACACATTGCACTGTATCCTTCAATGAGGACTAAAAGCACTGTGAGCCCTTCTTATTACAACCTTTCCCTTAACACAGAGGCGAGTCTGTATCGGGTCCTAAGTAAGAAAGAAAATATCATGAGAAGGTTTGGGGTTTTTTCCCTGGGGGATCAGGGTCATGAAAATTATAATGTGCAGGATGCAATGCATGGGTAAACTGCTTATGGAAGGAGCTGCCAATGGGAAGAACATCTGTAAGGGGCTCTGTTCTATCTCATCCTCACTGTGTCTCTGTTATTGTACACCAAAGAGTATGTTTGGCAGAATGCTATCACAGACCTTTGCTGAATGTAATCCTTAGGGGCAACATAACAGATCCGGTCAGAGGATACCTGACCCAGCTGGTAAGTTCTTGTAGAATTGACTCAGAGCTGCTATTGTCTCCCATTTCTTCATGTCCACAGGTCCATAGGAATTTAACTGTGGTTAGCAGAGTTATTCAAAGTAAAGTAGGAACACAGGCCTTGTAGATGCAGTTTATGGGCACTACAAATCCTCCATTGTTGTTAGACTGAAAGAAAACCATCAGAGAAGAAAAGGAGTAACTTCAAGGCTGAAGAGGAGAGCAGCTGTCCAGTCTGGAGTCTCTATCCCATTTTTGATAATTGATTTATTTCTTGCTCCAAGACAGATGTAAGCCTAGAAGAGGGGGTTTGTAATGCCCCAGACCAAAGTCAGGAGGGTTTTGCTTGGAATCCTTGAGACGAGATAAAGACACAAACAAGGGCAAGTGCTGTAAACCAAAAAAGGCTTTCTTTATTGCGAAAGGCAGTAGATGAAAGGCAAGATAAGATGAACAGCAACAAGGAAGTGAGAAGCAAAGGCAGAAAGTTAAGCAAGAGTTCAGGATAGGATTGCAAGTGTAGTCACCACCATAGCTGTGTAGCGTCTTCAGGGGTCGGAGTCTCAGAGGTCCTGCGAAGAGTCAAGGGGCCCACAAAAACTGTTGGTGGGCAGAAGGCAAGTGCACGGGCTTTTCAGGTGCTTTTTATAGCTTTCTTCAGTTCCTCCACATCTGTGCATGCTCATTGCTGTCTGGTCTCAAATCTGCATGTGACAGCCACGTGGCCCCTCCTCTTTCTTCTGTGGAGTGCTGATTCACTGACTTTTGTGGTTTTGGTAGCTTCCTATGTATCTGCTTCGTAACAGCAGCAATCTTTGAGGCAACGATGTTTTAATCTGGCTTTTCACAGATTTAAAATAGATATTGGTCAGATCTTTCTTGCTTAGCCTAAGGAGAGCACAGTTTAAAGTGGGTATTTGAAACACAAGGCAGGTAGAGAGAAAGCAGAGAGGTAGCTGCAGCTAGCAAGAATGAATTTTGGACTGATGCTTTTAGAAACAGAAGGATGAAATACCACCACTGAAATTGCAAGGGTGTATGTGGTAGTAAAGGTGTTGAAGGAAAGCATCAAAACCATGGAACTGATACAGTGATGGAAGAAGGAAGTAGAGAAAGGAAAATCATTCTGGTTAGAAAAAATGGCGGTTTTTGGTGAATTCTGTTTCACCTAGAAGCAAGAAAAAGTCTCCTCTACTGATGTCTGTGGCAGTATTTGCCTGCTGTATAGTGTTCACGACTGTAACTATTTACTTAAGCGTAGCATTTACATGGATGATAAAGCCTGACTTCAGCAGTCTTGAATGTCACACATCTCATGTGTTACATAATATTTACACTGCTGAAACCCAATCATTGGCTGTGTACTGAAGGGCAATGACATGCTGGAGAAAAATTCCTGCCATTAGAAATCATGTGGCCTGGCTTCAACTCTTTTTCAAGGTGCAGCTTACTATAAGGTCTTAGGAAAGACATTCTGTACGCATTTAATGTGTGTCAAGTCCTTCAGTGTGACAAATCTTTTTTAATATCTGTGAACTTATATGAGATCTACAGAAGAAAAGCACTTGGAAAGCTTGATGCGTAACACTAGCCAAAGCCCTCCAGTCAGTCATCCACATGTCTCACTCCTAACTTTCTCTTCCTCCTACCAGCCTGAAGCTGTGTGTCAGCTTTGCCTGAGGCTGAATAGTCTTTGAAAGGCTGAGGAGATAACAGTATAGCTACACCATGTTTAAATGTGAGATGAGAGGAAGGAAGAAGAGCTCTAAACAAGCAAAAATGAACAAATCAGTCCCAGGGATTTTATGTGAACATCTGGTAGTGCCAAAGCCACATGAGGCCAAAGTCTGAATTTCTGATTCTAAGAAAGGACCTAATGAGTATAATAAGTGCTACTGACTGTCTCAGTGGAAGGCTATGATTTAGCAAAAATGAACCTTTAAAAGCCATTGTTTCAGTAGTTTCAACCACAGTAATGTTTTTAATCATGATTTGCCTGATTTTTCATTAGAAGTCCATACACTTTGTTCTTGTCTGGATGGCTAATTAGTCTCCTTGTTAAAAATATATGAAGTTAAAACTGTTGTCCGTGGTTCCGAAATGCTTTTTGCTACTGTTTTAACTTTGGCCCTGACCTTACTAAGGCATAAGAACATGGTTAGTTTAATTACAATTACCCAAATAAAGGTAAAGATGTGCTTATAGGCTTACAAGAAGGTGACACAAATCTTTAATTAGTTATTCAATTGCTTGCCAATCATTGATTGCTTAATGATAGAGTGTGCTTTCTACCTATGATACAAGAAAACGTCTGATTTTAGCACAAAGTGACATAATCTTGTTTCCCTTCAAACTGCTGAAGTCACATAAAACCAACTTTATCTGATTTGGATGGAATATGAGAAAAAATTTTTGTCAAAAAGCCCAAATCTGCCCTTGTATGCAAGCATGCACCACCTGAGTTTATTTGAAGACCAGTATCTATATCTAAAAATACAATACAACTTGCCTGCCTTGGGCTGAAATTCAGTGCTGCTATGCCATGAATGAAGGAGTTATCATAGATCATATCAGGCATGATCTCTTTCCATCATCTTCCAGCAGTCCTGGAAGACTGGGGAAGTTCCACTGGACTGGAGGCTGCCTGATGTTGTGCCCATCTACAAGAAGGGTCGCAGGGAAGATCCAGGGAACTACAGGCCTGTCAGTCTGACCTCAGTGCCAGGGAAAGTCATGGAGCAGGTGATCTTGAGTGCTGTCATGAAGCACATGCAGGAGAACCGGGTGATCAGGCCCAGTCAACATGGGTTCACAAAAGGCAGGTCTTGCCAGACTAACCTGATCGCCTTCTATGACAAAGTGACTCGAATGTTGGACGAGGGAAAGGCTGTGGATGGATCTTCCTGGACTTCAGTAAAGCCTTTGACACAGTTTCTCACAGCATTCTGCTTCGGAAACTGTCAGTCTCTGGCCTGGACAGGCGCACACTCTCCTGGGTAGAAAACTGGTCGGATGGCCGGGCCCAGAGAGTGGTGGGAAATGGTGTGAAATCCAGCTGGAGGCCAGTGACCAGTGGGGTTCCCCAGGGCTCAGTGCTGGGTCCAGCCCTGTTCAATGTCTTTATCAATGGCCTGGATGAAGGCATTGAGGGCACCCTTAGCAAGTTCGCTGATGACACTAAGCTGGGTGGAAGCGTCGATCTGCTGGAGGGTAGGGAGGCTCTGCAAAGGGATCTGAACAGGCTGGACCGCTGGGCTGAAACCAACGGCATGAGGTTTAACAAGGCCAAATGCCGGGTCCTACACTTGGGGCACAACAACCCTATGCAGTGCTACAGACTAGGAGAAGTCTGTCTAGAAAGCTGCCTGGAGGAGAGGGACCTGGGGGTGTTGGTTGACAGTGACTGAACATGAGGCAGCAGTGTGCCCAGGTGGCCAAGAAGGCCAATGGCATCTTGGCTTGGATCAGAAACGGTGTGACCAGCAGGTCCGGGTAGGTTATTCTTCCTCTGTACTCGGCGCTGGTGAGACCGCTCCTTGAGTACTATGTTCAGTTCTGGGCCCCTCAGCACAAGAAGGATGTTGAGGCTCTGGAACAAGTCCAGAGAAGAGCAACAAAGCTGGTGAAGGGGCTGGAGAACAGGTCTTACGAGGAACGGCTGAGGGAGCTGTGGTTGTTTAGCCTGGAGAAGAGGAGGCTGAGGGGTGACCTCATTGCTCTCTACAATTACCTGAAAGGAGATTGTGGAGAGGAGAGTGCTGGCCTCTTCTCCCAAGTGACAGGGGACAGGACAAGAGGGAATGGCCTCAAGCTCTGCCAGGGGAGGTTCAGGCAGGACCTTAGGAAAAATCTTTTCATGGAAAGGGTCACTGGGCTCTGGAACAGGCTGCTCGGGGAGGTGGTTGATTCACCTTCCCTGGAGGTGTTTAAAGGATGGGTGGACAAGGTGCTGAGGGGCATGGTTTAGTTATTGATAGGAATTGTTGGACTAGATGATCCGATAGGTCTTTTCTATCCTGGTGATTTTATGATTCTATGATTCTTTTCTCCATACTGATTAAAAAGTTTGGAAAAACCCACCTTAAATTTATATGGAAAGGTATGTGTTTTGAGCAGTGAAATAGAATAAACCTGACAGAAGTATTTAATATGCTACTTATAATATTTTTCGCAGGAAACATTTCTATGGTTAGAGAAAGTTATCACATTAATACTGAAATTGTATTTCTGAAATCTCTATGAATTGCAACTTTGTGGGTTTGCCCTGCCTATGCACTTGTCCTGTGAAGTGTCAATGCAAGTAACTCCATGTTTAACTTGAATCCATGTAACTGTATCGATACTCGTCATCAACTCTTTTGATGCCCATCCATCTTGTGGCAGGGCATTTTGCAAATAAGGAGAAAACAGGCCAAAGTAAAATATTAGAAAGTACCTTTCTTTGTGGTGCTTATGCTGAAAAAAAAGATGAGCAATAGTGACATGTATTGAGAACTGACTGGATGGCAGAACTCAGGGGGTTGTTATCAGCAGTGCAGAGTCTAGCTGGAGCCCTGTGGCCAGTGGTGTTCCTCAGGGGTCAATACTTGTCCCAGTCTTGTTCAGCGTTTTCATCAATGACCTGGATGAGGACGCAGAGCATATACTCCCAGCAAGTTTTCTGATTACACAAAACTGAGAGGAGTGGCTGATGCATTGGAAGGCTGTACTGCTGTGCAGCCAGACCTGGACAGGCTGGAAAGTTGAGCAGAGGGGAACTTAATGAAGTTCAGCAAAGGCAAATTAGAGTCCTGCACCTCAGGAGGAGTAATCCCACACACCAGTACAGGTTAGAAATTGGCTGGAAAGCAGCTCTGCAGAGAAGGACCTGGGATTCCTGATAGACAACAAGTTGACAACGAGCCAGCAATGTGCCCTTGTGGCCAAGGCAACCAATGGTATCCCAGGGTGCATCAAGAAATGTGTAGCAAGCAGGCTGAAGGAGGTTATCCTCCCCCTCTACTCTGCCCTCAAGAGGCTGCATCTGGAGTCCTGTGTCCATTTCTGGGCTCCCCCACTCAAGAAAGACAAAAAACTACTGAAGAGATTCCAGCACAGAGCCACAGAGATGATCAGGCGACTGGAGCATCTCTCTTACAAGAGGTTGAACGAGCTGGCTCTGTTTAGCCTGGAAAAGAGAAAAATGAGAAGGGACCTTCTCAGTGCTTATAAGTATGTAAAGGGTGATGTTGAGAACATGGGATCAGTCTCTTCTCAACAGTGCCCAGTGACAGTGGCAATGGGTACAAACTGGAACACAGGAAGTTCCACCTTAACGTGAAGAAAATCTTCTTTTCTGTAAGGGTGACAGAGCACTGGAATAGGCTGCCCGGGGAGGTTGTGGAGCGTCCGTCTCTGGAGATACTCAAAACCCTTCTGGACACATTCTATGCAACCTGCTCTAGGTGAACCTGCTTCAGCAGCAGGGCTGGACCAAGTAGTCTCCAGGTTCCTTCTAGACCCTATCATTCTGTGATTTAATCCCGGTCTTTTGTTAGTAGCAGCTTTAATCCCAGCTTTTTGTTAGTGGTACACACACACAAGCACAGACAGAGACTCCTATAGTACTGACAGCTACAGGGGCAGGTCCATGCCAGTTTTACTTCCCCCTGTTCCAAACCAGCCACTTAAGGATGTTTGTTTGCATAGTGGATTGGTTTTGTGGAGGAAAAAACAAAAATTTAGTCTTTCATAAAAGCTTTGTGATTTTTTTTAAAAAAAATTTTTTAATTAGAAAGGAGAGTTTGTAGCAAAAATTGTTGCTAAAAGCTGTCACTTGGACTGTTAAGGCAAACTGAGCCTCAGGTAACCTGAAATCCAAATAGGCAAATAGATGAAGGACACAAGCTTAGATAGAAAAAAGGACTTTTCCACTGCTGCTAAAAGAAAAGTCCAATCTTACAACAGAACTGTTGTCTTCCTGCTGACCCCTGCCAGGCCAAGAATCACTGTGATATTCAGCCTGACTTAAAGCTAACATGAATGTCTCTGAGGCAAAGCACAAAGCACAATCTATAAGCTATACACTACTACAACATTACTAATCTCATATTAGTAATGTATGTGTTTCCTTGAACAGTGTTAGAATATTGAGTCTCAAAATCTTCCTCATTAGGCAGATACTGAACCCTTTGTTCTATTGCTGAGCATTTTCATTCTATTTCAGGAGTGACTGAAGTGATTCAAGCAGCATTTAGAAGATAAAACGCTTTAATTTCTCATGTACGACAATATGATCATGTGTGTAATTTTGTACTGAAGAGTTTTGTGACTTGCTCCTAGATTTCAAATAGTCCCATGTTTACAAACTGTTCTTCTTTTTTATATTATGTAATTTTCATTTACTACGTAATGAGAAGGCTCTGTGCAAGACAACATATCCTCTTAGAGAGCGCTGGCTGAGAGAGGTGGTGGAACCTCCTCGGAGATCCTCAGAAGTCTTCTGGACATGATCCTGGGCAACCTGCTCTATGTGGCCCCGCTTTCACCAAGTGAATTGGACCAGACGACTTCTAAATGCCCTTCCAATCTCGTCCGTTCTGTGGTTATGTGAAACTGTAAGAGAAAACAAATTAGATCTTCTCTCCCTAAGAAGCATGTGATACATAGAGGCAAGAACAGACAAGAAGACAATGCAGAAAAAGGGTGAATGAAGTGTAGTTTCATTTCTCTTGTATTTACAAAGGAATGTAACCATTTATTGATGGTTGCTACACAAAGCCCAGGCAATTCTACAATGTGAATTCAGATTTCTTGAAGCATCATGACAATAATCACCTTGATCCTGTTTTCCTGAGATGGAGATTTTTTTTTCTATCAAAGCAGACATTTTACCATTCTACATATAGGTTTGGTTTCTTACCCAAATTTATCTCTGCTTATGTCACCAAGAAAACATTTGACCTCACATGATGCTGGTCTCCTTTACTAGCCATTGAAATCGAAATGGAATTCAGTGTTGCTATGAATATTAAAGAGTGGGAAAAGGGCCCTTACTGGTTCTTTACAGAACCAGACTCAACATTTAAAATGAAGAGCTATAACAACTTTTCATAGAAAGAAGTAGCTATGTATAAAGGGGATTAAAATTTTTCATTCCTCCCAGTGCAATTCCTTTAACTGAATCTGGACATTAAATAAGTGATTCATGTAAGGTAGTAATTTCTTTTGCAGGTGGTGAAGAATAACAAGGAGAGCAATAGTAGCCAAAGGAATTAGAACTACAACCTGGAAACCATGAAACGCAGTATATGTGTAAACCTGATAAGAACAGATCCTTTAATCAGAAGTAGAACATGAAAAATTCTGTTTGAAGCAGACACAAGGAAGCTATGTTTAAGCTCTTGCTCCTGATTTTTCCCTGAAGCAGATTTGAAAAGGAAGAGGAGGGAATAACAAATGGTTCCACATGATGTTTTGGTTTTTTTAAAATTACTTTTCTTCCAAGACCATCCCTGCTGAAATCAATTTCCCCTAATAGAGCTGCGACTAACTACTGTTCTACATTAAGAAGCCAGGTGTTCTGCTTGGTCTGTTTTGAATAAATGGCAGAGAATTTCTAAAAGACAATTTTTTGTTTCTACTTTGTCATATTTATTTGGTCTGTTCTTGTTTCAAATTGATCCCTTGGCACTCTCAGCTCTTGTTGGCATTAATTAGAATTTTAAAATGACATTGTCTTCGAAGTCAAAGTTGATGTTTATAGCATTCAAATTACAGAGTCTTGAGCAAGAAACTGACAGATTCTTCTTGGATGAAGAAACTGCAGAATTTTTAGAATGATTTTACAATGGAAAGGGCAGTTTCTAGAAAACAGCTTTGCACCAGGAAGCTTTCAGTTTGCCTGAGATACAGCATGTTGATGTCTCACATAAGGTCAGCTCAAGTGGCTTTATGATGCTCTGGTTTGTTCAACCAACCTCAAATATTTCTTGGCTATTAATTAAATCAGGATGGATGTCCCTACTCGGGCAAGCAGCTGCCTGGAAATCCCACTCTGTTCTGCTCTCATGCTGAAATGTTCTTCTTCCCCTGCCTAACAGCCTGCTGCTGTCTGACTGCAGGGACAACGTGGGAGATGTAACCCGGCCTGTAAAGGCCTTTGGGAACATCGACTAAACCACAACTCATGTGGTTAGTCACATAACAGGTCTACTCCCATGAGCATCTGCATGGGTCTCTGGGTGTGTAAGTGTCCCAATAAGAAATGCAAGAATTAATCTATATTTGTCACCTCTGCAGAATTTACGTATATTTACAGTGGGCCAAATATTGACATGGGCTTGCAGAATACACTGGAAACACAGAGCTAGTACAGGATATTGGAGGTTTAGCCAAGTGTGAAATCCTTGCTTTCTGCCACTTTTACTAGGGATTTATGAAAGACACAGTTGGAAGATGTCCATAGACTTCTTGCCACCCCTGCATCTAAACGTGAACAGTATTTTTCTGGTGGTTCATGCAAGGAATAATTATTAGCTGCGGTGGGCTGACATCACAAGAAAGAATGAGACTGAGAAGTTTGTGAGGTTATACAAGGACAGGGAGATCACTTACCAACTACAACAATATGCAAAACAGACCTGACTTGTGGAAAATTAATTTATTGCCAATTCACATCAGAGCAGGATGGTGAGAAGCAAAAACTAAAAAACCTTCCTCTCAGCGCCCACAAACTCAACTTCAGTCCTTCAATCCTGACTCTTCTACTTCCTACCTCTGAGCAGTGGGAGACAAGGAGGAACAGGGTTTGTGGTCAGAACAGCAGTTGTGGTCACTCCCTAACAGTTCCTCTACGCTGCTCATTCCTCCTCATACTGCTCCCCAGCTCCATTGTGGATTCCCTCCCACAGGATACATTCCTTCATGGACTGCTCCAACATGGGTCCTTTTCATGGGCTACAGTTCTTCAAGAACTGCTCTAGCATGGGTTCTTCCCATGGGACACAGTCCTTCAGGAACAGACTGCACCAGCGTGGGTCCCAAATTGCTTCAGAGGTCCTGCCAGAAAACCTGCTCCTCTGTGGACTCCTCTCCACAGGCTGCAGCTTCCTTCATGGCATGTCCACTTGTTGTGTTGTGGGGTCCTCTGTGGGCTGCAGCTGGACATCTGCTCCACCGTGGTCTTTCACAGGCTGCAGTGGGATGACCTGCTTCTCCATGGTCTTCCCCACGGGCTGCAGGGGAACCTCTGCTCCAGCACATGGAACACCACCTCTCCTTCTTCACTGACCTTGATGTCTGCAGGGCTGTTTCTCTCACATTTTTCTCACTTTTCTCTCCCAAAACGGGTGAGAGATACTTTTACTCTTTTTATTGATGATTTCCCAGAGTGGCCACCAGCTTGACTGATGGACTGCTTGCCTCTAGCCCATAGTGAGTCTTCTTTAGCAGTGGCTTGAACTGTCCCGGCATGGGACAGCCCTTGACTTCACCTCACAGAAGCCACCCCTGCAGCTCCTCACTGTCAAGACTTGTCAATACATTCGGTAAAGAGGCTCAAAGCCCATAAACCTCCTTGAGCACAAAATCCCTCAACTAGGCACAAGACTTTCTCTTCAGACCTGAATGGCGCCAGTTTCCTGCTGCTCAGGTCATACCATCTTTGCTCCTCATGTAAAACTGCTGTAGCTCTTTCTGGTAGTCCCTGGCTCTCCATGTCATGACTCACGTTGGATATTCATGAAGCTTTTGAGCTGTGGTTAATTCTGTCACATTGCTTTATGCCAACCAGCAGCAGTGGCAAGGTGCAAAACCCGTGTTTTGGGTGGTGTGCACAGATTAGATGATGTGGGTTTGAGCTACCACAATGATGCAGGAATTCAGTGAGTGCTTAGCATTTTGAGATAGAGGAATTGGGTCCAGAAGCTGTGAGGGGGAGGGCTGCATCAGAATTGTGACCAGCAAGTCAAGCGAGGCGATTCTCTCCCTCTCTGCTACTCTCCTGAGACATCACCTGGAGTACTGAATTCAGTTCTGGAGTCCTCACCACAGGAAGGACATGGATCTGTTAGAGTGAGTCCAGAGGAGGGCCACAAGGACAATCACAGAGCTGGAATACCTCCCATATGGGGGCAGGCTGAGAGAGCTGGGCTTGTTTAGCCTAGAGAAGAGAAGGCTCTGGGGAGCCTTCCAGTGTAGTAGCTTTCCAGTACTTAAAGGAGGCTGACAGGAAAGCTGAGAAGGGGCTCTTTATAGGAAGTACAGGGATAAGATGAGGGGTAATGTTTTTAAGCTGAAAGAGGGTAGATTCAGACCAGATATTAGGAAGAAATTCTTTACTGTAAGGGTGGTGAGGAACTGGAACAGGCTGCCCAGAGAAGCCACGGATACCCCATCCCTGGAAGTGTTCAAGGCCAGGTTAGATGAGGCTTTGAGCAGCCTGATCTAGTGGAAGGTTTCCCTGGTCACGGCAGAGGTGCTGGAATTATATGATCTTTATTGTCCCTTACAACCTAAACCACTCTAAGATGATTCTATGATTTCCTGGGGCATTGCAATGGCCAGACAGTGAGCTCTCATTTTGGAGAGAGTGCTGACTGAAACTAGGAGATAAGGATGTTTTCTAGTGCTCCTATGGTTCACACTTTCTTAGAAACCTGTACAGCCCTGGTTCCTGAGCAAGCTTTGAATAAGGAAGTGTGTTGTGCTTTAACCTGGCAGCTGAAAACAAAGGACCATGTGGAGTCCAGACTGCAAAAAGAACTATGAGACTACAGATCTTACTCCTGAGCTGCAAACAAAAAAGCCATGTTGGCCACTCACTCACATACTACCCCCTTCTTCTTCTATGATGGGAAGGGGAAATGAATACAAAAGATAAAACTTGTGGGCTGAGATAAAAAAAAAGCTTAAAAGAGCAGCAAAGGAAATAAAAATACAACAATAACAATAAAGGTGTATATAAAATAGGTGATATACAATGTAAATCTCTCACTGTCCAGGAAATGATGGTTGCGTGTGCTCATGATTCTGAATCCCCAGCCAAGTTCTGCAGCTACGCATCTGGACTCACCTGCAAAAACCCCATGCACCACTCCGTGCTGCACTGACAGCTCGCCATCTCACAAACCACAACCCCGGACTGGCTACCTTCTTATAACCTGAGCATAGCACCATATTATTGAATATCCCTTTGGCTGGTTTGGGGTAGCTACCTCCAGGCTGTGTCACTTCCCAACAGCTTGTGAAAATTCAGCTTTTCCCTCTAAAACTCAGGAAATGAACATTCTCCCAGCTAGAACCAGGAAAGCGAGGATCTTCACAGAATCACAGAATCACAGAATCACAGAATCACAGAATAACCAGGTTGGAAGAGACCCACCGGATCACCGAGTCCAACCGATCTTCTTCAGTGGAATGATGCACATAATCAGCTTAATGCTATGTGCCCATTCCCACAGCACTGGGAGACTAACAACACTGCATTGGCTGCAGAGCACTGGCTGTGAGTGACTGAAGGGGAGATCTTCTTTTGAGAGCAAACCTATGACGGAGTGTCTACGCTGGCAAACATGGGAAGAGATATGCCATCATCTATCTGGACTTCTGAAAGGCCTTTGATGTGATCCCTGACAACATTCTTATATTTAAAGTGGGCAGATGTGGATTTGATGGGCAGATTGTTCAGCGGATGAGGAGCTGGTTGGATGGTCTTATCCAGAGAGTAGTGGTCAATGGCTCTATGTCCTGAGCAGGGGATCAGGGACAAGTGGTGTCCCCCAGGGATCTGTACTGGATCTGTACTATTTAATCCTCATCAGGGACATAGACAGTGGGATCAAGTGGACCCTCAGCAAGTCTGCAGATGACATCAAGCTGAGTGGTGCGGTTGATATGCCTAAGGGATGTGATGTCACCAGAGGGATCTGGACAGGCTGAAGTAGTGTGCCTATGTGAACCTCATGAGGGTCAACAAGGCCAAGAGCAAATTCCTGGGCTGGGGCAACCCCTGGTATCAACACAGGATGGGGGATGAGGGGACTGAGAACAGCCCTGTGGAGAAGGACTTGCGAGTACTGGTGGACAAAAAGCTGGACAGAACTGGCAATGTGCACTTTCATCCCAGAAAGCAAAATGTGTCCTGGGCTGAATCAAAAGCAAGTTGAGGGAGGAGGTTCTGCTCCTCTTGTGAGACTCCACCTGGAGCACTGCATCCAGCTCTGGAATCCAGCTCTGTACTGAGTACAGAGAAGACATGGACCTCCTGGAGTGGGTCCAGAGGAGGGCCATGAAAATGTTCAGAGGGATGGAACACCTACCTTATGAAAAGAGGCTGAGAGATTTTGGATTGTTCAGCCTGAAGAAGAGAAGGCTCGGAGGACACCTTATTGTGGCTGTTTACTACTTAAAGGGGGCTTATAAAAGAGATGGTGGACAGACCTTTTAGCAGGGCCTGTTGTGATGAGGCAAGGGGTAATAGTTTTAAACTAAAAGAGGATAGGTTTAGACTAGATACAAGGAAGAAATATTTTATAGTGAAGATGGTGAACCACTGGAACAAGTTTCCCAGAGAGGTGGTAGATGCCCCATTCCTGGAAACACTCAGGGTTGAGATGGACAGGACTCTGAGCAACCTGATCTGGTTGAAGACGTCCTTGCTCACTGCAGGGGCATTGGACTAGAAAAATTTTAAGAATCTTTTCAAACCCCAACTATTCTATGATTCTGTGATTTCTTTATCCACCAGTACATACAAACAGAGCATGGGTAAAATCCTGTAGTGCATTAAATCAGGTTATTTTCAGGTAGTGTGAGTTTTTTATTTATACTATCTCATAGTAAATCAAAGGGCATAGATTCTTTGAAGTCGTGTCTATGAATGCCAGCATGCTTAAAGAAGACTGGGGGTGGCTGGATGACATCACTGAATCCTATTTAGTACTTATAAAAGACACAAGAGCATTGGCTTTCTTAATAAAGAAAAACCTGGGCAATGAGAAGTGATTTTTCCCCTTGACTTACTCGGTTGATCTCTCATAATTTTAGGCTATGTCATTAACTTTATTGTGTTTGTCACTCCCATGATTTCCCATTCCTTTCTTTTTAAGACTTGTTTGAACCATTGTTTGTGCTATGCTGGAGGCTGTACTGCAGAGCAGAATAAATATTTGTAGGGAATGGGTAAATGTGATCTTTCTAAGAAAAAATAATTAACCGTCCCCAATATTTAACAGTATCCAGCTGTTTGCAGTCACATGCTGTCTCAGAAGTTATTTGCCATGAGTTAGCTAGCATGAATAGAATTTCATGAGTAGAATTTAATTTTGCACTGCCATTATACAAAGCTGAAGTTTATCACTTATTAAGAGAGAATAAATCCATGTCTATAAGGGTGAAAGCCATCTCAGTAGCCTAATCTACCTTCTGGACTCCACACAACAAACAAAGAGCTTTGGGGTCTCCATTACCAGCAGTCAGATGACAACCATTTAGTGGCATTCTATTATATTACAGGAAAATATCTCATGGTAACTTGAACCTTTACAGTCATTAAAAAGAAATTCCTTAAAATATTAGTCCATTTTTACTGTTTATGTGTTGACTTAACTCAGATTAGAAGGTCAGACTGTCCAGAGCACTTTTCCTTTCTGTCTTAGTGAAAGATGAATAGTTTAATTTTCTCACTAATATTTTCTGTTGCATGACCAATGGAATAGCAGCAGGCTGTCCAACCCTCTCCTTAGCACTCTCTCAATGTTATATTAATTTCCTGGTCATTTCCTGGCCACCATTTGCTACATCACTTATATCTCTTGTCTTTTCAGTTTCTCAGGCATAGCCTTCTGAAAATGCAGGATGCTCATAACTTTTCGGCTAAATGGTGGATGCTAGAGGATCTTTCCCATACACTAGTTGCAGCAGTGATACCATGAACACTAGGCTGTGTTCAGTAACTGTCATTTCAGCTGTAAATACCCTTTACAGTTCAGAGTACACTGGGATAAAGAAAAATAGCCTGGATTCCAAATGCATGAAGTGTAAAATGGTTGTTTGTTTGTATCTATCTGAAGCATTTCTCTAGTGCTCCTTTCAGCTACGCACGATACATGTTGCAGAGAAACTGCCTGTATTAATAGCACAGAAGCAGGGCTTACAGTTATACACAGCAATGCAGATTTAATTCCTGATATAAATAACATGCACTAGAGGGTTTGTCTAAAGACATGTTAATTTCTCAGCAATAATAATTCCCTTGAAGTTTATGGCTACTGCAGATAAAAAGCCTGCCATATATCTTGTAATTCCCCAGAATATAACAAAGACTTTATTTTTCCCTTCTTTATTCTTTTCTATGCTGTGTTTTTCTCAGGGTTTGCTAGGATCTTTGGTCAAATACCAGTTTTATGTGTGTACTACTTCAGCTGTGGGACCAGTGTCTTGTGAGGCTACCCTTTCCTTACAGTCATTTAGAGACCACACAGAGAGAATGTTTGGATTTCCCCCTCCTCCCCCGCGTAAAGGCTTTTTGCCTATGTAAAAACACATTGCATATTTCAAGAAATCTCTTCTCCTTGTATGCTTCTTAAATGGGAAAGCATGAGTTAAAAAAGAACAGCTGAAAACTGAAACAATCAAATGCACAAAAATCTTTGCTCACCCAGAAAAACATTCACAAGAACGAAGAGGTTTATTTCCAGGCTGAAATGACGTCCACACCTTGTTTGCTTGGAAACGTCTTGCTCTTTCAATGGCACACTTTGGTTGGTAAACAACCATTAAAATTCTGAGCAGATCTGCATAGCTTGCAGGAAAATCTCTCAAACAGCTGCAGTCTCCTTTCAGCAGATGGGAATTAATAATAGCCTTTGTTCTACAGGCTCTTCCGTTTGCATCCACAAAATGGGGTGAAAGCTGCTTTACCCAGACCACTGATGCCTACAGGAGCCTGACACACCCACCATGGTGTGAGCTGTGGGTTTAGGATGAGCAGGGGAGGGTAAGCATAGCACTAGCCTCTGCCTCTCCCCTCTCCCTTGCTGGCCTCTGCAGATAACAGTGCTGAGTCTAGCTGGTACAGTGACACACAGACCCACTCTCACTCTCTGCATCCCTCTTGTCTCTCCTTTCAACGCAGGTGAAGCCACAGGGCATACTTTTGGTGCTGCAGTGTCTCTAGGAGATGCATATTTGGGACTGAGGTGTGAGCTTTGTGCATGGCTCAAGTGCCACCATGGGATTGAGGACTTCCAGAAAAGTATGATAATGTACCATTAAGATAGATAATAGCTCACCTCTGCTGGCTAAGAGAAGCTAAGCAGTGGCACCACCCTGCATGCAGATGGTGAGGCCTTCCTAAACCCTGGCCGTGGAGGTAATCCCCAGCCCGCAAGATGCAAGTAATGTCCGTAGATGCCTACATTGATGTGGGACTGAACTAGGGGCTGACTCTAGCCAAACTTCTCTTTATTCACCCAGAGTTTACTGTTTTGACTGCAACAGGTCCACATTTCAGCTGGAAATTCTGGCTTGTGCCTTTATTCTGTGTTTGCTATTTTTGTACTGGAGCTTTTACCTCTAAAAGTTAGGGAATTGCCAGGAATGCCTCTTGATTTCCAAAGCTGCTCGTTACAAGGCCATGAGACTGCTGGCAGGTGATCTGCACTTAGTTTAGCCACTGTCTGTCATCTGGAGCTGCCTCCCATCCTTGCTGCATGCACATTGTTGAGCATCCCTGTGCCCTGGACTTTTGTCCTTACACTCCCCATGGATCAGGACCAGACTGCCAGAGGAGCTGCCCATTGTTTTGTGATGCTCCAAGACCACATTGACTCCCCCCAGGATCAGGTGACAATGGAGAAAAGAGGCAAGTATGTGAGACATGGAGAAAAATGTTCTTGGTTGAGGGCACTCACCTGTGACTGGAGCTCTTTGAGGAGATGAGACCCAGCCAAAATCTCCAGGAGATCACTGAATCACAGAATGACAGAATCATAGAACATAAGGTTGGAAGGGACCTTAAAGATCACCTAGTTCCAGCCCCTATGCTGTGGGCATGGACACCTCCCACTAGATCAGGCTGCCCAAGGTCCCATCCAACCTGGCCTTGAACACCCCCAGGGATGGGGCAGCCACAGCTTCCCTGGACAACCTGTGCCAGTGCCTCACCACTCTCACAGTGAAGAAATTCTTCCTTAGATCTAGTCTAAGTCTGGCCCTCTCAAGTTTATACCCACTGCCCCTTGTCCTATCACTACAAGCCTTTGTAAACAGTCCCTCCCCAGCTTTCTTGTAGCCCCTTCAGGTACTGGAAGGTTGCTTTAAGGTCTTCCTGGAGACTTCTGTTCTCCAGGCTGAATGAGCCCAACTCTCTCAGCCTGTCCTCATATGAAAGGTGCTCCAGCCCTCTGATCATCCTTGTAGCCCTCCTCTGGACCTGGTCATCACTGACAATCTCTCTCCTGACCCCTCCCAGGTCAATGAACAACAAGATGGGGACCAGGGAGGTAAAGCCTGTCCCACTGTAGGGGAAGATCAGTTTCATGACCACTTGAGGAACCTGAACATACATTAGTTTATGGGAGCTGATGAGATGCATACCAGAGTCCTGAAGGAATTGGCTGATGTGATTGCCAAGCGACTCTTCATGATATTTGAAAAGCCATGCCTGTCACAAGAAGTACCCATTGATTGGAAGAAAGGTAATGTTGTCCCCATTGTGTTGAAAAGGTGACCCTGGGAACTGCCGACCTGTTAGCCTCACCTTGTTGCCTGGGGAGATCATGGAACAGATCCTCCTAGAAGCTATGCTAAAGCACAGGGAGGTTATTCAAGACAGCCATCATAGCCTCACAAGGTTAAGTCCTACCTGACCACCCTAGTGGCCTCCTGTGGTGGTGTCACTACATCAGTGGATGAGGGAAAAGCTACTGATGAGGCCTCCTTGGACTTGTGTAAAGCCCTTAACACGGTCCTCCACAACATGCTTCTCTCTGGATCTCATAGGTATGCATTTAGTGGGCAGACTGTTTGGTGGATAAGGAATGGGTTGGATGGTCACATTCAGAGTGTAATGGTCAGTGGCTCAATGTCCAGATGGAGATCTGTAACCAGTTATATCCCTCAGGGGTCTGTATTAGGACCAGTGTTGTTTAATATTTTCATTGATGATATAGACAGGAAGATTGAGTTCACATTCAACAGGTTTGTAGATGACACCAACCTGACTGGTGCATTTATGACACCTGAAAGGCAGAATGTGATCCAGAGGCACCTTGACAAGTGGGAGAAGTGGGCCTGTGTGAACCTCATGAGGTTCAACAAGGCCAAGTACAAGGTCCTACACCTGGGTTGGGGCAATCCACGGTTTCAATACAGGATGGGGGATGATGTGGTTGAAAGCAGCCATGTGGAGAAGGACTTGGGGATGCTGGTTGGTGAAAAGCTTGACATGAGCTGGCAATGTGCACTTGCAGCCCAGAAAGCCAACCTTGTCCTGGAGCTGCATCAAAAGAAGCGTAGCCACCAGATTGAGGGAGGTGGTTCGCCACCTCCACTTTGCTCTTGTGAGACCCCACTTGGAGTACTGCATCCAGTTGTGGAATCCCAGACATGAGAAGGATATGGAACTGTTGCCATGGGTCCAGGGGAGGGCTATGAAGATGATCAGAGGGCTGGAGCATCTCTGCTGTGAGGATAGGCTGAAAGAATCAGGCTTATTCAGTGTGGAGAAGAGAAGGCTGCAGGGACACCTTATAGCAGGCTTCCAGTACTTAAAAGGGGCTACAAGCAATCTGTGGGGGAACTTTTTACAAGGGCATGAAGTGATAGGATGAGAGGGAATGGATTTAATTTGAAAAGGGCAAGATTTAGATTACACATTAGGAAGATCTTCTTCAAGATGAGGATGGTGAGACATTGGAACAGGTTGCCCAGGGAAGTTATGGATGCCCCCTTCCTGGAAATGGTCAAGGACAGGTAGGATGGGGCCTTGAGAGGTCTGGTCTAGTGGGAGGTGTCCCTGCCCATGGCAGAGGGGTTGGAACTAGATGATCTTTAAGGTCCCTTCCAACCCAAACCATTCTACGATGTTACTATGCTATGATAATTTGCCCCTGCTGGTGTGTTTACTTTCTGCTTAAGAACCTAAAAGGCGTGCTTTAATACTGTGATCTAGGCAGACTTGCACTTCTCTTTCCCCTGTTTTAAGACACCAAATGAACAAAAGTTTTTTGCTGATTAAAAGAAACAGTGGAACATGTTGGTGAACTATTACTTTTCTCTAGTGTAAACTGCTGAGGTCTGATGAATTTCTTTCATATTGCCATTTGATTAAAGAAGAGGAACACGTTCCCCAATAATTTTTAATTTCAGTAATTTTCTTGCATTGTTTGGAATTGTTTAGGCTTTCTTGTTTTTATATACATGTTGATGATGTGTGCCTCAAAATCTTCTTTCTCCTACCATTGTCAGATGCCCAGCTGCACAATGGTGTCAAGTTCTAACTCAGATGACAGTAAGGAAGTGTTGCAGAGAAACAAGAGGAGGTTTTCTGCATAGCAAAAACTCAAACAGACTGAATTTTCTTTCCTGTTCTCTTCATACCAAAAGAATGCCGTGGGATATGAGAATTAATGCCACATGTATCTACTCTTTCTTTTTCTTTCACTATGAGATGGAAGCAGAAGGGATACTTACACCATTTGATGACAGATTGATTGAACTAACGACTTGAGGACAACAGAACATATTTTTATGTGGCAGCATGACATCTCTTTAAACATCTGTCAACAGACAGGTATTCATGACTGGATAGACATTCTCTATTATGCTTAGAGGAGAATACATCCACTGTCTGTACCTAGAATTCAATGCACTGCAATCAGTGAAGGTAGTGGTCTACAATGTTAGACTTGCAATGTTTTGGGAACACTAACTTAGGTTTCAGATAAAACTTGTTTTGCCTACTGCTTCATGGGCACCAAGGCTGCTCCCCAGACAAGTCGCAGTTGTCCTCCAGATGCCAAATTCTGAAAGGGATCAGCAGGGGCGCAGTAAGCAATTCAGGTCAATCAACTTCAGCAACCATTTACAGCCATTGCTCTTTTCTGATGACTCATATAATCGCCTAGTTTGGCTTCATTTTATACCAGGAACAAACATTGCTTCTGTGTCAGGAAAAAGGGAGCAGAAGCAAACTGAAAATGTCTGTGCTTTCTAAATGAAGGAAAAGTCAAGAAGTTGTCTTTTAAATACAACTGCACTTCAGATGTGCTGGGTGGGATCCAATCAAGCACTGCATCTGAAGTGCACTTGAGATAAATTCAGAATAAGCTGAAGGCCTTCACATTTTCCAAATTTGTGAGCATTTAGTTAAAGCGAGAGTGTAGCCACATCTCTTAGCTACCCAAGCCAAAAGTTAGAAGATAGAGATAGGAGAAATAAACCCCAAATCACTGCAAATTCCAACAAAAGATCACAAGATGTACTGTAAGTAGGTATAAGGTTTCCTTGTAATCAGTCACTGAAGGGATAAATATATATGAAAATGCCAAGAGAAGTTTATTTTCTCTCAAACAGGAAGAAGATTAGTTTACTGGGATACATATTCCTATTGATTTCATGATGGCTGATTATAAGCAAAGATATTCATATGATACTATGGTATGGGACACATGGACTATACACAGCTTGTCAGGGACTTAAAACTCTGAAAACAGTTGCAAAACATCTGCACTGCTTTACTGGAAAAGCCTGTTCACATTTCAGGAAAAAGTCCCAGAAGAAATGGTACCAAAGATGTGAAAGAAGGAAAAGGTATATCCTTTGTATTTTCTGTTTTGTCTTACAAATGAAGCAAAAAATAAAACACATCCAAAAAGTTTCACTCAAGGATTTTGTCATAAAAAGGAAAGTATTACAGTTCAGGATCAAGAATAATGAAATCAAATAACCTGCACTCCTGAACGGCAGTTCAGAATAGAAGGAATGCGTGTAGACACTGTAGGAAGGCAGCTGATGATTTCAGAGGAAAGGAGGCAGTTAAAGCAAAGTGAATTGCCTCTGTCAGATACATGAGGGTAAATGGATAGGGTTTTATCAGTGTGCTGGGGAAACAGCAGAACTTGGTAGAAAGTCCATCTGTTAATAAATCAGGATGGAGACTATGGAGGCTAAATGAACAGAGACTTAGTGTGGTTGAAATACTGCACTTGCTTTTGCATTTTTCTGAAGAAAAATAATAGGCAAAGTAGATTGAAAAGAAGCCCCAGTAAATGCAAAGGGAATAACCTAGCTTAAAAAAACCCCAAAAACCAAAGAAAGAGGTGAAAAAAGATATAGGAAATCTGGGCTCATACGTATCACCTGGATGACCCACATTCGTGGGTGTTAAAGATACTGTTTCCTGAATAGTTTTCTGCCACTTAGAACTGTTTGAAAACCATGGGCAACTGTGGAAGTGCTGAAAGATGGAAGGAAAGGAAATACCATGTTGCTTTTCTAAAACAGAAAGCAGACAAATTCTAGCAAAAACCACACCAGGTCTATGGTTCCCAGCTCTCCCCAAAGGGTAGAGCCATAGGAGCACCCCCTCCCTCCTCTTCCCTCTGTCCTGCTCAGCTTAAGGAAGCATCTCAGCCTCTCAAACCCAAGTTCACCTTCAGTGATACATAAGCTTAGCCATAGGGCTTACTTGGATCTGTGTTTCTGAGAAGAAAATAATTTCTGGGTATTTCTACTCAGACTGTCAATGGACAAGGAACATGCAAATGCGTGTGAGATGGTGGAGAGAGAGGTGAATGGGATATAAATACTGTTTTGCTTGATATTAAACATCCAGGAAAATACAGATTATCTGGAAGCTCATAGAGTGAGAATATATTAGTGCAGCATAACACAGTTTCAAGATTAAAGCCAAAAATCTGCAGCAGCATTAAAAAAAATACAAACATAAAAATAACCCTATTCCTCAGGCAGGATGCCATTGATTTTGTCTTTTGTAAACTCGGGAGATACAAAAGAAATCATGAGATTCATTTGCTATTTTTAATACACGACAATGAATTTCAGCCATTAAAGTGCCCCAGCGGGTGTAGATGTGGAATAAAGAGATGCATGGAAATTCAAAATGATGAACAGCTCAACAAAAATTTGCAATCTACTGGCATTATGAAAAATATCAGGATATTATTAATTGTGGTAATTTTTTCCTGTTTCAAGGGAGGGTTTTTCTGTTGGGGATGTAAATACACTCACTGCAGCTTTATTAAAGGCTTTCATAAACTAAGTTTCATTAAAGGAAAGATCTGCAGCATTTCATCATGTCTCTAATGTCTCATTTGGACAGAGCAGCTCCTTGATCTAAGCTTCTGATACTTATGTAGCCCTGATTCAGAGAGGCATTTATGTTCAGAAACAGCCCTTAGTATCAAGCATAGATATGAGTGATTTTCTAAATGGGAAAAGCCTTAAAGACATATTTAAATTCTTGCCTGGCTCAGGGGTTGCTTGTGGTCTTTCCTAGTGCTATGAAACAGAAACAACTGTGACTGTTACTGCGGTGTGAGCTGTGAACTGCGGCAATTTCAGCTGGAGATGCCCTCCTCTTTGAGCTTCTGACTCCCTTTTTGTAGCCTGACCTAGAAGTGCATTAAAAAAGAAAAGAAAACAAAACAAAAAGCAAAGCACATATATAAACTTCTCAGTTCAGCTGTTGAGTAGAAAGGAGTATCTGGAGGTCTTGTCTGGGAAAAATTATATCTTGTGGGAATAGCACTGTTTCATGGGAAGAAACTCATTCAGTAGTGCTCTACTCCCATGGAGTAACTCATCTGCAGTCCACAGAGCAAGATTTCTCTGCCTGGAAATCTAAACTCCCCTTTCTTGAAACAGATAGCAAACTTTGTTGAGACCACTTGTCCAGAATGCATGCAAAGGCACCTACACTGAGTGAGTCAGATCAGGTACTTCTGTTGATTATGACGATCCTTGAAAGAGGATTTCTCACAGGATCTTCTATTCTCCTTCCAATATATATTTTTTAAATTATTTAGTCATTTAATTTTTGTCCATCACATTATAAGGTGGTTTGTGGGTTTTGCTGGTTTTTTTTTTTTTATGGTTGCCTTTTACGTTTCACAGAACACAATGTGAAGAGAGAAGGTTTAAAAATACTCACTTTAAAACGAATTCCAAATTAAATCCATCCTCAGCAATTTAACTGGTAGAAAATAAATAGAAAGTATTACAAGAGAAATGCTTTCTCCTTAGCAGGTTAGGTGGGAAAGCATTTCACATAGTCAAGTTGGTTTGCAAATCTGCTCTCCATCTCAGCCTCTGCCACTGCTTTTCTGTGAGACCTTTGACAAGCTGCTTTGTTTCTCAGTGCTGTTTTTTAACTCTCAAGGTGCTTTGTCAGTTTTTGCTATTTAGGATATAACCTTTGAGGGCCAGAAATTCTCAAGGTTTTTTACCTCAGGGGTACTATAAAGGTACTTACCCTCCCATTTCATTCAGAATGGCTGAGAGGAACCCTAACAGACTGTATTTAGAATTTCCTGTCTTGGACTTCCTTACACTGCTGACATTGAACTTGCAGAACAGTTTTTTTTCCAAAGAAAACTAGTCGATACTTCTGTTTACCTAGTGTGGGACAACTGTAACATTTACCACCAAGCATCCACCAATTAACATCAGCTGTCCGGTTTTTCACTGTTTTACTTCTGCATGTGATTGTCCTTATAGAATTATAACAGTGGGAAAACACTTCCTCTAAGTCTCTTGATGTGTTGGACCGCAGGAAAGATTTACAAGGATGGATGATTGTGCAGTGAAAGCCCAGCCATGTCATATTGATTCTAAAATAACACTTTCTGTCCCTAGGTGGCTTGTGGTACTTGCACCATGTGTTAACTCAAGCAAGTGGTGATGGATGTGGAGCCCTGTGCACAGGATCCATCCCTGATCAGCTGGTAGATGCTGAAGGTTGCAACCTCACGATTTTCACTGTGGTCTCCAAGCAGCCTCTGCTCTCCTGGGTCAGCATTACAGATTAGCGGGAGGCAGACAGGGCATGGTGGGACCCCTCTGGTGACTCAGTCTGGCGTCTGACACAGAGCCCTTCAGGACAGGGAGTCTGAGAGGCTTTAGGACATGGACAGGACGCAGACATCTACATGTGGGCTGTAGGACCACCCTGCTGCTCAAGCCCTGCAAGGAAGGGGTGCAGAGCCCTGGTGCACAGGGAAGGGGGAACACTTCTGCTTCTTTCTCTGCTTTCTCTCCATTTTCCCTTCTGTCACTATCTCTTTCTCCTTGAAGTGTTTCTCCCTCAGCCCCCACAGTGCCACAGGAAACTTCACCCACTCTACCTATTTTTGCCTGCTGGCATGTGGGCAGGTATACCTGCCCTGCACGCCTTAGCTCAGCACTGCATCATGGAGCAAGCACTTTTGTTCAGAGCTCTTTTTAAAGCTATTAAAATTTAAAAAAGAAAAGAAAATAAAAGAAACATGCAGCATGAAGCCTGAATAGCAGCATTTCTATCATCTGTTGTCATGACACACAGCTGACGTGGGAACACGGCAGTAAGGCTGACTGCTAGATGGGTTTAATTTTGGTGCAGAAATTTGCTAGAAGAAGCTTTCAAAAATATCTCTGGGTGGGAGGAAAACAGGTGGGTGCTGGTTATATGTATGAGGCAGGAGGAAATAGTTGTCAGTCTTACCTAAGCATTACTCCACATGCATCAGACCTTTGGTACCCTCACTGCTCAACAGGGAAATAAATGATACCATCTCTCTCTGCTTCTCTCTCCTGTTACTCCTGGAGAAGGTGCTGGTGGGCCACAGAGTGCAGAGAGACCACACGTGGTGACTGGATAGAATCATGGCTGTCTTGGTCTAAATAAACCCTGCCCATGCAGTCTCTGTAAAGATGCCCGTACAGGAAGGCAACCTCAGTATCATCCACTGGAGCCAGGTGATGGTGAGATCCACATAGGAGAGACTTCTGGTCATTAGTGTCTAAAATGACAACTGATACTGGAGGTGGGTTGTGATTATGTATGGTCTGTATAACTTCTAGACTGAACATGATTTCTGTAGTTGTCCATTTAAGTAAATGAGTAAACTCAGTAGCCTTGGTGGTCTGTTCAGCCTTGTTACTATGCCCCATATACATTTTTTGTTTCAAAATGTATATTTTGTTTCAAAAATGTCTTCTTTTTCCCTGTCAGTGTCCCTAAGTAAGACAGATCTAGTCTGGTTTTCAGCCATTCGTGAGCAGTCACAGTTTCTGTTGGCTATGAAAGAGTGTAGGTGTTCAGAAATATTCTCTAAAAATCACTCTGCTAACCCATTTGAAGATCATTTTTTTCTACCACAACTACCCTCTATTAGTATATTTCTCATCTCTGTTAGTCATCTTGATTAATGACTTTACTAATCTATACTAGTTTACTCACTCATTTCAATACTTTCCTAGATCACAGGAACATTTTGTGGCTTAATTAATTAATCTATTAGAAGCTCAGAGGTCTTTGAATGAAATGTGTTATGTTTTATAAAAGCAAAATAGTATGACTACATGACTGGAAAACATAATAATTCAGTGTAGGGACTTTCTTTCTTCTTCACATTCAGTGTTTGAATATCTGCAGTGATGATGGTAACAAAACTGGAACTGAAGACTCCAACTGCCACCATTCAGAAGTTTGAAAGAGGACATCCACGCTGCTGAAAGTTAGTTATGTGGACTGAGACAGAGTCAGAGAAAGAGGAGGAAGAACTTACTTTGAGAGCAGATGCACCTTCCCACCGGAGTTGCTTGAACCATTGATATTCACTTTATTGTGCCCTGAGTAGATACTGATTATATAAGGGCTATGAGCTGCTGTCCACTGAGGAACTCTTCTTAGCAAACTACTCCTACTCGAGGGTATGTCCATCTGGTTCAGGCCATCAGAAGATGGGATACAGTGTCATTCTCCTGGCAAAGTGTTCAGTGCCAAGCCTCAAAGCAAGTCTATGTTTGGTGGGTGACATTGGGACTACAGGGTTAGAGTATGACCGGCTATATGGCATACTGCTCTCCTTTTTGCACACGGAAAGAAAAAAGAGAAACAGGATGCCTTGTCTGAATTCTTGTCACATTTCTTTTTTCTTTTTCTATCTTTTCCCTTCTAAATTCTAGGGGGGAAATGATGAGTTGAATGGGAAAATCGAATGTCTTTGTTGAGCATAGAAGCTAGTTTGCCCCTACGGTCACCGTAGGGGCAATCTAGCTTCCTATGCTCAACAAAGACATTGATTTTCCCTTCCTCCTAGTTATTGTACTTCACATAATTTTTTCAAGCCACCTTAAAAAAAAACAACCTGGAATAGCATTCTTCCTATATAAACAGCTCTGTCTTTGGTAGAAAGGTTACTTTCCTATATATGAATTGCAGCCATGTGCTTTCAGTCAGAATACCCTGAACAAGAAAGGACTCAATTACAATTTTTAAGATGCGTGGTTTTTTTCTAGTCTCTCTGCTGCCTGCTCAAAACTGAAGACAAAATGACTGCCTGTCTGACGACAGCAGATGTCTCAGCGATGTAAGTGTTCACTACCCCTGAATCAAAGCCCCAGCATAGCTGAATACACTACTGTATAAAGACAATATTGACTGCCTTTGTGTTTGTTTGCTTTTTGTGTAGGGGGTTGAAAATTCTAGTGATGTTTAAACACCTCTTTAGAGTCATTACAAGATAATGTGCAAATATAGTAATTTTTTCCCTGGTAAGCAGGCATGAAATGCACATTTGCTTACCAGAATGAAACAGTTCCAGGGGAGGTATTGATGTCTGTCAGGTGAATCATCTAATCTCCACATTTAACGTATTGAACTGGGTAAATAACTCACTTTTTGGAGATGTCTAAATATACATTTCCCTGAGAGCTTTTCCAGTCTCTAGGGTAAATAAATCATACTTACATAAAGATTGGGGTTTTGTATAAAAAAATATGACTACCTGAATAAATAATTGTGGTATAACCATGTAGTGCACACACCAAGCATACTTAATTCCATACATATTCCTTTGTAAAAATGCCATTGCCAAGCTGCATCAGCCATTTACGATTTAATAACCTATCATAAGAAATTTCCCCCTCCTACTTGGGAGAAAAAGAAAAGCAAATATAAAACAGATACAAATTTCACAGTCAAGAAAATTGCCATACTTCTTAGGAATATTTAAGTTGTAGCATAACCTGACAAAAATCAGGAAGTTAAAATTCAAAACCAAGCCTGTGTCCTTAATTCACCCCTTTATGCTTTTTCTTATTATCATGCAGAAGAACATGGCCATTTCTGCTGTGAATCTTTGCAACACTAATCTTCCCTACTGCATTTTCAAGATTACATATTCTGGCTGCTACCTACCTCCAGAACTGTTATGGAATGTCATCTAGTCTATCTCTGCCAAAGCGCAGTTTATCCCTATTGCTCATTTACAAGGGCTTATCCTGCCTCGTGTAAATATCCTAGGTGAGCAGGCTTTCTCTTTATCTTTGCTTTACTGCTGAATTATTTTTCAGACTAGACATATGTTAAAAAACCCGCATCTTTCACCTGATATCATTGATTTTGTACTAAACAGGGTGTTTAGTATTTCCTGTCAGCTACACGTTGTCCTTTGCTATATTTGCCTTTCCTTCCCAAAAGGCAGCATCTGGAAGTATTGTCCTCTTCTTTGACTCTACGGAGCAAGGCAGGAAGTACTTCCCAGTTTCTGACTTTGCTTTTGGGATGGATCCTTTACCCCCAGCTCTCCCTTGAGCTTGCTTGCTTTCTGCACTCTCAGTGTTTTTTTCCACCTTACATTAAATTTTGCTAAGGTGGGGAGGGAGAACAGAAGGAAGAAGGAGCAAAAATATTTTCAGAACTTTTATTTTCGTTTACGTACAGTATGTAAATTATGAAGTGTACTAGTAGGAATGTATTTCTTAGAAGTAAGTAGCAGTATGGAGTTGTACAGTCAGTCTCCAAGAAATAGATGGTAGTGTATTACCGTGGAGTCCACTAGAGTCCAACTGCAATACCTACTAACAGACTTTAACATACCCTTTGTTTTATTTCCCTTATTTTTAACCATGATGTGCAACTGAGCCAGGAGGTAACTGGTTATTAGCCTTGCTAAGTGTATTGTTCATGGCAATTCTGCACAATTTTGCTGGCATCCAGAGAACTGAATCAAGCACAAGCTGGCTTTGGAGGCTGTCATGGAGCTGAGTTAAGCTGTAGTTCCTAAATATTGCCTAATTCCAAAAAAAAAAGAAACTGGAGCTCAGATGCTCCATTGGTTTATATTTGTATGGAATTTTGCTTGATTCCATTGATAGTACAAATATTTAAATGCTAAGCACAAATATTTCTGATGTTATTAATAATATGATGATGAAAGGAAACTGAAAGAACTAAATTACCTGTCCTTACACGGAAAACAGAGCATGTTTTTTTTCTGTTCATCATCTTACGTCTTTTAGTGCTGAACAGAGAAGAGTAAACCATAAACATTTTCTTCATTATTTGTCCTTTGTAAAGAACAGTAGCACACCCATACTGCAGGTGCGTAAACAAAGGACAGACTGTGAATACTTGCTCTAGCATTCAGCTAACTGAAGCATGGGCCAGGATGCTTTCTCTGGTATGGGAAAGGATTAATTTCAGGCAGCCAGTGCCAGAAAGCAGCACAGGATGGAGTATCACCTTTTTCTGACCACTTCTGGTTGTGCTTGCATTGTTATCTGTGGCTAGTCTGTGCAGGGACAGGACCTGCAGGAAAGTTAATCAAATTCACTTTTAAATGTATTGGTTAAATTGCATTAACTCACTGTGGTGACATTTTTATTTTGATTTATAATAGGTCTTAATTCTATTTCTTTTAATTCACTTTGGAATGTAATGTAGTTTATCTGATCCAATTTAAATTCACACCTTGAGTTAGCTTATCTTACCTTTCCTCAGCATCCTCACATAGCCTAGCCAGGGCCTAATTTTGTTTTCTAAGTCTTGCAGCAATATTCTACATTTTCTTCTGAGTGCCATTGGGAGATTTCTTATTTTTGCTTTTCAGAGATAGCTGCATGCCCTCCCTCCCATCACACAGTTAATTTAACCAGCTCTAAAACAATATGTGATATTAGCAGGTTTTGTCTACACAGAAATACTTTCGAAGTTGGTAATTAAAAAGAAGATGAAAGTACAGGGTGAAATATTAATTCACAGGGGAAAAATGGAAAAGCAACGAAAAAACCTGAAAAGTCCAAAAAAGCCAATGTGACCAGCTATGGGACTTGTGGCAGTTTTGTTAAGGTAAGGGACCGAAGAGAAGGTGTGAATATAGGCTTTTAGAAATCGTTTTCCCTGCATGGGGGATGTGGAGGAGCTGAGTTTGCACTTGGTGGCAGTGCTGTCCTGTGCTGCTGCTGCTGCAGGAGGCACGGAGGGGGAGTGATGCCTCTGCACCACCGGCAGCTCATCATCTGCCCAACAGCGTTTTCTTAATTCATTTTAAATACCATTCCTCTGCTCTGGTCTCTTTTATAGCTTTGGCTGGTGACTAAAAGACTCCCTAAAAGGAAAAGGAGGAAAGAAGGAGGTGGAAATGGGTGAAAATATTTGTAGTTCAAGACAGGGGGAGCTTCTGTTATTCAGTCCCTTGAGGTTAAGGATAGATGGTGGGAGGGAAACGGATGGGATGTCTTAGGGCCACACTTGATATTTCACTCCTGTCTGGCACAGTGCAGCCCCCCGTGGACTGTCCCTAGTTCTCCCTTCCCTCTGTCCCTCTCTCTGCCCCTCTCTTCCTCCCTCCTTCTCTCTCTCTTTCCCTCCTCTTTCCTGTTTCCTTCCTTTCTTCCTGCCTTTCCTGCCCTCTCTCTCCTTCCTTCCCTCCCAGCCTCGTGGTACTCCAGTAAGGGAAATGCTGTGCCTTCCCCAGCCTTCGCTGGACATGTGTGAAAACAAGAAGACACATCAGCCTGCAGTGAACACCTGTTACTAGGGCATTTATTGGTTGTCCTTCGGCTCTCCAAGAGGACAGGACAACTGGTACTGGAGGTCAGGTTCTTTATCAAGTTAGCTGTCAGTAAGAGCACCAGAAGCCACAGGCTACTCTTGAATGAAGCTCTTATCCCTCTGAGACTCACCAAAATTACAAGGGCTACGTGCTCTAGACCCAAGTGGTTGCCTCTCCTTCAGCAAGACATCCATAGTATCATAGCTGTGGAGACAGAAAGGGGAAATAAAATGGCCTTCGAATGCCCCATTTGGTGTATAATGAGAATCTTGCAGTCAGATTCTGCTGATGACAGTCTGGTAGCACTCCATCTGTAGGATGTTCTCGCTGATGGCCCTGCAACAGGGACCTCCTGATTTTTCTAATATATTGTTACCTTGAGAAAAGTAGAGTGAAAGTGGTGTGATCAAGTCTCATAATCTTATTATGAGACGCATATTCATGGCATCAGATGATTTTCTCAAAGCTTCGATCCGCATTCACATGACATACAGAGAAGCCCATTTTTCTTCTTTCAAAGGAAATGTGTGGCTTTCCTTGTGGTGTGGAACAGCTTGAAAATGTGAAAAACAGACCCTTTGATGGCAGAAAATGATTTCCCTCTACTTGCCCAAGAAAATGCAAGACACTTTAGAGTCCTGATTTCTGCAGGCCTCAGATGGCCAGCAGTCAAGAGCAATGGAGTTGTCTGCTGCAGCTGCATAGACACATTTTTAGTGCAACAAAACAAAATATGGGAGACTGTGCAGCTGCTCCCTCAAGTTACATCAGTTGTTAATCTGCCGTGGTGGAAAGAACTATATAATTGGAGGGTAATAATACTGGAATGCATACACAAAAAAAGGTTAAAACTGCTATGTGTAAGTAAAGGATGGAAGTAGGAAGTCTTTTAGAAATTAGAGTAGAGAGAACCTGGAGGCTTTCTTGTAAAAGCATAGGGAGAGGGAAATCAAATGGCTTTTTAAATGCTGTTTGACTTGTTCCTAAGAAGAAGGTGAGGTCCACGCGACCAGACAGTGACACAGGACAACCGTTTTTATCTACTCATACTTGGAGGTTGATTATACACCATGCAAGTTCTTAGCGCATTCTAGGTGCAGAGATTAAACATTCGATGCTGAAATGGGTCCAAGGCACAGAAATCTTCCTTCCTATGACATACAGTGAAAAGTGAGGTTAATGTGGTTTCTGTGGCAGACCAGAGGCTGGTTGTTCAGCAGCAGACATTTTTCATGGATTTATTTACTGTCAGATATGAGTCTTGCTGCTTTTACAATTCAATGGACCTCCTGATCAGCCCAACCTCAGTAATGAACCAAGGCCGTGAAATAACTTGTATCCTCTATTTGAGACAAACAAGCAACAACGACACCACTTAAGGAAGTAACATAAATAATGAATGAGTAGAGAAATATGGTCCTTTCTGACAGAAATGATACTGGTTTTAATTTGTGTTTATGGCACCTAAAGTAATGGGCACATGAAATATGCATGGAGAGAGAGAACCAGGAGAAAAATCCCTGCATAACAAGACCACAATATCCTGGACCCCGACCAAAACTTGCAATGAGAAAAGTGTAACCAGAAAAAGAGGGCTCCTCTAGGAAGAGGAGATTGAATAGATCCCGGAAAACCACAATGCATACCTTTCTCTGATGACAGCTATATTACTAGAAAATCAAATCACTATTTAGGAAATGGTCTCAAAGTGTAAGGTTACCTGGTGACAGTCTTTAGCATTTGGTGTAGCAGGGTCAAATCTTCATGGATGCAAAGACAGTATTTCAGTGCTTCTTGTGTATAGGTAGTCTTGGTTTAAAATATCTGAATCCTTCTTTCAGGATTTGTTTAAGGTGGCTTTCTTCTAAACTTAAAGGTAGTATGCCATGAATCAGATTAAAGTATAGACCTAGCTCATCATCTTGAATCTTCCTTGGAAAACTGAGTTAAGTTTAGTTAAGTTTTCTCCTGAAGAATATTTTAGAAATTTGTAAAGTAAGATCTAAAGTGATTTCAGTTTTCATAGCTGAAATTAGCTTCTTCCTGGACTTTGTAAAATCTACAGAGGTGCAAATGTGTTTGAATATGGGGAGTATAGCTGTAAAATTGTACATTTTTTGATTGAGCTGCTGAACAATAATGTCCCAAACCTGCAGTTCATCAGACTGATTACAAGATTTTTTTCGTGGAACAGCTACACAAACTTTTTTGATTGAGCTTGACCATAAAATCTGATTGACACGAAGCAGCACATTTCATTTTCATCCTAGGAAAAAAAACCATGCCAGCTTTCTCAGCAGGGGTTGAAATAGAATGGGGTATAGGTGTTATGTGCTTGAATTTAAAATGTGGATATTTCTAAATGGATTTTTCCACAAAGGTGAAATTGTGGCATAGATTTTACAATGGGACTTCTACATACCATAATAAGGCTCCTGTACTTTCATTTCAATGACTGCTCATAGCCATGTGGATGGAACACCTGAGTATGTGTGTGACCTAGGAGTTAAAACCACATCTCCAAGGACAGCATCTTATCTATATTATAGTTATGAATCACAGAAAGACTGTACTGAAAATTGGTAGTCCAAAAGGAAGTAAAAATTAATGGTCTTCAGATAGGTAAAAGGTTACAATAAACAGCTAAAAAAAGCCTCCATAACATGAAGAAATTCAGAGAAAAACATTTCTAAAGGTTAAGAATAGCAAGGGAGTAGATGCCCTGGTTATGGAGTATACATTACTGAGATGTTAGACCAATGTCAGTCTGTGCTTTCTGTCTGACATGGCTTTGGCAAAGGCATTTCTGTGGAATCAGGACATTAACAGGCACATGGAGAGAAGATGAAGGAGGAGGGTGCTTGAGGACTCTTTCAGTCCACTGGTTCAGTGGGCTCATGAAATAACTGTTGCTTCATGGTTCAGGGAAGTGTTCAAGTTGTGGGATTACTCAGTTTGAATTAATATTACATCTAATGGGGGCTGTGTTATACAGTGTCTAGCCTGCAGGGTGTACAGATGCCCTTGTAGAAACCCTCTGTATGTTTGCTTCCTCCCTGGCTGAAAGACTATATCCATGCAAAATGGAAAAACATCAACAGTCAGGAGTTAGCAAAGCCATACTGGACACAAGATTTGAAGGAGAGCATAGGTGGAGTGCAAGCCTGGGCTTCCCTGGAAGTTTCTCCTGCTTCAAGGCTCTGATGTCTACCCTGGCAGGTAAAGATGGAACTGCTCCTTTGTGTTGTGTTACACATTTGAGAATGCATCTTTCCAGTGTTTTCTACTCATGAATTACTGTGTCATTTTTTATTTCAGCTGAAAGTCCTCCACAAATTCCATCTGAATTGGCAGAGAAGTCTGGCCACCTGAAACCTGAATTTCCAGAGAATTTTCTGAAAAGGGAAAAAAGATGTGTGTGGGGATATGTCCATCTCTAGTGAAAAAAAAAAATTGTTTGCAAGAAGTTCTCACAGATGACATAAGAATTTCCTGTTGATGTCTTTGAGGGAGATCCTTGCATGACACAAACTGGAGCATGTCTCTATGTAACCCAACCTTTCCCTTTCATTGATATTGTGGAGATTGTCTTTGAACTGCCTCCATTTGAACCAAAAATGGACTGATGGTATGGCCTTGCCAAAATGTATCAAAGAGATACAGGCTTGGATCTTCAGCTGGTGGAAATCAGTATATTTCCATGATTTTGGAAGGTTTAAATAAGCATCAACTAGTCTTCGCAGTTAGGCAGGGACATAGGAAGAGCTCAGTATTCCTGTGCAAGGACTCCTTGACAGAGATTTCTTACTCTCACCTGTTCCTTTCCCCAAAACAGCCCATGAAAACCATTCTGTGGCATTCAGCAAGCCCTGATGGCAAGCACTGTAGCAAAAAAGCCTCAGCAAGGTTGAGATGCGCTGTGTAACTAGGGAGAGCTGTAGAGACCTCCCTTTCCAGGATCCTGATGGGAAGTATAAACAGTCAAAACTGCTCTTTGCTCACATGCTATCTTTTGATTGTGCATTCAAAGTTCTTTTGAGCAGAAGGCAGCATAATTGAAAAAAAAGAAGTCAAAGTACTGGTAGAAATTTACAAGCCTGCTAGCTGTTCTTCGGAAGAGTTTCTGTGGAATGAGCACAAATCGGATCTTACTATGAGATATATCTATTGTCTATAGGTATATCTATTAATAATCTGAAAAGTTAAACAACTAGGTTGTATTTGAGTATCTGGAAAACTAAACACTTTCCACCATCACACAGGAACATATTTTTTGTTGTGTTGATCTCTTCAGGAATCTTGAGCTTAAACCAAAACAAGAGAATTGTTGCTCAGCAAATCTCTGGTTGACAGTAAAAGCAACACAGTTAAGTAACAGAATGAAAAGTATTACTGATCTCTTCTGCAGCTTTTGCTTTCTTCTCAGTTGGGTGGCAGTGAATAATGGTACCCTCAAGATAAACAGCAGCATTTCAATGCCACAAGAACTTCTTAACGCTTGTTACCTGCAGAGCCAGTGATGAGTTGCTACAGGAACTTTTCCAATGGGACTAAGTTTGGGCTAGACCTACTCTGAAATATGTTGCAGTGCTGGTGTGGCCCCTCCCATGTGCATTTTTAAAAAAATTAAATTTGGACTTATAAATCCGAGACATCTCTAATGATCAGGTAAGAGATACATCCTCAAGGGGCCCTTCCATCAAACATCTAGCTTTTCAAACTGAACAGCATTTTCAGCACTGATAAACTCTTACCCAAATCAGTGATGGGGTGATGCTGGCTGAAGGTCTAGTTAATTTTGAGGTGCTGGAGTAATCCTGCCAAGGAAGAGTATGATTCTGGAGGGAAAGGACTTCTGAGCCACCCAAAGTTTGTTAGAAATAGCAATACCTGAAGTGGATTCTCTTTTCTTGGGCAAAAGGAAAGGTAATGTGGTAAATTTTGTACTCTGCTAGGAGTATCTAATGCTGGCAGATTCTTAAACGAGTGTTAACAGGTCCAACTTCTTTGTGTTGTTAGAAACAAGACCACACAAATTATAAATATACTTGGAAGAGCTGCTTAACTAATTTTACACTGTACTTAAGCTGAACACTTCTCAGACAAAGCAAGGAAGCAAAGCACAAATCAGACTTATAGAGAAACCACAGCCCTAGTTGTGTGAGCCTAGAGCCCTACACAGCTCTAAACTAAGCAGATATTTCTTTGATAAGTCACTTTAATTATTTGAATGTTGACCAGGAAAGCGAGTCTTAATGGAAGAAATGACATTTCCTTTGCAGTGGGAAGACAGAATTTCCTGGAACTTGAGCAGGGCAAGAGCTAAAATCCCTGAAGAGTGTTATTAAGGATATTGTTAGGCAAATGCAATACATTTTAGCTCTTTGGAGGAGGGATTTTTCTGTCACAAGACTATATTATAACAGTAATTTTGACAAAAGCATGTCCAAATGCATTTGTTTTGATAGTTTTCTTTCCTCTTTTATGGAGCAGAAAGTTTTGGAACATACGGTTTTTGGAAAAACTGATGTGGAAACTTCACTGGAAAGCCTCTCTTTGAAGTAATGGCTTTTTTGTATTTTGCTGCACTAAAATGCCGAAATACTATTTGAAACATAAGGTTTGACTTCCATATGTTGGCTCTGTCCAAATTTTTTCTTTAACATTTCTTCTAACATCATAAAATAAGAATATCAGTAACATCAGAAAATATAAGGACTGTATCCCAAATACAAGATGTCTGTCTCATTCTCATCAGGAAAATGTTTCAGTGAAATGTATTAACTATTGTCAGACCTCATAAAAAATTGCTTACCACCGACTTTAACTCTTCATTACTTGCCAGTGCAGGATATTTTTCTTCATTACATGTTTTTTGCATCATATAGTAGAAGCACCACTCTTCCTTCTGTAGTTGTGTGCAGACAAAATTGAACATTCAAAGTCTGCTGAAGTTTTGGAAACTAGTGGTGCAGGCTGACCTTTTACATGTGGGATGAACACATCACACAGCAATTTTAGATCCGTGCCAATTCCAGAACCAATTTTTTTTCAGAGCAACCACTGATTGGCGATGAGCTTGACCAATGCCGCCAAATTCATTTCCAAAACAGGCCTGAGTGACACAGGCTGGCCCTGCCTCCACACAACTGCAAGGATGTGAGATGTGTATGCTGCCAATTTGACCAGGCCTTCTCCCGGGAAACTTGCCTGGCATTATGTTGCTTATAACTATCAAATATTTATCATATTGTCAGAGGATGAAGCAAAGGCTAATTGATTTATTCTACAGCTGAGCCCAGCACTGTAGGCTGTTTGAGAAAGAGCAGGAGAGTTTTCTTGGCACTTCAAGGAACGAAATTTATCAGTGCCTTCTTATTTATCAAAAGCTCCATTCATGTACATAAGGCTGCCAAGTTGTGAGAAGGTATTTCCTATGTGTTCTGTAGATTGAAGAGAGAGGCATGCCGTGCAGGTGAGCCACCCTTACTGACAGGTAGTACAGACACAGTCAGCTCTAGGAATAAGCAACAGAAATACTCTGGCTGGCCTCTATCACTGCAGGTACAAAAGATGAGGAAGGGGGAATGTTAGGACCTGAAATGTATTGTATTGAGCTAAAGTAGAAAGGCACCACAATCTTTGAACAAAAGGTGCTGCCAGCAGCTCTTGATTCTGGCTGGGAAAGAGAAGAGTGTTTTCTGTGATCATTATGATGTGATAGTACTTTTGACCCTGGACAAGCCAGAGATCATACAGAAAGAAAAAAATAATCTGGTGAAAACATTAGGTTAAGGTTCAGGTTGTTCCTATTTTAACTCAATTGATTCATTCTGTCTTTTTACTCATCCAGCCAGGTCCTCCCAACAAGATTTTTACTGCACAAAGAGCTTGGGGCATTGAAAAGAATAAGGGTGTGGGGATCTGGAAATGCTTAGTTAAAATTTTGGCTCTTTCTCTACCTTGTGCAGTTTCCAGCTGGCTAATTCATGTTTCATTGCCTCAGATGGTTCATCAGTGAGGCAGAGTGACAGCAGTTCACACAGAAGTAGTGATCAGGGAAATAAAAATGTCTTCCTAAATATATAGAATATTAAAAACTAAAAAAGGGTAAATACAAATCAGAAAATTATGCTTATTTTTATAATGTGGGCGAGATGTCTGGTAGCTCAGAGATACAGCTAGGGACTTTGTGAGGTCAGGTTTTAGGTTAGTTGCAAGTTGGAAGCTGTCAGACATAGCCAACTGGGTATATATTTGTATACCTTAAGATTAATGTAAATTATTTGGTCTTGATGCCTGCATTTGAAGGCTCTTTAGGGGGTGGGTTGACTGTAATGTAGAACTCAAAGGGATAGAATTTGTTTTGTCTGTGGGGTTATAACTCCAAATTTATGACCAACTCTTCCAAAAAACTAAACAATCAGTTGAAGAAATGTCATGCTTGGTCAGTGTTATGTGATATTAAATAAGAGATTGTGAACACTCTCCCTCACTCTTAAAGAAATACCCCTACCATCCTTTTAGACATGAATCTTCTTTACTGTCAGCTACAATTTGGAATGGCTTGTGCCACTGGGCCAGAGATTTTCATGGAAGTGGCATGGATTTGTATCCACATTTATCTCCAATGCTCTTGTATGTGGCTTTGAAACTTCATATGACGTTTCCCACAAAGTTAGAACTTATTTGAAAAAGAGGGTGAGGGTTTTTTTTTTTCTGTCATGGAGATAGATATAAATATTAAAAGCAGGCACACGTAAAGCAATAAATATTAAAACTCAAATAAACATTAAACCTTGAACACTGTGTTCAGTTCTGGGCCCCTCACCACAGGAAGGATGTTGAGGGTCTGGAGCGAGTCCAGAGAAGAGCAACAAAGCTGGTGAAGGGGCTGGAGAACAGGTCTTACAAGGAGCGGCTGAGAGAGCTGGGGTTGTTTAGCCTGGAGAAGAGGAGGCTGAGGGGAGACCTCATTGCTCTCTACAACTACCTGAAAGGAGGTTGTAGAGAGGAGGGTGCTGGCCTCTTCTCCCAAGTGACGGGGGATAGGACAAGAGGGAATGGCCTCAAGCTCCGCCAGGGGAGGTTTAGGCTGGACATAGGAAAAAATTCTTCACAGAAAGGGTCATTGGGAACTGGAACAGGCTGCCCAGGGAGGTGGTTGAGTCACCTTCCCTGGAGGTGTTTAGGGCATGGGTGGATGAGGTGCTAAGGGGCATGGTTTAGTGATTGATAGGAATGGTTGGACTCGATGATCCAGTGGGTCTCTTCCAACCTGGTTATTCTATGATTCTATGATTCTAAACCCGTGAAATTTCAATTGTATTGTTTTTTGGAAGAGATTCCTCCAGCATGTGCAGTTTCAGAGATATATGATTTTCACTTGATACTGAAAACCAGGAGGGTTTTCTGACCGCACAGCATGGTGTATGTTATACCAACCTTTGCTCACACTACATTGTTGAAAAACATCTCTCTCTTTCTCTAACACAGATCATGGTGGTTTTCAGGAATATAAAGCCCTATAATTCCTGGGATGATTTCTGCTAAGAATTGGTGAGCTGACTGGCAGCCGAGTGCATGGTCATTGTCTTGAGCTAGCAGGTGTGTCTTACTTTAAGGAAAAGGGAGGAAAACACATGGGATTTATTTGTGTGCATTTGTTCATCCTGAATCTGAGTTGTTCTAAGTCTGGTTATCTGTCAAGTTCTCTCAGCTGGACACTAATCTGGTATTTCAAAGCCTTTTCTCTGTTTGCACAGAGTAAGCCCTGGCAAGTAAAACATGATGGTACTCACCATAGCCCCTTCAGAGGGACCTTATATGGGGAATCCCTTATTTTCTGTGGGATGACCCAGCAACGGAGGCCTTGGTGTTCAAGAATAGCTTTGGGCCCAGCCATTCCTGTGGAAAGCTCTTGGTTGCAAGACAAGGTCACTGAAACTCAAGGTTAAATGCTGGCTTTATAGCTTTCCTGAACATGCATGTTTTCCTGAATTGGACCAGAAGAACCTCCTAAATTTCTTGGTGCTTTCCAGAAATAGGATGCATGCTAATGTATACCAGCACATAGATGCTAAGCAGTACAGTAGATGGTTTTGGTATGAGTTCTGTATAAACAGTTGTATTCTTCTTTTTTCAGACAGAGGTAAAGACATAAGGAATTAACAGAAGTTTCTTATGTCATCTTGTAGGCTATTCCATCCCTTTAGCCTTTAGCAGGAGGTGATTCCAGAGGAAAAACTGTGTTCTTATAATATGTCTGATAGAACCAATTTTGAGATAGTGAGAAGTGTTATTTTAAAATATACTTTCTACTTTCACCTGTATACTTTTATACTTTGTTATAATTCCCTATGCACAGCAGAACTAAGTCAGTTCCAGCTGCCATTTTGCAGTCTGTGGCCAAGCTAAGTCAGTCTCTGCTTTTGTTTTACACAGGAGTCAACACAAGAGAAGAAGATAGGAATGCTGCTCCCAAGCTGGCCAACAACACACTCCTAGAATTCACAGAATTAGTCCCCAAACCTTGTTTCCCTAAGAAACCTGCTTTTCTTTCCAAAATGTGTGAATTGGCAACATAAAATCAACAAGATTTGTGACATACCCTTTGGGAGAAACCACTGCAACAGTACACATGAGAATTCATTGGATGATAAACAATTCTCATGGTATGTCATCTTAGCTTTAACAAGGAAGTATGTTTTCATGTTAAAGCAGTAGGCAGGAATGAAAGATTACCCATTGCATTATGATCTCTGCTATAAGCATCCACAGTAAGTTTTCAGAAGTTAGCCCCATGTTTCACCTGTAAAATGTGGAAAACTTGTCAGTAAAATACCTGCTCTCCTGTGAAATTAGGTAAAGGTTTGCCCATTTGCAGGACATAAAAGGAGACTCCAGTATTTGTGGTTTCTGAGCTCCCTTGCAGGGTTCATCATCACTGGAAATACCATTGCTGCCATTGTAGACAGCGAGTGCAAAAGTGTTACAGAAAAGGCGATGTAGCTGCATTTTTAGCCCACAGTATTTTAGAGCAGTAAGCCTCTTTCGGCGCTTGGCAGCATCATTAGTCTGCCGGGCTCCAATAACTCATAATTGCAGAACCTGTGAATTGGGCAAACATCCCATTTTAAGGTTTTCAGACACTGTTGATAAATTTAATCACAATTGAAAAGCTTTGTCAGATGAATGTAAAGAGATTTATGCAGTATAGGACTCATCTACCCCCTCAGTATTGTTATCTGTGTTTAAGTATTGCAAGTGAATCAGCACTTCAAAACACCTGAATTTTGCTGTTCCACCTAAAACTAACTCCAGGTTGCTGCTGGCCCACAGGACCCCTCCTGGAGGGGTACATGCCAGAGGAGAGAAAAAAGAAAAGGAAGAACAAAAGGCTTTTAACTTGTGCCGTACATGATAATGACAGAGTGCCTTCAAAGAGCACTGGGGTTTTTGAAAATCACAGGAGTGCAAAGAGGTCAGCCATAGATATTTGAATTATTAACACATGTTTAACCATTAAAGAAAAATGTATTGATAGAATATCAATGTAATTAATTATTTAGTTACACAAAGTATGGCACAGAAAACAAATTAAGTATTCCCTACTCTTTGGGAAAGATGAACCTTGAATAAATGCATCATAAAAGGGTTTGTTACACAAGGCTTGTTAATAACAGATGATCTTAGAGTATCATAGAAAGTGTGTACTAGTTGGTTATATTTGTTTTTGTTACAAGGTGAACCTTCATCAGTTGATCTATTGTGAGATGGAATGGAGAAAACCGCAAAGAACCACCCTTATGTTTGACAGGAAATGTGGCAGCTGTTTAGCTTGTGTTGACTACTAAAACAAATAGGTTTTCAAAGGAAATGTGTACATCTGTTTGAAGAAGAAAATCCACCTAGTATGATAATCTCACGTGTGCTGTTTTCTGTGTCTGTATTAAGCAGCCTCATCTGCATTGCTAATGCAGATTCTGTGGGAAGGAGAGAACACCCCTCTCCTAGTCTTTGTTGGGAGAAAAAAAATATTGTGCTGTTGCAACCTGTAGCTCACTCTTTTTGTCTACTGTGGCAAATAAAAGCTTGAAGAATTGCACATCTACTTTGCAAGATGCTCATGGCTGAAAATCCTTCAAACTTTGATTCCAGTATACAGTTATTGCATAGTTTCTTGAGGAAGTTATCCAAACAATCCAAGCAGATTTTTGATATGAAGTCCCCAAAAGTACAGTATAAACCCAGGATATTTTCTCTATGTGTATGCTATAAGAAATGTTACATTAGTAAGGATAGCTTTAGGAAAACCTCCTAAAGCCTGCCTTTTTTTTTTTTGATTTGTAGTTTGTGGGCACTCAGTAGAGCTAGGTGTCCAATACTTGGCAGCATGTTACGTCAATAATGCAGTGTTATGCTTCTCTACCTGCAGTATTAGAGGACTGGCCACAGGAGGTTGGCTGTGTGTTAGTGTTTTCCATGCCTAATGAGAAGCAGGATAGAGACTGCAAGGATATGTATATCTGTTGCTTTCTTGGTTGAGGCATAATGAAAGACCGTACTCCATTTCCTCATGTGTCCTCTTCCTCCAGCACTGGAGAGTCAACTTTCTCCTAGTTGTAGCCTAGAGGGAACACTCATGATGACTGGGTAGCAAATGACTGTCCACAGCCATCCAGGGGGCAGAGAGAAAGAGAGAGAGAGGGGAGAACCTGAAGTCCACTTGGGATTGGGACAGTGTTTCTGGCACAAGTGGGAATTAGGAAAAGTTGGGTACATCTGATCGTGACCTTAGGAGACAACTGCACTGCGACACTGAGTTACGTACACCTTGTTCATGCTGATTTCAGGGTCAGATAAGAAATCTCAGCTATTTGGATGTCTTATTTTTGTATCACTGTACTTTTCAGATGCCAGAAATCTACTATCTTTCTAGTGTAAAGGCATAAGATAACATTGTACATAGGCAATTGGACAATCCATCTGGAAAGACAGTACACATGTAGAGGAAATAAAAAAAGGAAAATGCAGGAACAAAAGAAAAATTAAAAATCACTCGTTTGTAACTAAGAATTGTACAAGCAATCTTCATTGTGCTGTAAATTAAATGGTAAGTTAAACAGTAATGCATCATATGACTTCTAGTCTCTAAAGTATATGAAGAACCGTATCTTTGAAATTTTTGTTGTTTTTTTTTTGTCAACTGAAGATTTCTAACTTGTTAATTATGTGTATAGTAGTCAGCTTTTGTATTAGTATGAAACCATATCAACCCTTCTGTAAGTGACATAACAGTTTATTGCTCCATTTTGGCAATTGCAGTTGTCCAGCAAATGTTGGATAGCAAATTATGGGAAAAGCAGGCTCCAGGGTGGCTTGGAAGCAGGTCTCCCAGGAGAAAAAGCTTGCAAAAGGCGTTAGAGTGCAATTCAAGCCTTAATCATGTCAGAAAAAAATCCTGTCTTTATTGTGGTGGAAAGCAGACAACCCTCTGTTCAGGTCACTTTCATCCAGTGGGGCTTTTGTAGATCTTGTCCTCCTGGCCTGTCTTGGGATCTAGTGACAGAGGAACAGAGGAAATTCTTGATTTGTAGCCTTTGGGTGTGAAACAGAGGGTGGCTGAGAAAACAGGCTCATAGTGTTTCTGAGGGAGAGCCCTCTGCACCTTGCCCCATAATTTTAGGGAATTCACTGAACAATTTAATTCTAACAGACTGTAAGGATTTCTCACATGGAAGTCTTCTGCCAGTTAATAATAGTTAGTACGCATATTGCTCCTTGCATCTGCAAAGCACTTTGCAAACATTAACTAATTAAGCCTCACAACACTCTGGGGAGTGAAGTATAAGTTATTACTGTTAAGTAAGGCAGGCTCTTGGCTTTCCTCTTAGTGTAAGTCTTGGGGGAGATCCTAACCCTCCATGTTGCAGCCCTTTCTGGTCTTGGTCCCTTCTGAGAGTTACATTTACAGAGTGAATTCAGAAATGGAGCTGTGCTCTTTCTCCTTGCACTTCCACAAGGAATTTTTTAATACTCTGGCACCTCCTGCACCTACTACTGCTGCTATCAGGGACAGATTTAGGGACTGCATGGGTCTTGTTTGGGGTCTTTTTACTTCCAGAGAACCTAGCACCTTGAAGGGCTGCAATTATCACAAGCATAATAACGATTTTCTTGGACAATTCAGAAAACTCTTGGGGAAAAATAGACCAATACTTTTATGAACAAAATATGGGGAAAATCACGTGAATTAGCTGCTTGGGAAATTAAGGCTGCTACTTTAATGCACTAACATTAGCTGTGCAGAAAGACGCCCATAACAAAATTGTCAGGAGCCCTTATATTTTCAGCAACACACAGGTTTTCAGCATGTCACTTTCAGGAAAGCCAGTGGAAACCCTGTGCCCAAATCCTGCACATCCAAGAAGTCAATGGCATTTTATTGGGAAAGCAATTCCCAAATGCAATGCCAGTAAAAGTGGTATGGACCATTACAGTTTTTGTCTCCTAGAAGAGTTTCCTGCAAACCCTGGGACAGTTTCTGTCTTATACTGATGTTTCTAGAAACGTCACATGCAGGGATTCTGTGCAGCAAGGGCTGAAAAATCCTGACAGCCCCAGATGTGACCAGCTAAGTCTTTGGCATGTGTATGTCAGAAGTGAGAGAGTGTGCTCCACTTGTGACATCATTCATTTCTGTTAGAGGAGCACTCTCCATAGCTCTGAAGGCGTCTCCATTGGAAAATCACATCCCCAGAAACTAAACCTCTGCTCAGCAGAGCTCTTTGTGAGGATTTGGGGTTTAATATTTATAGTCATAATAGTGCAGTTAATGTACCACATTAAACACAAACTTTGAAGCTCTGACAATGGGAGTGAGAGAGAGCAGAATGGCAGCTGCTCTGTCAGTCACTTTCTATTCTATGGGAACCAGCTGGTTGTTATTATCGCTTATTATTTAGCACTTAAACTAGACATGTTAAAAAAAAAGCCTACATGGCCAGGAAATAAAGCAAAAATGGCCTTTGGGGACTTTGGAAACTTTCTGTGGTCTGATACATGTTTAAGTTGATGGTTTTTCAATAAATCCCTTCACTTCCTCCTCCTGCCACCTCAGCTGCCATATTAAAGTGATCAAGTTGACCACAGATTTACTAAACGGTAAAATGCAGTTCACTTAGTCTTTAAATCACATAAATACCTAAGAGGGAATTCTCCAGTTTCCAGCATTCATCTTGAAATTACTGCTTAATGTTCAATCATTAGACCTCAGGCTTTTTTTATATAACCCATAAGCAAGCACTTAAAATCTTGGTCATCTTCCACTAGAAGGGAAAGGAGTTTACCTTGTGCAGTAAAACAGCAAGGGCAAGTTCCTAATAATGCTGAAGAATCTGAAAAGGGTCAGTTATTTGGTAAAAGGTGCAACAGGCCTGAAGATAATCTAAGTTTATGGAGATTCCTGTTTTCTGAGAGGTGCCCAAACGCATGACTGCTTAACTACGTGTTTTCAAAGGAACAAGCCTGTATGTACTTAATTCAGGCATATCCTAGGCTTCTGTGCTTGAACTGTGCATATAACATTGTCCTCTCTGTTGTTTGTCAGGGATGCGTGTGCATGTTTGTGTGTGTATGAACATTTTTTTACTTAGATGTTTTCTGCAGGGAGGAAAAAAGAATCAAAGAAAATTGCTCTTTGATAAAGACTTTTACATCTAAAGTTCTGTAGTTGCCTCAACAAAATTTAAAAATGCATTTGACTGCCACTCACACTAAGTAACAAGGGAGCAGAGCACTAGCAGGGCAATCAGCAGAGATCATCCTGCACCCTGCCCCAAGCTCCCTCCAGAGAACACCCCATTCAATGTGACTCTCTGTCAGGTCCCTTCTTAAAGTCCTTACCATCATCACCCCTATAAAATGTATGACAAGGGCTAAGTAAACAGCTGGTGTGGGGCAACCACTGCTTTTTGTGCTTATTTGTGTTGGCTTGCCAGAATCTTCAACTCCTCCCACCTGCTGGTTACATTAATCTTCTATCTAGTGTCTTATGACTTATATCAGGCTTTGGACAGATGTGTGTGGAGTGATGGAAATCACTTATTTGTATGGCAGAGTGAGCTTGAGAACAGCTGGGCAGTATCCATGGACAGTTGCAGGAAAACCAAATTATAATAATCAATATGGCAGAGAGCTGGAGGAACAAACTGGTAAAAGAAGTGGTAAGCATTTTTGGTTTAGCTGAGGCTGACAGAATATTTGGAGCATTGGCAGGGAGGGACAGTTAGCCACCAAGCCAAGAATCCCATTAACACTTTAACAGAGGTAACCCAGACAAGCAGAGCTTTTTGGGCTCCTCCAAAGTACATCAGGGCACTCTTGTTTGGGTGCTGTGCACAGTGCTACCTGGTATTGCTGTGTGATCCAAAGAACTGAGAGCACCTTGAGTTACCTTTGCAAACACATGTGGCTCAGCAGGCCTTGTCAAAGACACCCACACCAGCCAATGGAATTTTGCCACCCATTTGTCTTAGTGGTGTTAGGAAATTCAATACCTGCTTGCAATTCAATACATTCAGTACATTGATTATTTCATAACGGGTGCTGTCAGCCTTCTTGGAAAGTGAAGTTTAAAAATGCCTATTTTCTTCTTCCACACCAAATTAGCCATCCTTTCGATAGAGGAGTTTTGCTACTTTTTCTAAAGGGCCGTCCCAAACAACATATGGGCAACAGTCTGCCCTCATCCTCCTCGACTTCAGGGAAATTAGAAAGGAGACCTACAGAGTTCTTTTTGCATTAGGAAAATTTATATTTCTCCCTCCAAAATATTTGTTCAGAAGCCTGTTTCACTCACAAATCATTTATCAACACTTCTACTTTTGCTTTCCTAAGTATAATCAAGTGGAAGATTATAGCTGCTCCTGCTCCTCCAATATATAAACTGGTCTTGAACACCTGATGAGCTTGCCTTGTTTGACTACCTGCAAAGTCATTGTCCTTCATTCCTTGTTCTGATAAACTAAAATTAATTTTCTCCCTCCTGCTTTCCTAGTTCAGAAGAGCTTTAAGCAACCAAAGTTTCTTCCCTGTAAGTAAAATTTTATTCTTATGGTGGTGTATGATTTCTGTAGACATTGCATGTACATTTCTGAGGGTAAAATTTGGCCCAATGGCATCCTTCATGCTGTGAAGCATGAATGAAGAAGAATTTGTGTTGTAAAAGAAATTTATCTCTATCTATCTCAATTAACACAGAGTGGGAATACATCATGCATGCACAGCTGATTTATGTAGTTTTGTGATTCGATTTTTTCGCTGAAAGAATAGTAGTAATCTGCACAATTTATTTTTCTCTGGAAATCACTCTTCAGGCATGATTTAAATATTCATGATTGATCCATGGGAATATTTGGTTTTCAAAGCCTTTGTTTCCCTTGGGAATTGTGTTTCTGCCAGGCACCACTCAGGCACCACACACGCAAGAAGCGAAGGTGGAGTTCAGCATGTGATTTATATTTGCAGGATTCTCAAAAACGTCTGGTTTACTTACACACAGGAGTCATCATCTTTTAATAGCTTCCTCACATAAAACTTGAAGTTTTAGACTTATTCTTTTGGAGAAATTGGTGGGTTTCCATGATAGACTTGTTGGTGTTAGAGGAGAAATAGTGGTTTGTGATAAACCCTGTTAGGTAGCCATATAACCATGAGCGGAAGATTTGAAGGTCCCAGAAAGCACCCATGTTGAAGCATGGGGTTCATCTCCTCTTCCATTCCCAGGGGATAAGAAGTTGTTACAATCGTTGACTGCAAAACCCTGGCTGAAGTTACAGCATATGAAGCTTTTGCCAGCAACCTGTGCATCATTTGATTTCTGTGTTGTTACATAGCTGGAGGCTGTCATTTTGGCTACTGCTGCCATTTACACAGATACTGCGCTTATTTTACAGACTTTAGTTATTCAAAGATGAGGGTTTTTTTAAGGAGAAGAGACAATAATTTAACATGAGAGTTTTATATCTAGAACTAAACAAGCAGAAGCACCGTGATTTGGCTGCACCAGGTAAATTCTCCAGCAAATTCTCCAGTGTCTTCTTTTGGGCTTGGGTTGGAGAGTTAAGTCCTGGGAGTAACACTCTTCTCCTTGAGCTCAGCAGCTCTGCCTCCAGTGTGTGAGGCAACTTCTTTCCTCTGTACAGATTTTGCGTTAAATATCAAGACAACAGTGGCAGAGAGCAGACTGTTTTGATGAAAGTGAATTATTGTAGTCAACATTTACAGTAACCACTGATATAAAATCAAGTAGCTCAAAGCATGATGTGATAGAAAGAACAGGGAGATTTAAGTGCCTGGTAACAAAAACAGCCCTGCTAATCTAATCCTGAGATAAAACAAGCATCGCACTGTTGATGAACCTGATTTCTGCTCAGTGTTTTGCCATCCTAACTCCCTGACATGTTTAAAATCCTAGTTGTTTATAATATCATTGTTAGAGATTTCTCTCTTTCTGAAGTCAAAGAAGGAAAACAGCATCTGAGGTAAACATTGTCAGGCCCCCAGACTGTGCTTCTGTTTGTGATTTACAATTCAAATACAGACATACGGTTCTGGTAGAAATAGCCTTGCTGGTGTGTTTCACAGTGTGTTTCGGAAGGTGATTTTTAAGTAGAAAATGAAAACAAAAGAGGGTAGTTTTGCTCCTCAGGACTGAAAAACAAGTCAGTCTGTCTGTAGTGTGTGGCACTGTCCTGTTTCCCCGAAGAGAAAGCTCTTAGTGCATTTCAGCTCCTATGATGACAGTGATGCTATGTTTCAGTTTTCTCACTGCACCATAAATGGCACTATATTAAAAAAATGCTTTTGGGTAGGAGCACGCAAGTGAACAAAACACATTTGATTAGAAACAACTCCTACTATTCATTGCAAGATTGCACATGATTGCCAGCAGTGTAACTACAGTCAGTGCTATTCTCACCTATTGTTTGTTGTATATTAGTTCATTCTATTTTCCATCTTTTTGTTCCATATAATGGAGGTATAAGCCTCTTTTGGCCCTCTTGTTTATGCACTAGTTGTGTGCTACTGAACATAAAAAATTATGTTTAATGTAAGGCAGTTACCAGATGTGAAAGTTTTTGTCCAGATCTTCAGTCAGGTCTTCCAGTGTCATGCGTCAAGTAAATAGAGCCAGAGGTGAGAGCAGAAAACACTCTCTAAGAGCAATCACAGAAATCCTGTAACCTGATGAAGAGTTCTACACTTCATTTTTAGCATGTTGATTATCTCTAAACACATTACAGTGATCATGAGTTCCTTAGGGTGGACTGTGCTGAAAGGGAAAACTGCAAGTTGAAAATAAGCTTGGATAGTGACATAAGTATTTAACTGTATTATTAAGCCCTTTATTACGTTCACTGCAATTTGGATCTCTTCTGATGACACTATGATAACACCCTGAAAAAACTATCTACTCTGATACGTGCCTTAGACCCCAGACATATGCTGTCCAAAGGATGGAGAATATAATCTGAAATGTTTTTCCATCTCTGAATTCTGTCTATGCACTGCAGTTTGCAATGAATCTTAAATAACAGAATTACAAAGGAAAAAAATTGCTATGGCAACAAGATATTTCTATTTTAAGTGAGCTCCGTGTAAGAAAAAGGAACAGTGTGGTTTAAACAGAAAAAGACTTTGCAAAATAAGAAATGCAATTATTACTTTAGAACTATATAATAATTTAGCTCCATTCGTGGTGGCTTCTCTACCTGTGACTCTCTTTCCTCTGGTATTCTCTAAGCTTATAGAAGCACAGAACAACACTTTACACCTTTGGAAACCGAGACAGGAATTAAATGAGCTGAGCTCAGGAGACATAGCAGTTGTTTAACAGAGCTGGATACAGAATGTACATGATTTAAAATATGGGGTAAAGACTACTTCTAGCTAGTGTTAGACACCAATCAGAGGAGTCTGAATTAGGAGTGTTTATTGCCAGAAGAGATCTCTATATTCAGTGAAGAACAGTATAACTATGTCTTTGGCTGAATTACCAATAGCATATCGTAAAGTCCTGTTTCTCCTCTGATTTGCAGGGATCACGACAAATCTGTTCTCCTAGCCAGCTATCACAGTTAGATGACTAGAATGATGATCCAGGGCCAAAGGTCTTAATTAGTCCAATGGTTGATAAGAATTATAAAACTGTATTCCAATGCAAATTAATGCCACTTATATACCATCATCCAAGCTACAACGAAGATTTCTCTAACTTCTGGTTACTGTAAACAATGATGTCCACTTTTGCTACGGCTTTTTCTGCAAGATAATGCTTTGGCAAAAGGACAAAATTCAGCATCTTCCTCTGATAACTGATAACTTTCTAGTTGTTAGTATAACAGAAGAAGGTGAAAACAAACTCCCCATGCCTTTTTACAGCTGATGGCTTGGCTGTTGTGGTTTTATTTTTGGTCCTGGAGTCTTTTTCGCCCTTTTGGTTTTGAGGGTTTTTTAAATTAGTCTGTTGTTTGTGTATTTTTAAAAAGGCAAAGCACTTTCCAAGAAAAATACATGGATTAAAATATTTTATAATTCTAGGCTACGCTTTGCCTTCTGCACCATCATCTCAGTGGCTTTTTGGGGAGTGAGTCTTTGGCTTAAAAGGCCAGCTGCCAAAACTCTGGAGAACAAGAAAAATCAGCAGACTTCTGAGAATGCTGCTATTATGGTAACACACACAAAAAGAAATATTTGCACATATTATTAAAGCAGTTAGTGTTTTCTGGAGAATGACCTTACAGACTTTCCACGTAGCTGCTTGCTCCAGTTTATTGAACTGCATCTTTAAATGGAGAAGAGGTAAAATTCAGCTAAACTATATATAGAGAGATACTACCTGCTTGTCAAGTAAGTATGATCAAACCTGCTTGTCAAAAATGCAGTCCCAGAAATCCTTACAGAGCTCCACCTCAGTCCAGTTTATCTGAGCCTTGACTGTACCTTGCAAGGCAGTGTGAACAGGAAGTGCTGATGATTAGTGCAGGTTTACACTGGAAAGCCATCTACGTCCCTGAGGTTAGTATTACCAGTGGGCTGCTCTAGGCCTCCAGAGAATTTCAGTTGATGCGAAACACCAAGAAGGGATCTGAATTCTAGGCTTTAACGACTTGAAATCCAGGCTGTACAGAAAGTTAGAAAGCCATGATGATCCCAGCTGTGTATCTTAGCAATGCCTTTGAAAAGGCACCGCACTTGTTCAAAACCATGTGCTATGAAAAACTCCAGTAGAGAGAAACCACACAGGCCATGGGAACTTGACGAGCAAAGTAAAGAAACAAGTCATCAGGGTGCGTGGACGAGGATACCGACTTGTCAGTGAGAGTCCCCGGATACACTGTACAAAGCAATGCTGCTGCCATCTCTGCCTGTAGGGGTGGAGTCCACTGCCACTAACCCTGCTGCAAAAGACAAGGGGAAACTTCAGGAAAAGTACGTTTGTAGCTTATAGATGACCATCATCTTGGAAGTGTTGTCTGTTAGTGATCAAAGTGATCTGGAAAGACTTAGCAAGTAACGGATGTCATCTTTTCAGCAATACTCAGCTGCTTCAAAGACTTTTGCTTTGTCACTAAGGCAAGCAGCAGCTTACTTTTCTACAGGGGCTAGGCCAGGTTGTGCAGTGCTCTGCACAGTCATGTGGATTTAGGACTAAACCAGATGATTCAAAAGCAGTTATTTTTGCCAAAAAAAGCAAGTGATAGCTTAATTTGCCAATCAATTCAGAATAGGCTCTGCAGTGAAATAAATGGCAATTTGATTATGTGCTGCTGCCACAAAGCACAATTTGATTTGACTTCAGGAAAGTGATGGCTTTTTCTTTAATATTTGGTTACAGCCTTTCAATTGAATGTGACCAGGGGAGAGCAGAATGCTAAAACATAATGATTTCTCCATGTTAAACTTGAACATGTTTAATAGTTATTAAAAGATTAAATTACTTTTAAAATGAAATGGAGTGACTCGAGCTTGCAGAATAAGGCTTGATCTCTGGCTGTTCTTCCTCTGCAGAAAAAAGTAATATCTGTGGTGAATGGGGTCTTTCTTTGAAGTATCCTCATCGAGCTTCTTTGATAAAACTATCTTCATTACCTCTCTTTTGTTACCATTGAGGTTTGTGACATTTTTTTTTTTTGTAGGAAAGACTTTTTGATCTACTGCAGTAGTTTTTTTTGTTTTCTTCACAGCTGGACTCTCCCGGAAGAAGTAACTATTCATGTTATGCCTCATGTGACAGATTCTCCTAAGTAAACGTATCATTTTAAAACAATCAAGATTTTGATAGTGAAGCATTTAATGCAATAGAATGATAGAATTTTACAGTCTGAAGGGACTAGCCATTCTCTGGTCTGCTGTCCTCTACCTATCCTAAAATTTCACGCAGTACTTCCTTCATGAAACCTAGTAACTAATAGATAGAAGTGGAACAAACTCTTTAAGCAGATACCTGATCTTGGTAAAAAGAGATCTTGCTGCCAGGTTATCTATTAGTACAATGCTTTATGAGTTCATTACAGAGTTGCTATTTCCCAGAACACTAGCTTTGGTCATTAGATACAAACCAATATTTTTAATAATTTTTTAATTTGACTTTACTTGATGGACTTCTTTGACTGCATTATTTACCATATCTTCTTGTAATATCTTCCCTGTTATTTATAATTTCTCCAACATCTGAGCACTTATTGGACTTAGTCTACAGTGACTTCATTCTTCCCAAACATCTATGAATTTGTATCTTCCAGACTATATCCAAACAATGAAAATTCCTTATGAAGTCTTGTAACTGGAGACCTCAAGTTTATCACGAGCAGGAATCATTTGTTGAAAAGACACTGCACTAATGCATTTTGTTTGCATATGGTAGTATTTTGAGGAATGTCTAGCCTCACAGAAAGTATCAGGATTCCTTTATCAACCAGACTTGTAACATTCTGAAAAAACCCTACTTCTAAATTTACTGGAATCATGTGTTTTCTCCTGCTTTTTACATGATCATCTCAAATTATGATTGTATCCCAAAACCTGGAGTTACAGACTGTAAGATATTGAGTATCTTTTGACATTTCCACCTTCATGAAAGGAAATCAGCCAAAGAAGTGCTTAGTAAGAAGTAACAGGCTGATTTCATTGAAGGAATTTTCCTACTGGAGTTAACGGTTTTAAGCAGAGATGTGCAGGGTCCAGCATACCAAGTCTACGCTGGATTGACTGGCAATCTTCAGAAATAATTACATTTCCGCAGGAAGATATTTTTTATACTTGCATTGAGAAAGATATGGACTTGAAAAGCATGGAGAAACCCTAGAGAAAAAAAAACTTTTTGCAGTAAAGCATCTCCCACCGTGAAAAAGTAATGTTCTGAAGACAATCTGTGTTTGAGAGCAACGTTCTCAAGCTGAGATGAATGGATAGTATGAATGGTGACTAGTACAAAGAGAAATAGTTAAGCAATCAATGAATTTATGAATTATAAAGAAATAATTACAGTGAGAAAGATTCTTATGTTAACATGCCTAAAATTAAAGGTATTTTTTTTCATATTTAATCCATTACCTAAGAGGATAAATATGGTATCTGGCTTGTGTGCAGGGTTTCCTTTGCCTTAGAAGGGGGAAAAAAAGTATTTTTGTTAGCTAACTACAGAGGAGGGGCAAGCCTGTGAGTAGAAAATTGCTCTTGTACTGTGTGTTCTTCTGTTTATCTCCAAACGTCCTGTCTTCCTAACCACTCGACGAAGATGTGGAAGTAACTGTTACAGCACTGTTGCATCTCCAGCACAGAGAAGCAGGAAACAACACGTATGTGTGCTCTCTATCTCTTTCTGGGAGCACAGGGTGATGACATATTCTTCTTTTTCTGGGATCCAGGTTCCTCTTTCTGTCCATCTTATTCTTCAAAAGCAAATTCCAAATAATTAAATGCTGTGGTTGGACCTCCAATAAACCAATGGAGATCCTTGTGTAGGAAGCATAGGGCATAGCAGGCTGATAGTGGTTAACCAGGAAATAGCATACATAGTAGGAATAAATTTGATCAGAGTGAATAGATTTCATGAAGCACCTCGCATTACAAACTCAGATCCATGTTTCTAGCTCAGTATCAAGACCCTTCTGTTCTTTGTAAAATGACTGATAAATAACATGGGCAACATACATAATAAGGTCTACTGTGGGGTCTAGGGCAAGAAAGATCTGTGGGAAATTCTCCTTGTGGAGTTTCAATGTTCAGCCTTCCAGAGGACCCACAGAACACTCAAGTATCAGTGGAAGTCCCTCTGGGCTTGACCACTGCAGTTGATGTAAAGATTTCCTCTAACACCACAAGTGAGCATCCATACATATTTACTACTGTACAGTTCACAGTAAGATACATGTTACAACACTCACCAAGTTGTAAAAGATGCTTCAGAGACAGTGTAATGTTCAGCAACAACCCCAGGTTCCTATAAGCTTATGCTCCTATATAAAGACCTGAGGGTTGCAACTGACTAAATAGAAATGCAAGGTATCTCTAGGTCTAGTGAAACACGGTTTGCAAAGTGGCCATGAAAATTACATCTGAGAATTTTTGTGCATTCAAGAAAGATACGGTTTTCTAGTGATTTGACATGCCTGTGGGAATGAATGCAGTCTTTCTGGAGGTTCATCTGCTGTGGTCTACTTGAAAAATGCCATTGGCATATTTATCTAGTTTACATTTTTCTGTTTCCATCATCTTCCCATTATCTCAAATTCTCAAGTTGTTTAGCTTGAATTCAGCAAAATAACATGTTTAATGAGTATAGTACTCATAATCTCATAATCTAATCCATAATTTATCCTGTTAGTTGACTGTCATGGAAAAGTAATGTCCATGATAGCACCTCTGGACTTTGTTCTTTATCTCGTATTCCTGCCTTTCTCTTCTTTAGAGCAGATTTTTAGAATTACTCCCTCTTAGACATCCCCAGATGACCGGGCTTTTAAGATTCAATCACATTTGACCCTCAGGTCTGATGTGGCAAGGTAACTACTTCCTTGCAGGAAGCTGTGACCAGGGTAGGAATATGGTAGGCCAAATAGCTATCTTAAAAGTAAATACTTAAGTTTAGCAGCAGAAAAAAACCAGCAATATAAAAGAAGATTTTTAAAACTGCAAAATATTTCTCTTACTTAAGGAGCTGGTTTGTTGAGAGCTTGAATAGGGGCTATATTCTCAAATACTTTCTCAAGTCTGGGGTCATCTTACTGCACTGTTAGCCTCTCTTTTCTCCTTATGCAACTTCCTTTAAACCTAACTGAAATTTCTTGATCCTTTACATGTTTGGACCCATAACTAAACTTGTTGAGCTCAGGAGGTAGTTGCAATAAAAGCATCAAACCGAACAGCTATTGTATTGTGTCTGAAGTATCTGCTGGGGAGTATATATCCAGTTTCAATTCTCACTCTTCCTGGGTACATTTCCTGACAATCCAGTTATTGAATTAAGTCACTATATGAATACATGTATATGGAGCAGACAGCTCAATAATGAATCCAACTTATAATATTCTTAAATTACTTCAGGCAAGCCCACATCTATTACATAGGCAATTTCCACCTCTGGAATAGTTTGTGTTTGTGTGAGAAAATGAAAAGGATCATTTACCTTTTATTACAGTACACCATATGAAATCATCTTACTCTGCTCATTAAATGAAGATGATACATATTGTATGGAATTGCCTTGAATTGCTGACTCATTGAGGATATCTGTCACAAATAACAAAATACACCTGCTACACGCAGAGCCATTGGAACTCCCTCTTGGGATAAGTTGTCCCCGGGGAAAGGACCAAATCTAGCATGACACCCATGTGTTAAGATACGTTATGCATCTCTTGTTCACAGAAGATGTGATATCACAGACCTCAATGAAAATGCAAGCGTGCTAGAAATCACAGTCAAGAATCTGTGTCTCAGATTGCTTGTTAAACTATGCCTTACAAAAAAAGCAATAAAGCCAAAAACCAAACCACTAGATTTTGTGCCTGAGCTGAGTGAAGGAGTAAATCAAATAAACAGCAAAATTCTCATACGCTTTGATGAAACCAAGATTTCACACAAGAAATTTTAATTTACCAGAGATCAGAGCTTACTAAATCACTTCTGGATGTATCTTCTTTGTCTGTTTCTACCCCAAGCTGTTCATAGTGTTTTGATATGAAAGTTATTACAAAACCTGAGTGGATTGGGGATTGCTGGAGCATCTACTGGAATAGTTCCCTAAATACTTCAGCCTCTAAGTCTGAAAATTGTCCATTGAAGGATTTTTGGAAATCATATTACTAACATTATGTAATTCTTTATTGTTACCATTCAATGACTAGCCACACAATAAATAAAAAAGAGCATAATAATTCAAAAATTAAAGCGAAGAACACAATAGAAAGGAAACATTCACAAGAGCAGGTAGTTACGGCATTGCACTAAGCCTCATCATGGCACAGACTGGAGTCTGTCCCATGGGAGTCAGTCCTTAAGGGCAAGGGAGCCCACGAGGGCTGGGAGCTCTTCAAAAAGGAAATCCTAGCAGCTCAGGAGCAAGCCGTCCCCATGTTCTGGAAAATTAGCCAGCAGCTTGGCTGACTAGGGATATCTTGAGAGATATTAAAAAGAAGAGGAGGGTCTATGAGCTTTGGAAGAAGGGACAGGCATCTTGGGTGGACTACAGGGAGGAAGCGAGATTGCGCAGAGGAAAAATCAGGAGGGCTAAGGCCCAACTAGAAATTAGATTGGCCAAGTCAGTGAAAGATAGCAAAAAATATTTCAATAAATTCATTAACAATAAAAGGAGGACTAGGGAGAATATTCAGTCCCTGTTGGATGCAAGTGGAACTACTGTGACAGGGGATGAGGACAAGGCTGAGATACTTAATGCCTTCTTTGCCTCAGTCTTTAGTAGTAAGGAAGGTTGTTCTCTCAGTGTACAAACCCAGGAGTTAGAGGAGCAGAACAAAGCTGTCATGATCTGTGAGAAGGTGTTTAGAGACTTACTTGCCCAGCTAGACACCCACAAGTCTATGGGGCCGGATGGGATTCACCCAAGGCTATTGAAGGAGCTGGCAGATGTGCTGGCCAAACCCCTTTCCATCACCTTCCAGCAGTCCTGGCTGACTGGGGAAATTTCACTGGACTGGAGGCTGGCTGATGTGCCAATCTACAGGAAGGGTTGCAGGCAGGATCCAGGGAACTACAGGCCTGTCAGTCTGACCTCAGTGCCAGGGAAAGTCATGGAGCAGGTGATCTTGGGTGCTGTCATGAAGCACATGCAGGAGAACCGAGTGATCAGGCCTAGACAACACGGGTTCACAAAAGGTAGGTCTTGCCAAACTAACCTGATCGCCTTCTATGATGAAGTGACTCACCTAGTGGATGAGGGAAAGGATGTGGATGTATCTTCGTGGACTTCAGTCGAGCCTTTGACACAGTTTCTCACAGCATTCTGCTTCAGAACCTGTCAGCCTCTGGCCTGGACAGGTACACACTCTCCTGGGTGGAAAACTGGTTGGATGGACGGGCCCGGAGAGTGGTGGGAAATGGAGTTAACTCCAGCTGGAGGCCAGTGACAAGTGGGGTTCCCCAGGGCTCAGTGCTGGGTCCAGCCCTGTTCAATGTCTTTATCAATGACCTGGATGAAAGCTGCCTGGAGGAGAAGGATGTGGGGGTGTTGGTTGACAGCGACTGAACATGAGCCAGCAGTGTGCCCGGGTGGCCAAGAAGGCCAATGGCATCTTGGCTTGGATCAGAAATGACATGACCAGCAGGTCCAGGGAGGTTATTCTCCCTCTGTACTCGGCCCTGGTGAGACCGCACCTCAAAAACTGTGTTCAGTTCTGGGCCCCTCACCACAAGAAGGATGTTGAGGCTCTGGTGCGAGTCCAGAGAAGAGCAACAAAGCTGGTGAAGGGGCTGGAGAACAACTCTTATGAGCAACAGCTGGGGGAGCTGGGGTTGTTTAGTCTTGAGAAGAGGAGGTTGAAGGGGTACCTTATTGCTCTCTATAACTACCTGAAAGGAGGTTGTGGAGAGGAGGGTGCTGGCCTCTTCTCCCAAGTGACAGGGGACAGGGCAAGAGAGAATGGCCTCAACCTCTGCCAGGGAAGGTTCAGGCTGGACCTTAGGAAAAAATTATTCATGGAAAGGGTCACTGGGCTCTGGAACAGGCTGCCCAGGGAGGTGGTTGATTCACCTTCCCTGGAGGTGTTTAAGGGATGGGTGGACGAGGCGCTGAGGGACATGGTTTAGTGACCGATAGGAATTGCTGGACTTGATGATCCAATGGGTCTTTTCCAGCCTGGTGATTCTATAATTTTGGAGAACAGGCTCTCTATTATTCTTGCAAAATGTAGAGACTTCTATGCAAATTTTAAATTTATATGAAACTTAAGGAAATCACTAAGCATAATTTTCTGTTTCAAAATATGTAAACTTGTGACATCCTGCATTTAAGCAGATTGTAGAAGCAATGTGAAAATTTGATGCCAACTTATTTTAGTATTTAATACCCAAGAAAACTATGGAGTAGTAATATGGAAAAGCACTACTGTATCAAAAACGAGCCTCATGTAGGCAGGAAAGGCTTGTCTCACTCAGCCACAGGTGTTGTGTGGCAAATAAAGCATGGCTTAAGAATGAAAAAAAGCCTCAACTTCTGCCAGGGGAGGTTCAGGCTTGACTTCAGGAAAAAATGTTTCACAGAAAGGGTCATTGGGCACTGGCAGAGGCTGCCCAGGGAGGTGGTTGATTCACCTTCCCTGGTGGTGTTTAAAAGACAGGTGGATGAGGTGCTGAGGGGCATGGTTTAGTGTTTGATAGGGATGATTGGACTTGATGATCTAGTGGGTCCTTTCCAACCTAGTAATTCTATGATTCTATACCACTTTAATGGGACAGGAGAAATTACTACTGAGGGGGTGCAAAAATGTGAAGAATGATAGAAAAAAGTGAGTTTGAATACAAAGTAAGAGACAGTAATTTGGGCCAACAAGTGTTACTTTGGCTGCATACATCTTCCAGCTCTATAATTCTTCATTTCCCTGTGAATTAGGAAGACCATGTGCCACAGGTTCATGCCTCAGTAGTCCTACCAAAAGCCCATAGCTCCTATGGTCATCTCTTACTAAAGCTTTGGATGAGCTATTGATTTTCTTCAAATAAATCAAAGTGACTACCAGGAAAACAATGTGGACAAACACACATAAAACCAAAAAGGAAAATAGTAAAAACCCCTACTGCTATGGCACGTGCCTCAGTCATATCTCCCCATTTCTTCCAGCACAGCTGTGTTCATTCTTCTGTTTAAAATGCAGTCACTGTGTTATTGATTTCCTAGATATGTTTTTAAAAGCATTTAGGATTGGGCAATTAGTTACTGCTTAATGTAGAATGTCAAAACAGAGCTATTGATCCAACTAATTGAACAATTGATTCAATATTTCCTTCACATGGCTTGACGTGGACCTAGTCTAAAAGAATAACAAAAAGAAAAATAAGTTGGATTTTGTGAGTAATATTATACAACAAAAAGTTAGGTAAGATTTATTAATCTTGAAAGGAAACAATTTGGGGATAAAAGTACTTTTTCAGTAATTGCTTGTTTATTGAAGGAACTACTTAGTAGAAAATCTTACAACAGGGCAACAGAAAGAAGAAATACTGAACACTGTACACCATTGTAACTATGAAAAAGGGTATGCCCTTAACCATGTCATCAGAACAATTTTGGGATATTGTAATTTTGTTAATTCTCAAGTAAAATATAGAATACTAATTATTATAATTAAGGAATCATCTTTCAACCAGAAACCCAGAGTAGTGAACTTCATCTGGAACTGCCAAAAGTTTTGGGGAAAATATGTGGGGTAGAAAACAGGATATGATCATGGAAACTGTTCTGGCCTCTTCGTTTGAGAGATAGGGCTGATATACATGAATAGAAGAACAGGGCTGATGTAACCATCACCTCACGGAGTCACTGAAAGACAGAGATAGGGAAGGACCTCTGAAGATCATTTGGTCCAACCACCTAGTGACGAAGAGTCAGTAACTGTAGGTTGCTAAGAGTTATCTCCAGTCAGATTTGAGTATCTCAGAGGATGGAGGTGCTACAACGTTTTTGGTCAAGATGATACCACCTTTTTGCTTGCCTGCCTTCGTGCCAACCCCAGGAGAGTTGTTGGAGGATGCACACTGTTGCATTTCCCCTCCAGTATAAACTACATACATAGCTAAAGCATCCTGTCTCCTCTTCTCCAAGCTCAGAAATGACTATTAGTCTTCTGCTGTACTGGTGTAGCTAGGAAACACACACCTGGAGCCTGGAAAGACCTTTCAGGTGTATACTGTTCTCTGCCTCGGTCCCTAGTAAAAGAAAAACAACCAACTTAGCCTCCTCAAACCACAAAACTCACATTGTTTTGAAAAGGTATGCTGCACAGCTTCTCTCTGGGCCACATTGCATTCTGCACATGTGGAAAGATTAAGAAAATTACCACAAATGCCACTGCTAGTCCCAGGGTCATTTTTTCTGAAGATTTGTTGTCCTCAAAACATTACAGATAAGCAACTGTTGTACTAGAATGCCAAAAATATCCCACTAGAAATTATTCATTATACAACGATGGATGTAGCTTATGAACTGTGACCCATTAATAACTATTACAGCAGATTCTGACTGAAAGTATTCTACGAACAATCAGTTAAATTTGCAGCTCAGGAGGCAATTCAAAGCAATTGAAACCACAACAACAGGAGATGCCAAAAATTGTTCTGTTAAATGCATGCTGTCACTGGATTAAAAATAAATATGAATGGGTGATAAACATCCAGGTTAGCTGCATGGTTTTAAATTACACCTCAGAGAATTAATTCTGTTTTCATTTTACTGGTGGGAAACTGCTGTGGCCGTTAGTGTTTGCCCAGTGCAAATATTTTAACTCAGGGATGAATACAGGGCATAGAAAGAAGGGCTAGAAAAATCTGGATAATTTAAAAAAGTCAATGTAAAAAGGGCTGTGAAATTCAAGCTAAAGAACTTCAGATGTAGCCAAAAGATTTTCTAAACCATTAGCTATTACCTTCAAGAACTTCTGAAGGACAGAGAAAATCTCTAAGGGCAGGAGAAGGTCAAATGCAGTAGTTACTATTAACAGGAGGATAAGAATTTGACTTAGGAAGTATAGACTCATCAGGATAACTTTAATACCTGGAAGATACTAAAACAGGTGATTGCATAATGAATTTGTAAACATCTAGAGGAGAGTGAATGTGATAAAACACTTCCAACATTAATTTGTCAAGAATGTATCACATCAGACAAATCAGGTTACATTTTTTAGGAGATAACTAGCCAAGTGAATAGAGAAAAGCAACAGAAGTGACACATACTGACTTTATTAAGGCTTTTACACTGTGTTGGGCCTGGTGTGCTCTTTTAATAAAGGAAAATACAGTATAGAAGAGATCATCACAATGTATACTGCAGGTTGGTCTTTAATATGAAGGCTTATAAATATATTGCTAATTATTCAAGTTAAGCATATACGTGTCTCTGCAGAATTTGCTTAATCCAAAATTTTTGTTAATGACTTGGTGTTTAAAGAATGCAATTGGAATTCATGGATAATGCTGAGCCACGAGGGCTGAATTATACTGAAGAATCAAGGATCAAAATTCTTAATAAACTGAAGCAATGGTCTGAAATTAAAGACGAAAATGAACAGACACAAGTGCAAAGTATTTTGATGAGGGAGCAGGAAACACAGAAAGGAAGAGCCTAACTAGCAAGCTGCAGAAATGCAGAAATGGGATTGTAAGTTACAGCTGATGCCAAACCCAACCTGAGTCAGCATTCTAGTGTTCCTGGGGAAAAAAAGGGAAGTCTCATTTTGTAATATACTGGCAGAATGTACTGTGTAAGGTGCTGGAGGAAATTATTCTTTTCTATGCATCATCTGGCAGACCTTAGCTAGATAAACAGGTTTTATTTAAGGCATTATTTTTTACAAAATTTATAGGAAAGACTGGAGAGAAGCTAGAGGAGACAAATAAGAAAATGAAGAGTTCTACAGAACATTACCACTGTATGAAAATGGGAAGAACTCTGTTTCCTTATATTGAAAAAGTGTAACTGAAGGAGTAAACATGATAGTAGCCTTCCATAATATGAATGATTACTAAAAAGATTTATGCACTCACTGCTAGCTTTGTTTTAAACAAAAATTTTATTTGTTTGAAGAATTGTTTCAGAGAAGTAATTCAAGCTCTGAGGATAGAGGTATATGAACAGCATCCAAGCAGCCTAAGTTGTCTTGGTGGAAGATATTAAGAGACCAACTGCTGTCAATAATGGCTCAGGACACAACCCAGTGAAAATGGACTCCAAGAAGCCCTACTTTTATTCCCCAAGCTTTGCTATGGACATTGTATGTTCTGAAAAGCATCACTAAGCTATGCCTATTTTATAAGAAGCTAATAATAATGGTGTTCACTGAAATAAATCCATGCATATGCTTTCCTGGGTTAAAGAACAAGCCCTCAGAAGTCACTCCAAGAAATCAAGAAGAAGTAAAATCTGTTATTTCATACTGTTTGAGAAATCAGAGGAGCTTTGTGGGAATTTGGTAGGCAGCAATATGTAGTGTGTTGAATAGAGAAAGGTCTGGCACAGATGGCATTCGCAAGGCCTTTCCCTGCCATGTTCGTCCTAGTGGTTGTGTTAGTATCAGACCGATGTTAGCAAATCATTAATAAAAACCAGCAAAAATGATAGTACTCTGGTATTTTTGCTGAACTTCTGTTTTATCACCTGCCACATCAACACAGATTAATGGCCAAATTAGAAGCATCGGCAATTATTCTGAAGAGGTATGGTGTATGTCCCCCCTAGTGCTGAGAGTGGAGATTTTACAGAGCAATTTAGTTACAGCTGCAGCTTTTTCAGCTGAATGGTGCAGCAGATGGAAGAAACTTGTGTCTTCAGAAAATATGTTGTTTTTTCAATACTAGGTGATTGCATGGAAAGTTGTGCATTCCACCCACAACATAGTTTTCTCGGCGCATTTGTATGGTTCACTTATGTAGTCAACTGCACACCTGCTTATACCATACAAGAAAGGAAACAAAAATATATTTAGATTTATTTTAACCTAACATGTTGTTTTATTGAAATTATCTATAGTGATTTTTGTTATTATAGTTATATTTGAAGGTTTGCTTCTCCATGTTTTGAGTATCAAATATGAAGGTATTAGGAAGGCAAGAGAAAAGAGCATGCTAGAATGATGGATCTCAAAAAAAAAGAAAATGAACAATGCTCTCCAGTTACACTTCCATCTCCTTTTATATGGACAGTTATGATATTAAGAATCATTCAGCACTCATCATGTTTCTCCAGCATTAAAACTGTGATAATTTTTGCCATTTCCTCCTGCAGCACACTAAAGATACATGTTAATACTGCTACCAGTGGAAATATAACCCATTTAGCTGAGTGCTGTTTAAGAGATTGTATCCACAACTTCTTTCATTTCACACAAATTAACCCAGTAATGATTCCTGATGGCTGATCAAGTATCTGCTGTATTCTGCCATCTTGCAGGGACATTTGCAGACATGCTTCAAATTATTTTTCAGTTATTTTTATTTTCTGTACCTTGAACTGATGAAAAATAGTAAATAAATACTGCTGTATTTGACACTGAGACTGAATTACTGAAAATGGAAAACTGAGGAAAGCCTGTGTGAGGCCACAAATCCCAAAGATTAGATTCTAGCCACAGTAATTATACCTACCAATCCATAAGAGAGTTATAGGCTTCATAAAAGGCACTTTCATATTTTAGTAGCAGAACGAAGAGTATCTGCAGAGGATACTGTAGGTATCCTCTGACACCAACTAGTAGTTCTGTGGTTCAGTGCAGCTTGGTAAGACCCGTCAGAACAGAATAGGTCTAAATGCAAATATTTCTTTGTTCTATTTCAAGATAGAAGAGTTCTTTGCAGTGAATAATAGTGAAAGGAACAGGAATATTCACCTGATTAACATGTGGCTCAGAGGCTGGTGCCTTCAGTGGAAATTTGGGGTTTTTTTGGTCATAGAGAGGTTTACATGGCACGAGGTCTGCTGGTGACAGATGGATTTCAGCTTTCTCAAAGGGAGAAAACGATTCTTGCTCATGAGTTGGTAGGCTTCATCAAGACAACTTTAAAGAAGGTCAGAAGGGGGGAGATAGTATTGCCAGACTCACTAGAGTTGACCCTAGGTGTAGCATGCCAGTGTTAGGCGTGAAATTGATAGCCCAGCTCAAGTGCATCTGCATCAATGTATGTAGCATGGGCAACAAACAGGAGGAGCTGGAAGCCATTGTGCAGCAGGATAGCTATGACTATCAAAAAGAAACATTGTGGGATGATTCCCATGACTGGCGTGCTGCAATGGATGGTGATAAGCAGAAGGGATAGGCAAGGAAGGAAGGGCGGTGGGAAGGCTCTATATGTTAGGGAGGGGGTCAACTGTATTGAGCTCAACAATTGTGGTGATTAGGTCAGCTGCATATGGATAAGGATGAGGAGGAAGGCCAACAAGGCATATATCCTGCTGGGAGTCTGTTTTAGACCACCCAGTCCTGATGAAGAGGTAGTTGAAGGATTCTACAACCTATTGTTCTCCTGGGGGGACCTTCAGCTTACTAGGAATCTGCTGGAAATACAACACAGCAGAGGACAAATAGCCTAGGAGGCTTCTGGAATGTGTGGAAGATAATTTCCTGAAGCAACTGGTAGGTGAACCTGCCACTGGAGGCGCCTCGCTTGTCCTACTGTTTGCAAAGAGAGAAGGGCTGGTGAGAGATGTGGTCGGAGGCTTTCTTGAGGTTAGTGGCTGTGAAATGATTGAGTTCTTGATCATTGGCAAAGTGAAGAGTAGGGTCAGCAAAACCACCGCCATGGACTTTTGGAGGGCAGACTTTGGCCTATTCAGGACACTGTTTGAGAGAGTCTCTTGGGAGGCAGTACTGAAGGACAAAGGAGTCCAGGAAGGCTGGACATTCTTCAAGAAAGAAGTGTTAAAGGCACAGGAGCAGGCTGCCCCCATGTGCTGTAAGATGAACTTATGGGGAAGATGATGGGGCAGGCTGAACAGGGAATTTTTGCTGGGAATCAAGAAAAAAAGGAGAGTTCACCACTTTTGGGAGAAGGAGCAAGTGACTGAAGAAGAATATAGGGGCCTTGTTAGGTCATGCAGAGAAAAGATTGGAAAGGCAAAAACTCAACTAGAACTCAATCTGGCCTCTGTTGTAAGAGATGACAAAAAACGTTTCTACAAATACATTAACAACAAAAGGAGAGCCAAGGAGAATCTTATCCTTTATTGGGTGTGTGAGAGAACATTGCCACTAAGGATGAGGAAAAGGCTGATGGACTTAATGCCTTCTTTGCCTCAGTCTTTAAAGGCTAGAACAGTTAACCCCAGGATATTCAGACCTCTGAGCTGAAAGACAAGGAGGGAGAGCAGAATAAATGCCTCACAATCCATGAGGAAGAAGTTAACTGTCTGCTATGCCACCTGGACATTCAAAAGTCTATGGACTCAGATGAGATCCATTTAAGAGTACTGAGGGAGCTACTAGAGGATTTTACCAAGTCACTCTTCACCGTTCATCAGAAGTCCTGATTAACAACGGAGATCCCAGATGTCTGGAGGCTTGCCAATGTGATACCCATCTACAAGAAGGGCAGGAAAGAGGATTTGGGGAACTACAGGCCTGTCAGCATAACTGCAGTATGGGTGAAGACTGTGGAGCAGTTCATCTTGAGTGTGCTTGCCAGGCATGGGCAGGACAACCAGGGTATCAGGCCCAGCCAGTATGAGTTCCTGAAAAGCAGATCCTGCTTGACAAACGTGAACTACTTCTGTGACCAAGTGACTGACCTAGTGGATGAGGGAAAGGCTGTAGATGTTGTTTATCTTCACTTCAGTGAAGACTTTGACACCATTTCCCATAACATTGTCCTAGAAAAGCTGGGGGCTTCCAGCTTAGACAGATGTACTCTTTGTTGGGTAAAAAATTGGTTGGATAGCCAAGCCCAGAGACTTGTTGTGAGCCTCTGCTCAACTAAATCCAGTTGGAGGCCAGTCACAAGTGGCGTTCCCCAGGGCTCAGCATTAGGGTCAGTTCTGTTTAATATCTTTATCAATAATCTGGATGAGGGGATTGAGTGCTTCCTCGGTAGGTTTGCAGATGACACCTAATTGGGCAGGTGTGTTGAAGGCTTTGTCTTCTCCAGGTTAAGCAAAGTCAGCACTCTTAACTTCTTGTAACATGCTCTATCCCTATTAGAATGCAAGGGTGCTTCCTCGACTTTGCCCAACTCACCAAAGCTGGTTGCCCTACTCCAGGTACAGTCTTCCCTATGTAGAGCATAGGGCAATAATAACTTCCCTCAGCTTGTTGAGATCCAAATGAGAACCAAATCTTAGTGTGTGTGACAGCCATACTGTTTGATTGCTCTGCAAGAAAGAGAAAAATCTCCAAGAAGAAAACCCTGTTTTACTTACAGGGAGGGACCAGGAGAACCCAGAGGACTGAATGAATTCAAAATGATTCAGGTGTTCGAGCCCAGGTCCTGTTTGACTACTCTTATGTCTTTTTATGACCAGGTGACCTGCCTAGTGGATGAGGGAAAGACTGTTGATGGTATCTACCTTGACTTCACTAAAGCCATTGACACTATCTCCCACAACATTCTTCTGGAGAAGCTGGTGGATCATGGTTTAGACAGGTATACTCTTCACTTGGTAAAAAAAATATTTGTATGACCAAGCTCAGAGAGTTGTGAACAGAACTAAATACAGCTGGTGGCCTGTCAACTGTGGTGTTACCCAGGGCTCAGTGTTGTTGCCAGTCTTGTTTAATATCTTTATCAATGATCTGGATGAGGGGATTGAGTGATCTCTCAGTGAGTTTGTAAATGACACCAGACTGGGTGGGAGTGCTGATCTGCTTGAGGGTAGGAAGGCTTTGCAAAGGATCTGCACAGGCTGGATTAATGGGCCAAGGCCAATAGTGAGAGGTTTAACACAGACAAATGGTGGCTCCTGCACTACAGTCACAACAGTCCCATGCAATGTTCCATGACTGGGGAAGCATGGCTAGAAAGCTGCCTGGCAAAAGAGGACCTGGGAGTGCTGTCCAACAGCTGGCTGAACACAAGTCTGCAGTGTGCCCAGAGAGCCAAGAAGCCAACAGAACCCTGGCATGTATCAGGAATGATGTGGCTGGAAGAACTACAGAAGTGATTGTTCCCCTGTACTCAGCACTGGTGAAGCTGCATCTCAAGTACTGTGCTCAGTTTTGTGCACTTCACTATAAGGACACTGAGGTGCTGGAGTGTGTTCAAAAAAGGATAGTGAAGCTGGTGAAGAGTCTGGAGCACAAGTGTTTTGAGGAGTGGCTGAGGGAACTGGGATTGTTTAGTCTGCAGATGAGGAGGCTGGGGGGAGACCTTATTGCTTTCTACAACTACCTGAAAGGAGGTTGTAGTGAGATGGATGTTGGTCTCCTCTCCTGAGTAACAAGCATCGGGGTGAGAGGAAATGGAATGAAGCTGCACTGGGGAGGTTTAGACTGATATTAGAAAAAATTTCTTTAAAGAAAGATTGATGAAGCATAGGAACAGGCTGCCCACAGAAGCGGTTGAGTCACCAGCCCTGGAGGTATTAAAAAAATGTGTTGATGTGGCACTTTGGAACATAGTTTAGTAGGCATGATGGTGTTAGGCTAATGGTTGGACCTGATGATCTTAGAGATGTTTTCTAAGCTTAATGATTCTATGATTCTAAGTCTTCGGAAACAGAGAAAAATAAAATTCAAATGATGAACCAAACAGAAACTAAAGCAGCCAAACCCAACAGACCTGCAGAAAACCAGCACGGGTTCCAAATTCAGACCTGAGGTCTTTGATCTCTGTGTCAATTGTGTGCTCATATTTCTTTTAAGACTGGTTCAAGGAAATAATTCATAACCATTCTAATGGCTGCCAGTTTGTGCTGCAGTGAGGGGCATTACCTCTTCTGTTCTCCTTACTGTCTGTGGGAAACTGGCCTGATCACAATAAAAATAAATATCCCTCCATGCTGATTTTCTTTAGGTCTTTTATGACTGCTTTATATTCCACAACAGCTCAAATTTTAAGCGCTATTTCAGGATATTAAATGAAACAAATAATGCAATTTCAACCACCCAGTCACCTTTGAGCATACTGCATTACCTAATAACCAAGAAGATAGGATCAGAGAAGTGAATTTATGTAACTGAAATAAGGCATAATAATATCTGAGGAAACAGAGGAAGGGGGAAATTAATTCAGGTATAATATATTAATAGGGATTAGGGATTCATTAAATTGAGTCAGATCACCCTTAAGAGATTCAAATCTCAGTGATGCAATTGAAGCCTACTTTATTAACTTCTGGTTGAAATTCACATGTTCTCCAGAAAGGCAAGGGTTGAAACTCTTCAGTATTTGTGGCAGGATAGCTGAGAACACGATCTGGGGCAGATGAGAAAATGTTTTTATATTAGACTCGGTCTCCGAGATGCACCTATTGTTGTTCAGATGCCTGCAACAGATGCTAACACCTGGAGGTGAAGGCCTCTACCACATGAATTCCCTCTGGGATGGTCTTCTCCCACAAGGTCTCAGAGCATGTGTGTTTGTCTTCCATTGCCACCACGTACGTGCTGTCCCACAAGCAAGGGATAACCACCACAAGTCCAAGAGGCTGCAGTACATATGGCCACCAATTTAGACACACCACTTTGAAAAAAACAACCCCAAACTCAACAACTGAAAAGCCAAGGTTGTCATATGTCCCCGCTTGTGCATAAGACCAAGCTAACCTAGTAGCACAGAAAAGTCCTTCTGATGACTGGATGTGCCTGCTGAAGTCTGCTGAGATGGGCAAAGAGTTGACAGAAATCCGAAGGACATGGGGAAAGTTCTCTGTGCAGTTGTGGAAATGCAAGGGAAAGTCTGTGCCAGTGACTGCTTTTCCCCTCTTTCACCTGAGATGCAGTCTCTGTTCCTTGCCCACCCTTGCAGTTCCTGTAAGCCCCTGACTGCAGCAAGCTCTCTGCATGATGCTTCTTCGAGCAAAACTTTACAAGAGATACAATTTTAAAAACCGCACTTACTTAATTTCCGAGCTATATATAGTGCACCAGCTTGTGTGCAAAGAGGATAGTGGAAAGGAGGGAGAGCAGACAAACAGAAAGGAAACAGAGATAAGGTGACTTGAAAGTCATTATGGAGAATTATGGTTTTTTGGTGTGAAAATTTGTGTATGCACAAAATCTATCTGTTTACATATAGAGGTGTGAAAGCATACAAACATATTCTCCTAGTAGAGATTACATTTTTAAAAATCAGATTAAACACTAATACTTGACCCCCTCCAAACAGCCAGTGAGCCAATTTAATAAGTCTGAAAGAAAAAAAAAATCTACATTCTTCAGAAAAGAATTTAAATTCTTATATAGTTAAGTAGAATTCTTATTTATTGGGATGCTAAAAATGGGCATGCTATCTCATACTTGAATATAATCTTGCCTCCAGATACAGTAACTTTGCATGGAAATTTCTGTGTACACTTCTGTGTAAACCACAATACTAAGTAAAAGATAAACAAGTTATTTAAGTTTCTTCTGTGTAGCTGTGTAGAATAGTTTACCAAACCTCTGAAACTGGCTGGAAGGTTTGCTACCTACTCTAACAAAAGAAGTATTTTAGCCAGCAATATTTTTCATTTAGCCCTTTCAGTAGGACTTATTTTTTCATTAAAAGGAAGGATATAGTCTTTGAGAGTTACCAGAACGCTGCAGTGTTCTAAATAAATTTTAATACCATAGGTAATGTTTGTCAAATAATGAAGAGCCATTTTCTTCTGTATGATTTAGCTTGTGTTTAAGTAGCATATTGGTAGGCATCATTATACAGCATTTGACCAATAGCTTTCCGATAATTTCACTCCCTTTTCAGAAAATGTAGTATATTTACTTGCTTCAGTTGTCTTAATTTGTAATATTCATCTTTAAATATACTTGAGTCTTGTTCATTCTGCCTATCTTTCGTAGCACAATAGGTGAGTTTTTAATAACAGCAGGAAGTTTTATTTTGTTTCTTAAGCAAGATGTATTTCAGCTTGGATATATATTTGGAAAATATGATATTTAATAATTTCAACTAACTCTTTGTAGGCCATCTCAATAAATTCTTTAGGGAGACTTAATCTCCTTCATGCGTATGCTGGAGGACAGGTTCAATACTGAAGAACTTTTGCTTGTTCTTCCACTCTCAGTTCCTTAAAGGCTTGAAGATAATTTGGAAGGCACAAAGGACTAGCTGCAAGATGGCAGACAATAAGAAATGAATGCAATTGAAGTCAGTAAAGAAGTTTTCCCTGAAGCAGCAAGGCAGCTTAGAAGACAGGGTAACCTCTCTGTATACAGATTTTATGTATACCTGTACCTATGTATGTATGTATATATATGTACACAGACACACACACATATAGATATCATGTGTAGATACATTTTATGTATATGTATATGTATATGTATATCATAAAATCAGTGGAAGTAAAATACCTTGTATGTAAAATAACTGTAGATGCAGAAAGGGACTGCAGACACTGAGGAAAAAAAGTGGATGTTTGCAATTCAGATAAAAACCCACGCACTGTTTTCACAGTAACCCAGTTAAATTATGATGCAAGACTGGTTGCGTCACTCTCTCTGCCTGTTTGCCCACCTGCAAGGTCTTCTGTAATCTCAGTCAAATGCTCAGATGTTATCCCATTTAAGTAATACTTGAAGAAATGAAAGTACCAGTTCCCCATCTCCCTCTGGAAGGCTGATTCTTTAGATTATCCTCCTCTTGAGGAACTTCATTGAAGAAACCAACTGGGAGTAATATAAGTATTTGTTTTTCAGGAAGGTATAGCTATGCGATTATTTTGAAATAAAAGCCATTCCCTTAAAAGAAAAATGGCTGTCAAATAAAGTTGGTGGATTACTTATGCAGCAGGAAACCTCAGCAGAAAGGGATACATTCCACTTTCTGCCAATTAGAAATACATGGATTTAATCAGAAAAAAACCCAACCCCTGAAAGGCTCAATAAGTCATTTCCTTGAATCAACCTTGCCTTACTGGTTGGAAAAGTTACCCATCATTTCAGAAAAACTGTGACGTTACAACTTTCAACTTTTAAGCCTAACAACCCACCACATTAGGGCAAGCTGTTGTTTTGGACATGCCCTTTTCCACGCAAAATATCAGCCTTTATATTTGTAAATAAAGTCCTGTGCTGCTTTACAGGGAGGTGTTGACCTAAAAACATAGCAGCTAATATCCGTCTGAAGTAAATCTACATATCTGACTCCCACAAAGACTTCAGGCAGATGTGATGTTCTCAGCTTGTAAGAATGTGATATTTTCTAGTAGTCCCTGTTAAAAACTTTCTGGGAGATGCAGCTCTGTTTTAGTGCCAGTGAAATGATCTGTGTTAGTGTCAGTCCTGAGAAAGGTAGAACACACAAGAGAAAATACATCTGTTGTCTGCATGTCTTTGTTCCCAGACAGAGCAGGACTACAACCTGGCTTTGGAGCAGATGTGACTTACTGTTCACATAACCCCACCCCCTTTTTTCCCCCCTTATTTTGTTCCTTAAGCGAACATGACCAAATTAACAAAATCAGTCTGGGATCTTGCATTTCAGCCAGGATCCTCAGGCATTGCTAATCTTGGCTCTTTGCTTGTGAGGAGGCAGTTGTGTTCCCCTTTTCTCTAAACTCTTGTCCTGGAAAACAAAAATGAGGCCCCAAATCAGGTGTCCAGGTCCATCTGCTTGGTTTTTTTCCCTTGAACTATGGTTTTTCTGAATTAAACTTTCAGTCTTCAGATAGAAATGTTCTGTCAAAGAAACAGCAGAAAGTCGGAGTACAGGTTGTGGAGAGAGAAGATGGGGCAAGGCGAGAGAATGAAGACCATCCCAGGACCACACTTCTTCCCCCATACAGGGTTGCTGGCTCTGACTTTGCACAGGAGAAGGATACACAAAGGAATAGTTGTGTGAAATCATGCCCCTTGCTTAGCAGCAGAAGCAAAAAGAGAGGCAGTTTGCAGAGGCCAGTTTGGGATCTGACTGACATGTTTAACTACTAAGTCATGTTCTCTGGGTCATGGTGCCTTTAGCTTATCTCACCATCGTCGCACTGGTGACGACAGCCAGTGTCCTCACTGTTAATATTTTTCTCCCTATCTAATGGCAGAGAATAGTCCAGGTATAGTTGCGTTTTCTAGTGCAGGCCTGAACTAGTTAATCTGTCGTTTTAATCGCTCTCCCAACCAGTGTACGGGAAAACCATTGCACTGGCCTTTGTTCTGCCCTTATTGCACTTAATACTCTGTTCACTAAATCAACAAAACACATGTAAATTTTCAGGGCATGACTATTAAATTACAAGGACTATAACACCCAGTTTAGGACAACATCTTGCTCTTCCTAGTCCTCCGCTATGTTGGTCTTCATTACACACTATTTCTTCCCATTACCCACAATACCCATACTCCTACTGCATTACCTTTGCTATGACCACAGGAAATGAAGAGATGTCAACAAAAAATGTCAATTTTCTTCTTTCATAAACAACTCTTCCCTGGTCTGCCTAACATTGCTCTCTACAGATAATGGGAGATTACAAATAAAATGGAGCCAGACTTCTCAACAGACCATGGAGAGAAGGCAAGAGGCAAAGGCTCAAGGTGCAAAAATGTGATATTCTGATTCAATATAGTGAAAGCCTTTTTCACCAAACAGCTAGCCAAACCCAGGACCAGGTGCCCAGAAAAACTATGAGCTCTCCACCCTTGGAGGCAAGAAAGTAAAAACTCAGCTGGACATGGCCATGAGCAACTCACTGTAACCGGGCCTGTTTCAAGGTGGAAGGTTGGATTGGATGACCTCCAGGTGTCCTGTTCGGACCAAATTATTCTACAATTCTACCATTCTATCTTTTTTTCTGAAGTTTTTCTGGCAGTGCTTGTTCATTTAAAGTGGATTTAAAACAGGAGTTTCAGCAGATTTAGCTGGTAAACTATCGTAAAGAATGTGCACAGATAGTATTGTTCCCTTCTCAAAGGTGATTTATTTCCATCTAACTTTACTTCATCATGAAAAGATCTGTGTTGCAGTTAAATGAGCTGAAGTACTTACAAGCCAAATACTCACAAGGTTTTGTAGTGGTTTAGTCTTACATATACATAGACTTACAGACACACATCCGGACTGAACTCCCAGTCATCACTGTTTCTATGCCTAATAATGAAAAACTTCGGTATCTCCTGCAGTTTTTCTAGTGTGTCCTGTTGGTTTTGTGGCTTTTAAACTTTCAGCCTTTTTTACAGAGGGCTCTTTTATGGTTTGTCATTTGGACTTTATGGGGATGATCCTAGCTGTATCTACAGAAACCATCCAAGTATCCCACATGTGTGGGTGAATTGTATTTGCAGACCTGGTGTTTTCCAGGCCCAGGTTTCTATTCTGAAACAAAAAAGGCATCTCTTTTCAATATTGCTTATCTCTGTTACAAACCACAAACAAATAACGTATTGACCTAAAATGTATCAACACAGGGCATTTTCAGTCTGCATAGTGACACACTTTTACGATGTGTCATCAAGTCTTATTTTAGGTATGTTTCTGGTAGAACCTCTCCCTAAATTTCTGCAATGGGGGAAATTATTTCAGTTTGGAAGTGCTTCAGGTGAAACTCTGTTTCAGACAAGGAAGGCAGAGAAAGATATAAAATTGCAACAAGATATTTCAAAAAAACCCAGAACCTGAAATTATCCGTTCATGCCTCAGAACAGAAACACGAAGATATACTATAACTAGAAGAAGGATTTTTGTATGCAAATGTGTCTAAGACTACATAGAAAGAGACTGATGTTACTCAGTTGCTTGTTACAGCAGCATATAAAAAAAAAGCAAATATTTATAATTATTATAGCTACATGATTACTCAGGCACCTAGAATTTTATTTACTTATAACACTAATAAAACACTGTGCAACATGGAATCTTCATTGCTTTAATAACATGTTTAAATTGTTCCTCTGATCTAGTATTTGAGAAGCTGTGGTAATCAAGACAATTTTCAGAAGAATTTATCGTCATTTGGGAGTAACACTCTTGTTCAGGTAATGGCAATTGAAAGTTAGCTAATTGAGATTTCAGAGTAAAAGTACCGAAATCAAAGAGCAAAGAAAATCTGCAACCGAGGACTTAAATAACAATATTCTTTTCAGACTTGTCATGTGTGTGTTTGTGTTTTCTCCTGGAGAAGTTCCCATTTCTCAGTAAAGCTGAAAATCATATGTAGATGATTATATATGCCTTTAAGTATTAGATTTGAATCATTCCAATTGAATGTAAGCATCACAGCACTATAGTAAGGCATCTCAAAGTAGACTTGCAATGTTGCACAACGCTTGGGGGACATTGCTGTAAATAACTGCAATATTTTTATAAGAAGATTTTTGCCCATGCCAAAATGTTTTTCCTAAAAATAGGCCTTCTCCTTTAACAGATGCATAGTGAAGTGACCTCCATTCAGGGGCCTGATTTAATGCAGCAGCTCAGCACTAGTCAGAGTGACTAGAATACGTGCTTTAAAGTAGATAGTCATTACTAGAATCTGAAAGCCATCAGCTGCTGAAGAATTACATTGGAGAGATGCAATCACTTAAGGAGCAAGTCCCGAGACACTCAAAAGCTGTTTATAAACAAATTTATCCCCACTACATTTAAAGTTATTTTGTTATTTCTATTAGAAAATAACTTCTATTTATTCAAAGCAGAGGTCAGCTGAAATTACTTTTGTTGGAATGAGTACTCGGAGAGCAACTATTTTCTTCTCATTTCATAAATGTAGTGGGAACCATTCAAAAAATTTTTTTTCTTTTGCCTTGCAAGGTAATAGACCCTTGAAATAGAATTGCCAATATATGTTTCACACAGAAAATTTTGAGTGCTGTCCTGGGAAGATAAGAGGAAAGACAGTTGGTGGAGTCTGGGACTAATGTCAGCATTCAACTCTGCTTCATTAATGGACAGCCAGGCTCTGAAGCAGACTTGTGAATAAAAGGGCAAATTGCAGAGTTAATGCATCAGGATGTGGCTTGTAAAAGAGTTGCTGCTTCTGCTGGCTTTAAAAAGCAGTGGAGATCTCTGTAGAACAGTGTGTGAATTTTCGTGATATCACAAAAATCCTGATTCGTTATCAGCCTTCCTGTTTCTCCTTCCACCTCCTCCTCATAGCCTTTCGGCTCTACTGCTGTGTAGGCTTTAGATGAGTGATCTTTGAGGCAAATGAGACACCAGACTGGAAACAGAAGACCCACGGCAATCTGATGTGCTCTTGACCTTCTGTTAAGGTTGTTTGGATAGGTGCCATAAACAAGTGAAGAACTCAGGATAAGGCTTTTCAGCCAAAACAGGTTTTGAAATGGATCTTCTGACAAAGAAATTGTTCTCTCTGTATTCATTGCCTTTCCTTCTTTCTTGTTCACTTGTATCTTGCTTTCTTCCTTGCTCTTTTGGCACTGGCACTCAAGCCTACCCGTGGGGCTGTCTGAAAGGACATGTTCCCGTGGCCGCTCTGCTCTTCCCCACCAGAGCTTTGCCACTCATGGCTTTGTGGGCTGCTCCCACTCTAAATCTACTGACACTCTGCCAAGGATTATTCTGGTTAGTTTAAATCAGTGTGTAAACAAGAGACAGCATCAGAATTGTAAATTAAATTGTTTTTGCTTCTGGAAACAGCCATGTAACGCTTGCTTCTTTTCCCTGCTTTCTTCTATGCTGACTGAAATCTAATTTTACCAATAACAAATATAATTCAGTTATGGAAATCCTGCCCACCACTCATACAATCTTCAACTGTAAAGACAGGGAACGATCGTGAAAAACAAGAATTGACTAGAAATATATCTGCAGCCACAGACAGTGAGTGACTCTTTGTTAAAAGTGAGACCCTCCAAATGTGCTGATTACCACATTGTATTTAATACTTTACTGCACAGTTTTTACCATTTGTTTGCTTTATGAACTGCTTGGCATTTCAAGGATAGTTTGTGCTTGTCGTGGAAAGACATAAACAGTCTGATACATATGATCGGTAATGCAAGAAGCGGTAACATCTGGCTCCTTTTTCATAGCTAAGAATACAGTCCAAAAGTCAAATATCTAGTGCTGATCTGGGCAGCCACAGCAGTCCTTGCAGTTTCCTCAGGGCTGGGGAGGAAATGAGATTTTTAATGGTGGCTACCTACCAGCTACTAGAATCGTGCATGTGTGGATTTTCAAATCTGATCATCTGTCTCTGTGGTTGAAATGCTGGCTGAGGACAGATACACTTGCACGAAGAGACACATACTCCAAAATTTTGCTCTTGGGCAATGTTTTGGTTCTACCAGCTCCTCTGGTTTTATTAGAATAATTACCTTATTAGTGCTCAGAGTTCTGGGAAATGATGATAATAGAAGGGTCTCCACTTTACAAATTGTTTTGAGACAAAGCCAACGTGTACAGAAAGTACTAATGTTTAATTTTAAAATCTCAAAGATTTTAAACAAATCTCATGATATTTAGAAGACTTTGGAACTTCCTAATTTTTAAGTTTGATTAGTTGGCTGGGCTCCCCCATTTTGTTTCTTCTTTCTGGCTTTGATTTTTTTCCTTCAATCTGTAATCCAAGTCATCCTACTCAAGGCTGTCTTTGTTCTTTGTATAAGAAGCCATAATGGAAAATCCACACTTGCCAGCAATGATCTTATTTTAACTTTGGTGGCAGATACTGCAATGGCTCAGTATACACACTATGCGCTTAACAGTTAAGGAACTTGTGGGAGACAAATGCCTGGGAAACACACAGGTTATGATGAAACGTACAATTGACTGCTAATGAGTTAAAAAGTCCTTGACCTTGACATTTGTATCCTGAGGTAAAGGTTAACAAAAATGCATTATTTTCCATCAGAATTTCCATGACTGCAACCTGCTAGAAGAACATAATTTAATTGAATGTATGTAATTAAACACAGATACATAGGGAAATTTTCTTCCTTCTGAAACCCCTCAGCCCATCTCTATCTATGGGCTGAGTACAGATCATAGAATCATAGAATGGGTTGGGAGGGAACTTTACAGGTCATCTAGTTCAACCCCCATGCAATAAGCAGGGAAATCTTCAACTAGAGGTTCAGCCAATTCCTCCAGAACTCTCGGATGCATCTCATTTGGTCTCGTGGATTTATGTCCATCCAGGTTCCTCAGGCGGTCACAAATCTGATCATCTCTTACAGTGAGAGAGACTTTGCTCTCCTAGTCCACTTCTTGCAACCCATCCCCTCAAGACATGTGGGAAGAGAGGTTGCTCGTGAAGACTGAGCCTTCTCCTCATCTGTTGTTGGCATCTTGGCAATCTCACTGTCAGGACAAGCGCACTCACTTGACTTTTCTTTGCTGATTTACACATCTATAAAAGCCCTTCTTGTTATTCTTTGCACCCCTCACTAAGTTTAGCTCCAGCTGTGCCTTGGAGTTCCTGACCTCATCCCTACACAACCAGGCAGTGTCCCTACACCTTTTCCAGGATATCGGTCTCTACTTGTAGTGCTTGTGCATTTTCTTCTTGCCCTTTATTTTGAGACACAGGTCACAACTTAGCCATGCCAATCTCTTGCCTTTCTTGCCAGACTTCTTGCATCTGAGGACAGAGAGCTCTTGCACTCTGTGGAAAACATCCTTAAAGAACTGCCAGCTCTGCTCTGCTCCCTTGTCTCTCAGGGCAGTTTCCCAGAGGATCCTGTCAACTAACTCCATGAAGGGCTGCAATTTTACTTACCTAAAATTCAGGATCCTGGCTTTACTCTTCATTTGGCCCATATCTCTTAGGGCCGCAAACTCCACCAGAGTGTGATTGCTAAAACCCAGGCAGCCTCCAGCCTTGATGTCCCAATTAGCTTGCTCACATTGGTGGTCACCAGGTTAAGTGTTACATCTCCCTGGTATGATGTGACAAGCTGCACGATTTCATCACAAGTGATCCTGTTCATTGTTGCAGGAGTTTCCAGGCAGGGATTCCAGACAGTCCTGCTGTGTGAAGGCCAGTGGGTAAGCACTACCTGCTTGTACACATGTGTTGGTTAATGTCCTGTGTGGAGAGCCTGGCCATTCAGAGATGCCTCAGACATTTCACACTTGAAGATTCACCAAATCTTTAACTACTTAAAATCAGGTGTGATTTGGTGAAACTTGAAGTGTGAAATGTCTGGGGCATCTCTGGATGGCCAGGCTCTCCACCCAGGACACTAACCAACACATGTGTACAAGCAGGTAGTTAGAATCTGATCCTGCAGGATTAATGACAGTCATATAGGATGTTCTTTTCTTCAGGGTTAGGAAAATTAGAATATGTTTTTATGTAGTTTAAGATAATCCACAACAAGGAAATGCATGCTTAGGTGGGACCGCTGTTCAGCTGAAGTGTGAGATATACTGCCACGAACTTTGCAACAGAGACTCCCATTGCCATCTGAACACCATCCTGTTCAGGAGCTTCAATTCCTCATGAGACCGTCATCCTATACAAAAGATCTCAATAAATCAGGTAGGGTGGGGTTTTTTTGTTTTGTTTGTTTGTTTGCTTGCTTTTTTAGCAAACACTCTGTCAATATCTAGGCAACACATCCAGATTGGCCAGACTCTCCTTTCCCTTGCTGTGTTTTATAACTCCGATTCCTATTGTGTACACAGGTTTATCAAAGAAGCCAATCCATTCCTAACGTTTGTGCAGTGTTTAATACTTTGTGTCTCAGTTATAATGGTTCCAAGTTATGCGTCTTATGTTACATATGCCTAGCATTCAAGCACGTTTCTCATTATCTCTTTGTTCTGGGTTTCATTAAAAGTAATTCATGCTTTTTTTCCCCCTGCATTTGCATCACTGTAGTAAGTGAAATGCTACAAAATGAAAAGCTAAACAAGATTACAGGCTTGGCAAGGATTTGTTTTTCAAGACCTGCTAAAATGCTCAGCTCCGTATTTCCGAAGCTCTACAGATTACCGACATCTCATGAAGTCTCTCAGACAGGACTAGAAAGTTCAAATAAATTCTCAGACAGTCTTCTTGTTCTGTCTGATCTCGTCCTCTGTCCAACGCTCATTGAAGTACCCAGACTTCAATGAGTGAAACAGCAGACCCTGACAGTTTTCTGTCTGCAGTGCTTGAATTGCTTAGGCAATCTGCCTAGGTAAGTGGTTTACCCTTATGATGATGTGTTTTCATGTAGAGACTGAAATGAGAGGGCTTGAGGAACATACTATACATTAAATGCATGAAAGGCAAAGCCATCTTTCTCTGTCTGACAGAGTACTCACTGATTATGGGGAGTCTGTATTAAAAACACATTAAAGATATAACTTCTCTCTGGCTGGTGAGCATTATAGAATTGTGAAAATTTTCCAGGGATTTATTTTATTAATTTTTACTGGTAGCAACACAAGAAAGCAAAATTAGTTAAACTGCTCTCAAGCTTGGTTTCACAGATTTTACCCACTGTTGGTTATTTTAGAGAATCTCAAACATAAATAAAATTAGAGTGTGAATTATGTCATGCTGTCAAAACCAGAGCATCTTTCCCTATTTTGAAAATATCTCCAATAACCACCATGGCTTCAGATCTTTTAGTGAGACTTAGGCTAACATTCAGCAATTATGGTATAAGGAAAAGTTATGACCCACGTGTCGAGATAAAGGATAAAAATTTTTCAATTAACTATGGATATCTATGTCAACTGAGAAGGTTCTTCATTGTCAGCCATTTTACTAGCCATGTTAAACACCTGCACCTTAAAATCTGGGATGCTTGCTAGCTTAAACGTTATCCGATTCCTTTCATGCTGGTATTTGAATGTAGATATGGATTCCTAAAAATCAACAGCCACATCTGAAAACATGATCTTTTGAATTAAGTAGACTACAGTGACTTTAGCTCTCTGAAGAACAACACCTAAAAGAACTAAAGCCTTGTAACTCAGTTGTAGCCTCTTCATCTGTTTTTTATTGAGATGCTTCTGATAATATGCTACATTTCCATACTGTGTATACAGCCAGAGGCATTGTTTCAGAAAAGATTGCCCATGCCTGACTTAAGTGACAGGTTCAAGTTAAATATCTCTTTATACAAGTAATCCTGAATTGAAGTGCTAATTAGGCAGGGAAAGAGATGCTTGACGTTATCACCGTTCAGAAAGACTGGATGGAAATAGCACTTCTCTAGGAGCTGGAGTCCTAAATATCTCCAACTTCTCCTACTTTGCCCATCTGAAAGAGATGGGAATTGGAGATTTTCTGAAAAAGTTAAATAATGTCTGTCCAAATTATCTCCTTGCATTTCTCTATCCATAGCTTTCAAATACTACTTTGGTTGCAAATTATTGCTGTTATTTTTAAAATATGTGAACAACTAAAATGTTTCCAAACTGGCGTGCAATCTGTTCAAGAGTGGCTGATGCAGTGGAAAGGACACTGTTCTGATTTTTGAAAATTATGTTTCAGCAAATATTCCTGAGTAAGACTCAGTCCTACATATCTAACAAACAAAAGAAGGCTTCCAGTCTGAGAAGACATGCCAGATCCTTCGCATCTCTTGCCTCTGTGGGATTTCTGATATGGTTCTCAAAATGATTTAGAAAGCTCTGTGAAGGTTCTCGTCTAAGACTAGATTTGATTTCCTGCCTATAGGCGGCAATGCCAAGCTGCTGACAGTGTTATCACTAGTGATCAGGTCATCAGTACAAATAGTCTTGCAACTATCCATTCCAGTAAAATAGGACTGAAATGAAATACAATATAAGACAGAGGCACTTTTCTCGCTTTTATTTTTCTTTCTTTTCTTTTCACTTTTTTTTTTTGAATACTTGGCACTTATCTTAAAAGCAAGGACACATCCTTGGCTGCCCTTCTGTAACTCTGCACTGCACAACAGCAATGATGCACAAACCTGTCCTACAAATGTAGGTTGTGCATTCATCTCACTGCCTAGTAGAGAGGAAGCATAACAGGTCTCTGTTGCCTTGTGTTTCAGCTTTCCTCACAAGGTCTGTTTATAGAGGATATGGAGAGCAGCCAGTATACATCATTCTTTTCTGTTGGTGTGGCTCCCTGAAGCCATGCTAACGTGGCCACTGGAGACTTGAAGGACTAAAGGGTCTACAGCCATCTTAGGTACCTCAAAATGCATTAGAGAGCAGTTTTTAAAAGCCTCCATGCTGAATTTCATTACCCAATCCTTGGGTTTTGATCTAATACACAGAAACATGTCGCCTGGAAACATGCCACTGTCCTTCAACAGTTACATTTTCAAATTTCTGAGTTGGACACAAAATGGAGAACCATTTCATTTTTCCTGCAGCATTGTAACACAGTATGGACTATATACCATACACATTGCATCCTGCAGTTCCATCTATGCCAGAGGATCTGACTATACACTGAAATAGCCAGTGATATGGCAAACTGTGCAGGTCATGTCACTATGTGTGCTTAGATTAAAAAAAGTGACACTAGCATAAATAAGTGAGCTCTTTAAGTGTGTTTTTAACATCACAGCAGCATGTTTGAACATTAGAATAAAATTCCTATGGGTGTGTGACTCATAGTGACTCTGCTGCAGCTCAAGAGTCAACTTCTTACCCCTGAATTCCAGTGCCCTCAAGCTGCACAAATATTTTACACCCTGTGTTACAGACAAACTGCAGACAAAATACCTGAGGAGTAACCTCAAAAACGTTTTTACAAAAGTCAATGCAGTGGAAATGTCTATGGGTTAAGATTTCCTATGACCCGTCTCTTTCTGACCTGATTACTGCAGCAGGCTAGAACTTCTAGTTCCAGCCTAAATTACAAAGGGGCCAAAATGATTAAAGCAAAGCAGTCAAAGGGAGCTGATGATTTCTTCACCTGATGAAATTGATCTTGAAACATTGACATAGTTTGAAGTGGTTGAAGACTTCTTTTTAATTTTCCTCCAGGTTGACATGACACAGTGTGAGCCTCTACAGTGTACTTTCTGAGAAGTTTTATTAGCAAATGTACTGATTTTTTTTGTAGTACTGTGTTTCCTGGCTGCTCTTTAGAGAGTATCCAAACTTAAAAATGAGAGTGACTTCTTCCGCTTCAAGTATTTTAGAAGAATATTACTTAGCTGAACATCGAAAGATATTTCTGAATTCATATTTCGTAGTAAATAGTTCCATATCAAACTCTTTCCCCAATTTTAATTTAATGTCAGTATATCAGAAATGGTTATCTAATGGTTATCTATCAGAGAGAATGGTGCTGTCCCGCAGAAAGCATATAGATTTCTCCTGGGTGTTATAACATCATTTTATACTTTATGTAACACTATGCACAAATCTTCTTCCAGGCAAATATTTATTCTAACCCCTACTCATTTTCTTCTTGAAATACTTAATTTTGTAGTCCATGAGAAAAAGTTGTGTGTACTGACTGAAAAATGGCAAAATATATTTTGGGAAACTCTTCCATGAGTAACAAATGGAGCCATTAGAAATGCACAGCTCTAAAAAGAGAAAACTGCCTGTTGACATCAAAATTTCAGTTTTAAACTCTCCATGCTCCTAATGGACAGAGAAGAAGGAGCTCTAATGGCGTCCCAGCACTACTAAAAATTTCCATAATTCCGATATGAATTTTTCATATCTTTCTGGACTAATATCTTGGATCACTGGGTCTGTTTTGCATGGAGAAGGTAAAGGAAAAAACTCCACACTGCTTTGTATCCTCTTCCCTTGGTTGTAGATGTCCTATAAATATAACTCTCACCTGTCCATGGTCTGATGATGCTACCTCCTTCCTGAAATACACTGAGTACTTCTCGGATGTGAAACTCCTTAAACAAAAACCAAACCAAAACAAAAACATGAGGTTGTTGTAATCATCTGAAATAGTATGAAAACAAGGAAGAGGAATTAACACTTCAAGTAACCCTAATCTGTGAATAATACCAGTAGTTCAATGCGGTTTCATACATAACTCTTCCTTTCTTCACAGAAATAAAATACAGGCAAGGAAATGAAATGCCTTGCTATTTCCTTCATCTTTTCTGTGCCTGCACCTTCCCTGGAGTACATTCACCAGAGAACCAGTTTAAAAATGGAAGTAGAGGAGACGCTTTGAAAGAGGAAATGGGGTTTCTGGCAGATGTGAAGATGTTGCCATAATAACTGACAGCCATGGTCTGAGAGCGAGCTTGCTGAAAGGAGGCACTGAAACAGGTCTGTGTCATGAATCTGTCTCTCTGAATGTGACATTGCTGACTCCCTCACAATGGAAAATCATTGATACTGTAATTTGAATGTTCAGCATCTATGAAGAATTGACAGAAAAGATGAGTGTATCATAAGCCTGCATCTGTGTTATTATGCCAGCTGTGTGTATTTACTCCATGCTCTTATGTACTAACGTTCTTGCAAAAGGCGTAAATACAAAGAAAGTAAAAATAATGAACTCTGATTCATCATACTTCATCCTGATTGAATCAGAACAATAATATGCAGTTGCTTCTATCCTCATCTTAAATTACATATTTTGAGTTTAGACAGCAACCTTCATGAGGTCGAAACTACCACTTAGATCTTCATTGAAAAAATATACCTGAAAAATGCCAGTATCACAGAATCACAGTATCACTAGGTTGGAAAAGACCCCCAGGATCATCAAGTCCAACCATTCCTATCAATCACTAAACCATGCCCCTCAGCACCTCATCCACCCGTCTTTTAGACACCTCCAGGGACGATGACTCAACCACCTCCCCGGGCAGCCTGTTCCAGTGCCCAATGACCCTTTCTGTGAAAATTTTTTTCTGATGTCCAGCCTGAGCCTCTCCTGGTGCAATTTGAGGTCATTTCCCCTTGTCCTGTCCCCTGTCATTTAGCAGAAGAGCCAGCACCCTCCTCTCCACAACCTCCTCTCAAGTAGTTGTAGAGAGCAATGAGGTCTCCCCTCAGCCTCCTCTTCTCTAGTCTAAACAACCCCAGCTCTCTCAGCCGCTCCTCGCAAGACTTATTCTCCAGCCCCTTCACCAGCTTTGTTGCTCTTCTCTGGACTCGCTCCAGACCCTCAACATCCTTCTTGTGATGCGGGGCCCAGAACTGAACACAGGATTCGAGGAGCGGTCTCACCAGTGCCGAGTACAGAGGGAGAATAACCTCCCTGGACCTGCTGGTCACGCCGTTTCTGATCCAAGCCAAGATGCCATTGGCCTTCTTGGCCACCTGGGCACACTGCTGGCTCATGTTCAATCACTGTCAACCAACACCCCCAGGTCCTTCTCCTCCAGGCAGCTTTCTAGACAGACTTCTCCTAGTCTGTAGCACTGCACAGGGTTGTTGTGCTCCGAGTGCAGGACCCGGACTTTGGCCTTGTTAAACCTCATCCCATTGGACTCTGTCCAGCGATCCAGCCTGTTCAGATCCCTTTGCAGAGCCTCCCTACCCTCCAGCAGATCAACACTTCCACCCAGCTTAGTGTCATCCGCAAACTTGCTAAGGGTGCCCTCAATGCCTTCATCCAGGTCATTGATAAAGACATTGAAGAGGGCTGGACCCAGCACTGAGCCCTGGGGAACCCCACTTGTCACTGGCCTCCAGCTGGATTTCACTCCATTTCCCACCACTCTCTGGGCCCGGCCATCCAACCAGTTTTCCACCCAGGAGAGTGCGCGCCTGTCCAGGCCAGAGGCTGAGCTAAGCAGAATGCTGTGAGAAACTGTGTCAAAGGCTTTACAAAGGCTTTAGTGAAGTTCACTAAGCAATAAGAAGAAAACTGAAGGATTTATGACAGAGAAGTCCATCTAGGAACAACGCCTGGTCACTGCAGACCCCAGATCTGTGGAAGGAGAACAAGACAGGGCTCTGTGTTCCCCTTCTGTGCTCCCTGTGTGGGTGCAAAGCTGGTTTTCTGCCCAATAAAACCAGGCATTCTGACTTTCAGCATTCCCGCACAATCCTGCAAGCCCGAGCCTTGTTATACACTGAATACTGCTTGTATACACTTGTTGCTAAGTCTAGTAAAAATATTGAGGCAGATCAGAGGGCATTTGTTCCCAGACAGCTGTTTTAAAGTGGTATTTGCCAACAGTTGACGCTAAACCTTAACATCCTCTTCTGCGTTACAGAATAAGTAACCCCTTCAAAAGGTGCAGAATTTCTAGTTGAGTCTGAATTTTCACTGTTACTATCTAAAAGATTTTAGATGTAGATATGCTACATACAGTTTTAGTAAACTTGTCTACTTGGAGGAGATTACTAGAGAATGGACCTGAAGCCATGGTAAAGTTATTGCAAGTAACAAGTCAGAGAATAGTCTCGTATTGTATTTTATTTAAATCTTAGCTAATGTCTAAATGGTTGTCATAAATTATTTCCCCATTTCTTCTATTTTTGAATCTCAAACTTAGCAGAATACCATTCACATAATCAAATATTAAAATTTCTCTAGAAAAGGTTCAATCTGTGTGTTAAGAGACAGACAGCTGTTCCCAGTGATTTATCATCAGACTGTAAGGTTGTATTGAATGAGGTACAACAGAGGATTTGCCCTACATGATGGATTTGCAATTAATAAGCAACATGCTGGAACAAAAAGCATGTCTGCAAACACACAAGTGGGAGGAAAGGAGACTGGGAGGCACTGCCACCAATGGGGATACAGGACAAGAATAAAAAACAAGCTGGAGAAACTGAAGAAATCATTTCTGCCAAAGGAGAGGATGTAGTATGAAGAAGCACAATACAGTCTCTCTGTGACAGGAGGGAGGTAGAACATCTAGGTAGTATAGAAGAAGTCGTACAGGAGTTCCGATGGGTGGGAAGACAAATGAGAGTCAGTAGTGTTGTGCTTTTGTGACTGAGGCAGACACCTTAGAAAGCATTTTTAGTAGACTTATGGCAAAATGTGGAATAATCCTTCCTATCTGCACAGCTTTAATTGAAGTACTGTGTCTCACTTGCATATGGCATTTGCAGAAAGCTGTAGGCTAATTAGAGTGAGGCAAGAAGAGGGCAACCAAAATGTTCAGATTTTAAAAAAAAAGAAAGAAAGAAAAAAAAGAGTGATATGCAAGAACTTGGAAGAAATTGAGATTTTTAGCTTCAGAAGAGATACAGTGAGTTCAGGGCCATGACAGGTCTTAAAAGATAAGTAATGTTCCTGCAAAGCAGAAACAAACTGGGTTTTTTCTGTCTGAGGGCAGTAACACAGTGGAATCAACAGTTTGAAAAGGTTGTGTTGTCTCTGCCCAGCAGTAGGTTTTAAGAATAGAGGGGCTAAATACCTCTCAAGAATGAGAGAAGAGTGCCAATTCTGCTTTCAGTCAAGTGCATGGACAAGCTGACCTACTGAGAGTTTCTTCAAGTTTATTTTCTAACTTTCACAGACAGTTTGGAGTGTGTAGCTGTGATCTCATGGAAATGGAGAGGAGTTATGTGCTTATCTTCTTCACACTTGGAGCTGGATGTATAGTTCTTTTGGATTCCTTTCCATCCAAGCCTCTTTGTTTTGGTGATTTGAATTACCTTTAGGCAAGAAAAAAAATTTTACCTTCACTAAAAATTTCAAATTAGAATATGGGCAAAATATACAGTGTAGTTCATAGCAAACCTTCACTCCTCTGTGAAACAGAATGTTTGAAAGTTACCAGCATATGAATTCAGGGCATTATAGCAGGAATGCAGATTAAGTTTCTGCTAAGTATTCTTTTTAGAATTGCTAGACTAAAAATATTTGATTCTAGAAAATAAAGGACTAATAGGCAAGAGAAAGAACTTTACTCTTAGGACAGTAAAGGATGTAGCAGGAGGAGTGTTTTGTAATATAGTGCTTTATGCTATTTCTGTGTAAACTGACATAACAGAAAAGCATTAACAGAGATACAGATTTACCAAGGTAAGCTAAGAAGAGCAGCAAGGATGTATGCCTTGAATATAACCTTCTGTCCCATGATTCACTGAGATGTCGTTCCCTGTTTTAAGAGTTTGTAGTAGACTTGTACCACAACACTTTGGTTACTTCTCTCCCTCATCTGCTATCTTTTTTCCTTCCTCTCAGTAAGCTCTTTTCACATCTATCCCACTGTCACTCTACTATCCCCTTTAGACCAAACCTAGCTAATAAACGTAGTAAGGAGGAAGAGTGAAGGCGTACTCCACTGCTTTTTCTTTCCAGAGCCTGCCATATTTATGGTTTGTTCTCTTAGGTCAGAGAATTGTCTAGACCAGGATGTCACAAAGTAATCATAGAACAAGGATGGAACAACTCCGTAGTGTTCCTCTACTCTCTCTAAGGTAGCAAGGCCAACAAAAGGGAAAGGATGGCACCCAAATTGCAGTCACATAGAACAGCTCCATTATCCCTGCAGTATACATCCTCCTCCCTTCTTTTCCCTTGGAAATACTGGTACCTTTTCAGGGTCGTTTTCTGACTGAAACAAATGTACTGAAAGTGAATAAGCTATGGATGAAGCCAGGGCTAATGTCAGAGTAGCATACTTCCTGAATAATAGCTGTGATGGACAAAAATGTGATAAGGTAAGCTTTCATTTGCGTAACACCCCAACTATTCCTTGTGGCTTTTGAAGGCTTGGATTTCTGGAGGGATCAGCCCAGATCACCTTAGGTTACTTAAGCAGTGCTCTGTTTTTACTGTATTTTTTGTTAAAACTGTATAATTTAATTAAAATTACTTATTTTTTTCTGAAGTTATACTCAGCTGTGCTCAGTGAGGCCAAGGTAGTTTCATGTAAAAGATGTTTGTTTTATGTGATTCATTGTAAAAGGCAGGATGTGTGCAGTATCCTTAGCAAGACTTTACAGACAACATTGCCTTCATTTCTGTGAGAAGAGCTTTAGACAGTATAGTCTGCCAGGGAAAACCACAAGCACATAAAAGTTTTCTGACTAGTAAAAAATATCTTTCCATGTAGTATCATAGCATTCCGATGAAGGATGAGTACTAGGTCCCCATCGATTTTGTCACTATTGCTACTGTTCTTGCTAACACTAGATTGGAAATGTTTATAGAAATTAGGATATATCAATGCTTCCACTACTATGAGTTTATTTCAGTGTTCACTGAGATTCATAGCTCATTTTCTTGTCAATAGTTTCTGAACCAATGTTTCCACTGCATGCAAAATCATGCATTATTTACTGGAGTCACTGCATCAAAAATATCAGAAAGAATCTCAAGTACTCCATTGATTTAGATTTGCTTGCTGCCTGGCTCTTTCAGGATTTGGTGAGGTCCTCATTCCACAGAAGATGACCAAGTTGCATCCCAAACCACACATCCCATCTCCCACAGATGAGAACAGGGGAGTTATCAATATCCACGGACTGTGCTTTAGCTATACAACTCTTCAGACCAAATGCAACAGCTCTCATGCAGATGAGAGCTGCTTTTTTTTCCTGCTTTTCCTTTAAAGGCATGAACCAAATTCAACCATGAGGTTAGAGCACATGGGGACGTGTCTTGATCATTAAAGCAATCTCAAAATGTAGCTCTAGGATCCCTGGTAGAACTTCTCAGCCCACAGTGTCATGTCCAAAGACAAAACCAGTGTAAATGAGCAATTGCTCAAACCTATGCTTGTAGTTCAGTGTTGCAAAGGTACTCTTGAATCACAAGGTGAATATATGTCATGACTTAAAGTGGAGAGTGCGATATTCAGAAAGCCAATCATCAGCTTGCTCTCCACAGTGGTATGGAGCAGAGCTCCCTTCCAAATCAATAACAGCTCTGCCTTTACTTACATAAGGAATGAACTGACCATTGAGGGCCTTTTTTTCCAGATTTCCTGTCCCAGATTCATCAACCATCCCTCAGTCACCTCTGGAAACATGTTTTTCACTCTCACTTTCGTCAGTGTTTTAGAAAGAGATCGTATTTCCTGTGAGCCCTCATACCATCCATCTACCACTGCCGGTATAGACAAGTAACATAACTGCTAACAGAAGTCCACATCTATAATGGATAGTACACACAAAGGTGATGCCTTGATTTCCATTCATTTTCTTAATTGTCAGTGTTTGGTAACTATAGAAATGAATTCTGCCATTCAAAGGGTCCTCTCAGGACTGCTTTGGGCAGATTCTGACTGTCTTACCTCCCAAAGACTTTTCATTACTTAGTCCTGGAGATGTTGTCTCCCAGCATTAATTTTTCTGTGTGCCCCCACTAAATGCAATTACAGCTAAATCACAGAACTTCAATGAATGCACAATGGAAACTCACTCTTTCATCCCTATGTGTATATACATGTGCATGGAAAGCAACAGGGAAAGATGGAAGGGGTGAGAGAAAGTGTGAAGCTTGTGTTAATAAACAAAAATCATGTGACAATAACCACTGCTGCTTTCAGGAGCCAAGCGCATAGATGAGGAAACATGCGCTATGCTCTGCCTTTCTTATAACTACATCAGAACTCAGATTTATGTTTGATTTTGCTCAGAGCTTCACCCCAGAAACATGAGAGTGTTCAAAAGCAGCAGTGATACAGACAGCTGTATCCCAAAAAGCTCAGGTTTAAATTTAGTCTTTTTCCAGTGCAGAAAATATATGTGGGCTAGATGTGCTCTACTGGGTAGAAAAGGCCAGTACACCAGCCAGCAACCCTCATGAGATAATATATTGTACAGCACAAGTGCCTGTAGGCTGTCATCAGTCCTTAAGCAAAGATATAAGCAGCTGAATCTTGATATCAGCTACTTCTGCACAGAAAGAAAAAGCAAACACTTCTGCCCTCAATCTGTTAGCACTTACAACAAAGGTAAACAAAGGCTCTTCAGTGCACCTTCCAGGCCAGATAGGACCTGAGACACACATTCTTCCTGAAGCATTGGGGAAGCCTTCAGCAGCAGTCCTGGGAAAAGACCTGGGTGTTTGTGAACACAGACTCCTGTCACTTGCTCTCATCTGTCAAGCACCATGCTGGAAGCATCTGCACTAGAAAGGAGAACACTACAGACTCATGTTTTGACACCTACACTCCATAACCTAAAAGCCTGTTATTTAGGATTTATGCAAGTGAAGTGAAATTCATCCTGTGTAGAACATTAACCAAATCCTCATTGCTTCCCCTCCAAATTTTATGAAAATACAGATGTTATGACACACTGAGTAGCACAGGCTCAACCTGTTGTACAGCACCTATGTGTGCCCTGTATTCCTTTGACACTTCAGAGGTAAGACTGGATTTTAGACTAGCATGATATGGATCTGTACAAAGGTAAGAGCGTGCAAGAAATCCTACCATCATCTTTCAACTTGCTGTTGGCTCATCTGAGTTACCTGCCTTGTTTTGTTATGCCTGGGAGGTTGGGGTCCTTGGGCAGCTCTGTGGGGGCTGCAGCTTATCCACTGGACAGTTTTGAAGCCAGTATGTGGCTTAGACTGCAGGATATTCCAGTGAAGAGGAAATCTGGTTTTAACTTTTAGGTAAAGCACATAGATTTTGCTCATTAAGCTATTATGACACAACCTAGAGGAATACCTTGGAGTCAATGTAGACTCTTCTCTTTCTCTCTGTTGTGTTGTGACTTCTAAAAGTGGATTACACCCCTTCCAACTGAGCCAGAAGGGACAGAAGTAATGGTGGGATAATCAGGGCAATTAAGCTTTAGCAAAGTCAGAGCCTTTGTCAAGCAGTAAAGATAACAACAAGCAAGAAAATCCTTCTATGACTGTTCAGACACCAAATGGCATCTGTCAAAAAAATGTCACTTACTGCCCCTCCATCCAGTCATGCTACCTACTTCACGCATCATGCCTGACTATGGAAGTCACACTGTACCTTCCAGGCAGCCTCATAAGATGTCTGCACAGGTGGGGACACCTCACAAAGCTTGACTTGAAGTCTACTATCTACCCAGATAGCCCAGGCTAATAGGAGACCAAAGATATGTTTTCTTTAGTCTTATCCTTGAACATTTGAAATTAAGAATTGGATCCATATTGGAAAACGTAGGACTTATTGCTTACTTTCTGTATGCTCTACCAAGGTGAAAAAGGGATGCAGTTATAGAGAAGCAAACATAAGCCTAAGGAATCACGGTAGCTTTTGCTATCCTTGTCACAAATTTGTTCTTCCTAGAAGTCTGGGGGACGCCTCCCCACTCCCTTTCATCTCAAGTACATCCATCAAAAAACTTCTCCCTCACTATAGTAAAGTATTAATGCTCAAAACATCATCAAATATATATAGGTATTTTGTGTGCTTCAGAAGTAAATATTTCATATTTTCATATTCTTCCTATTCAATATTTCATATTCTTCATTTCATTTGTGAAGAAAAGCTAATCATGCCTCAAATGCAGACCACAGACTGAAGTACATCCATGTGCCTTGGAAAGGTAGTAAGCCCTGAAGAAGAATCTTAGAAAACTCTGCAATCAAACCAAGGTCTCTGGGTTGTATTCTCAGTATACATAGGAAAGAATATGACTTAGATTTGAAGCTTATCATTTCAGAGTATCTCTCTAGAAGCTACATCACACTTATCAAGAGTTACACATTTATTAATAAGTTGAAAACAGTCCTTTGAATCATCTTGTTCATGAATTAGCTTTGGCAGATCACTGTCTCTCAAAAGGCAGCCATTAGTGAATGCTTCCAAGGTTACTGAAGATTTAACCTGGTGGGTCCTAACACAATTCAGCACAGTTTAGCTGTTTTGTGTCTCAGTATCCCAAAATTTTCATAATCTTCTTGTAAGGAGTAAAAGGCATACGGGGATAATTGCCACATCATTTCCCCTTACCTGGATTTCCTCATTCTCTATTAAAAACCAAAATGCCTCTCTTGCCTGATTTTCCATGAGTCTGTCCTCACCAACACTCTTATCCCAAAATTCCAAACCCCTGATTACTGGGACTGCTGTGCCCCTGGGGACAAATTCTGCCTTCTTGGTCACAGCTGACAGCTACAGAGTATGCTTCTAAGCTTGAATATTGGATAACAGTTGCAGCACAAGTTCATCACACAGGTTTCTTTATTCAGGATGCCGACATAGTTTCAGGCATATACCAGTGGCAGTGGCTCTCCCAAAAGCCTGAAGACTGAGAGTCCAAACTGCACTCTCCCTTAAAAAGAAGTTAACTAGCTCTTCAGACATGGTATTGCACCTTCTCCCTCTACTTATAATATCACATTAGGTATTTTCATTACTTTTCATTTACTTTATCCCTATTATAAGTTCACATTAAAATGTCAGCTATTATTAGCATCAAGATCCTGTTATTGCTGACAACTTAGCTTATGCCCTTTGCTGCAGTATCACAAGTCTTGTATAGCCCTGGTTAATCCTTCAGAGGATTACAGATATCCTGTTCTTTAGTCTATCCTCAGTTAGACTCTCATACTACTCATTATTGTGCTTGTCCAGGTACAATAATTAAATTTAATATTTTTCAGGCTTTTGTAGCACTGCAGTTGCAATGAAATTTGTGGAGCAAGGAACAAGAGACAGAGAGAGAAAATGAGCTGTTTTCTCTGTAAATGATAGTGTTAAATGCTTTCCTGGTAGCTGGAAGGAGTAGAGATAAGTGCTCCAATGCTTTTTAAAGCTTTTAGTGACACAGGGAGAACTTCATCTACCTTTAATACTGTCACATGGCTTACTACAGGGTTTTGCTTTTTGTGATCCATAAGGCAAAACAGCTTATGTTTTTGAAAGTTCAACTCCAATACCTCTGGTTTAACCATATTAATATCTGTATAGTGTAATAATAGTAAGGAAAAGCTACAAACTATACAAAAATAATGATAGTCTGATTTTGAGCAATTTCAGATGCTGTTTGTCAATTGTTACAAAAGCAATGAGGGAGTGACAATGGCAGTTTAAATGCTGAACTCTTTATACCCTTTTCGGTTCCTTCAAATTTAAATCAAAACTAAAGTATACAAAAAGTCCTGGAACTCGGCAACATAAAAGCTGATATTTCTCATCTTCTGGACTGATTTCTCAAGTTAGTCCATCAGGTCCAGACAGCAGATAATATATTCTGCCTGAGCTCACATTTGCTTGTGAGCAAGCAAATATTTAGGTTTTAAAACCTTTTTATTTTCAGACACATGGGTTTTAGGAAAAAAAAATACTGGTTCCCACAAACTGTCTTTGACAAGCTCTGTAGAGGGACAAATCATTGTAAGGAGTCAAACTGCATCTTGTTGGCAAGCAGAACCCAAGGAAGTGATTAATCTTAAGAAAGTCCATGATTGAGAGATCTCTCTAGCCTAGACAATGCAATTACGTAAGTTTAATTTCACCTCACTTGGTTGTCTGAAGTCCTTAAGTGATAATTGCCTATGAGTAAGTCCTCTCATTATATTCTACACAGAGACTGGCGTTTCTGACCATGAGAGAATATTTGAGGATAAATCACTGCAAAAGGTCCTATTACTTTTTGGAACAGTGTGAACAAGAGGCTGATAACTGTGCTGTAATGTCATCAGTATAGATTTTGCACAGTTACACTATCATTAAGGGAGCAATTTTGAGACTATTTTCCTGATCAAAAGGAAAATTTAAAATTGCAGAAGTATTATAGCTCATTAAATAAGGATGTGAATGTCACTTTAACATAACCAAACTTAGTTAATTTGAAGCCTCAATTGTCATTTGGTGCACAATCCTCTCAAAATGGTAATAATACGTAACAAGAATTAGCAAAAACATTTTGACAGACCTTTATCAATGTCCTTTATCTCTCAGTCCTGCAAATGAGCAATTACAAGCACGTACTATACCTATATATATGCAAATAAGGAAGGTACTGATAGATAGCTCTTGATGAAAGTTGGCATCGTTTTGGAGTTTTATAAGACCAATATATATAGCAGCTGTGCACAGCAAAAGCTTCCTCCAGCTGCTCTTTACATTAGCATGTAACAGTATACTCCAATTTTTGGCTCCACTCCCACAAATTGCTGCATCTGTTTGTAGAATTTGTGTTTGTGTGAATGTGTTCCTTTACGCTTACTTTTGCACGAATCCATCAGATCTAAACTGGAAGGTGTCTGTCCAGTGCTATCAAATTTAGAAAGTGAACGTTGTTGCACAATTTTTACCAAAATAACATAAATTTAAACCAAAAGGCCTCTGCTACAAATAATATTGCTTTGCACAAACCTATGCCTTTTTATTCAGAGGATCAAAATATTTTTTCTAATTTAATAAAGCAGTGGCTATTTTGCATGAGGTTTATGTATATAGTAATGACATATCAAGAATACTCAAAAGAGAGGAAGAATGCCTCAAGAACTTGCAGTCTTTGACAGTCTTAATAATTGTCTTAAACAACTTGCTTCAATTTGGAATACACCACCATTTTCAAAGACAGAAAACTTGAACATAAACAAGTTCTTTCCTATCACTGAAATTAGGGATTTTCCTGTGGTTTAATTATCCACCACCCCTATGCTAACTATGTTTATACTTTGATATGTTAGCAGTTTGCATATTTTTACTATCTTGCTTTGTTTTCCAGTTTTTCTTTTCATATTCAATACTTTTTCTCCACAAAACATGGCTTGAAGTATACCCTCCAAGAGATGCAGTCAGAGATTTGCAGAAAAATCCCAAACCTTTTAAACAGACATTTTATCCCTTACCAGACTGGACAGCACACCTTCCTAACCAGGACACCGTCCTTCTCTGAGTGGAAGCACAAGAGTCTCTATGGTTAGCACTAGAATAATCAGTATCCCTGTAGCTTTATCATTCATATCTATGAAACACCTTAATTATACATTTATATACTATAAGTATTACTATTTATCCAATATGAATTTATTCTATATGTTTATTTCTATTTTATGGTTTTCCTAAATGTGTTTATATTTATGTACAGGATTTTTCTTCTCATCCAGTTAGATCTGCTCACTTCATAAACACTTAGTATTGCTCACTGTTTTGACCACTGGTAGTAAGGATTACTGGAATCAGCAGAATTGCTGGTTACAAGAAGTGAGAAAGAAGTACGGCTCTTTCTACTGGATTACTAGAACAAGATGCACCCTCATCTTTCCCTTCGTTTTGCTGCCTTTAATTCTAGTTCCTCTCTCCTGCGTGACTGGTAAACTGATGCCTGTGATTCACAACTCACATCCTACTGCATGCTTATCTTTCAGGAAAGACAGAAGAGCACATGTTCCCATATGTGCCCTACCTTTATCCTCTGATGCTCTTGCTTTGCAAGCAGAAGATTGTATTTCCATTGCCCACTGTGTCTGGGGAAATAGATGCAGCATTAAGGAGTTTTTCTGTGTTGCTAATCAATGGAGTTTGTAGGAAACCAGGATGATTCCTTTCCTATCTTGTTCCCATTACTATTATTCCTAGGTATTTTCCCTTGGTATTTGTTTTTCATTTCCTCTTCCCTCCTTTACTCCTTATTCCCTCTCTGCTTTTTCCTTTCAGCTTATAGTCTGGATGAAGTAACAAGAACTTGCAAAGGTGCACAAAATGTATGACCCCCACCTCTTTAGCACTGCCTCCTATCAATGCATGATACTGCAGGAAAACTCTGGGCAGGACCTTGAGGATAAGCCACAGTTGCCATACAGGACTAACTCCTTCCCAATCTCCACATAGGGAGATCTGTAGCTTGGAGAGTGTGAGAGGGCCTGCCACGCTTTCTTGGAGATGACTATAAGCATGACTTCTTTGGGATGTCCCTGCATTTGAGGTAAGACTATGCACTCATTGCAGGGAGTGTTTGCTGGTTTAGTGGTTCCAGTATCCAAAAATGCTCCCTGCCCTCTCTTGTGCTCCCAAACCCCTTCCCTACACTGATGCCTTGTCAGCAGAAATCCTAGAATCATAGAATCACCAGGTTGGAAGAGACCCACCGGATCATCAAGTCCAACCATTCCTATCAATCACTAAACCATGCCCCTCAGCACCTTGTCCACCTGTGCCTTAAACACCTCCAGGGAAGGTGACTCAACCACCTCCCTGGGCAGCCTGTTCAAGTGCCCAATGACCCTTTCTGTGAAAATTTTTTTCCTGATATCCAGCCTGAGCCTCCCCTGGCAGAGCTTGAGGCCATTCCCACTCGTCCTGTCCCCTGTCACTTGGGAGAAGAGGCCAGCACCCTCCTCTCTACAACCTCCTTTCAGGTAGTTGTAGAGAGCAATGAGGTCTCCCCTCAGCCTCCTCTTCTCAAGACTGAACAACCCCAGCTCTCTCAGCCATTCCTCATAAGACTTGTTCACCAGCCCCTTCACTAGCTTTGTCACTCTTCTCTGGACTCGCTCCAGAGCCTCAACATCCTTCTTGTGATGAGGGGCCCAGAACTGAACACAGTACTCGAGGAGCGGTCTCACCAGTGCCGAGTACAGAGGGAGAATAACCTCCCTGGACCTGCTGGTCACACCATTTCTGGTACAAGCCAAGATGCCATTGGCCTTCTTGGCCACCTGGGCACACTGCTGGCTCATATTCAGTCGGCTGTCAACCAACAGTCCCAGGTCCCTCTCCTCCAGGCAGCTTTCTAGACAGACTTCTCCTAGTCTGTAGCACTGCATAGGGTTGTTGTGCTCCGAGTGCAGGACCCGGACTTTGGCCTTGTTAAACCTCATCCCATTGGACTCTGTCCAGCGATCCAGCCTGTTCAGATCCCTTTGCAGAGCCTCCCTACCCTCCAGCAGATCGACACTTCCACCCAGCTTAGTGTCATCCGCAAACTTGCTAAGGGTGCCCTCAATGCCTTCATCCAGGTCATTGATAAAGACATTGAACAGGGCTGGACCCAGCACTGAGCCTCCAGCTCTCTAAATCCAAATTTTATTCCTAAACACACACAGATTAAACCTTTATTTCCACATCCCAGGAATCTTGTCTCCTTCAGCACATGGGGACTAAACACTGAAATTTTCTCATGTATGGATTAAGTCAAAGACAACACATTTCCTTACCTGTTAGCAGAGACAGTGTTGGGAGACTTACTCATGTGAGTAAAGTTGATCGTAATGGTAGGGTATGGGATGTTTTGGTCCTTTGGCTCAACTACTTGAATGCATTGGCCAAGTGGCAGTGGCAAGGTGTACAGCAAAACGGGACTGTGTCTCCAAAGCAATCCATGGGATGCAGAGGTCCTAGGTTCCACATTACATACATTAGAGGATCTTTATTTTGTATTAGCTGTCGTCTGGGGCTGTGGTCTGGGTAGCTATTAGTGGTTGAGACTCACCTTCTTCTTGCTCTGTTTGCTTGGTAAGAGTGCCCTGCCAGGACAACCAAACTGCAGTAAACAGGGACAAACAGGAAGCTCACTTCAAAGCTTACATCCCAGTGGAAACATTAGTAGACTATATACTCCTTTAGCAACCTACAACAACCAAAGTTTTCTCTTGCACTATATGGATTTCTGGGGTCTAAATGCTCTCCCAAGTCTATCCTCTGCTGCTCTTCGTCACTGCTGTTATTACCTCTTATTGTGATAGCTGTTCCATAAATTGAAATACTTACAGAAGATACAGATCCAGCTGGAATCAGGAATGCCACACAAAATTAAGTCATACCAGAGATTTCTTCCATATGTAGAACACAAATCCAATGTTACTCCTGTCTAGGCTATTATGAAAAGCTAGTCTTTTTAGGAAATTTCCACAACATAACAACTTAAACTGCCTTTGCTCTTTGTGTTGCAGTTTGGAATACACATAGATGGCAGGGATTCATCTGGTACTCAACTACTGCACCCAGCACGTCCCTCTACTTCTGCTAAATGATGCTGCGGAATCAGAGCAGGCGCGCTGAGTATTATTAAACACATGAGAAAAATATTTAATAAGATAGATTAAAAAGGCTTGGATTGTTTATTTGTGGAAGCCTGTGAGTAAGAGGAGACACGATAAGAACATATAAAATAGTGAATGCTACAGAGAAAGCAGAGCAGGATCCTGTTTTCTCCCTGTCTCATAAAATGTGAGAATTCAAAGAAATTAAAAGGTGGCAAATTCAGACTTAATAAAAGGAAATGTTATCCCATACAAATCATAATCAGACTGTGGTAGACATTACCACTGATTTCCCTGCTGGCCAAGAATGTAGTCAAAAATTGCAGTTGAAAACCCAAAAATTAGATATATATGTATTATAAGTTATAGAATAGTAAGACAAAAAGGGGAAAACAATGTCAGAAAATCTTAAGTATATCAGAGATGCAAACCATTCAGTAACTAATTGGACTAAGATGAGATGGGCCCTCTGTTTCCTATCTGCTTTTCAGCAGGTTTTGTGAACCTTCTGAAAGCAGGTGGATGGGCCTCTGTCCTAGTGTATGTGTCTGTCATCACATACGGAAAACAAAACACAGGGCACCTGAAATTAATGTCAGGTGTGGACTTTGGTGCTGAGGAGCCTGTGGTTAGTACTGCCTTTGCCTGCATAGCCACAGTGAGGGTAGCTGCCACCATGCAGAGTGCACCATCTTAAATTGTCTTGGCTTGATTTACCACATCTCATATGGATACACTCTGAGACAATATAAGGCAAAATGCTGTCATTCTTAGCTGTTTGTCACTTCATGCATATTTCATAGTCACAGAAAAGGTCTTTTCTGCTCTCCTTGCTGATATCAGTTGGAAGAGAAACAGATTGCGCTTTTACAGCTTGAGATCTTTTACTATGAGTATCTCTTGTAACAACCTCTCCAACATCGAGTCCTTAGCTTCCACACCTCATGGGCTTGCAATAGTGGTCACAGTGAGAAAGAAAGGCCCTGAAGCTGTAGCAGAAGATAAAGTTTGCAAGTATTTTGCCATGGAATTTGAAGATATTTGCAAATTCAGAATTCTAAAGGCAGGAGGTTATAGTTCAGCTATCCCCATAGTTTGCTTTTGCACACAAGAATTTGTTACATTAAGAGTTTAAATACACCTTTTATTTAACACCATGCATGCTGGTGCTCTTCCAACATTTCCCTGGTTATCCTCACTGGTTACCAGATTCCTCATCAGCGAACAAGCCTCAGGAGGAGATGAGATAAGAGACAAATAGGAGGAGTGAGAAAAATTTTTGTGGTTTAGAAGAGAAGGAGTGAGAACAAGAGAAAGTAACCCACAGGCACAACTCAGTTTCTTGGGAAAGTTGCCCATTATCAGGATGAAGAATACCTTTTGGGCAAGGTGAATATTGGCATATACACACAGGAATCCCCCACTTCTTTTTTGTGTGAAAAAGGAATTTATGATCTCAACTATGGATTTTGAATGAGACAGAAATTTGATGGTACTCTCAATGCAATGCTTTGGGGGAAGGTAGAGAGGTAAGAAATTACTTGTACCTGCACAGTCTGTGTTAAAACAAGAATCAGCCTGATTCTCTCTATCAAATAATTTTATTAATATTAGCATGCACATTGCCTGGTGACATCAATGCAATAAAATAAGTGTCTGAGAACAGGGTAGAAAAGTACTGTTTATAACTGTTTGATTCTTCCAGCATGGATATGTGACACAGCTTGAGACAATGCAGCTACTTGAGACTATGGTCTTTCCCTCAATCGTTGTTGAGGGCTATTAGTTTTAGAGAAATATAGTAGGAGCCCTTGATTTATTTTAGATTGTTCTGTATATTATACTTATCTACCTGTTAGAAATTAATGTTTAAGTCAATACAGCTTATGTTGATCTGCATCAGAATAATTAGAAGCTGCTGAACCACTTAAAATTTTTTCTAAATATGGTTCAATTTTTTTAACCTGATTCTCAGTTTGGAGAAGTTTTGGTGATTATTAAGTATTTGGTTTGTATGTTTTATTCATGGGAAAATTCCATGAAGCCATTGAAGGTTCAACAAGGCCAAGTACAAGGTCCTATACCTGGGTAGGGGCAATCAGTTTCAAAATAGGATGGGCAATGACATGACTGAGAGCTCCTCTGCAGAGAAGGACTCAGTGGTGCTGATTAATGAGAAACTTGACGTGAGTTGGCAATGTGCAATCACAGTCCAGAAGGCCAACCACATCCTGGGCTGCATCAAAAGAAACCTGGCTAGCAGGTCAAGGGAGGGGATTCTGTCCCTGTACTCTGCTCTTGCGAGACCCCACCTGGAGTACTGTGTCCAGTTCTGGAATCTCCAACATAGAAAGGATATGGAACTTTTTTAATAGGTCCAGAGGAGGGCCACAAAGATGATCAGAGGGCTGGAGTGCCTTCCATATGAAGACAGCCTGAGAGAGTTAAGATTATTCATCTTGCAGAAGAGAAGACTCTGAGGAGACCTTAAAGCAGTCTCTTTCATTACTTGAAAGGGGCTACAAGAAAGCTGGAGAGGGACTTTTTACAAGGGTATGTAGTGATAGGTTGAGGGGAAATGGCTTTAAATTGGAAGGCGGAAGATTTAGATTAGATATTAAGAATAAATTCTTCAAAGTGTGGGTGGTGAGGCACAAGAACAGGTTGTCCAGGGAAGCTGATGCCCCATCCCTGGAAGTGTTTGAACCCAGGATGAATGGAGCCTTGGGCGGCCTGGTCTAGCGGGCGGTGTCCCCACCCATGGCAGGGGGTTTGGAACTACATGGCATTTAAGGTCTTTTCCAACTCAGAACATTCTATGATTCTATGATTCTTGCTTTTGTACTAGAAATCAACATATATTTTAAAAACCACAACATGAATAAAGCAAGCACCATTTAATGTAGAATATTTAGAAACTGTTATTTTCAATTCCAATTTTAAATGAATTTTCTTTTTCATGCGATAAAAAAAAACCCACTTAGTTCATGAGCTGACAAAGTATGGGATCAAATGAAGATGAGATTAGTGTGTTAGACATATGTTTCTTGGAATTTCAGCTCCTCCTTTTTAGTATTGAATAGAACGTAACGTAACGTAACGTAACCTAACGTAACGTAATGTAACGTAACAGAAGAGAAGAGAAGAGAAGAGAAGAGAAGAGAAGAGAAGAGGAAGAGAAGAGAAGAGAGAGAAGAGAAGAGAAGAGAAGAGAAGAGAAGAGAAGAGAAGAGAAGAGAAGAGAAGAGAAGAGAAGAGAAGAGAAGAGAAGAGAAGAGAAGAGAAGAGAAGAAAGAGAAGAGAAGAGAAGAGAAGAGAAGAGAAGAGAAGAGAAGAGAAGAGAAGAAGAGAAGAGAAGAGAAGAGAAGAGATTTGAATTGGAAGGCACCTGCAATGGGTATCTGGCCCAGCTGCTTGACCAGCTCAGGACAAATAGTTAAAACTTGTTATTAAGGACATCATCCAAATGCCTTTTAAATACTGACAGGCATGGGATATCCGCCACTTTTCTAGAAGCCTGTTCCAGTGTTTGACCACCCTCTTGGTAAAGAAGTGCTTCCTTATGTTCAGCCTAGACCTCCACTGACACAGCTTTGAACCATTCCCCTGCTTCTTATCACTGCATAGCAGGGAGAAGAGATCAGCACCTCCCTCTTCACTTTCTCTCCTCAGGAAGCTGTGAAGAGCAGTGAGGTCGCACCTCGGCTTCCTTTTCTGCAAACTAGACAAACCCAGAATCCTAAGCCTCTCCTCACAGGACATTCTTTCCAGCCATTTCACCAGCTTTGCTGCCCTTTTCTGGACACATTCAAGTACCTTCACATCCTTCTTAAATCATGGGGCCCAGAACTGTAAACAGTATTCAAGATGCGGCTGCACCAGTGCTAAACACAGTGGGATAATCACCCCTTTTGACCAGTTTGCAATGCTGTTTGTTTCACTCCAGGATGCAGTTTGTCCTCTCGGCTGCTATGGGCACACTGCTGACTCAAACTGAGCCTGCTGTCAACCAGCACCCCCAGATCTCTTTCTTCAAGGCTCCTGTCCTGCAACTCTTCTCCTAGTTTATACTTGTTCCTGGCATTACTCTGTTGTATGTGCAGAATCCAATGTTTGAACTTGTTAAATTTCATCCCAATAGTCATCATTCTGCTCTGTGTAGATTCCTCTGCTTCTTGTCCCTCAAAAGACTCATCAGCACCTCCCAGTTTGGTATTATCAGCAGACTTGCTAAAAGTGTGTTCAACTTTGCATCCAGATTGCTGATAACAATACTGAACAGCTGGCTGCAGAACTGAACCCTGAGGAACACTGCTTGTGATTGGTTGCCAGCCAGATGTAAACCCATTCTTGGCAATACTTCGAGATCTGCCTTTCAGCCAGTTCTTTACTCAGTGTACTGTGAACCCACTCATCCCACAGCTGGACAACTTGTCCAGAAAGATGCTATGAGGGATAGCAACAAAAACTTTACTAAAATCCAGAAAAGCTACATCCACCACGTCCTCTTCCTCCACTAGGTAGGTGACCTTGTAATAGAAGGGTATCAAATTAGGCAATCAGGACTTACCCCTTTGTGAACCTACGAATTTGCTTGATGACTGCATTACTCTTTAAATAATACTCTCCATCATTTTTCCAAGAATTGAGGTTAGAATAACAAGTAATAATTTACTTTTCAAAAAGTTCAAGTAAGTGGGAAGAGAATGTACTTACAGTCTGTCATTTATGGTAAGTAGATAAGCACAGTTTCCAAGAGTACCATTCACATGTTTTCTTATCACTGAATGATAAGCTCTTCTGCAGGAATGGAGTCTACATAATGTTGCTGAAAAAACTAAATTATTGTTCATATATGAACCAGGGAAGGCTCCTGCCTGCTGTGTTCTAGTTAATCTGCCCCATTGTTTCACCTGGATGAAAGTGAGCTTCACCACCGTCATCCAGCTTATTAGTATTTGTTGTAATTAATGAATAGACATCATACATGGGGTTATTTTTCCCCTGATTCAGTGAGAGTATCATTTTCTTAGAATACTGTAGCTCACATAAACGAACACAATGGTATCCTGTTCTATAGAGCCAACAGTTTATCGTCCCTTGAAAGGAGAAAGGGAGATATGGAGAATTCCTATTCATAGCAGTTTTCCTGATACTCAGGTCTTTCTAAAACAAAATCAAATTCTTGGTCTGAAGCCACCTGGTAGTATGTTATAAAATCTTCCCAGTGTATTTTCATACCCACCCAGAAAGATATAGTTCCTGGAACATGTTATCAGTTGAATGGAACCTGGGAGACTAAGGATTATAAAACAGGCTGTTCTTTCAGCCAAATTCATCCTGTTTTGATAACACAGTCCTTTATGAAAATATAAGGTCTTCAGTTTCTGCTGATTCGGGATCTTGGACTAGCTGTGTAATTCAGACTCCAGTTTGAAAGAGAGATTTCCATCTGCGTACACTGATAGTGAAAATAAACAGGAAGAGGGGCGGGTTCTTAAATTTTGTGTAAATATTTTGATAACTTTGAGGAAAGTTGGTCTTGAATTAAGTCAGGAAGTGACATGAAAAGCAGCTCAGACCTTGCTGCATGTCTCTGATTTATTTATTTATGATGTTGCCAAAGCTATTAAAATAATGTCAAGCATGTAATAATAAGCTTTAATAAGATATCTTGGATGATGGAACAACACCTAAACCAATGAAATGTCATGGTTAAGTGCATTATGTGCTATAATGCACCATTAACAGCCGTTACATGCCAGCTACACAGAGGAGGAGATGCTATGGATTACCAGTGAAATGCTTTCAAACACTCAATAGGACTGCTTTGTCTCAGACTTATAACCGTCAGCCTCTTTAGGGACAGCGAGGCATTTCCATCAAACCAGATGATTACCTCCTGGGGCTAGTGATAAGGGGTATGACTACACTCACATTATGTCAAAACTTTGCCTGGAAATATGGCTTTTCCCTTACATATCTAGCTCAGGGCTTCATTTATATATCTTTTTGTACGTAGCAAGCACTGAAGTTATCTGAAGCAGCTGGACATTTCTGCTTTATTACAGAGTAAGATTTCAATACCACTGAAATGAGTGCATATACCCTTAGTATCTATATGAGATGTGTGACTTACAAGCTTTTTAAAAAATTTTAATATACAACAATGTTTATTACATCATCGGAAAAAAAGCTTAAAACCTCTGGCTCCATTCTTACACAGCTCTTCCTTCCACCTTCCTGGTGAACTGCTTCAATCTTTTGCAGAGCTGCTCATATATAAAGTATGGATTATCCCATATTAGATTTCTGCCTTAGGGGGAAAAATATTAAGCATTTTGAGCCTTTGGATGCTTTTTGAATTATCTGAGACAGCAACAAGTACTTCAAATACTAATCTTACTATCAGGACAGGAGGTCTTCAATTTATCTTGAGGCATTTGAAGTGCCATTGAGGCAGAGGAAACCCATTACTGATAACGCATTTAGAAATTAAACCAAGCTGGGCATCCTTCACAGCAAGTTTCCTCCTTCTCCTCTCCAAAGCCCTGCATTACTCTGTCTTTTCCACCTGTGAGGCATTGTCCCTGCCCAAATACATTCCCATCCCAGAGCAGACTTCCTTTTTGTGTCACCTGACAGTCCCCAAGCCCTCTCTGTTCCTGTGCCCCCATCCAGCACTGCTTCATCACTGAAGGAGTTCCTGAGGTCACCTTCTTCACTACCCTCCTTGTCCTCCATGTACATCAGTGGAGACATCCACCTACTTGGCAATAAGATGGCTGGCATTTTGCAATACCAAAAATTTTGCACACATACCTGAAAGCAGACACAGTCTGCATGCAGTGGACTGCAACCTTCCCTCCTCCTGTAACAGCTTTTATTCCCCACAGCTTAGCAAATTTCTTGAAACAGCAAGGTTCTGTTCTTCAGAATGGCTACAAATATGAAGGGAGTGTGGAGGGAGAGTCTGATAAGAATTTAGCATTGGGCTAATTAGTCTACAATGAAAGCTCTATTATTCATTTGTAATTTTACTGTACCTTTTTTTTTTTTTTTCCTGTCTGATAGCTGGTGAAAGCAGAGGCCCTTTCCACACTGAAGAATACCCTGAATTTGCTCTACACCTCTTGAGTTCAGGGTCCTGCTGTACCTCATGTGGAGATAAAACGAGGATTGGCAAGAAACTGAAGTCAAGTAAGCCGCTGGGGTTCTTCTGTTACTTGCTTTGAAAGATCATTTGGCTGACTGAATCTCCAGTACTCGAGAGATTCAATTTGTTCACATACATTTGCAATACTTCTATTTCCTGTACACAATGTGGTCCAAGTGCCAGTATAGTTAGTGCTACCTCCTAGAAGATGATGACATGCATGGCAGTAAGCAGATTAAATCCGTTGAGGACAATCGTGATCAAGAGAGTTAGGGTTTATAAGTGACACAAGTCTGGGAGGCTAGTTTAGTTAAAGGAGCAGTCACATCCAAAAAACATCTCTTGGAATGACCTGTAGTCTCTAATCATGAAAGCCAAAGGCAAGAACTACTGACAAAACTGGAGAAGGGCAGTTCTAAACTGGAGAAGGGCAGATTTAGAATAGACATTTGGAAGAATTTCTTCACCATGAGAGTGGTGAGACACTGGAAGAGGTTGTCAAGGGAATTTGTAGATGCCCCATTCCTGGAGGTGTTTAAGGCCAGGTTGGATGGAGCCTTGGGCAGCCTGGTCTGGTAGGACGTGTCCCTGCCCATGGCAGGGCAGTTGTAACTAGATGACCTTTAAGGTTCCTTCCAACTCAAACTATTCTATGATTCTGTGAAAACCTGAAAGATTCAGAAAACTTGGGCAGTAAAAATTGTCCAGCATCAGGTCTCGTTCTAGCTAGCTTTGTCACTCCTAACCCATACAAGCAGCAAAACTGAATGTAAATTTTGAACCAATAATGTTTTTTAAGAGGAAAGAGAAAGCCATACAACAGTAAACAACTATTCAGATCAACAGTGTTGAGTACATTTACTTCCAGTGTGTCCAAATAGCAAAGGAGTGACATTTATTAATACAAACTAACCACTCTTTAAAACATGTTCTTTCTACAAAGAATACAAATTATCACAAGGGAGAATTTGCCAGAAACTACATACTACAATTACAGAGTAACTAGGCCTTTGAGCCATAGATTAATAACTTTTTGGTTTAAATAATATGCCCCAGATTTCCCTTGAAAGTAAGGCATTCGATATGTCACATAATTTGTTTTTCTGAGGCCTTGGTCTTATAAAACAGGAGTAATTTTGCACTCCTTTTGTCTTATAATGTGCTTTTGTGCTTTGCTACCCAGCACGGAATCATAGAAGTTGTAAAGGACGCACGGAATCATCTAATCCAACTCCCTGCTCCTCACAGAACTACAGAAAATTAAATCGTATGACAAAGACCATTGTCCAGATGCTCCTTGAACTCTGACAGGCTTGGGGCTATGACAGGCTCCTTTGGAGCCTGACAGGCTTGGCGCTATGACAGGCTCCTTTGGAGCTTGTTCTGGTGACCAGCCAGCCTCTTGGTGAAGAACCTTTTCCTAATGTCCAGTCTGCACTGCCGCGACACAGCCTCATTCCATTCACTTGTGTCCTGTTGCTGGTCACCAAAGAAGATCAGCATCTCTCTGCCTGTTGTGAGCCTTGAGAAAGGTGTTGACTGTGATGAGGGCACCCCTCAGCCTTCTCTTCTCCAAGGTGAAGAAGCCAAGTGGCTTCCTTATAAGTTCACCCTTGAAACCTTTCAACATCTTGGTCACCCTCCTCTGGGAACTCTCTAATGCTCTGATTTCCTTAATGTTGTTCAGCACCAATATTATCAATTGGAGTATGACACTACCTGAAACTCAACTGAATGGGAAGGAAATGGCAGGATAGAGGGACAAATGGAAGATTTAAGACATCTTCAGCTGTGGTAGATGTCTGTAGCCCCTGGATTTCATAGTACTTCTGTACATCCAACGAATAGTACAAAACCAGAAAGTATACAGCATGTCCACGCAACCTTTTGAGAAGGATACTTAAAGGTAAGAAGGTCTGGAAAGAGGAAGAAAATTATACTTTAGTTCTGTTAACAGAAGTAACATATTTTATTTCCATGTTCTTTCTCTTTTAAATTGAAAATGCTACGCAGTTCTCTGCCACTGTTGACCATTAGCACTTGTGAATTTGTGGTTAGACATCTGAGAAAAACAATGTGAAATATAAGAATTTAAACTTCAGAAACCAGTCTGTTTTAAGTAAAATCAGAGCAGGAACAGACAGCTGATCTGAAGCTTTCATTTCATCCTAACTCTGCAGTCCGAAGAATTCAAGCTTCATTTGCTAATTTTTGATTTGTTTTACTGTAGCTCATTTACATATGATTCTGATTACATCATTCAATCTGTTGTGTTATAATACTAGCAATAAATGGCAACTAACAAGGAAAAGTTGGATTATTCTTTCCTTGTAGGAACAGAGGTACTCACAGAAGAAACCAGGATGAAAAATGATGCCTACAAGCATTCCTGTTTACTAGGCCAGGTTTGCAAAAGAAGGCCTTCCCAGCACATTTAAAAGCCTCATTGCTGTATTTATGGAGAGGCATTGGATCATCCTGATGTAAAACTGTAATATCATGGATTTGGTATAAAACTTCGTGTAGTTCTCTCTCCTCTTTCACCCCTCTTTCTATGTTACTGTCACAATAACTGCCCAGGCTTCCCTCCAGCATTTCCTTAACACAATGAGAACTTCCTGAGCTGCATAACTGATTGTCTGGTGGCCAGCTAGCCACCTCTTGCTTGCAGAAGTAGTATCATGGAAATAACTCGTATTTTGAGAAAAAAGGTTGTGAGTGGAACAAGGAGATTTCCTTGACCCAAATCAAAATATTTAGCTCAATTCTGGGTATTTGAATACTTTTCAAGTATCATTGCTACATAAGTTTTGAAACAAAAAGAGGTTCTAGAGTGAAAATTGGAAACATCTCACTTTGAAAATGTCAAAACGCATGTCTCTTTTCCCTCAGCTTGAGATACTTGACAAACTAGACACAAATTCAAGAATTCTTTTGGACATTCCAAGCCTCCTTTTTTTTTGGCAGACCTAATTCCAACCCTAATATTTCATATAACCAGAGACAGCAGAATAAGCACAGCAACATTTGAGCTTACACGCTGTGAGCTCCTCTGAGTTCCCCTCAAATTTTGGGGCCAGTTTTTCTGATGCCAGCAGACATATTTGAATTATCTTTTAATATTTCTTTTTCTCATCGGACAAGTGAAAGAATGTAAGGGAATGTAATTTGAATGTCAATGTACTTAGGCTGAAAATTGCTTCATGTCTTCAACAATTAGATTAAATAGCTACTGTCAGCACTATAAGGAAAGAACTTTTTGTTCTATATATGGCTCAATGAAAACTGCTGGAAGTAAAAGTTCTCAGCCTGAGTATTTTGATTTCCCTCAACAAGTACATCTGTATTGCTTTGAAGGGGAAGAAAATCCCCCACAAACCACTATCGAACAGCCAATTCCCTGATGGTGTCTTTGGATGCAGCACCTAACTGGAAGATCAAACATTGATGTGGGCAGCACAAACTTTTCACAGTTGTTCATAGCACTGGCAGTTTACTCAGGATGCCTCCAGCAGCATGAACTAATCACCTCAGGTGTGTGCATGGAAGTCAGAAGACACAGTATGGCTCTCACAAAGTCTAATGCATCTGTGCAACTACTTTCAGGAGAAAACGCCAATTCACCAGTAATTAACTTTTGGAAGCCATAAGAAGGACCCTGAGGAGTATTTTTAATAACAATTTCAATAATTAATTTGCTAAAATCACCCATGAAATGCTGAAGTTTTGCTATTTTCAAGCATGAGTTCCTGTTAGTCCTGTGTTTTAGGCTTGCAGAAGACTGATGTTAAAATCTTGCCTTCTGTAAGTCATTTATTTCTTTAGCAAATATTCTTCTAAACTGTCAGAGGTGAAGGCTTATACATGCGCTTGATTTTGCATTTCATCAAGCCCATTGAAACTGAGGGACATAGAAGTAAACTCAGGCAAGTCTTTGGAGGATGAAGGCATGAAGTATATAAAATACAGTCCAGTAGCGCAGTTCTCTGAGATTCAAAGAAACTCAGTTTCAGCTTTCTCACCCTTTGTGGACTTTCTCTTTAGCCAGGGAGAATTTATTACAGCCCAGACCCTGACAGTGTTAGCCTTTTTTTCTGGTAACTATGTCTTTGAATAAACTAACAGCAATAATAGGTTTCAGTTTACAGGGTTTTTTTTTCAGAGTGGGTAGATAAAAGTTTATAAAATGCTCCAACACTAAAGTAGAGATATTTACACAAAAACACAATATGGATGGCTATGCAGATCTGTCAGATTTGCATGACCTACCAGCTGCAAACTGCTTCAGCAGCTACACCTACACCTATGCCTTGTGCAAGTCTGGCAGATGTGGAAATCACTACAACCCCACTGGTATGTGCAGACAAATGTGAGCAAGGATGAGGATTGCAGTGACTCTTGCACATGTGCTTTGCTTCCTTCAGATATTAAGAATTGATTTATTAAATGTAAAATATTGCACTGATTCTACTTTTCAGGTCCCCTAGTGCCACAGAAGCTATTAAAGTTATTTCTTGCCAGTATTATATTTGGAGCCACCAGTATTCAAGGTTGTTTGTTTTTTTAATTTTCTGTTACTTAGGAAATACCTTCATGCCTTACTTGTTGCTTAGCCATAGCTGACATGATTTAAGTGTAAGGTTACAATGCATTTAATGAATAATATCAAATAGGAAACGAAAAATATATTCACTGATGCTATTCCAGATACATGCATTGCAGTCAGGAAGCACAGGTTGCAGTTAGTCTTCATGTTTCACAGAGAGTGAAAAAGTTCCTTCTGTAGGTATTTAGGAACAGAAATTTGACATAATTTTTTAGTCATTATTTCTGAGGTGAGAAAAATCACTATTTTCCTTTCAGGACACAAGGAAAGTGTAGAGCTGGTGCTAGTGAAGCTGGGACTTCTGAAATTCATGCAAAGGGGCTTAGTTTCAACTAGTTTGTTACAGATAATTCTCTGGAAAGGACATCAGCTTTTATTCCAAGTCCCTTGTGCAAACCATTGAAGGTATTTAATTACAGACAAATAGTCAATGCGGTTATATACACATAATTAAGTTCATGTTACACACACACAAATGTTTGTGCTTCTACATGTTGCAAACATTTTCAACAGCACTGTTGAAACATCTGCGTCACTTTATTTCTGTGATTGCAGCCTTAAAAGATAATTTCTGAGAAGAAGTTTCAGGCCATTGCAGTGGTACTCGTCATCTTCTGAAGTATATTGTTGCGTCTTCTCAAAAGAATTAAGACTTTGACATGCCTTCGCAGCACTTGGCTAAAACCACTGCTGCTTCTTAGGATGCCAAACACAGTTAGACACAGTTAGAATTTTTCTGGAGGCAGTAGCTGTCTAGCCTACAACTGGGGATAGCAAAAATATTAATTAAACTCCATGAAGCCAGCTGCTTTGTTTATAAGCAATGAGGTTTGATATTGGGTGGGTTAGATGATCTGCTTCATCAGCTTGCTGCTTTTATTGTAGTGATACGTCAGTATTTGTCATCATGGGAATCCTTGTCAGGACCAATGTTGATGTGGAAGTTGTGGCTTTGATTTGAACAGAAGCCACATAGCCCCATCTACACTAATCCACATAATTGTGAAAAATGCATTTTGCAATCTCTCTCTGTCTTTTCCTCTCCCCCTGCACCCACTCCTGTCTCTTCTTTTGCAGTTGTGGGGTTTTTTTATTTCCACTATGTACAAAGAATAATAATAATTCTGGTATGCAGGAGAGCTCTGGATATTCTATGTGTATTACATGCATAGTGAAGTAAAAATGAAATAACTTATAAGAATTTTGCTGTTTCTTGGTACATGGATGAATTTTAAGACATTAGCTAGTTCTTCTGTAGCTCAAGAGCTACTGAAAAGCAGTCACACAAACTGTTCTTTGTGATATGTATTTTCTCTGATGCTGACACACCTTCCTCCTTCTATTACCATAGAACATTGAAATCTGGACCCTAGACCATAAGCAAACAACTTTTAGAAGCCACAGTCAGTCCTGATATAGCAAATGCAGTTATCCAATGTTCAGACTTTAATGATCAGTAGCCTCACTGAAATCAGGAGAACTGCTTGCATACCACAGGTGGACACGTAACTGTGTAATGCCTTGGGCTGCTGCAGGAACAACTGGGTACAGCAACATATTACTCTAAGAGAGTTTATGCTAATCACTTCTGAAAACTAGACATCAGGGCAGGGCAGAAAAGCTAGCAGTTTCAGTAGAGCCTTGTAATACTCAGATAATTTTTTCAAAAATTATGTTCAAATTCTAGGTCATAACTATATTCCAGAAAAAAAGCACAGGTGGATTTCCTTCCTACTTCAAAGTATTGTGTCTCTAGACCTAGAAATAAAGATGACTAGAGCAGATGACATGAAGACCGAAATACAGTAGAATTCTCTCCTTCCCTTTTGGTCCATTTACTTGCTGTATCCCAGGTATATATGCGAGTGTAGTTGAAAGACACATTTTTGAAGACAAAATGCACTCCTTCTTGCAATTACATGGAGTGCTTTTTGACCAAAGTAAAGAAGTGGGAAGAAAGGCCTTTTGTCACAATGTCCTTGTTTTATTTAGGGACTTTATTTACTGAGTATTTGTTCACATTTTTAGAGAGGTGGGTTTCTTATCTTATATAACATTCCTTTATTGGTACAGTAATAGAGACAGATGTTAGATTGCTATGCTCTTTGACAGGGTGATGAGCTCTGTAATAGCAATATCAAGGTACCCTTAGTACATCAGGGTTTACTAATTATCCCATTTCAGTGACCCGTCACCTCACAGTAAAGAACTTTTTCTCATGTTGAGGTGGAACTTCCCATGTTTCTATTTGTATCTGTTGACCCTTGTTTTGTTGCTGGACACTGTTGAGAATAATCTGGCCTCATACTCTTGATATCTCCTTCTGTCCAGGCTAAACAGACCCAGCTCACTCAGCTCCTTCCTGTGGGAGAGATTCTCCAGTCTTCTGAATATCTTTGTGGTCCTCCACTGGGAAGGATAATGTCCTTCAGCCTGCTTGCTACACTCTTCTTGATACACCCTGGGATACCATTGGTTGCCTTGGCCACAAGGAGACATTGCTGGCTCATTGTCAGCTTGCTGTTTATCAGGAATCCCAGGTCCTTCTCTGCAGAGCTGCCTTGCAGCTGGTCAAACTCTAACTTGTACTGGGGTATGGGGTTACTACTCTTGAGGTACAGGACTATATTTGCCTTTGTTGAAATTCATTTCCTCTCTGCCCAGCTTTCCAGCCTGTCCAGGTCTGGCTGCACAGCAGTACAGCCTTCCAATGCATCAGCCACTCCTCTCAGTTTTGTGTAATCAGAAAACTTGCTGGGAGTATGCTCTGCCTCCTCATCCAGGTCATTGATGAAAACGCTGAACAAGACTGGGACAAGTACTGACCCCTGAGGAACACCACTGGCCACAGGGCTCCAGCTAGACTCTGCGCTGCTGATCACAACCCTCTGAGCTCTGCCATCCAGTTCTCAATACATCTCACTAGCCACTCATCTAACCCACACTTCCTAAGCTTATCTATAAGGATGTTGTAGAAGACAGTGTCCAAAGACTTGCTGAAGCCAAGGCAGACAACATCCACTGCTCTCCCCTCATCTACCCTGCCAGTCATGACATTATGAAAGGCTATCTGATTCATCAAATATGATTTCCCCTTGTTGAATCCATGTTGACCACTCCTGACAAACTTCTTTTCTTCCACATGCTTGGAAACAACACCCAGGATGAGCTGTTCCATCACCTTTCCGGTGACAGAGGCCTGTAGTTTCCTGGGTTCTCCTTCTTGCCCTTTGTAAAGGTCGGAGTGACATCAGCTTTTCTCCAGTTCTCAGGCACCTCTCCTGTTCTCCCTCATCTTTCAAATATGACGGAGAGTGATTTAGCAATACCTGCCAGCTCCCTCAGCATTCATGGGTCTATTCCATCAGGGACCATGGATTTATGGGTGTTCTGTTTGCCTAAATGAACAAGAATCTGATCCTTTTTGACCAAGGGAACTCCTCCTTTATACAGATTTTCCCTCTTTTCTTTAGAGTCTGGGATTCCTGAGGGCCAGCTTTAACAGTAAAAACTGAAGCAAAAAAGGCATTCAGCAACTCTGCCTCCTGCGCATCCTCCTTCATAAGGGCACACACCTCATTCAGCAGTGGGCCAACATTTTTCCTAGTCTTCCTTTTCCTGTTGGTGTACTTGAAGAAGCCCTTCTTGTTGTTCTTGATGTCCTTTGCCATATTTAATTCCAAGTGAGCCTTCCTCATTGCATCCCAACATACTCTCACAACATTCCTATATTTCTCCCAAGTGGCCAGTCCCTTTTTCCACTTTTCATAAACTTCTTTCTTTTATTTGATTTTTTTTCATAAGCTCATAGAAAGCTCATCCATGCAGGTCTCCTGTCTCCTCTGCTCAATTTCTCACTCCTAGGGATGCATAGATCTCGAGCTTGTAGGAAGAAGCTCTTGAATATTGCCCACCTGTCTTGGACGCCCCCTAGAAGTCTTTGAAGAGGCTAAATTTAGCTCTTCCGAAGTCCAGGATTGTAATCCTGCTTCTTGTCTTACTTCTTCTGTGCAGGATCCTGAACCCCATCATCTTGTGGTCACTGCAGCCAAGGTTACCCCCAGTTTTCACATCCCAGATCAGACCATCTTTTTTTATTAGCACAAGGTCACTGCAGCACTCCTCTTCTTGTCAGATTACTCATCACTTGTGTCAAGAAGTTTTCATCAATGCTCTGTAGGAATTTTCTGGTCTCTGTCTATTTAGCGGTTTTGTCTTCCCAGCAAATATCCATGTGACTGAGGTCCTGCATGAGAACCAGGGCCTTTGATTGCGATGCTACTTCCAACTGCCTGTAGAAGCCCTTACTGACCTCCTGTTCAGGATGAGGTGGTGTGTAGTAGACATCCACAACAGTGTCCTCCACATTAGCCTGCGTTTTCATTCTTACCTGCAAGCTCTCAACTTGTTATTCATCCACACCTAGGCTGAGCTTGGTACATTCCAGTTGCTTCCTCACATAAAGAATGGTGTCACCTTGCTGGTCTGTCTGTTCTAAAAAACACATAGGTGCCCATGGCAGTGTTCCAGTCATGCAAACTATCCCACCATGTTTCTGTGATCGCAATGAGATCATAGCCCTGTGACCACACATGGATCTGCGTGCATTGGTGTACAAACATTTCAGAGAAGTACTTCAGCATGCAGGTTTCCCTGGAGCGGTGGAGGAGGATCCACCATAGCCATATATGCCCTTGAGATGTTTTGCATTCTGGTCCTTCGGAGGTGTGTCAGCGACATTTTTTGCTGGTTGGTCTATCTTTTCCTAGTTAAATGTGATGACATGAGCACTGCCATTTTGGACCTCCATCCCGCTCCTCAAGTCTTTCAGTTTAAAGCCTGCCTCACCAAACTGGACAGCCAACTGCCAAAGATTGCCTTGCCATTTACAGACTACTGTATCATATTCCTCCCTAACAAGCTACAATCATTGAAGAATGTCCCATTTTCATAAAAGCCAAAACCCTCTTGATGGCGCAAGCCACTAATTAGGAGTTAGTATGCATTATATGCGTATTTCTGGCTGTCCCCCTCCTTCCAACTGGAAACCGGAAAAAAAAAAAAAGATAATTTGGGCAACTATATCTTTCACTCTGTTATCATATATATGTAGATACAGAGATATATATGTATATAAAAAAAAATGAAATATCTACTGACATGTGGTGTATAGGAGATGCTATACTGTAGGTTCTTCCTCTCAGCAGACACTTAGGTTTTGTTGGCTACCTATGCATCCCAGCTCACTCTTTAGTTCCAAGGAGAGCTACCAGGCTTTTCAGAATTTCATCTCAACTACGACGTTATAAACATACACAAGCTAACAAGGTTTAATTTCAAGATTCCACAGAAACACAGCAAATAGGGACTTAAAATATGTGGCATCACAGTCTGAAGATGAGCTAGTTTTCTCTTGACAAAAAGAAGCTAGTTGAGACATGAAGAGTTACCAAGTGCTCCAAGTTAAACAGATTTCAAGCAGTCACCCTGCATGAAATTATCATGAGATGATCTCTCCCCAAAGGATTTTCTAAACTTATCCATCAATGGAAAGAAGCTGCTGGAAGGGATCACAGGAGGCTGTCTGGACCACAGTGGTTGAGGACCTAGGGTTTTTGCTCATTCACTAGCAAGGATAATGTCTTAGAAGTTCTTATCAGTGGGGCTTTCACCTTCCAAAGATGCTGGCCTCTCCCTGTTACTCCAAAGACCATCATGTTTCTGGAACATATTTTAACATTTTTGGATATGTTTGCATACACATCCATGCATATGTTAAGACAAATTGCCCCTTTATAACTCATAATTTTTGTATTAGGCATATAGAAAAAGGTCATGAACTAGCCACAGACTGTGAAATAGCATAAAGCTAGATATTACAGTGCCAGCACGTCACTCACCAAAATGACCTGGAAATGCTCCTTTCTTTGTTATTAAGTTACAACTTATGTCTCAGACAAACCAATAGCATGCAAAAGCACTTAAAATGAGGAGTACACCCTATGTCACAAAATACCATCTCTATAACATAGAGATGTGAATCTGAGGGTTACCTGAAATACTCTGTAAGCTAAAACAATTAGCTAAGTATTAATGTGCCAGTTGAAAGATTCTTTGAAACCAACAAATTATCAAAGTAGTACAACACCTCTAATTTATTAATAGAAGTGGTAATTTTTGTATTTAGCAAACCCAAGTGATCTGAATGTATTGTGTTTACTACTTTTCTACAAAAAAAATGAAAGGAATTTAGCAAATATTCACTCAACAACTCACCAGGTGCCAAGTGCAAAAAGAAGAGACAGTAGATGCAATATCTAACAACAAACTAACTACTCTGTTTCCTCTGCTCCTCTCCTTTATGCTTGGGAGGATGGCCTGAAGCTCAGGCTTTAAAAGATTTAGACATATGGGGATCCATTCAAGTACCTAAGAATAGGCACTGAATAGGGTCAGACCTTTGGGAATATTGTCTTGTTGCTAGCAGGCACAAGGGAGAGCTGGAGTCTGTCACTCTCCTAGATCTAAATTCTTTATTTGGATTTTGCCCTATGTGTATAGGCACCACTGTATTTCATGACCCAAATTAAAATTAAGAGAAATTTTTTGTTTGTGCTATCACTGGTAATGAGGCCAGATTTCATAGATGTGATTTTATGTTATAAATTACAAAAACTCTGATTTCTTATTATTATTTCCTGTGTTATGTAGATCAGAGGACTTCCACTAAATCAAATTTCTCTTGGACTACCATATAACTTCTAGAAATTCATCTCAACACCACTTTAGCTTACTAGCAGTCAAGAGTCTATTGCAGCCTTTCACAGATTCCTCCAATGCTGTCAATAACCTTCAGTGTTCTAATTTTCCTTTCTATTTTTAACATTGGCTTGATCAGCTCTGTCCTTCAGATACTGAGACATGCTTTTCTCTCCAAGAGACCAAACACATCAACTGTACATTCCTTGTGCAGCCAGTCAGAGGTTTCGTAGCATATCAGTCCTTAACCTTCTTGTCATTCTAGTAAATTGATGATAGACATCAACATATTTTTGCAAAGTATTTTTCTCCTGTCTTTGGTCCCATCATTAGCTTATCTGTGATCCTTTTCAGGGCTGGATACAGGATTCCAGGAGTGACTTTATGGGCATCAAACACAAAAATTGAACCATTTGCCTTCTGTAGCTGCCAAAACCTTTCCAAATTGACACTCTTACCCTGATCTCCTCCCATCTGTAAATGCTGGTTGAGTTTTGGCTCTCTGGCTGTGAATTTGGCTCTGTTAAAATGTATTTGTTTGGAGGAATGGGTTTAACAAGTGACTGAGGCTACTTCCTCCCTCAGTTATTTGTCTTCTACACAATTCAGCTATCCCCACTATCTGTGTTATCTGCTGTCTTTGTCAGTAAAGGTTTTCCTTTTTCTTCCAAGTCATTAATTATATAGCCAGCTTCTAATCCATTCAATGTGGACCAGGTTGAATTTGCATTGTTCCCATTTCTTAATCAAAATGTCATGTGATATCGGAACAAATGTTGTACAGAAGTATAAATACATTACATTAGCAGTATTTTCTTTAGCATTCAAACTTCTAACCACAACAGAAAAGATCCCAATCTAACTTTACATGTATTTTCTTAATAAGCTTATGTTGACTGCATCACAAGCCCTTATTCTGGATACCCACACCAATGATTTCCACATAAATAAATGACCCTGAGTAATGTAACTGATTATTTTCCTAGCATACGAAAGGAAAACTGAGAAAAATCCATTTCCTGCAGATATCATTCTACTCTGTGCACGCACATCTTCCTTGCATTAGTTGCTCTATTTCCTAAGATTTTAGAAGCATATTTTTTAATAGACTACAGTTAAGTTCAAAGTGATTTGGAGATGTTGAGTAAAGGGGGCTTATGTGTAGAATAGCTAGAAGTCTATGCCCTAACATTTATATGTACAAATTAATGAACTTTCAGTATTACAGATGTTTTAAAAAGAAATCAAATCTAGAATTCAATCTTCTTTTTTTTGAGCACAAAGTAGGTTGGATAGATTTTTTGATATCTAGATAAATTCAGAAGCTGATCTTTACAAATTTATGAAGAAGGAAAGTGTGGCGGGATAACTTTACCTCATTGTAGAGCAGCAGAACATTCTCAACACAATAACAGTGTATTTTCATAGCAAGGCAATACATAGCCTACTACAGCCAGGAAACAATCAACCATTTATAATCAAAGGAAGTTAAGGATTTGTATTTTCTGTACTATATTTCCTGGAGAGATCACATTAAGAATGTAACACTTACAAACAAGGGCACAGTTAAGGCATTCATTATAAGTTGTGAATAGGATTCATTTTAATGGTAATTCCACTTGCCTACACAGTGTTCTTAGACATGAAAAAAAGCCATAGGATTAGGCCAAATATTGTCATGGTAACAGAAAGAGAGCGAAATCATTCTAAAAGGGTTTCCAATAAGCAAGAGGAGCTAGCATTCAGTAAGTAGCCTTCAATAGAAGTTGACATCTGTTATTCATTTGTTGTTTTTAGTTTTGAAGAAAAGCAGGATAATTGGAAATAGTACAGTGTTCTGGGAACATATTGAGTGAAAAGGCTCTTAGTGCTTTTTAAATATTGGTCTACTTATCCTTAAAAACATTTAGTATGTACCTTCTTTGTCCATTTATAAATTGGACAAGCTAGTTGGAAGGTTGTCTAGACTCAATTATGCTTAAGCAGTGGAAGATCAAAGCAAGCCTCTTGCTTTTAATAAGAGGAGCTACCATTACAACTGAGCAGAGAACACCTATTTTTGGAAACTGAGGAGAAGACAAGAATGAATGAATTGTATAAAGCTATGTGTTTACCTCATATTGAAGATAGGCTATGAGACATATCAACCTGTACAAGAAACATGCCAGTACTGGTTCTTTACACTTTCTTAAGCATACCACTGTATTTTACACACCAATGTAAGACAATCCTCAGGACTCTACTGATAAGAAAGAAGCATATTGAAATGCAGTAATGGTACTTAAAACACAACCAAAAGTAATGTTTTTCATACCAGCGGTGGTTACCAGTGAAACAGCATACTATTGGATTTTCCCAGACATAGTAACACTTCTAAGAGGTTGATCACGGGCCACTGAGCATGTTCAGTCTGACTTTGTTTGCTCAGCTAGACTAGACAGTGCCTTAAAAGAAATTCTTTTGTCCTATGAATCCGTGAGACATTTATAGACCAGCTTTCTAGGACAGAGGTTGGTTTGAGGCATACACAAGTTTTTCACGAGGAACTTGCAAATTAGTAGTTAAAAACCTAGACATTTGGTAGGAGTGAAAGAAGAACAAGCAGCAATGATTTTACTTTCTTTATCCTGAATATAATTCTCACTTTTATTTCAAGACAGTAATAAGGAAGAAAAAATAAGGAAAGAACAATACAAACTTAAAGCGTACCTGCTGCTACCTAAATTAGAAATCTGTAAGGATACTGCTGCCTTCAAGATTAGTTGATGTATTCTTAGAGAAATGCAATCTAGCTAAATCTCATATACTTCTGCCTAAACTATAAATATTAGAGAGTTTTCAAGTGAAATAAAAACACTTCTGTGGGATGAAGCAGCTAACAAAGAGTTCAATAATGGTTGTGCAATCTGGTATTTGAATAATTTCATTTTAATTATTTTCATGTTAAATTAAATTTCATGTTAAAAATTAACTTTTTTGTCTTTAGGGGTAGATACTGTACCCGGAATCACAGAATCACAGAATCAGTAGGTCAGAAAAGATCCCCAGGATCATCGAGTCCAACCATTCCTATCAACCACTAAACCATGTCCCCGAGTAACTCATCCACCCCTCTCTTAAATACCTCAATCACCTCCCTGGGCAGCCTGTTCCAGTGCCCAATGACCCTTTCTGTGAAAATTTTTTTTCTGATATCCAGCCTGAACCTCCTGTTGGAGCTTGAGGCCATTGCCCCTTGTCCTTTCCACTGTCACTTGGGAGAAGAGGCCAGCACCCTCCTCTCCACAACCTCCTTTCAGGTAGCTGTAGAGAGAAATGCGGTCTCCCCTCAGCCTCCTCTTCTCAAGGCTAAACTATCCTAGTTCCCTCAGCTGCTCCTCATAAGACTTGTTCACCAGCCCCTTCACCAGCTTTGTCACTCTTCTCTGGACTCGCTCCAGAGCCTCAACATCCTTCTTGTGGTGAGGGGCCCAGAACTGAACACAGGATTTGAGGTGCAGTCTCACCAGTGCCGAGTACAGAGGGAGAATAACCTCCCTTGCCCTGCTGGTCACACCGTTTCTGATCCAAGCCGAGATGCCATTGGCCTTCTTGGCCACCTGGGCACACTGCTGCCTCATGTTCAATTGCTGCCAACCGACACCCCCAGGTCCTTCTCCTCCAGGCAGCTTTCCAGCCAGACTTCACCTAGTCTGTAGCACTGCACAGGGTTGTTGTGCTCCAAGTGCAGGACCCGGCATTTGACCTCGTTAAATCTCATCCCATTGGTCTTAGACCAGCGGTCCAGCCTGTTCAGATCTCTTTGCAGAGCCTCCCTACCCTCCAGCAGATAAACACCTCCACCCAGCTTAGTGTCATCCGCAAACTTGCTAAGGGTGCACTCAGTGCCTTCATCCAGGTCATTGATAAAGACATTGAAGAGGGCTGGACCCAGCACTGAGCCCTGGGGAACCCCCCTTGTCCCTGGCCTCCAGCTGGATTTCACACCATTTCCCACCACTCTCTGGGCCCAGCCAGCCAACCAGTTTTCCACCCAGGAGAGTGTGCGCCTGTCCAGGCCAGGGGCTGACAGTTTCCAAAGCAGAATGTTATGAGAAACTGTGTCAAAGGCTTAACTGAAGTCCACAAAGATACATCCACAGCCTTTCCCTCACCCAGTAGGCAGGTCAATTTGTCATAGAAGGCGATCAGGTTAGTTTGGCAAGACCTGCCTTTTGTGAACCCATGTTGACTGGGCCTGATCACCTGGTTCTCCTGCATGTGCTTCATGATAGCACTCAAGATCACCTGCTCCATGACTTTCCCTGGCACTGAGGTCAGACTGACAAATACAAGGGTAGACACATGGATAGATTTGGAAAATGTAACTAAGTGTGCATCCCTGGCATGCTGTGGATTCGTCAAAAAAGCTTTTAGTAGCCAGCAGAATGGCTAATTAATCTCTTAATTATCTTGACATTATGGACAAAAGTTCTTTCTGTAAAGAACCTAAAATCAACCCTGCCTTGAACTTTTGTTATTTTAATTCTTTTTACTTTTTTTTTAATTGAACTAAAAGATAGCCACAGCATGACCCTAGTTTAACCAGTCCTACTCATCCAGTGAACCTTTGAGGCAATACTAAGATGGCCAACAACAATAAATAATGAGATGCAATTTCAATTTGAAAGCAGATTATTGGAGCACTTTTCTAAAAAGGGCATGAGTTTCAAAGCCTTGTAATTTCAGGCTGCGATCTGTATATGCAATTATATGCAGACAATGCCTTATGTACACTTCAGCACCTGATTTCAATGTTACAATGGTGCATCCTGATGTGTTTGACCTAGCCTCCAGCTGAGTTGTTCACCTCTTGCATTCCCTGTCCCAAGATCAAGTTGCTCATGTGTGTAATTCATGTTCTTCCCAGATCTTCTCCAGCTAGGGATGATGGGGAAGATCTGTGCTTCTAAGCTAAAGCTTGCCATTCTGTCCAGCTGCCAAGGAGCCTGTATCTTGACAGCAATATCTAGCAGATTTTCAGCAACCTTGAAATTCTTGACATTAGAGCACTTTGGGTAACTTATTTGTGTGTGCAAAACCAAAACCCAAAACCCTGAAATGTTTGAGTGTGGGGGTCTTTGCTGATAGAGACATTTTGAAAATACAGTTCCTCATTATTCTTGTGACTATTTGTCACACCAAGTCCAGTCTTCATTTTTTCCACCTTTTTTTTTTATTTTTTTTTCTTTTTCGTGTTTTGACTTACTACTTTGCCTGGTTTAGGCCTTATTGTCTTCTTTAGCATTTGTCTGCATTGCAACTTCATAAATTGGAAAGACTGCTGCTGAACAATAACCATCACTGAGGGGCAAACTGAGGAATTTTGTTCTGGCTGATTCATCGTCAAGGACACAGTGGATTTGCCACCTCCCATTGATGTCAGCCCTTGTGAATCTGACCTGGGAATTAGTTGGGATGGAGCAGCATGCACATGGGCCAGGTTCTCAGGGGAATCTTCCTTCTCTACCACTGCCCATCTTGCAGCTCCTGTCACCCACAGTCAGAGCAAACATTCTGTCTCTGGACGTCGAAAATGGACATGGGGAAGACAGATGAACATTTTCAAGTACTGCTGCTTCATCTTCCAGGGTGACTGCTGCTGAGTTTGCTGGGAAAAGGGAGGGCAGGGTTTCAGAGAGCAGGAGCTTCCAGTGTTGCAGTAGTCTTTACTGGTCTATTGGAGATTACGAACTTCAATACATGGCCATGAGTAACCATTGTATTCTGTCAGCTCTGGAAATCACCTCATATAACTACAGATTATATAACAAGACTGGAAATGAAATAGGAAACTGATTTATTCTCATTGTCCATTACTGCAATTCAGTGCCATTTATTTAAGGTCACTATCTCTCACTCTAAGGGAAAATGCAAACATTAATCTTCATAGACTGTATCTTGGATACCAATGGTCTGGGTAATTAGTTTGCTACCCTCTGTGTGTGTGCAGTCTTTTCATGTTCACATTTGTGTACACATTACAGTTTAAGCAAACATATGACTGTTATCTTCAAATCAGTAATGCTCTCAGTGTTCTTTTACAGTGAGTTTTTACCTCTTTTGAACAGTACTTACTTTCTTACACCTAAAACCTTAGCATTTCTACAGAAACATAATTTCCTTTGCTTGGATTGTCCAAAATTTTGTGGCAGAAGTAAGTTGGACATGAGTACAGGCCATGATCTGAGTGTTTGCCTTGGTATTATTGTTCCTGTTAATCAGTGCACCCCTACCTTACCTGTCCCACACAACTCCATTCTTGTGAATTTCAAGGTGCAGCTACATCTTGATTACGGTGTGTATATCTCATGAACCATGTTCCTGAAGACCCAACAATTGCTATAAAAAAATACATAAATTCAACAAGCAAGAGGCCATCTTGCTTTATATGGAGATGAAATATAAACTCCACCAGCGGGCAAACATTCAGAGACAGGGAAGTAGGCAAAAATAACTGACTTCTGATTTCCTTTTGACCTTACAAAACCATCCATTCTCCTTAGTATTACTGGCAGGGAGTCAATCTCTGTGACCTTTCCCACTGTCAAAGGCAAAGCTTTGAGAAGACATCCTGCAGTATGAAGAAAGACAAAAAAAAGCTCTGATTTTACCAGTTTTTCTGAAACTAGAGGAAGCCATCAATGTTTTCAACTAGTTGGATTATGAGATTTTGCATCCTTTACATTACTCATAATTCCTCTTTGACTGCCTTATGGTTGGGTCTAGAGGCAGTTGGTTTTGCTTTGCTGGAGATGGTATAATGGGAAGGGAAAGTCAAAACACTCAGTGTCAGAAACTGCTCAGTTGGAATGAGGGCACCAGGATCTTAGTGGTGTTACATGCTAACTCATGCTTTCCCAGGTAGCTGCCAAGACCATCTGATGCTTCAAGAGCAGCTGTGAATAATAGTTAAAACAAACAATAGAGAAAAATCAGGTATAGGTGGTAGATGAGGGTAGCAAGTAGTAGCACATTTGCTGAACAAGTCTTGGTGTGCTTCAGAGGCCCACAAAAATTCCATGAATTTCATATCAAAGACAAAAACTAATCAATTTACATCAGAGGCAAAGCCTGAACAGCCTAATCAAGGCAGACCCAACCCTGTACTCACCACCGATCTTTCTGAAGGTCCCTTGCCCAAGCGTGGTCAAGCTGGCAGCTTGAGTTCCTCTGCAATGAAATGGGATGGGGGTATTTTTAAAATCAGGTCTTCCCTGCAGGTTACATTTCATTCTCTAACCTTAGGCCTGCTGAGGAGCCAGGGGGTGCAGGGATCACAGCTTATTGCTCTTCTGTTGAACCCTGCAGCTGTGGTTTCTCAGTGGGGCCTTATAGCCAGACTACATTTTAATGCTTCATCCCTCCCTACTGGCTGTTATTGTGCGGTTTGTGGTTAATTCTCTAAACGCCTGTGAGAAGATTAATAGGTTTACTGCTAATGGGCTTCTGATTATAACCAAAGATCTGAAAAGACTTAGGGCCAGATTTTATAATACCCACTTGTGCAATCCAGAGACACCAGAGAGGGGAGTGGGCAAGCCGGGATGGTGGTCCTCTGCCTTGAGTTCCCTGTGTCCTTCTGCCTTCAAATATACATGTGCACAAGTCATGGCTACTCCAGATCTTTCTGCCAGCCTGTTTGTCTCCTAGCCTTTAATGCTCTTCAACCTTAAACAAAGCCAGGTTTGACCACACTGATGGTATCAGAGGAGGGGTCCCCATGGGCAGTCGGCATTTGTAACACGCACAGCTGGCTACTGCCAGTCATTATAAGCAGCATCTTTATATGTATCCATTATCCAAATACTTATAAAAGGCTGAACTTTGAGCAACTCTTTGTAAGTGTAAGTCAAACAGTCCTGTAGACAGTGGTGGCCCCAGACTTGTGTAGACAGAATTGCTGAAGAATCCCAGGAGACAGTGACAGCTGCAATAAGATATGTGGGGCTTGTATCAGTTTAGGATTAGTCTTCATCCTCCTTCATATTCAAATATAACCAGGAAAAAGAGCTCGCACCCTATTTCTGGGTAAGAGGAGTGAAAGTCTGCTTTGGCCCTCCTTTACATTTTCCTGCACAGAGCTACCACCCACAGAAGAGTGAGTCTGAGTCCGTGTTTGCTTTGCCTTGTGGTACCCACATGGCATGAGCAAATAGGACAAGGTAAATAGCAAGAATCAGACCATAAAGACGATATCTATTCCCATTGGCTATTGACTTAAATGCAAGGTCAGTGACTGATATCAACTGGTGAGTTGGTCCCTGATCTTCTTCATGTAGTATGCACAGATTAACTTCAGGAGCAGGCAAAATTACTTGTGAAGTTAGGTGTATTTTGTTGAGGAGTGCTGGCTGAAGAATAAGAAAATAAATAAATATTTATGTAAACACAAAATTGCTTTGTTTCGGGTTTGGATTTAAAAATCAGAAGAACATGCAGAGTCTGCATATAGTGAGAATTTTATAGGCTTCGCAGTCATCTCTAATCCAAGCTCTGAATGTTGTTTGGATAGGACTTCAGGCCAGGTCTCCCACGCCCAAGAATGCTATTTAATCCCTGGCTCAGCAGGAGGAAACCACTGGTGCATTCTCCTCACCATCTTCATAAATGGCAGCTGAAATCACAAAAGAAATGTCATTCTGTGTCAGTTGATAGGATTTGCCTTTCCTTTAATGTTTTGCATTTGGAGTTTTTTGATAAATCAAAGAGAACGAGCAGGACAACCTGAAAGGACAATTATTCAGGTTTCATTTCACTTAAACAAGCAGGTACAGGGAGGCACCAAGAGGTGTAAGAACAAGCTGGCAAGGAATAAACATGGTGAAAGGCTGCAGGGAACCAGAAGCAGGTCCAAGGGAAGAATTACCCCCTTGCATCCTGCTCACTCACTATCCCAGAACTTCTCTGTGGCAGGAATTCAGAGGATATCAGACATGGTTCCATGTAACAGCACTTAAGTTTTTCACCAAACATATCTTCATTATGGGTAGCTGTGCAGGGGTTGCAGGGGTTTTCCTCTTGCACACATAAATATTTTTGCAGCTTTTTTTGGATGACGAAACCTTGAAAGAACAGCCTGTCTGCAGTAGGTGTGCATGACCACAGGGTATTCAGAGTCATGAGCATTGATAGTAGTATTTATAAACCCAAAGTATCTATTTATTTTACAGCACATGCATCAATCACTCTTACTCCAACCCTTCATCTGGCATCACCAGTTTATTTTGTAATGTGTCCTGGGAGAAATACACTGAGGAAAGCATCCATTCATCACAGAGTAAAGCTGTTCCACCACTGCTGCTTTGCCAAGACCTTGCATGCCATGCCGCACCAGAAAGTAAGCTGGCGCTGTACCCACCACCTCCATCCCAGACCCTCCACCAAAAGAACAGAAAGAGAAATCTGATGGGAGTGGGGAAAAGGGATTTCTCTTGAGAAGGAGCATCTAAAGAGTTCAGGAAATGTTGCCCTGCGGTCTGTTAGCTTAACATCAGGATTTATTACCGAGTATTGGAGTGCAGCTTATTGCTAGCCCTAAGAAAGACACTGAAGATTGTAAGAAGATGACAATTACTTGGATGTGTCTCAATTAATTTATTGCTTTGCAGTCTGAAGGTTGGTGAGCCTACAAGCTGAGAAAATATGTGCAGCGCAGACCAATTGCTCTAACACTCACATAAGAAAGCAAAGCAAAACCATGACCCATGTGATGTCAATGGGAGGTTTTCAACTGACTCCAATGGAGCCAAGTTTTCACCCTAAATTTTCCATAAGGGAGGCCAGATTGTCCCCTTGATTTATGAAGCATGGGATTTTTACAACTTGATTGCCATTGTCTCTTGTTTTTCAACAATGCATTCAAAAGCTGAAGTGCACATCCATGGAACAAAAGGGGATATAAAAATGCATTTAAATAAAGTCAGTTTTCTAACAATGTAATGTGATGTTGACTGGGTTTGTTAATTCCACTTTGTGACCAATATCAATGCAAAGCAAACATCACTGGTTTTCACAGAAGAGTGCTGCAGTCATAGAAAAGAAGGATCATGGCATTGACCTCATGTTCAGGATAAACAAACTGACATGAACAAAGAAATTCCACTGTGTCTATCTCCAGTTAACTGTTTGTTTACCATGTTGGCCTTGCTAAATATACTTAAGAAGACAGTGGCTTTTAAGAGAAGGCATTCCAGTTAGTTTCTGCAGTTCTTCTGGCTTCCGCAAGTCCATCAAGGTCTCAAATTCAAGCGGATAGTAGTTTCATGTTTAAGATCTTACATTCTAGTTTTAATAAGCAATTGTCTTCTTTTCCTTCTTTAGATGTTTTTAGACTTAATGGAAATAGCACCAAAAATATGATCGCATAGATGTGAAGGATTAAAAATTAGGAATGGTAACAACACACAAGATCTTAATTTTTATGTCCAGTTTTAAGTTTTTCGGCTCAAAATGCAAATACATTAGGTCACCAAGGCCAAGCACACAAATTATCCTTGAGTTCAGGGAACTCAGAGTTACTTTGTGGTATGTTAGTGCTTTTACTTTCAATGTTATCATCAGTTGGCATGAGGCTGAAAGACGCCATTTAGGGCAGGGTCTTATAGAGTTTGATAGTTTGCTTACCATAGAATGGAGTGAAATGACAAGGATAAGGAAAAAAAACATACAGCAAGGCACTGGGGGTATTATATACAATGTATGGTAAGTGCTAGGTTATGTGCTTAGGAACAAAGAAGGCAGGCAGTCTTGAGAGGATGTGGAAACATATATTTGGGCTCAGTGGTCCAAAGTTAATAAGAGCATTGAGTGCATGAACAAGGAAACACTGAATAGGAGAGGAGATTAAGGTAATTTTACCTCCCTATACAGTATGAAGCTGACTAATAGGAGAATCTTGCACAATTGTAAAATAACACTTAAAAAAACCCCTAAGAAACACAAAATCAATACTAGAGCTGAAACAAGTAGAGTATTTTCCAGACAGAAACATAATAAATACAGCTTATCTTATCAGAAACCAACTGAAGCAAATAAACAAGAAAGAATCTGATGAAGGAAGGAAAACAGGCAGTGCTCACAGGCTCTTTAATTCAGTGCAGAAAGCACAGTGAAGCCAGAATGATGAAAAAGGTACAACCTATTCAGACGAAAACTGAGCACATACCTTTCCTTACTTCATCCAAGAGGGACCATCCATCAGAGGCACTTCCAACAGATATCATAAGTATCCACCTCTCCCTGCATCAACTTAAGTTTAGCTGCCTTACAGAAAAGCACTTAAAAATAAAACAAAGTTAATGGAGCACAACACAGGTATAACTAGATGAAATGTAATGGTCTGTGATGTGCAGAATGTCAAACTAGATGATCTAGTGGTCCCTTCTGGCCCTAAATTTCATAAATCTTTTCTCACAAGCTGCCCTAGTGAGCTAGCTCCCTCTTTGGACTGGAGTTGCTTCTGTGTTTTCCACTCCAATTTTACTGCAATGGCAGCATCCAGGAGAATTTCAGGGCCGGGTGAAATGCAGGTGGCTGTGAAAAAAAAAGATTCATACCTGGCATCCCACGTGTGTCAGGAGCTGCACAATGCAGCAATGCACAGGATTTTGGCTTTTTGGCTTTTGGTTTGTTTGTTTCTGGAGATTTCAGTGTCCTTGCTTGCATATCCCCTAAAAAGTGCATCTATCAAAGGATCTTATTTTCTACAGTCACTGTTAGCAAACCTGCTGAGCTAATACCCACATCTGTCAGGCCACATGTACCCTGAGTGTGGCATTGCTTCTGCTCCATGCTGAATGGCCACAAGACTCTGTTGAAACCGTATAGAACTATGCACTAAAAATGAATATTTTGTGTAGAAGAATGCTCAGCCCGAAGGCATTTTCTTTCATTTGCAAAACAATCTTCTAGTTTGGTTCATTAGGTGACAAATCCTTGCTTCAGAGTCTTTTTGCAATGGCGAAAATGCCTTTCTTCTTCATCCTGACCAGCTCTCCTATATATTAGTATTTCCATGTAGAGTTGATTGACTTGTTAAAAGGTTCAGTTTCTGCAGGCATCACAACAAAGACAGACATCCATCAAGTTTGTTAGAAATTAGCTATCTCCTTTCATTCAAATTTAATCACAAGTGAAGTTTAACTTGCATTTGTGAAGGATGAGGCTTTCTGATATGGCTTTATGGCTACAAAAACACATAATGATTTTGATATTGGAGCCAAAAGGACATCATCAGACAGGAAGAAAATTGTCTCCTTCATAATATTTAAAATAATTTCTAACCCAAGTGCCTTGAATTGATGCTTTCCCAGCTCTTGAAGGGCATACTAAATTGTCTAATGTATTGGAAATTATATCTCAATGTAACCAGCAAAAGCACTAGTTGATTTTATTTCCAGATGAGACCTTGAAATTCTGCCCTATTGTTCAGATATCTTTGTTACGCTTTCATCCTTTTAATTATTTAACACTATTATCCTTTCCTGCTCTCCATGTGAGTAAGTAGGTGACTTCAAAATCAGTCTGATACAGCTTGCAGACTATGAAAGTCACTGCTAGCCTGTAGTACCTATAACTGTAGAAATTCATATATGCAGACATATTTTCTCATATAATATAGCTGATCATTTATCTTTCACTTAAAAAAAGATTGACTAGGTACTTTACCCTTCACGTGCCATTACATTAAATACATGCTAAAAAATACATAGTTCTGACTTTATGTGACATATCACAAGTTCCAAAATGCTTTTATGTATAAAATGTAACCACAATACCATCTTTAAATACTGTTTTCATTACTAATGTCTCATTTGATTTGAGGCTTGACTTCAGGCTATTCAGCTAGTTGCAAATACTCCTGTGGACTTCCTTGAGCTTTGGACTAATCAACACAATTTAATGCAAGCAAGAAAGGTGGATCAGTTTTGGCATACACTCTGCACCATACTAGAGTGAAACAAGACTTAAATCTATTTTTGTGCTGTTTTTACCTCCCTACAGTATGAAAACATGTATGAAAGAAAGTAAAACTGTGTTAGTTGTCTCCAAGTGTTTTTGGAAACTTTGAATGGTGTGCCATGGCAATTGAGTTGCACCATAAAATGTTGACAAGCTTTTCAACAGAAGAAAGAAAACCTTCCTTAAAAGCATCCTTTGCCAACAACTAATATAATTTGAAAAAAAAATCTAATCAGAGCCTTGCACCACATTTCAGAAGCTGTCGATACTTTGAATTAATATTCAAATCCTTTTAAAAATCATAGTCCTGCACATGGATTCAGAGGTATGGACTTTTGTTCCTGAGCAAAAGAGGGTGAAATTAACTGGATTACCATTACTAGTTCTTCTTTCAATCAAGTTGAACTATTTTGCAAAAAAATTAGGCAAGGAAGAAACTTGTTTGGTTGTGAATTATGCTTCTGGAAATAGTAAGCATCTCTACAAAATCTGTTAATAGGTTATTTTCAAGTAAATGACACCAAATCAACTGGAAATTTTACCTGGTCTCTTTTGTGGATTTAATTACTTTCATATGTATTTTCTTTTCAGTGCTTCTAGGAATTTCATAGGGTCGTGCAATGGTTTGACTTGGAAAGGACCCTAACGAGGAATGAAGCACCTTCCCTATGAGGATAGGCTGAGAGAGTTGGAGTTGTTCAACCTAGCAAGAGAAGTCTTTGAAGAGATCTTATAATAACCTTCTAGTACCTAAAGGGGACCTACAAAGAAGTTGGAGAGGGACTATTCATAAATCTTGTAGTGATAGGACTAGGGACAATTGGCAGAAACTGGAGAGAGCCACATTTAGACTAGACCTAAGGAAGAATTTCTTCATCATGAAAGTGGTGAGGCACTGGAACAGGCTGCCCAGGGAGGCTGTAGATGCCCAATCCCTGGAAGTGTTCAAGGTTGGATGTGGCCTTGGGCAGCCTGATCTAGTGGGAGGTGTCCCTGCCCATGGCAGGGGGGTTGAAACTAGATGATCTTTAAGGTCCCTTCCAACCCAAACCATTCTATGATTCTATGATGCTATGATTCTACGATTCTACGATTCTATGATTCTATGATTCTATGATTCTATGATTCTATGTTTCTATAAATATCACCCAGTTCCAACTCCCCTGCTATGGGCGGGGATATATTCCACTGGATCAGATTGCTAATAGCCTCATCCAGCCTGATTTTTAACACCTCCGGGGATAGGGCATCCATGACTTCTCTGGGCAACTTATTGCAGTGCCTCACTGCCCTCACAGCAAAAAATTTTTTCCTAATATCTAGCCTAAATTTCCCCTCTTTCAGCTTCAAACCATTACCCCACTTCCGGTCACTGCATTCCCTGATAAAGAGCCCCTCCCCATCTTTCCTGTAGACACCCTTTAAGTACTGGAAGGACGCTACAAGGTCTCCCCAGAAAATCTGCAATTATTGCAAAGGAATAATTGTATGCTCAGAATAACTTTGCTGTTTTTCCTAAATCTACTTTCCATTAACAATGTTTCTTTCCGTCTGCTCTATACAGAGACATTTCTGACTGACATAAAGCAGATGAACTCAGCTGGCTCTTCTATATCCCTAGGAGCAAACAAAAAACAAAAGGCTGAAATAGAGAAAAAAAAAAGATTTAAAATCGTCTCAAAACAAAATTAAGCTCTTGGCAAGAATTTATGTAATGTGTCTAGTGAAGACCTCTGAAGATTACCAATTGAACCTTGCTGCTTCATCTAATCTAGTATTCACCCTTGTCTTTCTGGTGAGGTTTTTTTCAGCTTTTGTAAACAAAGCATTGAGATTTTAATGAGATCTACTGTCCTCTTGAAGGTGATTTCTCAGACTATTGCAGCCTTGGTGTTAATTAGAGGGAGCTAACAGATGAAGATTAAAATACAGTTACCACTCTGAAAATGCAGTTTTCTCAGTGTTCCAATTTTTTCTGTAGGAAATTTTCAGTTGCTGCAGCTGCAACTAGTGTTTTCTCCTCAGTTCAGTTTTCATTTCGTTTTCTTCTACACTATTTCCAATAATGTTCTAACCTATCATTTTGATGACTTCTGAATGACATCTAAGAAAAATTAATTATCATGACGACATTTTAAAATGTGCTCTTTTTTTCCCCCCTTACTTTTCACCTCCCTTGTCCTCATTTACTTGTGCAAAGCAGCATTTGAAACCCTAGGCCACTTCTGAGCTGGGCAAAAGATAAAATTGGCAGGAAAGGCTGTAGACAATTTTGTAATTACTTTGAAAACGGATGCTCAAAAAGATGCAGTACGCTTTGAGAGTCAGTATACTAACTGGTTCCAGATGTTTGCATTGTACTGCTTTCTAAGCATAGGTGTGCAGCTGTGTGTGATATCCTTGTTTCCCTGCTCCTATGGATGTTATTCTGCCTCTATATCAATCTGTCCTTCTTTTCTCATGATAATTAGGAAAGATCAATCCACACATATGGCAGAACAGATGATAGCATCCTAACCACAGGAATAAGTATAGAAGAGTTTAAAGAAAGCATTAGTTTAAACTAGTATGTGAAATGTGAAAGTAATGATGAGCTGTCCTGCTCATAGCTTCAGAGGCATGTCTCCATTTTTCTGTTTTAGGTACTGTGGATACAGGCATTTAAAAAGGCTGTTAATTTCAGTTATTAAATAATTTTACTCCAAAAATTACGGGCTGGTAACTTGTTAATGATTGCTACAGCCAGTATCACATCCTGCAGCATTTCTGCATGGAGCTCTGCTTATTTGAAAAGGAGTCAATGCTCACATGCTTCTGATAAAGTATAGCTTCCCAAGCTCAAGCAAGAACGAATTCATTGTCTGCCACATATGATGCAGGGGGCATGCAATGTATCTTCAGTGCACAGCATAAGGAGACTCATAGCACAATTATCTTCCTATTCAGAGTGTTATCACTGCATAAATAGCTTAACAGGGTGAAGTGTTTTAGTTTTTTGTTTGTGGTTTTTGTGGGCTTTTTTAAATAGGGAATATATAAGATGGTTATTTTACACCTGTGTCAGGCTGCTACTCTTAGTGCTATCTACAAATACATTTGATCCCTTGTCACCTTGAACACAAGTGACCTGCACAGTTTTAAATGTACTGCAGCTTCCTGGTCACTTAAGACAATGTAGTGCCTTTTCACAGAAACCTGATTCCTGACATTAGAAGCAGTTTTTTTCTCAGGCTGCTAAGGTTTCTCACCTTTTCTGCCTGATTCGCTCTGTACATCCTGCTGAGATATACCTCCCCGACCTCAGATCTTAACATAAGCAGAGAAGCAAAAGGGCAGATTAGAAGAACAGAAGACCCTAAAAGCATCAAGAATAAGAAGTGCTTTCACTCAGTCTTGTTTCTGGAAAGAAACAAACATCAGGCTACAGTAAACCTCAGATTCCACCTTCCTTAGAAAGAAGCTACACATTTTGCAGAACGTCCTAAAGGCATTTACAATGCATTTGTGTCAAAAAAATCCTTTAGATGATTTCTTGTAAAGAGGTGATTTTAAAATGTTCTTCAGTGGCTTAAGACCCACTTGCTCTCACCCACTTCTGCTATTTATGAATTACATATCCCCAATAAGAATTCAAGGATCCACTGCAGACTAAAATCTTTGCTCATTTATAAATTGTTTCTTTCTAATGCATCATACCCAGCAAAGTAGGAGCCATTCTCAATGTAAACCTCTGCAGAAATCTCTCATTCAAAGAACTTCTTCAGAAAAAACTGTAAAGTAGCTGTTATTCATTACAATTCATTTTAATTTTTAAATATAATTATGACTATTCTGTGTACTTGCTATGGTTTGTACTACATGGCAGAAACACCCAGCCACAAAACAGCAGCAGATTTTGTGCTTTTTTTTTAAGTTTTGCTCCTTTTCTTTCTTAATAATCTAGATCATTAATTATTTAATAATTTTAAAGATAAATTTACTTTGGAATTAATATCTTAAATATTTCTTTCTATCCCAAACTGATCAGCTTTCAGGAAAAGACCATGTTTTGTTTATTCTGATTTAGAGATAGACATACAGTGGCATACAATACACTTGAATAAATATGTAAGCATTTAAAAGAGGCTTTAGTTTTAGTTAAAATGTCAAATGTAGAGACAATAATGAACTGTACTGCTCATTGCTTTGGAGAAATGTCACTGTTTTCCCATTTTCCATACTATGTAGACAGGTATTAAATATACAGTCTATTGGCAACCAGCCCACACATAGTTTACAGCTAGAAAAGCTCTGGGACATGTTGAGCTTGCTATATAATAAGTCTGGGGTGATACTGACAGTACCACCTGGATCAGAGACCATTTCCTGCTCTCTGAAGCCTGGGAGGTTCAGGGAACCACAGCCAAGCAGCACTGGGATCTGAATGGAGATCATACAATGTCCAGCTTTATTTTCCCCTGAGTTTTAATAGGGTAACTATCCACTTAATGTCACTAACATCTGAGGACTTCAACCTGTTGCAACAAATACTTCACTGAATTTTTTTAAGCCACTTGGGGGATGAGAGTTGAGCATCTTTGTAATCTCAGGCAAAATGACTAGAAGATAACTCAAAAGTGTATGAGAACAATTTTTCTCTTCCATTACTTTGTTCCATTTGTGTACAATTGTTGGCAATTTGCATATTGCTACAGTTGTTTTCACTAGAGATTCCAGTGACTTCTAAGAACCTTTCTTATTAGAAAAACAGGTAGAAAATAAGAAAACAGTTCTATGATGTTTTTTTTTAAATTTAAAGAAAGTTCATGAGTGAGAGAAAAGTAAAAACATGGACTCTGTTTCAATGAGGCTGCATATTTCCAGTTTCTGAGAACATTTCATTCTCAATTGAGTTTGCTTGAATATAGAGGCATTGTTTTCTAATTATTCAACCTGAAATTTCATTGTCAGTTTTCTTTGGTTCATTATCAAAAATACACATTTTTAATAAAAATATAATTCCACTTCAGAAACAATATAATCTGATACCAATTATATTAAATAATATTGTTAGTATTGCAACTAATACTTCATAATTCATGTGAAACTCCTATGGTCAGAAACTGTACTGCTAAAAGCCATGGCTGTATTCATCCCAACCCCTCTTTCTTAGAAATAATGAGGTGAGCGTGGTTGTACCTTGACAGATCAAAGGAACCCCCTCCCAGGAGCCACTTGTAGCAGGTACCTGGAGAAGGATGCAAGGACAGGAGAAACACACAAATATCCTGAATCTTTTCCCAGCCTAATGTGTGTTGTAATGACATCGTTTTTGATGTGATACTTTTTAAAGTTTATTCAGTGGATTTTTCATTGAATTAATTTGTCCAGCAACCTTTGATCATGCTTTTATTCCTGGTACTCACAAGAACCTTTAGCCATGATATGTAGCTAAACTGTAGATGTGGAAGGGTGTCTGGATATCTCCTCTTGCAACAAAAATATCTTCCTATTTCTTTTTCATGGCTCTCAGTACTTGTATCTGAAAAAAAAAAAGAAAAAAAAGGATGAATAATCATGCTGTATTCACCTTTGCTGTGCCACTCAGGATTTGACAGTATTTTAGTGTTACTTCATAGAGTGATAGAACTATTTAGGTTGGGGAAGACATTTTAAGATCATGAAGTCCTGTCATAAACCTAATGCTGCAAAGTCCGCCACTAAACCATGTCCTTAATCAACACACCTATGTGTCTTTTAAATACCTCCAGGGATGGAGACTCAACCACTGCCCTGGGCAGCCTGTTCCAGTTCTTGACAACCCTTTCAGTGAAGTAATACTTCCTAATATCCATTCTAAACCTCCCCTGGTACAACCTGAGGCTATTTCCTCTCCTTTTATCACTTGCTACTTGGGAGAAGAGACCAACATCCACCTTGCTACAGCTTCCTTTCAGGTAGTTGTAGAGAGTGATATGGTCTGTGCTCAGCCTCCTTTTCTCCAGGCTAAACAACCCCAGTTCCCTCAGCCACTCTTCATAACCCTTGTGCCTCAGACCCTTCACTAGCGTCGTTGCCCTTCTTTGTACACTCTCCAGCACTTCAATGCCCTTCATGTTTTGAAGGGCCCAAAACTGAACACAGTATTTTAAGGTGTAGCCTCAACAGTGCCCAATATAGGGGGCCAACCTGTTCCCTATTTCTGCTGGCCACATAATTTCTGATACAAGGCAGGATGCTGCTGGCCTTCTTAATCACCTGGACATGCTGTTGGCTCTTATTCAGCAGTCAACCTCCTCAAAGTCTGAAGACTTAGGATTGTCCTATTTAGGATGTTGCAGAGGCATTTCTTGCACGAGAGCTGCTGCCATAACCTTGATTTTCTTTGTGGCCTTTTGAATTTTCTACAGTGCTGTTTGAGATATAGGCAGCATTTAAGAAGTAAAGATTTACTCAGGGACGGAAAGATATTTTCTCTTCATTCTCCATTCTTTTCATATTAATTCCTCCCTATGTTGGTGCTAACATGGCTGATTAACTGAGCAACAAAATGATTATTATCTGAGATTTAGAAAGACATACTTTTATGTCCAGGATGTTGCAGTGTTTCTGTTTAGCAGAAGCCTTATTGGGAGCTTGTTGACACCATAGGGTATATTCACAGTACTAGGGGCAAGAGCTCCCTGAAATTAACAGGAAGCATTCCACCGACTTAAACGAAAGCTCTACCAAGCCCTAGAGCACTGCCTGACCACCATTTAACCACAATAAACACCGGAGGATATTTCACTTTTCTTGAAGACTAAGCATACTCTATAAACTTCCACTGATAGAGTAAAAAAAAAGTTATTCTACAACCAAATAGCCCTGCAGGCAGTTTTACTTCTTGAATACCAGATTCTCTCTCATCCTATACTGTTTTTACCAAGTCACTTACAGGAGAAGTGGGGGAAAGCCAATCACGTCCACATTGTTGTTCTTCTTTATGACCAATATACCTTAAAATATTTTTTTTAAAAAAATCTGAAAGTGTGAAAACTTCACACAGTGTATGGTCCTGTGTATTTTATCTTTCCATCTCCCTTCTCTCTCCCACACTTCCCTGGCCTTGCTTGTTTTCTTTTCCAGAGAACTACTGAGTGACACCCATTGAGATGTATAGGTACTCCTCACAGTGCTCGCTCATCCCAAGTCCCCAGAAGTGTTTGCTGCTTGGAGCTTTCTCCCATGCCCTCCCTATCTCCACTATCAGAGCTTTTCCAGATTTCAGAAAGACTGCAGAAAGTACAGAACAGAAGTTTGAAAAAGCAGTGATTGGGGAAAAAAGAAAAGCAACCAACAGTTATGCATGCCTATATATCTGTTTATAAAGAAAGAGAGATAAAGTAACAATTACATTTTAAAAAGAGATTTCTTGTAGAAATATATGTATGTTTTTAGGAATATTAGTTCTGAAGAAAATCTATATCTCAACAGAGAAATGTGACTGAATAACTAGCCATTTTTTTTTCTGGACTGCTTTTTTTTTGTATGAGGACTTTTACCAGGAATGTAATTAAAAACATTAAATTGCCTTTAAGAATTGGACAGTCTGAAACAAAGAACAAAAAAAGAGTCTGTCACTAGTAAGTTCAAATCATGTTATGAAATGTTATAAAGGTAAAATAAATTCTTCGGTCTCCATCTGTGTGTGCATGCAGTTTAAAGAATCCATTTGTGGCTTGTTGAACATTGTTCTGGTTTTTCCTAGGGTATGCCTGTGTTTTGTTTTATCTCATATAGCTACTATATTTTTTTATGCATTGAATGGAAGCAACTCAATTTTTCCCTGAATTAATGCACTTATTAACATCAGCAAGTTAAAAGAAATATTGTCTTGATGTTGAGGCTCAATGTAGCAGCATCATTAATACTTTTTTTCACATATTATTTTATTTAAAATCTTGTTTATTGTTTGTTGGGGGTTTTTTGTATTGAATATCATGACTATTTTCAGCAGTTCAGCAATGTAATTACCAAACTCCAGTCCTAGCTTCATAAGCTGTTGTAATAATCGAAGGAATAAGTGAATGAGAAGACAATCTTTTCCCTAAAATAATGCACTGGTAGGTGTCAGTGAAGATACAAAAGGCAGAGGTTCTCATGGTATTGGCTCACAGACCTCGTCCAGTGGCACCATATTCAACTGTAAATACTGTTCACTGTGAATGTAAGAGAAAGACCTGGTTTCAAAAATACTGTCAAGGAAATAGCCCTGTCTTCAGGATGACAAATTTATATGGGTGCATTTTAGCATCAGTGTAATGGTTACTTAAATGAGAAATGAGGAAATTAATAGAAAATTTCACAGAGTCAAGTCACAGAATCATTAGGTTGGACAGGACCTCCAGGATCATTGAGTCCAACCATTCCCATCAACCTCTAAACTACGCCCCTCAGCGCCTCATCCACCCGTTTTTTAAACACCTCCAGGGACGGTGATTGAACCACCTCCCTGGGAAACCTGTTCAAGTGCCCAATGACCCTTTCTATAAAATTTTTTTTTCTGAGCCTCCCTGGTGGAGCTTGAGGCCATTCCTTCTTGTCCTTTGCCCTGTCACTTCAGAGAAGAGACCAGCTCCCTCTTCTCTACAACCTCCTTTCAGGTAGTTGTAGAGAGCAATGAGGTCTCCCCTAGGCCTTCTCTTCTCCAGGCTAAACAACCCCAGCTCTCTCGGCCGTTCCTCATAAGGCCTGTTCTCCAGCCCCCTCACCAGCTTTGTTGCTCTTCTCTGGACTCACTTCAGAGCCTCAACATCCTTCTTGTGGGGAGGGGTGCAGAACTGAACACAGGATTCGAGGAGCGTTCTCACCAGTGCTGAGTACAGAGGGAGAATAACCTCCCTGGACCTGCTGGCCACACCATTTCTGATCTAAGCTGAGATGCCATTGGCCTTTTTGGCCACCTGGGCACACTGCTGGCTCATGTTCAGTCACTGTCAACCAACACCTCCAGGGTCCTTCTACTCTGAGCAGCTCTTTAGCCACTCTTCTAGTCTGTAGCACTGCATAGGGTTGTTGTGTCCCAAGTTTGGCCTTGTTAAACGTCATGCCATTGGTCTCAGCCCAGTGGTCCAGACTGTTCAGATCCTTTTGAAGAGCCTCCCTGCCCTGCAGCAGATCTGTCACACTGTTCATTTGTTGAACAATGCCCCTACACTCATTCAACCAAATAATTCAGACTGGCGCTGGAGTTCCTGAACATAAGTTTGCATCTTTCAAGTCTCACCCATTGCATCAAAAGAAGTTTTACCACTTATTTCTAGAGGGAGTGAAAAGTTTCCTGTAATTATTCATTACAAATCTTCCATCATCCACAGCCTGCTAGAACAGCAAACCACTGAACCAGAAAACCAGTTTATTAGGCCTTCTAAAAGTGTCAAGGCATGATAGATAGTCTTATTTAAAAAAATAAATAAATAATAATTTAAAAATTATAATGCTCAACTAAGCAAAGAAACATAATAGTTTGGTCTGGACTGCTTTGAGAAGAGTGCTTTTAATGGAAAGGCCGCAGGGCATCAGAGACAATTGAGCAGGATACAGGGGCTCCCCACCACAGTGTATCAAGGCTGGAAGATACACTGGGTCGTGTACTCCAGCTTGAGGTAGCTGTGTAAAACAGTTATTCCCTCGCTCCAGGAGATATCCAAAAGATGTTCATTTTCTGTGAGTTTTTCCTGTCAGCCTGGCATGTCTATGGCATGTGCAGCCCAAATCAGGAAGGCTGTGGTGGGAAACATGTCACAGCCAAGGTTTCACACCTGCATAAATATAGGTAGTGTTCTAGTTGCCTTTGAATGCCTCCCATCCTGGGAAGGAGAAGCTGGCTGAGCTCCACCTGCCTGGATTACAACTGTGTGTTCTCGCCTGCCGAGATCTTTGCCTCAGCCTGCATTGACTGAGTGTATCAACCATGACCTCCTGCAAAATAAAACACTGCTTTATCAAAACCTCATATGAGTCTACATTTGTATGAGAGTATGGGCCTGATCCAGCACCCAGTATGGTGAGGGGGAGATAGATCAGCCACCGTGAAGAGCAACCTTGTTAGTGGCTCTAATTTAGCAGCTGGAACTCTATCTTTTTAATCACTATGAAGTTCTGCTCTTTCCTTCCCAAGTACAGAGCATTTCCTATTTGAAGAATTGCTTTCCCATAATTAAATGAAAAAGAGTTAGTTGCAGTCCTTTGCACAAATTACTACCCAGTGAATGCAGAATAATGCATTGTTAGAAGTACTTTATTCTATTTATTCTACAGGTATTGATGTGTGTTTGGTTCGTTCTATTTTAGAGACACTGCCATGGCAACTTGTCTCTCTTGACAAAGGCTTTATGTCAGGGCAGAAGTGGAAAATGCAGAAACTGAACTTCAGGTAGCTAGTCAGATGAGAACTGCTAGCATTAGTCTCACCAAAGCATCACTAGAAAACAAGTTGGTGTGTCCATCTCACGCTGAGAGTCCCACTCACTGGGGAACTGCCAACTGCAGGGTGAGAACGGAGGCAAGGTGGCAGTCAGCAGTATCTTTTTAAGGTAAAACACAACAAAACTGTGCTGTGTTGGTTTCCAAGATGCCAGCTGCCCATATAGATTTAATCACTGGCGTGTTTTTAAAGAGAAAATAACAGCATGGAAGGGTTACCTTACTCTGACAGTGTTATGCAGTGGCATCAGTAACACGGCTGATAACCAAACAGCTGGAAAGATGAATGTAACACCTGGTGCACTTTGCTGATTTTCAGTACTACTATTGTTCTCAATTTCTGTGTAAGAGCTTTGATATCATTTCAATGTACTGCTACCAACTGACAGTTCGGGGATTTTGGGGGCTGTCTTTATCTTCCTTTCTTAGCCAGGCATGAATCCCCTCCAAAGTCCTTTCTCTTCACATCCTCTCCACTGAGCACCCCTGGTTTTGACCTCAGAAAGACAAAACAGCATGGTCTGATCCTTGGATAGGGTCCCAGGAGACATCCCTGTTGCTCATGGCACAGCCCGTGCTCTCTGTTGGTTTAGGTTTCACAGCCCCTCTATGCAGTGATATGCTGCTAATCACAATGAGACCCAGGTTGGGCATGTTGATGCCACAGACTTGAAATCAAGAACTTTTGTGACTGTTGGTTGTGTTTCTAACTTTCTAAATAAAAGTTGACAAAAACAGCTGGCAGCTGAATTTGTCTCGTGTAACATTCTGGCTGATAAAGTCATCTTTGAATCCTGTCCTCAGTCACATTCACAAGCAGTTGCTTTACAGCAAATCTAATCTGAAAAGAACCACTAAGTAATATATGTGACAGAACAATAGGATTTTGCACAACTTAAGAAAACAGCGTGACCTGCAGTTGATATTGCTAACTTCACCAATACCTACTTGGTTGCCTAGCATGGATGTCAGTGAGCCAAAAAAAGCTTGGAAACAGCTTGCAGAATGCCTAGATCTTGCCAGAGTGATTAGTTCCCCACTGGTTAAAAAAACCTAATGTTTATTGCCAATAGGTGATATTTTAACCAAGCAAAGTGCCTATTTATTTAGTGGCCTCTCTGTTATCAGAGGCATCATGTTTACTCTCCATCTGCTTTTCCTCATCCAAGCCTCTTTAAAGTCTGGGTTACTAAAAATGACTAGTGCTAATGGCATTTGTCAAAGTAATTGTCCAAATAAAAAAGTAGTGCAAAAAAAGAACCAACATAAGAGGAAAGAGATGACCTGAGTTTACCATGGAATGTTTGCAGAGACTTTTTTCTTGTGTAACAGCTAAGAAGAACCAGAAGACAAAAAGTCTCTTAGCTGAAAAGTTCATGTTTGGGGGCAAGGAGGGAGAGGGGAGCAGGAAATATGAGATCAATGTGTTCGTCTTATTTTGCCTTCTGAAGACTTGCCATTCCTCACTGTCATTTTTCTTGAAACATTAATTATAGGAGCTGGAGATGTCTGCAGTGCTCTTAATAGGCTAACTTAAGAGCTGAAAAAGAATCACCCAATGAATAAAAAGCCAGTTTTAGAAATAGTGATCAGATTCAGCAAAATCAATGCAACACTAGTGGCTCATGTGAGGAATTCCGACTGCACCTCTGCCTGCCCTGCACTGTCCTGGCCAGGGCACCTGGCAGTGGATTGTTCACATGCCTGTGTGCTGGCTCCAAAATCTGACCTCAGTAAGAGTGCTGGGAACGTGTGGGATTGAGCAGGGTGTGCCCAGAGCTGGCAGTGTCAAGGCACATGGCTGCAAGCACTGCTGATGCTGTCCATGGGGGTCACCTATATGAGACAGATGAGTGAAAGGTGATGTGACTGCATGTGCCTCTAAGGACTGCTTAAATAGTCTCTGGGAGAAGATATATCAGTTCTCCCTTTGTCAGCAGATTTAATACCTGCAATAAAACCAGGAAAGGTATTTGGGTGTTTTAATCTCAAGATCATTGAAACTAAAAAACTACACCACTGGGTGTAATAAATTATTATCTGCCATGCCTAAAAGAAGCTAGACAGTGCCTTGTGGAGAGAAGGTGAGTGGCTGGGGCCAAGGAAGCTTGTCCCTTCCCGGTACAGAGCTGGGACCCAACCAGATCTCTGCCACCAGACTCCTGGTTGAAGGCAAGACAAGCAGCTGCACAGGGCACACAAAAATCATCCAAGACCAAGCTCCAAGGACAAGCCAAGTACCCTGGCCATTGGGCCCACCCAAACCAGAGATTTTGCTAGCAAGGAAATGCACCATCATCTGGGCAGTATCAGAGCACAGAAATTAAAGGACACTTACAGGTATGAAAACCAAATGGCAAAGAATCATCTGCTTCAAGGGCAAAGCTGACCACCTCTGCCAAATTTGAAGTCTCTGCCCTGGTAGTGTATGCTGGGGAAGAAAAAATTTTCAATTTAAATGTTATCCAGGACCAGGGCTGGTAGCACCGGCTAGAAGGGTATGCAGAAAAGTGCTCTAGAAATGAGATGATTTTACCTTCGATCAGCTATCACAAACAAATTTTAAATTGGTTTCAGACTGTGAACAAGGAGGTGCTGAATATCTCTTGAACTCTTGTTGCAGTCCAAGCTTTCCAGAAGAGGAGTTGAGTTACACCAAGCAGAGGCCTGCCGTAGAAGTTCCCTGTATCAATATTCCCATTCTCAGTAATCATAATCACCAGTAAATTACTTATTCATTTCCAATAGTTTCTAATTAGGCTAGCTGGCAAACTCATATTAATTGATACTGGAGACGGTTCTGCCCATGCTGTGACACAATGAACAGCAGTATCAGTTTTTATGTATTTAAATATTTTCAGGGGAAAAAAATGCAAAAATTGGGATAATAGAGTGGCAAATCTGGACTTCCCATGAGACAAGCATCATTTTATCATAAAAAACCACTGCTATGCCTAGAAACATCATCTTCTGTACTGGAAGTCCTCAAAATATGTGTAATTTGTCAAATGTCTGTTTCATCTGTCTTTAAGCTCAGACACTGGGACAGCAAAAATGCATGTCCAATATTTACATCACATTTTAAAAAAGAGTTTGCTCACTTACTGTCTGATCTTCTCCCACCCATCTCTTCTTATCTTGCATGCCATTTAATACAGAATCCAGACAGAAAGAGCATAAGCTCTTCTGTTCTGAGCATCCTTATCAATACCTGGTCTAGACTGAGTTTTAGCTCAAGCTGTGATAATTTTTAACAGTACTTTTTTTGCATGATGTGACTATCAGCCCAAGAAAGTAAAGCAATAATTTTTCCACACCTCACTTGTTCTGCTTATGGTCTTTTTTATTAGCATTCTTCATTGTGTGGCTGACAAAAATCTTCAACGCTCAAAAGGTAGGATTTGCTGAAGGAATCCTGTGTATTGTGCAGATCAAACCATCCTCAAGATGTCAAAGTACAGGGCTCTTAGGTTAAAATTGAGTTGGGTGATTCTTCAGGTGGTTATTCAAATATTTTTCTTTCTTGCATGAAGACTTGCATATCAGAACCTATGGTTTATGATAGGTAGTAACACACTGCTTTGGTAAGCGAACCTGTAAGCTGGTTTAGTAAGGTCTGCCTGACCCTGCTGTAATGACATTCAAGATTATTTTTTGCCCTGTCTACATTCATCATACTTTTGTGTAGCAAAAACTTTCTCACTGATTTAAAAAGAAGTCATTACATCCTTTAAAAAATACTAATGGGAGTAATCAATAGTACGGCGAACAACTTTTAAAATAAAAGTAATAAAGATGATTGATTTTCCAGTTATATGAAGTAGTTAGCATAAACATTTCATCATTAAATGAACTGCAGAAGTTTGTAGAGGCTCAGTAGAAGTCGGTGCAGTACTTGTGTTACATATTCCCTGTTGGTCTGTTAGGTATTTCACAGTTCCATGTGGATTTTATGTAGAAGGCAGGTGCAGGAGGAGCTGACAGGTCTTCAGCTTCTGTGAGGCTATGTAAGGCTGTTACTGAGCAGCAAATGGGGGGATGCTCAACTGGTTGTGCATCTTGCAACACAAACTAGTAGCCTTAAACAAGCTACTGAGTCTGGCATGTTTTGGAGCATCAGGAAGCTCATTAACTTCACTAGAGTGTTTTCTGCAAGATCTATGTACATCCTAAACTCACACTTTTACCTTCACAGCTGCAGTGAACAACAGGCAATAAAAATGGCACCAATTATGACTTTTAGGTTGAGCCTCTGCTCTGTGACATGTACGTTGTGGGGCCGCGTATGCCCAGCTAGGAAAGAAAAAAAACCCACCAAAAGCCCCTTCCTCCCCCTACCAGAGATGAGCAAGGGTGTCAATGTATCAACATCTACTGCCTGCCCTATCCCAGTGGTCCATCTAAGAATGCTGAGGTGAGCTGGGAGGGAGCTATGGGACACGGTGGATAAGCTGGAGGGCTGCTGGAAAGAGGAAGTTCTAACTGCGGTCTTAAAAGGGCTGGGCTGCACAGGAGAGGAAGAACCACCTGGGCCGTTGAAATGCTGCAAAAAAAGAGTTTAGTCCTGAGGATCTCCATGTACCCTGCTGGCTCATCTGTCTTCCTGTTTCGTGATGCATAGCAGCCATGACAATTGGCAACGTCCAGTCCTGCCACTGCTATGTACCACAGCCTTAAAAATCCTTGGTGAAAGGGAATGGTGGGGAGGGTGTGTGGGGTGTCCTTTTGTTGCTGCTGGGACTACAGGGTGATGCTTATACAAGCTCGACACTAGGAATTTCTGCAGCTTTCACTGCTGCCGAACAACACTTCATTTCAATGAATTGTCTGCAGCGAGGGGTTTCATTTCAGGATGGTAACACAATCCATCAAGTCTGGAAGGCATCCAGACTTTGCCATAAAAGCAGTTCTAAGTTACTGGATGAACATGAACTGCCAACACATCTTTTTAGTGCGGTTCAAGGATATTTTCACAGCTTTAGACCAACTTTATCCTGAGGCTTCTCCTCAGTAGATTATTTTTGTTTGACCTTTTGAATGCTTGTAGCCAGCTCATCTAATCTCAAAGAGGTCTCTTGGCAGAGGGGGAGCAGATGAAGTCACAAAGTGGCTCCAATATTATTTTACTCTAAACTTGAAGGGCTTGTTTTAGATCAATAGCTTATGGAGGGACCTTTAATCAAGCAGCTGAACCTTCCTTTGGATGTCAAAGCACTCTGCATTCTGAATCTTAATTATGTTCTTCAAGGACATGGATTTAATGCTGTATTTGTTCACAATATATTCATTCAAGACTGACATGAGTGAAAAAGAACTAACTAAATTTTTAACAGGGCTATGGTTTGAGAGACACTCAGCAAAAAGTCAGAAAATCTCTGAAGGCCTGTTTGTACTAAATGATAAACAGGTATTTGCTAAACCAGCTACCTAAGTGAACAAGCACACAAATAAGATCTTCATTTGGAAACAAAAAAATTTTGAAAAGCATCTGTCAGCACATTCAGATTTAATATTCCTTTTCTTTGTCACTATTGCTGTCCTCTATAATCAACTACAAGTTCAGCAACCTGACTTTTACTCAGGGCAAATGTGCCAAGGTTGTAAGCATAACAAACTGTTCCTTAATTTCATTTTTTTCAATAAGAATGAAAGTAAACAAAGGCATTCAAACAAAAAAAAAATAGCACAAAACTCTTCATGGAATGTTTATGTTTTTTAAAGTAATCATTTTATCTTTCTTTTGGATGACATTGTTTATTGTTAAGACATCATTTTTATTAAATACACTGTAATACAGGACTTTCCATGTCAGGTCGAGAGAAGCTGGTCACATGATTCACAAACAAAACTTTTAACACTGATACCTAGGCATCACTTTGAAATCAGCCAAGATGCAATGAAAGTTTTAAAGCTATGATTTGTTATAACAAACTGCAAAACAAGAACCACTAAATATTTCCACAGAGACATCACATCAAAAAAAAGAAAAAAGAAAAAAGAAAAAAGAAAAAAGAAAAAAGAAAAGAAAGGAAAAAAGAAAGCAGAAAGATAGCTCTACACACCAGGTCACAGTTTGGTGACAATATAGAGATTTATATTTATATGTAGATATCTTCCTCTTTATCATAACTGACAAAGAGAGTGATATCTAGAAATATATATACATAACATATAGGTGTAGGAGAGCAGGGCTGGGACAAATATTTCATAATTGATTCTCTCTCTATTAGTGATTCAGTTAAACATCAGTGTTGAATTAAATCACTTGTATATAAAACATTCTTAGCTGCTTTTCTTTAAATTCTAGAAAGACACATATAAGCTGCAAGATATAGGCCTCTTGAAAGATTTAATTTGTCCTTTGTTTTCTCACATATTCCAATTAAAAGGCCTCACTACTAGCAGCTTCTATTATCTTTGCCCAAAGTATTCAGTGTTTATGAAATACCAGCCAGTCATCACTCAGAACCTTCTACAAGCAAACAAAACCCCCCCACAGACCTGGTCTAGAATGCATAGACAGCAAAATAACACACCCATCTTTTCCCATTTCTTCTCCTGAGACATGTTTGAGAGACGGCAAAATAGTCACTTGGTTGCTATTGTGAAATTCACAGTGTTTTCCCCGCAACACGTAGACTTTTTTTTTTTTTGCGTCATATTTGTGATGAATGTAGCACACCCTCCCTCCCCACCCAAATAAACGTGTTTTAACTAAGGCTCTAAAGGACCTCTTTTTTCAAAGCAGCAGTGGAGCATCCCAGCCCTCACAACAAGAAAATACAACATCCTGTGCTATCAAAACCTTCATCTTTGATTAGAAACCCTGATCTGCTTCCCAGCCCCATCCCACTCCCCTCCCTCACATTTTATAATAGTATTTGGAATTCAGTTACAGGCTGCGACAACGCAGGCACAGACTCGATCTAACACATGCATTGTACCTTAGTCATCCAGTGACCTGATCATTTTATTTGGGTTATTTGATTTCTTCTTAAAGTGTTTTGTAAAAGTCTACATCAACCAGAACAAAAACAATCTCTCAGAAAAGTTGGGAGGGGTACAAAGTGAGAGAGAAAGAGAAGGGAAGAGAGAAAGAGAGAAAAGAAAAGAAGAAAGAAGAGGAAAACAAAAGAAAGGAAAAGTGAAAGAACGAAAGTGATAACTAAGTAGCAAGAAAGGATGAAAAAGAAAAAGTAAGCAGTGACTTATTAAAGTGTAGACAATATGTAGGTATATTCTTTTACAAATCAAAATGAAGTCTTAAAAATAGTACACTCCGTCATGCATCATGGGGTGCTGTTGCTTTACAAGTATCTGTCCTCCATGGCCAGTTCCGAGTTCTGAAGATCTACTGAGTGTGAAGGACAGACTGTGGAAAATGCTGCTATTATTACTGCTGAATTTTGGCATTCTTGTTGTTCTACAACTTGTGCTGCAGTCCGAATAGTTCAGCTCATTCTTGGAATTATTTTGGTACAGTGGATGAGTATAAAATGCTAATGGAGCAGCATTGTTATTCTAGGACAATAAAACAACAATAGCACAAAGTCAGAAATGACCGTAAAACAAATTCTGCTTTCTGAGCTTGGAAGCTTGTCTGTCCACTTCTTAGAAATCAACCAGTGAGATGGGAATGGAAGAAATGTTTTTATGCAATCATCTAGGGGAAAAAAAGTACTTGTTCTTATATGTCTGACACTCCAGCACTGCCTCTGCTGCACACCAGTTAAAAAACTGAATCTTACAAATATAGAAAAAGAAATATCAAAAGAAAAAAATATTTTGGTTACTCAGCAGACTTTATCAATTTATTAATAGCACTCTAATCATCATTTGTAATTACAAAGGTGTATGTAAATGTATACATATACACACAGCCCATACATAATGTGCATGCATGTCTGCACATATATAAATTGAATAAAACAGACATAGGCATACATGTATATGCTATGTGTGTATATATATATATGCCATATACAAACACACATATATAATATATATTATATTTATGATCAGTTCATAGCACAGTCCAGAAGACTTTTTAAATGAGCCTGATTGTCATATTTACTCAGTGTACACGACTTAGGTGACAGTGCAAGCATGATGAATATGCACATATACTTACCCTTCATTGTGATTTGAACACGTTTTTTCTTCTCTGCTCATACTGCTACACTTACCCACCTTTTTAAGAACAAACGCAAACTATGTATAGCTACAGTTTATAGCTAGTCTACTGTGATTACACATTTTATGCACTATCAAGAACATTAATGATATAGGTCAAGGTTATCCATAATGGTGGCTCTGTAGAACATTTGGTCCTTTAGAAGTTTAACATACTGCTATGTTATTGCACAATGCATTGTAACACTATTTATTCTTTGAAATGACCCTACTAGTCTCACTAGTAAATGAAAAATGAGATGCCACTAAGTATAATTTCAGGGGTTTGTGGTTATTTTTGGTATACATTCTTTCAGTTCTTGCAAAACCCACCTGTTCACTTTCAGGCTGGAGCCTGTTTTCCAATAGAAGAAGCATCTCAGATGCCTTTTTCTTCAGCTTATAAGAAACTAAGACAATACAGCAGGTAGAAACCTAGCACCCCCATCCACCACCTGCAGTCTCCTCCCATTGCACCGTAAGAGCAGACTCTGACAACTTTCTTTTCCACCATGGTTATTTTGAAAAAAAAATTCAAATTCCTTTAAAACACAACATTCAGATTCTCAAGAGAATGGGTTTCACTGGATGCTCAGTCTTTACCTAGCTTTCTATGTGAACTTCCAACACAGTCTAGATAAAATCTTAAGGCCCATTTTGCAGGAATCTTCCTCTGGCTTTTCATGTGTTTCCAGTTCAATAGTGGTTAAGAAATAACATCTGGTTTATTAAAGAAATACTAAGTATGGCTTTATAGTTACACTGTCATGTTTATTTGTAATGCTGCCTTTTCAATGACATTGAGAAGGGTAAAACTTCATCACTGTCCAGTGAACTGCTTTCTTCTAAAAATGTTCAGAATCTTTATGAGCTAGCTCTAAAAGCTTCTGAAGGAAAAACCTAAAGTGCCTCAATAAATAATATATGCGCGCAAATTATATATTAAATGTGCTATGGGAACACTTACAAAAATAAAACGCTTAATTTATTAAATAAAATATCCCCAATACGAAGATGAAGGACTATCTTGATCTGGCTCATATCAATAAGAAATAACAAAAAGAGAAAACAGAAAGATCACTTTTTTGCAGTTAACGCCCCCTCACAGAGGGAGGCAAAAGTCTTGAGGAACAGGTAAGGTAGGTTTTCAGTTGTAAGAATTCATATTAAAAATAATCCTAACTCTAAATTTGAAACTGCCAACTTCTGGTTTGAAAAATAACAAGTATCCCCATGCAGCTGTCATCAACACAGTGGCCATGCAAATGTTGTACACATACAATGCCAATCCAACCAAATATAAATTATTTAAGAAAGACTGGATGTTGGTAATGACAGCACTAGTACCAATACAAACATGGTGCTGAGCTCAAGGTCTTTGCACTCTGAATAGTAAGCCATAACCTCAGAGTAATTTGTTTTCTCTAGAGATCTTTATCCCCTGCCATGGCTCAAACATAATCAGTGATCTCTGTACATTAGTTTATTCATGTTATATCAGCCTATTGTTTCTGTAACATTGTAAAGGCATTTTAACATGGCTAATGTCCTCCATTAGCCCCTTCTAATGAAATATAAGTTATACTGTTATGAGTTCGCTATGCCTACTAGGGTGTACTACAACATGAGTGATAGTTTCTTCACAAAGGGCATTAATCAACAAACACCATGCACAGTTTTGCTTGCACGGTTTAGAAAAAAGAAAAAGGACTGAGGAAGGAAGGAATACGCTGCTCGACAAGCACAGTATAAGATATGCCTGCCCCAGCATCTATAGCTTGTCCTATCTTATCAAAAGCCTTAGTTTCAACATGTGATCCTGAAATTAATACTGTACATTAATAAGCCTAGCTTCAGCCTGTATTAAAAAAGACTATCTGGAGAACATATTTATACCAGTGGTATGACAACATCCTACCAGAAGACAAAATAAGGGCATGTGTTTAGTTTATCGTCTTGTAACGTAACTGTGTGCAGTGCAGGCAGCATCTTTTCCCCTTTATGTGTATCTGGCAATGAAAGGTGCTGGCACAGCACCTCCTTGAACAGTCTCTTTAGTCCTCAGAAAGACTCTTCAGGGAAAGTGCTAAACAGCCTCTTGCTTTTCATCGAATCATTTCAGTGTTTTTTGTGGGGTTGGATGCCATCTGATGCCCTAGTTCCTCCAGACAGTGTATCACCAAGACTGTCTTCTTTCCACCTTGCTTTATCTCCACAGAGAATATGCTTCATGTAGAGAACACCAGTCTTCTTTTTCCAACCACATGCTGAAGCGCAAAAATTGAGGTGAATCCATAGAAACTCTCAGTAGCTGTACAGCAGAAATCATGAAGTTCGAGTCAAATGTATTTTTCCCTTTTTTCATCCACATCAAAGGCATGAATACAACAAGGCATTGTTAGTTGTGGTGGGCAAACTGAAGAGTCCGCTGATATAACAGATCAGGTTTTTAAGGCCTTTGTCTATGCAGAGTTACAATAATGCAGAAGCCAAATTGATTAGAAAGAGAGGAGAGAAGAAAAAAATGGTAGAAACTGAAAGAGAGAGAGAGAGGAGATATGTCTCAGTAATGTCTAAAAAGTCAATACTGTGTCTACAGATGGAGAAGTGCACATTGCTTGCCCTTTGAAAGCTTCTCCGTAACTTTGTCGTTAATGCTTTCAGAGTTAAGAACACATTTTAATGGAGTTCAGCGGCAGTTGAACACATTCATTCCCACGGCTCATAAGAAGAAATGCTAGGAGACTTTAGCCTAAAATATCCAAGTAGACTGGAGATGCCTTTGCCAAGTTTTGGAGGAGGGAATGGATTTCTTTTATGTTGAGCCTCATGTGTGGCTCCCGCTGCCAACAGCCCAGCATCAAGTCATACACTTCCTTGGGGCATGTGCGAGGTCGCTGCAGGACTCGGCCCTGAGTGATGCACTCAATCACCTACAAGAAATCAAAACGAAAGGATCAGCATAACTGTGTCAACTATGTGGGGGATCATCCACAAAGAGTTAACTGCTAATTGCCTCACTGGTGGCAGTCACCCAGGCAACTCTGTCAAGGGTTGTGTTTCTAGATAGAAATCTGTAAAAATCACTGTAATATAAGTTGTCAAGAAATAATAACTTAAGCAATGTGCAGTTCACCCACACTGCCACTTCCATTCATGAGGGAATGACGGCCAGGAAGTGATCCCATACCTCCTCTCTCTATTCATCTATCAATCTCACCTCATCTCAGAAGGTGGCTAAGTTTTCACTCTGCTCACACAGGGCATCAGTGCCTCTCCCTCCTTCCCTTCTTAAATTTATGAATATCACTGTGGCTGTTCTCTGAAGGGGGTTACTTGCTACTGCCTGGAGATTAAGAGATTTCCAGATTCCGTCAATCTATTCAAGAGCGATTTTGGATAATTACTCTGCAACAATGACATATATGATATGGAATTGTTGTTCAGAAGATACCTAAGCTACTTTTTATTGCCTCACGGTCTTTCTCAACCCCAGAGCAGACTTTATCCTATTCAGATTAAAAAGCTACATTCAAACTATTATAGATCTGCTTGGATAACTTCCATCCACCCTGGGAAGAAAAGGGTGGAAAGGAAGAAATTCAACCACTAAGTCTGTGATAACACCATAAATATCTGTTATCTGGAGGATTGCCTTTACTAAATAAATTTGTTGCTACCTGTTCTCCAGAGAAGTTATACCGACAGTTAATGTGCCAGCTTTCCCAGTACAGTTTGAGAATGTATTACACACACCTCATTGTTCGAGAGCTGATACCATGGCTGCTTGCCATAGGTGAAGATTTCCCACAGCACAACCCCCAGGCTCCAGACATCACTTTCTGTGGTGAACTTCCTGTACATGATACTCTCTGGAGGCATCCAACGAATGGGCAGCATGGTGTGACCCCCAACCTGAGAAAAACAAATGAAAGACTCAGAAATAATTCCTCCAGATGCACACAATGTAGAGTACCAAGATGTTAATATGGAGAATCCATGGTTTCGTTTTTTCCCATCTGATACCATTCACGCGAGGAGCTTTTAAGAGCTAGGGATGCATGGTCCAAACTCCTCTGCCCCCAGCAGCAACCATTACCACAATCACTTTCTCAACAGAATCTCCAAAGATATTGTTTCTGAAGTGCAAATTAATCTTTAACACTTACTTGGCTCACTCTACCCAAAGAACAGGAAGCTTCTTAAAATTATTAATTAATTTAGCCTACCAACCCAGTTCAAATCAGGCCAGTTTTATTCTCCATTTTAACAGTCAGGAAACTACAAAAGATTTATGAAATGAAATCCACACTAATGATTCTCCTAGAAACTCAATGTTATCAACTGAAATCCATGAAAACATCATGGTCTGACGGAATGACACCCTAGGATCAGGATCTGTGTGATTTAACATCCTAATTTTAAGCCAATTAAAGCAATGCTGTTTTCTGCTGATCATTTCCAAAGTTAACGCATCAAATTATTTTGTTCTACATTAACTACCCAGTCCTACACAGCTTTAAAAACAAATTTGGTCCTTTGAGTATAGTCTTGTAATAATAGAGAACGTGTAAAACATGGAGACCTATCTCAAATCAACTGATGTTAAATGGGATCTTTCACTGAATGAATAGTGTCCTGAAAGGTATTTCAAAAAGGAAATCCTAGCAGCTCAAGAGAAAGCCATCCCCATGTTCCGGAAAAAAAGCCGGCAGGAGAGAAAACCAGCTTGGTTGAACAGACAGATCTTCAGTGATATCAAGAAGAAGAAGAAATGTTTATGGGCTCTGGAAGATGGGCCAGGCCTCTTGGGTGGACTACAGGAGAGAAGTGAGATTGTGTAGAGAAAAAATCAGAAGGGCTAAGGCTCAACTAGAAATCAGATTGGCAAAGTCTGAGAAAGATAACAGAAAATCCTTCTATAAATATATAAATAATAAAAGGAGGACTAGGGAGACCATACAGTCCTTATTGGATGCAGAAGGAACAACAGTGACAGGGGATGAAGAAAAGGCTGAGGTGCTTAATGCCTTCTTTGCCTCAGTCTTTAATTGTAAAGAAAGTTGTTCCCTCTGTGTATGAACCTAGGAGCTGGAGGAGCAAAATGAGGCTCCCATGATCCAAGAGGAGGTGGTCAGAGCCTTGCTAGCCCGACTAGACACCCACAAGTCTATGGGGCCGGATGGGATTCATCCAAGGGTATTGAAGGAGCTGGCGGATGTGCTGGCCAAACCCCTTTCCATCATCTTCCAGCAGTCCTGGAAGACTGGGGAAGTTCCACTGGACTGGAGGCTGGCTGATGTTGTGCCCGTCTACAAGAAAGGTCGCAGGGAGGACCCAGGAAACTACAGGCCTGTCAGTCTGACCTCAGTGTCAGGGAAAGTCATGGAGCAGGTGATCTTGAGTGCTATCATGAAGCACACGCAAGAGAACCGGGTGATCAGGACCAGTCAACACGGGTTCACAAAAGGCAGGTCTTGCCAAACTAACCTGATCACCTTCTATGACAAAGTGACTCGGCTGCTGCATGAGGGAAAGGCTGTGGATGTATCTTCCTGGACTTCAGTAAAGCCTGTGACACAGTTTCTCACAGCATTCTGCTTCGGAAACTGTCAGCCTCCAGCCTGGACAGGCGCATGCTCTCCTGGGTGGAAAACTGGTTGGACGGCCGGGCCCAGAGAGTGGTGGGAAATGGTGTGAAATCCAGCTGGGGGCCAGTGACAAGCAGGGTTCCCCAGGGCTCAGTGCTGGGTCCAGCCCTCTTCAATGTCTTTATCAATGACCTGGATGAAGGCATTGAGGGCACCCTTAGCAAGTTTGCAGATGACACTATGCTGGGTGGAAGTGTTTATCTGCTGGAGGGTAGGGAGACTCTGCAAAGGGATCTGAACAGGCTGGACCGCTGGGAAGAGTCAAATGGCATGAGGTTTAACAAGGCCAAGTGCCGGGTCCTGCACGTGGGGCACAACAACCCTGTGCAGGGCTACAGACTAGGAGAAGTCTGTCTAGAAAGCTGCCTGGAGGAGAGGGACCTGGGGGTGTTGATTGACAGCCGACTGAATATGAGCCAGCAGTGTGCCCAGGTGGCCAAGAAGGCCAATGGCATCTTGGCTTGGATCAGAAATGGTTTGACCATCAAGTCCAGGGAGGTTATTCTCCCTCTGTACTCGGCACTGGTGAGACCGCTCCTCGAATACTGTGTTCAGTTCTGGGCCCCTCAGCACAAGAAGGACGTTGAGGCTCTGGAGCAAGTCCAGAGAAGAGCAACAGAGCTGGTGAGGGGGCTGGAGAACAAGTCTTACGAGGAGTGGCTGAGAGAGCTGGGGTTGTTTAGCCTGGAGAAGAGGAGGCTGAGGGGAGACCTCATTGCTCTCTACAACTACCTGAAAGGAGGTTGTAGAGAGGAGGGAGCTGGTCTCTTCTCCCATGTGATGGGGGACAGGACAAGAGGGAATGGCCTCAAGCTCCAGCAGAGGAAATTTAGGCTGGACATTAGGAGAAGGTTCTTCACAGAAAGGGTCATTGGGCACTGGAACCGGCTACCCAGGGAGGTGGTTGATTCACCTTCCCTGGAGGTGTTTAAGGCACGGGTGGATGAGGTGCTAAGGGGCATGGTTTAGTGTTTGTTAGGAATGGCTGGACTCGATGATCTGGTGGGTCTCTTCCAACCTGGTTATTCTATGATTCTATGATTCTATGAAAGTCTCTTAGAACACTTTTTATTCTCCCCAAAATGCTATGCTTGCCTAAGATTAGGTTTCTAAAAACAATCTATTTCTAGTTTCTAAACGATTTATTGTTCCTGATACACCCCATTCTGACATGATCACATTAACAAAGAAATCCACCCAATTACTTTTAAAATAGTGTAACTACTGAGATACAGTGACCGAGATATATTGATATTCTCATTAGTTCTGCATCAAGACAGTTGTATTTCCAAGCAAGTTTAAAAACAATAAAAAATAAAAGCTTTTTCAAGAATATCTAATTTTTGATTAACTCTCATTTTTTTTCTGTTTGAAAATTTAGTTATGAAACCACATTTGCACTTGCAAGATTCTGTCAATTCAAAATATCATTTCTCCCAGTGGTACTTAACATTTGTTGTTTTAAAAAATGCTCTCGTTGTTCTCATATTGAAAGAGCAAATGGAAGGAAAACCCAGTAGAAGTTCAGTCAGGGTTTATTTCTAAATCACTCAGAACACCTATTTCCAGCTAATTGTCAGTATTTCAGCATCAGTGCAGCACATGAAAAACAGAGCTACTCCACAAAATGACTCCATGAAACCAGAATGTCGTGATGTAGTTTTCATAGACTTGCTCTATTACTAGGCAGTTTTTCCTCTCCCCCTGCAGGACACACCATGTGAGAGATCAGAATGCCAAATGAAAGGCAGTGCTCCTGAGTTCAGTTCCTGGCTACACTGTGGGTTTGCTTCTGACTCAATGCAGGTTGCTGTGCATAGATTTCAGAGCCATTCAAAAGGGGTCCCAATTCCTACAGCTTTCTGCCTAGCTTAAAAACGTATATGTGAGCACTCCATTGACAGACAATGGATTTTTAACCACTTTGCTCAATTTTGCCCATTTGTCTCTGTTTTACTGTTTACCCCTTTGGCAGGCGGACTGGTTGTAAGGCTCTGTGCATCAGTATGTTTAATAATCTTTGACTGAGAAGCCACTTGATGTGGACAGTTTGAAGTAACGCTCCAACATGCTCAGATGCAAACAAAGTTTCAATTTCTCACTTTATCATTACCTAAACTAACACATCAATGAAATAGTTCCAAATCCCTACTTTTACCCCTGTCTTAAGATATATTTCATTAGAAAGTCAGAAAAGTTAGTCCCTTAGAAACATGCAGCCACATACACCCAGACAAAGGGCAAGCACCATTAAAAGATGTTTAGTGATAAGAAGCTTTTGGTCTCATCAAATATTAAAATGTCTCTTAGATCGGCTCACCATATAGCCTCTGCTACTGGTTTTTTTCAGCAATATCTTTGACTTGTTCCTTAAAAATTAATGAAAGCTATAAACAATAAAATATGTGCTTCTATTTTTTCTTATTTGTCACATCTTACATCAGAGATTAGGAAAAAGCAATTAAAAAATAAAAAATCACTCTCCAAAGCTTCTTTTCCCATGGTTCCCTGCTACAGAAACAAAATGTATTTGTGGTAGGACTCTATGTTGAATTTCCAATGTCATTCAGTAAAATGAATGACACACCTCTAGACTGTTGGTGATAAACAGCCACCAAAGGATGGCTCTGTGATGAACTGATCTGTAACACCACCGAGCTGGCTGGCTGTCTTCGCAGTCATAGCAAGACTGACTCATCAGTATTGACATGAAGAATTCAATTTACAGATAAGCACAAGCCACAGGGATCTTTATTCTTCTCACATCATCTTGCCTGGAGCTGAGTCCATTTCTGTCCCTGAGGGCAGAAGGCTTCACTGGGCAGAGTATTTGACCAGGACTGAGAAGTCCTGCAGTATCTCCATCCCTGCCATTGCCAATATCAATCATTCTAGCCAAAGTTACTTCCAACACCTCAGCACGTTTGTGAACATAATATTTAATGCCTTGCAAAGTATCCATAAGTGGCTTACAAAGGTTGTTCTTCTTCACAAATGGCATTGCAATGAAGACAGAATTTCTGTAAAACACATCACCACCTATGGCAGGCTGGGCATTTACCCACAGTCCAAGAGCCATTTCAGTTTCAACTCCAATTTCAATTCAGCCACATGAGAAGCACAGGTCAGGGCCTGGCCAAAGGCACTCTTGCTAAATGCACATTTCCTTCTCTATTAATGATCAGTGGTTACTGAGTCAACACCCACTCAGCTCAGAAAAGCATTAAGGGCTATGTTAGGTATACGTTTAAAATGAGAGTTTTCTTGAATTGAAGCCTGGAACTTGACACCACTGTTCGCAGGATGGCTGAAACAAATTGCTAGTCAGTTGTGAGGTTCTTTGGATCTTTATTGAACTGTTGAGTCCAAGTACCTACAGTTCATAGTAACAGTGAAGAGAGGTGGAGTGCCTTTTTGCTGTTGCTGCCAAACTCTCAGAAATGCTAAGGACCAGTAAAGGAAAACATGACTACACTGAACAAACTTCAAAAGTGCTGAGTGCTTTGGGTGACTTCTACATATGCTTTAATCAGAAACACAAGTATTAAACAGCTTTCCAATATCATGAGCATTCTGCAGGATGAGGTCCCTGCTACGTCTGCTGTAATTGCAGTGCTGCTTGATAAACATGATTTTAAATTGGTTGCATGCTAAGAAGGCTACAGTTGCAGATAAATATTATAACACCTTTATATTCAGTCTAGATAAGGTTATGACAGGTTTAAAAGCATTACAGTTTTAACTTAATGTACTATCACTTTAAAATACATACTGTAACTGTAAAAATGCTGCAAAAAATGACCATTTTATGGATACAAATTAGGGTATATTTTCTTGATGTTTATCTGAAAGCAGCTGCATTAGAATGGTTCATTTTTATTTAGGACTGCACTTCTACAGATCCTTCCTGAGACTTAAGTTCTTGCTTCCAAATGTCAGTCTAGAAATGTCAGTCTCTGAGGCTAATTAAGAGGAACTTCAGGGCACTACGAACCATTGTGAAGGGCTCTGGGGCATCATTCCAATAACAAGGAATGAAGAGGGAGAGAGTGAGAAAAATTGGACAATTAATACCTGGCTCCAAAACTAGTGTGAGGAGCAAAACTTTGAGTTCTTTGATCATGGGTTCGCCTACACACCTCCAGGCTTCCTTTCCAAGGATGGGGCATGCTTGTCCCCTAGGGGTACAAAAATTCTGTCAAAAAATCTAGCAGGGCTCATTAATAGAGCTTTAAACTAGATGTGAAGGGGGAGGGGAATGAAGCCAGGCTTGACACGAGTGAACCTGGAAATGGCACTCCAGTGCCTGAGAGATGGTGTGCTGGTGAGGACCTCGAGTATGACACCTCAGAGTGAGTGGGGATGATAACATCTTGTGATAGAAAAGATTTAGACGGCTCTGATGGGTTAGACAATCTAAGGGCCAGTCATTCGGGAATGAAGACTATTCCCTTTATGAGAGCTGTGGGATTAACAGCCCAGCTGAAGTGCATCTACATCAATGCACGCAGCATGAGCAATAAACATGAGGAGTTAGAAGCTATTGTAGGGCAAGGAGACTATGACATAGTTGCCCTCAAGGAAACATGGCGGGATGATTCATATAACTGGAGTGCAGCTATGGTGGGATATAAACTCTTCAGGTGGGATAGGAAAAGTAGGAGAGAAGGTGGGGTAGCCCTCTATGTTAGAGAGTGCTTTGATACCCTCGAGCTTGATAATGGTGATAATAAGACTGAGTGTCTGTGGGTAAAAATAAGAGGAGCCCACAAGAAGGCAGATATTGTGATGGGAGTCTGTTATAGACCACCTGGCCAGAAAGATGAGGCTGATGAGCTCTTCTACAAACAACTGGGAGTAGTCTCAAGATCGCTAGCTCTTGTCCTTGTGGGCGACTTTAACCTACCAGATGTCTGCTGGAAGTACAATACAGCAGAGAGGAAGCAATCTAGGAGGTTTCGGGAGTGTTTGGAAGACAACTTCCTCACACAGCTGGTGAAAGAGCCGACAAGGGAAGGTGCCCTCCTGGACCTGCTGTTCATGAACCAAGAAGGCCTTGTGGGAGATGTGACGGTTGGAAGACGCCTGGGACAAAGTGATCACGAGATGGTAGAATTCTCGGTTCTAGGTGAGGTGAGAAGAGGGGTTAGCAGAATGGCCACCTTATACTTCCAGAAGGCAGACTTTGGACTGTTCAGAAGGCTGGTTGATAAAGTCCCATGGGAAACAGTCTGTAAGGGCAAGGGAATCCAAGAGGGCTGACTGCTTCTTAAGAAGGAGATCCTGGAAGCACAGGAGCAAGCTGTCCCCACATGCTGAAAAAAGAGCCGGCAGGGGAAAAAAAAAAACAGCTTGGTTAAGCAAAGAGATCTGGGTGGACATCAAAAAGAAGAGGAATGTCTATGATCTTCGGAAGAAGGGGCAGGCATATTGGGTAGACTACCGGGAAGAAGGGAGATAATGCAGAGGAAAAAACAGGAGGGCTAAAACCTAACTAGAACTCAGACTGGCCAATCTTGTGAAAGATAACAAAAAATCTTTCTATAAATACATCAACAATAAAAGGAGGACCAGGGAGAATATTCAGTCTTTATTGGATGCAAAGGGAACATCTGTGACAAAGGATGAGGATAAGGCTGAGGTACTTAATGCCTTCTTTGCTTCAGACTTAGTAATAAGGAAAGTTGTTCTCTGTGTGTACATCCCTAGCAGCTAGAGTAGCAGAACAAAGCTCCCATGATCCATGAGGAGGTGGTTAGAGAGTTAGAGAATTGCTTGGCCAATTAGACACTCACAGGTCTATGGGGCCAGATGGGATCCACCCAAGAGTACTGAGGGAGCTGGTGCATGTACCTGCCAAATCCCTTTCCATCATCTTCCAGCAGTCCTGGATGACTGGGGAAGTTCCACTGGACTGAAGGCTGGCTGACATTGTGCCCATCTACAAGAAAGGTCGCAGGGAGGATCCAGGAAACTATAGGCCTGTCAGTCTGACCTCAGTGCCAGGGGAAGTCATGGAGCAGGTGATCTTGAGTGCTATCATAAAGCACATGCAAGAGAACTGGGTGATCAGGCACAGTCAACACGGGTTCACAAAAGGCAGGTCTTGCCAAACTAACCTGATCACCTTCTATGACAAAGTGACTCGGCTGCTGGATGAGGGAAAGGCTGTGGATGTGGTCTTCCTGGACTTCAGCAAAGCCTTTGACACAGTTTCTCACAGCGTTCTGCTTGAGAAACTGTCAGCCTCCAGCCTGGACAGGCGCACACTCTCCTGGGTGGAAAACTGGTTGGACGGCCGGGCCCAGAGAGTGGTGGGAAATAGTGTGAAATCCAGCTGGAGGCCAGTGACAAGTGGGGTTCCCCAGGGCTCAGTGCTGGGTCTAGTCCTGTTCAATGTCTTTATCAATGACCTGGATGAAGGCATTGAGGGCACCCTTAGCAAGTTTGCAGATGATACCAAGCTGGGTGGAAGTGTGGATCTGCTGGAGGGTAGGGAGACTCTGCAAAGTGGTCTGAGCAGGCTGGACCGCTGGTCTGAGACCAATGGCACGAGGTTTAACAAGGCCAAGTGCCGGGTCCTGCAGTTGGGGCACAACAACCCTGTGCAGGGCTACAGACTAGGAGAAGTCTGTCTAGAAAGCTGCCTGGAGGAGAGGGACCTGGGGGTGTTGGTTGACAGCCGACTGAACATGAGGCAGCAGAGTGCCTAGGTGGCCAAAAGAAGGCCAATGGCATCTTGGCTTGGATCAGAAATGGTGTGACCAGCAAGTCCAGGGAGGTTATTCTCCCTCTGTACTCGACACTGGTGAGACCGCTCCTCGAATACTGTGTTCAGTTCTGGGCCCCTCACCACAAGAAGGATGTTGAGGCTCTGGAACAAGACAGAGAAGAGCAACAATGCTGGTGAAGGGGCTGGCAAACAAGTCTTACAAGGAGCAGCTGAGGGAACTGGGGTTCTTTAGCCTGGAGAAGAGGAGGCTGAGGGGGAGACCTTATTGCTCTCTACAACTACCTGAAAGGAAGTTGTGGAGAGGAGGGAGCTGCCCTCATCTCCCAGGTGACAGGTGATAGGACAAGTGGCAACGGCCTCAAGCTGCACCAGGGTAGGTTCAGACTGGATATCAGGAAAAAAAAATTCACAGAAAGGGTCATTGGGCACTGGCAGAGACTGCCCAGGGAGGTGGTTCAATCACCACCCCTGGAGGTAGTTAAAAGATGGATAGATGAGGTACTCAAGGACCTGGCTGAGTGGCAGATAGGAATGGTTGGACTCAATGATCCTGGAGGTCTTTCCACCCTGGTGATTCCATGATTGTAGGATAAGCAAGTACTCCCTAGCTGATCCTTCTATTACACTCACTATTTGCTTTTATTAGCTATATTGGATTAAAATTTAAACCAGAAAGCCCAGTGAATTGTCTTCTGCAATTTGCAAACTATCCACAAGGAGGAGATTGCTATCCTAGAACACTTAAGTATGTTCTCCAAAGAAGCACTTCCAGGGGGACACGGCCACACTGTTCCGCGTATGAAATGTCACACTTTCAACAATACATTGTCATTCCACTTGTCACCTCTTTCAGCACTCATCTTTCAAACGAATTTAGCACTTTGAAAGGCCCCAGATAAGCTGACCTTGAACACTGTTCTCATCTATTTGCAAATGTCAAGCTTCATGGATTACTGTGGAACCTCTATGTCTTAGCCTTGAAGCAGGGCATCTAATTCCAGAGTCTGCTCTAGTCTGTTCACTTTCTGGCTTCATATGTTCCATATCCTCCTTCACTGGCATTACGAAATGGTGAAGCTTGTCTAATGAAGAAATTTCATTTTCTAGAAGGAAACCAGGCCTGTAATATGGAATTCTGTTAAAGCTGATTTTTACTGCCCAAGGGTCTGCACACATCCATCCATCCATCCATCCAACCATCCATCCATCCATCCATCCATCCATCCATCCATCCATCCATCCATCCATCCATTACTGCTACAGTGAATAGCCCTCAGCTAATTGTCATCAAACTAAAATGAGTCTGTCAATACCCTACTCTGGTTACTGTTTCAAGTTCTATTGCCCAACTGCTATGGGAGTCCAAAGCCCTTCTGCCCGATGTCTGCAAGCAAATGAATATGATCCTACAAAGAACGACAAAATCAAATGAAGCCTTGTGCTCCTGCTCAGAACAAGAGTCTGTGGGTGAAGCTAGGGGAAGCCAACCTAGAGGGATATGGAAAAAACAGGTTGTATGTGGTACTGTGCAGATAAGATGCAAGCCAGGGGCTTGGAAAGGCACAAGAAGTAATATTGATAAGATGACCACTAGGTTTATGCCTTACTCATTTGTACCATGAAGAGGCTGAAGAGGCAGTTTTGCAATGCATGCCAGCTGCAACCTGGTCTTGCAATAGCAGCACTGGGGTCTATGGTGTTGAGGTTACTAGCGAGGGCTTTGGGGCTGCAGGACTATGCCCTAAGGTGCTGCAGAGGCTGACCAAAGGACAGATCAGGGACTAGATGGAACAGGGAGTAGTGTCTCCTCCTGCTAAATGCTGGCAGCTGTATTTGGAGAGGCTCCAGCACCCATGGAAAGGATGTCAAATCCAGCCCCTAGCTTTTGTAGGCAATCTATTATATAACTCTTTCCCAATTTTTTTTTCTTCCCAATTTCTGGCTTTAAGTAGTTGATTATTCTGAATTCATGCAATAAAAAAGTGCAGCCACCAATTGCATAGCCTTGGAAAACAGACTTCCTCATTTACGTTCACTGTTTGTAGGTTCCCACGATTCCCACAGAGTGACATTGCAGTAATGTGTCACAGCACTTTGTACATTCTGTAAAGACTAGTGATGCTTTTTTCTGCCAACAGGATAGAAGTAATTGTTTACTTTGCGAGCCCAATGAACCTGAATGACTAACCCAAGGGTTTCAGTGCTGACCCTCTCCAGTGCCCTGCTTGGCTGGAACCTCCAAAGCCCTGCTGATCTCTCAGACCTTTTGCAATTCAGAGTGGTAGTCTTGAAAGAAGCAACACAGTTCAGCATTTGATTAAATTAACTTTCTCGTGACAGTATTATTCTCAGTCTCTTTAACACAATAGGATCATAGTTTGTCAAACTGGAACCAAGTTATATTAATTATATTATTATTATACATTAATTTTTTCACCCTGTCTTAAGAAAGCATCCTGTATACTTGCAGGATTACAACATTTCAGAGCAATTTTGCTATTAATGTTTTGGTCTTCTGACTTGTTTCCCTATCTTAGGATGATGTAACTGCAAAGAAATATTCTCTACAAAAATTATTATGTCTTATTGCTAAAACTGAAAACCCCTCCTCTCGTGGTGAACATCTGCTCTTTCCCTCTCATAACATGCTAGCAAATGTTTCTCTCAGCACAAGAAAAAATCAATAATTGTTATTTTCATTTCTTCCATGCCTTGGCCTTGCAGACAAAGTCAATGTCTCCCCTTAAAATATCATCAGTTCTGCCATGTCCACTTGCAGAAAAGCAATATATTGTTTCATAGTCTAAACAAGCAATACCCCTTCAGCACATAAGGTTACTGAATTATGAAATATGGCAGATTATTAGCCAATAGCTGATTAATTCTACCAGTGGTCTCATCAGAAAACTGAAACAGTGTCCAGAACAACATTTATTACACTGTAAATTCTTTCTTAAGTTGTACAATATCAGTTCAATATCATGTGTCAACTTCGTGTTGCTGGGTCAAAAAATATTCTTATTAGTTTCTATGAAACCATGAGGGGCATGGAGAAGATGGAAAAAAAGACCGATTACTCAGAATTTCACGTAAATGAATAAATGAAATTTGTAGATGGGAGGTTTATAACAAACAGTGAATGACCTGATATATCTTACAGTTCAGCATCTTCCAAAAGACCTTCTCAAATGCTAAGTTGAAAGGATAGAGAAATTTTATCTATTGTGTTTTACACAATAAAATATCATATTGGGTCACCTAAATATGCAGGATAATTAATAAACTGCAGTAGTTACTGCATTACAAAGCACTTACTTTTACAAGAAAGGAAGAGGAAGTGCCCTGGAGGTAAGATCAGATAAGTGCTACAAAGACTGTAACGTGATTCACATCTCTGATTAAAAGAAATATCCCCTATTAGAGGAACATAACAGAAGTCAACTGAGTGGGAATCTCCAGCACTGCACAAGTAACAGATTACAGCTCTTTGGTGTCACAAGATGAAATGTGTATGAACGATAAAAGAAGTCTATTATTAAAATATCATTTCTTTTACCTTAAAATGAGAAAAAAATCTGGTGTTAAACAATAAATAATAACCTAAGTGAATAGAAAGGAAGGTATACTGTGGTACACTTAAAGGAAAGACAACTTGAACAGTGTTTTTCAATTACTTCAGTGGACATCCAGATTAATTTCTGAAGGACCTTCATAAAAAATCAGGGAGACTTTAAGCCAGAAAAGACTTGGCATGTTGAGCCAGATGGCCTTTTGTTTCAACAACACCTTGTATTCTAATCTGATATATCAAGTTACACCACAGCATGCAATTGCTGATCACTTCAGCGGCATGTCATGCAACTCAGAATATTGAGCTCATGTGAAGTCCTGTGTTTTGCTTTAAAAAATGTCATCACTACCTGTACTCTACCACTGTCACCATACCTAATTATCTACTGATCATATTAGTGGATGAAGAGAGGTATCAGGAATAAGCAGACAAACAGCTGGAAGAACTAATGTTAAAATGCCCACAGGCTCTGGGATGATCATCTAATGCATCCAAATCAACAGTAAAAAAGATTTTGCAATGCAATATTAATGAACTACAGATACTGCCATTCTGATTTTCAAACCAAACAGTTTATAAAATATCAAATTTCACTTTTCTATCAACCCTAAGTAGTTGAGGCTATCAGGACCAAGGACGTTTTAAAAATAACCTTTAATATGCATTGGAAAACTGCCCTCCACAAGTCTGAACCATAGCTGAAATACTACCTTATATTTGCCTTTTTAAATAGAGGATTTGAGGAACAATGTGATGAAACTCTAGCTGAACTGCACAGTCAACATCAGTCAAGTAGCAGTTATTTGAGGGCAGACTCTGAAAGCCAAGTGTTATGTTGCAGAAGCCAGTTTGTATTCACTAGGCAATATCTACTTGTTGTAGAATTGCAAACTTTTTCTCAAGTACTAGAGATCACAACCCTTTCCCATCTCTATTTTACTGAAACTCATATTTTTGCAAATTTATTGTGGGCTAATGTAGCATGTGCGGGTCTATTGGTCATGTCAAATTTCATCATAGGAGAAGACAGGAGCAACAGAGCTTGGTTTGTAGCTTTACTTCTCCCTTGTGAGTCACTGAAGTGTTTCTATAATGTACAATGCATGGGACCATCACAGTTTTTTGTTGAAATGTCTCAGATTTTCCATTCTTTTCATTCTGTAAGGTAGCCTCTCTCCCTTTCCCTAGGTGGTTAATTTATCGCATGGCTTACAAATACCAAGAGTAACAAACTGCCACACATATTTGAGAAAACAAAAAGAGTAGAGTCTTCAGTTTCACAAATTCTAAGCATATGGGCAAGCCTACGGAGTTCCCACATCTTTCTCACAAGTAAAAGAGGTTGTTTTGAACCATTGGTGCAAAAGGGAAATAAGTCAACCATTTTATGTCAGCTCTTTTGGCTTGCTCACAGACTACCTGCATGATGCTGGGTAAGTCATGTCAGATCAAATCTGTCAACTACTGCCTGCCTGAAGAGCATTCAGAGATGTACTCTGTCCAGCCAGAACTACCAAGAAGACAGAGCGAAGTTTCATGAATTCAAAGGAAGACCAGTAATCTTACTAGCTTGGAGAATTAACAATTGCTTTTTTCTATGAAGGCTTCTCTGTGCTTGCCTAAAGAGCAAGGGAGAAGTATGATCACAGTGACAATCTTGATCTGTTTTCAGTGCCTGCATTAGGGATGCCTACAATGATAGTGTCAACAGGCTATTCTAAGTGTATACAGATAGACAGCCACATCAGCAGGGACCTGAGAGAGGCTAACTTATACCGGTCCTCAGCTAAATTCTAATAAACAAGGCAATGGCAAGGTTCTTGTGCTCATTTTCCTGCTCTTCTCCAGTCTTGATGGTGTTTTCTGATTCTCGTTTTCTTTGGCTCATGATTTGTTTACGTAAACTGGCAAACACAAGAGAAAAGTTTCACTAAAATAGAACAGAAAACATTCTCTGTTTTCTTTCTACAAATTCTAGGTTTTGACTCCTCACTTGTGTCACATCACGCTATGAGTTGAAACAGGCATTTGCTCTGAAATGAGGCAACCATTAACAACACGCAATATAAATTAAAAATACCAGTAACTCCTATTACTGAAACAAAAAATAATCATTCCTATAGAGCTTCCAAAATTCTAAATTGTCCTTATCAAATTCACGTGTTGAATAACTCCTCAAGCCATGCTTAAAATATTGTTCTTGGACTCAAGACCCAAAGCATAGCCGAAGCAGTGATGAAATAATTTTATAGCTTTTGGCTGAATTTCTACATGAGTGTAAAGGGAGATTTTACACCAGCAGAGGGCCTGGAACCAGAAATTTGGTTTAGGTTTCGTATTTGGTTTTGGTTTTGGTTTTTTTTCTTAACTCTTTTCAGTATCTGTCTCTACCCCCAACACCGTCATTTTCTATTTGGAAAACATTATAAAGCATTGCGTATACAACAGGTCTTGGTATTCACATGACTGCATTTGTTTAAGATGATGAAGCATCTTTCCTTCTGCCTTTAAAGTGAGGTCACATAATCTCCTGACATGAAAGCATTTGCAGAAGGTGTCAGTCTAGTAAGACACATCCACTAAAATTTCCCTGGGTGGTTCCATTCCCTGATGGCATCCCAGCAGGGTAGAGGTTTGGCTTTCTGACATAAAGCCTGTTGAACTAGCTTACTACCAGGAGATCCTGGAGAACACAGGGAGGTTGCAGAGATCTTTGGAAGTATTTAGGACTCTGCAACAGAATTGCTGCATTTTATATGGGCTTTCTGAAGATTTAACACATATGGACTTCCATACCATAACACACATTGTGCAATGTATTCCATACATCATTCACCAAATGCTAGTGGATGTGAACAAGGAAGAAAAGATGGATGGGAAAGAGACTCATAACTACACCTAGACTCTCTGCTTTTCCCTTGCATGTTTTGCAATGCCCTGGGGGAACATACTGGAAAATCTTCTACCTCCTCCTTAGATGAAGCTACTCCTGACTGTAACCATACAGCACTGAGGTGGTTCCTTCCTCATGCACACCCACTTTCCTCTCTGGACGAATAAGAATCCTATTAGACGTTGAGTGCCTCTGCTTGCTGCACTTCTGTAATACTATAATTAATACAAAATCAATGCATAAATGTAATTTCAGTTTCAATGCTCAAGTGAAAGTAGTATCTGCAGTACAACTGAGATCTCAAAGGTTAGACACCCTATTTTTTAAAAAAAAACAGGCTGTAATTTTATATTGGTTACAAGAGAAATTTTATTTTTTGAGCTCTCTGCTGTTAGAAGTGCAGGCCAACCATAGGATCTTTGATATAAATCTTACATGCAGCCTTCCCAAACACCAGAGATTCAAGGGGGTCCTGGAAATGTTCAAAAAAAGCCAAGTGGGAAATTTATGTCTCAAATTGTTAAGACAACATATTTCTTTTTTTTTTTTATTTCTTTTTCTTTTTCTGAGATTGTCTACAGCTCCAATGATTTGGACAGTTCAGGAATACTTTGGGCAAGGACTTCCAAATCAATCCCTGTGAAAAATCTGGTACTAGAACAAGTCATATTTAAATTAGGCTGGCACTGGTTTTTGGACCTATGTTTGTATAATGCCTAGGCCAATGAAATCTTGATCTACATGAGGGTCCTACACACCCTTGCAGTACATGTCATGCATAGTCTTTCTAGCTACTTGTAAAAAATTATAAATGAGTTCACCATACTAGCTGCACTTTGACTTTTTTGTATGATAGTGAGTAACTAAAGCCCCTGTACTCTTTCATCTGCTTCAGATGAAAACTTTTGAAATATTATTCCATCAGGCCTGCATTTCCTTTTAAAGTCATGCTACTTTATAATACTCTCTGGACATGTTTAGGATGATCCACACAGCACTACCAAATACACTCAGTTATGTTCTTATTAAAATTATGTGCTTCACGCCTTAGTGTATAGTTTTCTTTGTTTTCTTGCCAGGCAAATCTATTATTCTCTCTGTGTATCAGGCTGTCAGGTTTACCTAACCCCGCAATCTGGCCCCTTTGGTTATTTCCATTGAAAATGCCCCTGGACATTGCATCCATTAGGATATTTTTATCTCACGGTTCACTGTGGCCTACAGGAAGGAGCTGATTCTGGGGTTCCCATTAGTGTTGACCCGTACTCAGGCTGCAGTCCCTTTTTGTTTTCCTTTCCTCTCTGCGAGACAGGAGTTCCCCTTCAAGACAGTTCAGTCATTGAGGTGGCTAAAAGGCTTCTGTTAACAAAAAACAGATGCACTACTAAGTTCTCAAGAAAGGATCTCCCTCCTACCATAATAATTTTGAGTTTGGAAACCCTCTGTATTGTGTAAAACCCATTCTGTATGAATGGTCCAGCTTTTCAAGACATCTGAAATGAGAGTTATACAAATATCATGCTCATTTTATCAGTTGCCTTATCACTGACTAGCTAACACTAACAAAGGAGGTGGCCTTGCTAGCATGGCAATTCCAGATGAATGCTGACATTTTCAATTAATATCCTCCAAGTTGCTAAGCTGTGTATTTGACCTGTTTTAATTTGCTTTTCAATTCTTTTGAATGCTTTGCATAGTTGTCCCTGTATGAGTGATCGAGTGCTTTGTAGCTGAGAAAGACAAACTAGGTAGTGATGGAACGGGATGAATGCAGAATCACAAAGTCTCCACCATAAAACATACAGCACTTAATTTTCACACATTACGTACATCTGGTACAAAGGATACTATTTACAGCATGATAGTAAATGCACTGCTGTGTATTTGGTAATTGTACTTAAATTTTACTAGGATCTCATTGTGACGAATGCCCAACATGACACCTTTGCTGGAAAGTGAGAGGTGGCTCCAGTTTTCTGTGAGAATCATTGAGCTAGGGAAATAGTCAAGTGGGAGTTAGACATTTGAAACACAAAAATAATACTACACGTACGCTCTTCACCTGTTTTGAAGAGATAACAGCAAGTATCAGACGTAAGCCAATATAGGCCAAGTTTCTATCAGACAGGAATAAAGTATGAAAATTCCTGAACAAAACTCAATTTGACTGCTTACTTTTTAAGGTCAGACAGCATCCCAGTATCAATGACCTCCTTTGACAGGCCTGACACAGTAACAGCACGAGGAAGTTATTAACTCCAAGACTGTCTTAGCTCTAGAGGATGCAGAGAAGTTACTCCCCATGATAGGCACTTACTCAAATCAGGGCCTCTTTATGCTCAGCAGGAGCATTTTAATGAAGAAGCAGCTACTAAACCAAGAAACAACAGATTAGCCCTGGGGAATGAGGAAAGGAATCAAGATGAATAACAAGAGAAGAGAAAAGAGTGCAGGGTGGAAGGAGCACAGAGGGTGAACAAGAGCTGGGAAAAAAAGCTAAATGGTCACAACCATAGACAAGGGCATGAAGGAATAGATGGCCAGTCAGCCTTTTTATCTATTGCAAAGCATCCCAATAAGCAAGCACACAAGCACACGAGCGAGCACTACGTATTACAGAACACTCTTTGGGCACTTAAATTCCCCTGTGGATGGATTGAAGACTGGGTAGACCAGACCTAATTTTTCATGAGCCTTTTTGTTATTTCAGTAAATACACAGTCATATTAAGAGCCTCCTACATAAGGTGACCTTTGGTCAAAATACTGCCAAGTTATGAGAAGGCTCAATCCTTTTCTTCTTTAGCAAAAGGAATGTAATATTCAGAATGAACACTGCTGAAAAGAATGCAATATTCAGAATAAGAATAATAAATATAATTTCATCCCTCCAGCATATAGGCGCAAAAACTGCAGTGTCCTGCCTGGCTCATTTGTTTTTCTGTCATAAGAGAGGGGTAGGGAATAAGAGAGTAAGGCAGAACTGGTACCTTCTCTAAGAGAACAGACAGCCTTCTATTGCCTTGCAAGACCCCACAGGCCCTTACTGGCAGGAGACAAGGCAACTTCCACTGACTCCTGGGAGATTTCACGGGTTGTGAGTGGCTGTCAGGAAGCCCTGATGAAATTGTAGTTTTCAGCTGTCACCACCAGAAATACAGCTTTCCCCTATGTCAGGGAGCAAATTCTCTCAAAGCATGTCTCTGGGCTCTCCCTAAGTGAAACTCAGGCAGAGGTTTGGAGGAAGCATGTAGAGTAACCTCATAATTCTAGGGCTCTTGGGATTATGTCTGCCACCACAACGAGTTATTCCCTCCAAACCAGTTAATACATTTGCATTCTGTCTAGCAGCAGAAGGACAGCTTTTGGTTATTCTGTATTTGTACCAAGAACTTCTTCTGTAATGTCTAACATCAAGGCAATAATCCTTTATCATTCTTATCCACGTACTGGTTCACAGAGAAGCTTAAGTTGAAATACACAACTGGCAAGTTCAGCACCTGTAAATATATTTACTATTTCTGTCCCACGCTTACATTCTGTGATCCTGCTTTAGCACTAAGGATGAAATTCACCTCTATGGGGTCATGTCAAGGCCATGCCATGCAAGTTGCTCATGATGTTCTCAGCCAGAGGGCAGGAGAAGAAGTACCATACAACTTCTCCTGATCATTAGCACTGGGATGGATGCCAATCACTACAATGTATTTGCCACAAATTCATCTCCAGAATAGTAAATTTTAACATGATACTATAATGGAAAAAATATTATCATTAATTTTGTCAAGACTGTTAATATTTAAAGATATTTAGTATTTAATATTTGATGTTAACAGTATAAAAAACTACCACTGTTAATATTAATTATGAGAATAATAGGTGTTATGCAGGCAAAGAAAGAGAAATATGCACCAAGATGAAAGACAGAGCTGCATCTGTAAGCATGAGCTGGGATGCAGGTTCTAGAATCCAACCTTATTCTACCATCCTGAAGAAACTGATAATGTAATTATACTGTGTAACTATACCCAGAAGCAGTCTGTAGAACTGAGCCCTGGTCCTTTTGGCTCTGTATTTTCAATACAAAGAAGAATACTCTGTAAAGGAAAAGATAGTTGTATTTAATCTAAGGACTGATTGATAGAAGAATCACATTAACTTTTGACTCTCATGTTAATACAATGTGATTCAGAAGTATCAGAAGCAGGAGAGTGTGGGGATGGGATACAGAATTAGACTCAATAAAACAGCAGAAAAGTCTACGTTTTTCATCTTCTGGACTGAGAACATATTCCCTTAAACCTCTCTTTCCCAAAAAATCCAAACTGATTTATACGAACTTCTCCCTAGGCTACTTAAAGTTACCTTATCAGTCTATTCAACAAAACCACAGAGGTCAAAAAGAGAAGTTCAATGCTTTGTGAGAATTATTTATGTTTTGAAATTGATTTGATCCTGTATCAGGCAAATGTATTGAACATTTTCACAAAATGAAATATTTGGAACAGTTCTGAATGGGAAATTTTGAAATGAAAAATGTTGGTGTTCTCCAGCAAAACAAAATAACCAGATGCACCCTAAAGTTTTCAGTTTGAATGGAAACTTAAAAGCAAATGTACTCAGATCATCAAAAATAAAGTGTAACTGATACTCAATTTAGGTCACACATTCTAGAGCATGTTATTTGATATTGTGCATCCTCTAAATTCGTTCAGAAGTGAAGCAAACATCTACAGAAGCCTGTTAAAGAAAATCACAGTAGTATCTGCTGCTGGAGGGCCAGGAGGTGGAAGGGAACATAGACCAGTTTCCTGTGGACAGTGGCAGCCCAACATCCAGGGGATTCCCAGTGTGTTGCAGGCCTTATAGAATCATAGAATCATAGAATAACCAGGTTGGAAGAGACCCACCAGATCATCAAGTCCAACCATTCCTATCAAACACTAAACCATGCCCCTTAGCACCTCGTCCACCCGTGCCTTAGACACCTCCAGGGAAGATGACTCAACCACCTCCCCGGGCAGCCTCTGCCAGTGCCCAATGACCCTTTCTGTGAAGAACCTTCTCCTAATGTCCAGCCTAAACCTGACCTAGCAGAGCTTGAGGCCATTCCCTCTTGTCCTGTCCCCTGTCACTTGGGAGAAGAGGCCAGCACCCTCCTCTCTACAACCTCCTTTCAGGTAGTTGTAGAGAGCAATGAGGTCTCCCCTCAGCCTCCTCTTCTCAAGGCTCCTCTTCTCAGCTCTCTCAGCCACTCCTCGTAAGACTTGTTCTCCAGCCCCCTCACCAGCTCTGTTGCTCTTCTCTGGACTCGCTCCAGAGCCTCAACGTCCTTCTTATGGTGAGGGGCCCAGAACTGAACACAGGATTCGAGGAGCGGTCTCACCAGTGCCGAGTACAGAGGGAGAATAACCTCCCTGGACCTGCTGGTCACACCGTTTCTGATCCAAGCCAAGATGCCATTGGCCTTCTTGGCCACCTAGGCACACTGCTGCCTCATGTTCAGTCACTGTCAATCAACACCTCCAGGTCCTTCTCCTCCAGGCAGCTTTCTAGACAGACTCCTCCTAGTCTGTAGCACTGCACAGGGTTGTTGTGCCCCAAGTGCAGGACCCGGCATTTGGCCTTGTTAAACCTCATGCCATTGGACTCAGCCCAGTGGTCCAGCCTGTTCAGATCCCTTTGCAGAGCCTCCCTACCCTCCAGCAGATAAACACTTCCACCCAGCTTAGTGTTGTCTGCAAACTTGCTAAGGGTGCACTCGATGCCTTCATCCAGGTCATTAATAAAGACATTGAACAGGGCTGGACCCAGCACTGAGCCCTGGGGAACCCCACTCGTCACTGGCATGGTGAGAGGCTGGCCAGGGCACGAGGAGTAACTCAATGCAATACCACCCACATCTAAGTTATTTCCATTATCAGTTTCAGGAGGAATTATTCCCTTGCTCAAAACTGCTCCATGTACAACTCAGATACTCAAGATCTGGGCTAAGGGAAGGCATTACAGTAATTCACAGGAAAACAAACAAACAAAGCTTCATACAAGATCAATAAGCTGTGTCTTAAAACCACTGGATCCTAGATAAAACACTAAAACATACTGTAGGCGACACATATATAGTGGGAAGGGAGTGGATTATCTTGCAAGCTAAACAAATCGAGCACCAACAAAGTCATTACTTAATAGGCAAATCCTTCTGAAATCTCTCAAGACAGATTCCTTCCACAGAAAGTGAAATGAGGGGAGGAAGTGATCAACAGCTGTTAAAACCAAAATAAAAATATGAAATAGCACTGGTATTAAGATATCTGTTAAGATACCTAGAATGTTTTCCTTTCACAGACGAAATATTTTAGCATGCCTAACAGAATTAATCCCCTTAACAATCTCTGACTGTTACATTGCATTGTTTATTCAGAAACACCATAAAACATTTATGGCTTCAGCACAGCTACATAAAATAGATGCAACTCTGACTGAAATATTGTCAATCCAGCACAAAATTTTGCAACGGTTTAAAGGAACAGAAAAACCTTAAATGCCCCCGAAACAGACTAGGCCAAGACATGAATAAAAAGACTTTGTCCAACAGAAACTGGATGCTCTGCAGGAGGGAACAGCATGTTGCTCAGCATCACAAATGGTATCTAGAACAGCCCTGTTGTCTGTCCCTGTGGAAATGCACCCTGGTCTCCAGGCCGCATCTTTTCTAAAAGTCACGTCCTGCCATGTGTTAGAAGCTAAGTGACAACAAAGGAAATGCCGTATCTTTGTCTAAGTTCCCCTTCCCTTCTTTGCAGTTCTCCAGCTGAATGTCACCATATCTGACCAGTTATCAAACACAGAAATTTCAGAATGCATTTTTTTTTCCCTTGTTCCACCCAAGAAGAAGTAAGTGGCTTCCCTATATCTGGGGCATTTAGCTTGCAGGGTTTGAGTGACACCACTGAGCTCATCTGTAAGACAGCGGGTATGTGTTCTGTATAGTACCCTCCTTACTGCCCCAAGGGCAGCAGCAGCTGCCCTTCAGCTCCTGCCTGCTGTGGCCAAATGCCTACAACTCCTTATTTCCCTGGGCCACTGTGCAGCCTGGGTCCCCTACAAATGCCCGCCTTTGCAAGCACTGCCTGCCATGGCAGCCCTGGCCCTGCATACTAATTGGCACATTTAATGACTTTCTCTTGCTCTCCCTCCTGTCTCCTTCAGAGCTGCCGTCTGGGAGCAGAGGAGCCCGGCTGCCATGGAAACTGAGCCTCCAACTGCCTTGAACCTGCCATATCAACCTTTGGAAAAGATTCCGGTGGTGAAGCTCAAAAAAGGGGGATGCTGGAGGGGGCTTAAAGGTAAAGGAGTGAGAAAGGGTAAAGCTGGCTGTGGCAGGTGCAGGTCTGGGCTGTTCTGCCAAGGCACTGCACAAGCTGAGTGCATACTGGGCATAAGCATGCAGACATTCAGGGGGAAAAAAAACAGATTAACACTCTATTACCTATACTGTTCTTCAAAATGTTTCAAATGCTTCTCCACCTCCTCCTCCCTCCCCATCCACTTACAGTCTGGATCAAACACCCCTGACGCATGCACAGCTATGTCATCAAAGGGATTTTGACAATCCCGAATTTGACTCACACATCTGAAGGACTGTTTGCAGCCAGAAAAAGTGCTGATTATAGTGAGAGAAAGGTCCAAGGGGGCCTCAGGCGCTTCACAGCACAAGCTGGCAGAGGACAAACCCCTGCCTCGGCAATAAGGCTGTGATCCCGTGCCCAGTCTTTCTGTCCTGCCTCCCTTTCCCAGGCTAGCCTCAGGACTGCAGTCGCATGGAAACTTAGCCTTTGTGGCACTGTCTGTGTGCCTTGATGCCTTTTCTGGGCAGGCACCAAATTCAACTCCAGCACATTCTGGACCCCACTTCAGGCCAGGCGGCAATGGGAAATGCTCTTCTGTCCTCAGTTCTGCCTCCTGAGGATTTCTGGGTGTATAATGGAGGTAACACAAGTGTATACTTAAGTCTGATTTAGCACTCAAATTTCAGCCTTTGAAGGACACCTTCAGTTGCCCTTAGTCTCCTGGGTAAGCTTTCAGGTCAGCAACAGTGAATCCCCTTTGGTTTCTTTTTCTAAGCAAAGTTACCCATGGTATTTATTCATGCAGGGAGTCCTCAGGTCAACAAAACTGGCATGCTTCCAAAAATACACAAACAAACAAACAAAACAAGGAAGAAAAGAAGCCCACTGTTCTTTTAGTGGAACATTCAGAAAATTTTAGACTGGGTCAGCACTTTTCTGAAGACTAGATGGAGCTGGCAGCCCTACTCATTAAATGTCCCAGGCAGCTCTACTCATGCAAGGGATGTGAAAATATATTTCAACTCTCTTTTTCTGTCCCAATCACTTGAACAACCAGCTTAATGCTGGGAACTTACATCAGATCCAAGTCAGAATGTGCTGTGCTGCAAGGAAGTGCAGAGATTTGAGCTGAACTAACCAAGAGACGCAACAAAGGCCCTGCTTGGTATTCTACCACAGTGCAGGCTGGGGAGCAGAGTGAGACAGGTCTTAGGCATGACAACTAAGAACAGCCAAACCTGCTTCCCACAGGGATACTTCGTCCTCAGCTAAGATAAGCAAAACAAGACTTCTGCTTGAATTTTTTCTTTTAGGGACTTTATGTTGTCTCACACTGTTCTTACCATTAAGGAGACAGAATAACCACTGACTTGTGAAGGATGAGGACTGGCCCATGACATAGTTCAGTACACTATGTCTGTCACACATGAGTTGCTACTACAGCACAAATTAGTGCATAAAAGATGAAGTAGTGCAGGAGGGTTTGCAAGTCACTTACAAGAATGCCTAACCTAAGAAAGAAAAGTGTTTTAGAGGGTTTGCAGCATTTGTGTAAGCCCCTTCTCTCACACAACTGAGAGTGATTTTATTAAATAAGAGATAATATTAGAAAATGTTAGAGGATTACAGGAGGGGAAATTTTTTTAAGTTGGTTGTTAATGTCACCAGGACCAAATGGCATCCACCTGAGTCTGAATGCAAGCAGGTGGGAAAATGCAGGTGTATGATCATCACTAAAAAGGGCAAGTGTGACAGAGAAGCTGATGCATGGATAAAAACAGTCTGTAACTTTCTAGGCAGCGTGGAAACCAAAAGCTTCTGTAGAAAGGGAGCCCAATCTACCAGCCTAGTGGTGGCACACAGGGGAATGAGGATGAATGTCAACAAAAGTGACAGACAAAGCATATGTGGATTTTCAAAACACCTTTGATAAGGCTCTACATCAAAGGTTACTTAAAAAGCTAAGATACTGCAAGGATTAGGAAAGGCCTTTTTCTGGAATGAAGACTAGTTAAAGAATAAGAAGTAGCAAGTAGGACTTTCACAAGTAGGTCATTTCACAGGATAGAGAAGAGGCAGTAGTGGAGCCCACAGAGGTCTGTATCAGGACCACATTCAACATCTTCACCAATGGATTGGAGACAAGAGAGCTTTGTGGGGTGATCAACCTAAGCATGGGGGTTCTTGGAGAGGCTTGTGAGAAGCATCTCACAAACTAGAGAGAGCAAGTAGCAGAAGAACTTTAATGGTGTTAACTACATGCATGGTGTTAACTACATGCATGACAAATATGTGTAATAATCTAGTAACCTATGTTTATACCCACTACTAGCAGTTACAACTCAGGAAGGAGATTTTGGAGCCACCTCTGACACCAGCAGGTCAGTGAGCAGCGGCTGCCAGAAAAACTCAGGACAACAGCACAGGTACTAACTATACAGCACAGAGCATAATTCTGTCACCTTATACAGCCATGGGCCTTCACCATGTCTTTATCTGCAGTTCTGGTCCATACAGCTCAAAAAGGATATAATGTAACTGGAGAGCAACAGAAATGAAGAACTAAAATGCTTAAGTTGAGGCTTATGAAATCATTAAAGTGATCGATAAAGTGAGGTCAATCAGCAACAACTACAGAACTGTTGTTAGCAAAGTCTGAAATACGGTAACAAGAGGGCACTCAATGAAATTACCAGCAGATAAGTTCTGAACAGATAAAAATAAGTACTTTTTTATGTAATGGGTATTAAAATTCTGGAATTTGCTGTCACAGTTACAAAGGTTGACAGTAGCAGTAGGTGCAAACAAGTATTAGACAAATTCATGAACAACTGGCTCATGAACAGATAGCAACAGGAACTGACAGGAACGCACCCTAACATACCTCATCCACAGATTACAGATTCTGGAACAGCATAAGAGAACGCTCACAAGAAAATGGCCAGAAAAGGGGCAGATAGTTAACAAGAAAACATGATTCATACTTAAGAACAGGCTCAGTCATTTCTTAGAAAGGCTGGAGAGTGACATGCATATTGAGCTTGATGGGGCAGGCCAGGATAGTCAGGACAGTATCTGCCTTGTCAGAGAGAATTAGGCCAGAATGGAGAGCTCCATGTATCTATGAGATGTCTAATTTTGAACACGGGCCCAGTTTGCACCTCATTTTATTGCTTATTGTCACGTACCATGTGCATTTCACATCAAGAGGACTAAGCTAAACCATTCATTAGGGAAATGAAAAGTCTCCCTTGAACGTTGAATTAAAATATAATGAAATGTTAGGAGATCTCTGACATTTTACAAGTCCTGAGGAGCTGAGTTTCTGAGCAGGCAAGCATGATTATGGGTAGTGGATAAAAGCAGAAGCATTTGTGAATGTACTTAATCAGTACAATTGATCATATGTTTACATCTGTGCCATTATGGTACAAGTAGTTTTTTATATTGCATATATATCATGTACAGGGGAGGGGGCCGGGGGGGGGGCGGGGGAGGAGTGTTCTGGAGTAAAAGATTCCAGTGCCACTAGCAGCGTAAATATGCATTACAGGAAACATTTTTAAGAACAGGATCTAATAATGTTTTTCCACTGAATCTCTGTTTAACTGTATATATTTGCTGGACTGTGCTCAGCAAATGAGGGAACTATTAAGCATTTCTTCTTAATCTCATCACTCAGCGTGTGGTCACCTACCTAAGTCCTTCCACATCTAACTTTACGCAAATATATGAGTTCCCCACAATGTGTTGGGAATGGGATTTGACCATGGAAGGTTCAAATTGCAGCAGAGCCCTCTGCTTTCTTATCTACTGGACTAACTATGCTGTCTATGAACTATTATACTATCAGAATCTAGAATGGGCCAGTATGGGAACCAAATATCAGCATAGTGGTCACAACAAACCTATTGCCTCTTCGCTCACTTTCAGAAGAAGTGATGCTCATCCCACTTGTCGGATGCCCAGAAGGAGGATACACTGCCTTAGTAGGAATAAAATGGGAGAGTTGTGGCAGAAGGGAACATAGTCCATGTTTCTCCAGATAGAAATATGGAAGCTAAACCCTTCTCAGCAGCTTATTATACTGTCTCGGGCAGTCATGCAAACCCAACTTTAAGCAATGGAGAGGAGAAGGCTATGAGGACCTTCTATGTTGGGAAGTGTTTAGCAGCCCATCCCTATGAAAACAACAGTAATGTACAGATTTAGGTATGCACACCCCTTTGCTCTTTCATGCAGATGAAAGAGCCGCTTTTAGCATTTACACATAAAAGCCCATTGAAACCAAATTAGTGTCTGTGTCTTTTAATTTCAGGACCTTATCCTGACATACTGGTAACCATAATGATTAGTTTTTTTCTACAAAGCAAAGGAAAGTGTTGAGGTGAAGGGTTGGAAACTGCATGAGTTGAATGCCAGAAGAATTCTGGAAGTATAAGTAAACTTTTTGTTTTGTTTGTGTTTCATGGAGGTGGGGGATTTGCTATTCAGAGGGTAGTAATCTTGAAATAGCTGCCTGGTAATAACTATAATTTAACCTGCCTGTCCCCAGAGGTCTCTAGACTCCTTTTAAATTCTGAGTAGTTGTTCTGTAAGAGGCAGAGGATCATCCTATATAATTAAAATTACAGCTGCAGAGAGATACTCTCTGGGATTTCAATATGGAGCAAAAGCTCCACTGCCACCCCAGGACTTGTGTTTCCTCCTACTCACGACTCCCAATGCTTGTAATGAAGAGCAAGACCAGAACAACGCGCACAGATACCTGCCGGAAATCACACAACTGATCTTCATGTTACTCAACCTTGTCCCAGCCTCTGCATCAGAAGAAAGGATGGACCATTATGTGAACTTTAAGGCAACTTTCATTGTTCCCTTTCTAACAGAATACTCTTTTTTTTTTTAATAGGTGTTGGGGAGAAAGGTGGAGTGAGACAAAAACATTGTTCACTTTTTCAGAATAGCAGGTATAGGTTTGATTTATTACATCTTCTGCTATTATATCTGACAGGAAAATAAGTGCTTGTCCATTTCCCCATCTCCATCATGCAAGACTCAGGGTGTCCTGTTTGTCACATCAGTGTTGAATTGCTGTTCTCTTCATCATCATACTGGGGATCTCCAGCAGTTGAACAGACCCCCAAAACTTGAATGCTCTAAACAGTGGCTAACTCTGTGAAAGAAATTTGAAGCAGGGCACATAATGTGAAATACTGAGTGTGTTGAATCTGCTATACACTGAAACTCTGTTGGGAACCTGACAGAATTCAGCATGGAAGCCCCTATGCTCTTACCACTCTGCACACAATTCTGTAGCTTTGAACTTAAGGAGTAACTTCCACCTCACTGAACTAGCAAGGGTAGTAATAAATTTTGTCACAAATAGAAGACACTTGTTGTTCTAAGATGGGTATAGGCTGAAAACTGAAAAGATAAGTTTGAATTGTCACCCTTCTTGAAAAAATGAAAATGTGAAGAAAATAGAAAGGATATACAGGTGGAGCAGAAGAACAACTATTTACATGTTGTCATCCTTCAAATATCTCCTCCTTACTAATAAAAAATAGAGAAACACTGGAAAACAATATGGTCAAAGCAATACTTGCTCTGACTACAATCAAACAGAAGTATCTGTGAGAGTAGAACCCAAACTACCTGGAATGTCAAGGTATGAAGTCTAATTAGACCTAATGGAAGGGAGGGGAGACTGCATGCAGAAATAAATAACAGATTTTCCCCAAATTGTGGAGAGGGTACAAAGTCAGGCCTGATTTTCTGCTGGTTTTGTGGTTTTGTAAGCAGTGAGAGAAGCTAAGAAGTTACAAGCAATAGCTGCAGAGCTACTGGCAATTGTTTTTATAAATATGAAATAGTTTACCTTCAAAACTTTTTCCTTGTCACGAAAATTCATCCACTTTAAGCTGTCTTTCACAAAAGATAGTAACTCTTTGAATATTCTGTGCAAACTAAAGATTGGGTGAACTGATCCAGACAAAATGAAATATCTATGCTTCAGTGCGCTACTCATGTTGACACTCTGCCAAACCAAATGCTTCCAACACAATCAGCAGTTTTGGTTCTTCATGTGTGTCAGGGTACCAGCTAAAAATTGGGAGGGGCATGCTGTGTCTTCTGGTCTTCTTGAACCCTATCACTTAGTTCACCTACATCACAGCATTTCCATCATAAATTGTACAGTACCACCTTAAAATGAGAGAGTTTTCTTCCCATTTCACAGACTGTCCAAGAACCTTATTCTTCTGATGGTTAGAAAACATTTTCTAGCGTCTTGCTTGAATTCTTGCATAGCCAGCTTGTACTCATTTGTTCTTATGCAAACATCATCCTTTAGTTTAAATACTATTTTTCCTTCCTGATGTTTATTTACTCTTCTGATCCATTCATACAGCACATTTTTTTTCTCTCCTTCAGCAAAGATTTAAACAGCAATGCCCTGGTACTGTACTTTGGTTTACAGAAGTATTTTGTCTTCCCCCAAACCAGGAAAGAAAACGCTTATTTTCAGCCAGATCATTTCATCAATACAGTTTGTCCAGTGACTACAAAAACACCTGTGCTGGTGCAGAAAATGAGATGATGCAGGAATTAGCTGTTGAGACTAGCAGGGGAGCCAGACCTTCTCTTTGGGTAGCAGGGTTGTTTTATGCTGCTTAAAGAATTAGCTGAACTCTGACTCCCATCTTGAAACAGACTGCCCACATTGTTCAAGGCTATCTTCTCTGTGCCTATTCCAGGTTTAGCCCTCAAATTCTCAGTCCCATTAGGCACTGTGCCTGTATCTTCATACACATCACTGTCCTTTCAAGACATGATGTTAAAAATTAATTTTCTTTCCAGGCCAAATTAACTCTCCTTCCCAGGTCATCATGTTTGTAGTGGCGACACTTTCCTTCTCATTCTCTTTACATTTAAACAGTCAAGAGACCTTCTCTTGTTTATCTTAAAGTTATTTTCAAAGTCAATCTCAAATGGTTTTTGGCACTTTTCACTGTATCCCTCTTTGCCCATTAGCCTTTCCCTCTTGCATGTATTTGCTTACTCCCTTTATGAGGTGAAATAACAGACAGTTCTGGAACCTATTGCTCTCCATCTTTTCCACTGATTTAGGGACACAATTTACAACTACTTTCTGCACCTTTATTTGAAGAAAATCTGTATTTCACTGATACTTAAGCTGATCCTAACAACTAGTTCCCTCCATTTCTCAGAGTTCACCCTCGAAAACATCAGTAGGACAGTATGTGACCAGTTACTCCCAAAATTTTGAGGTCACAAATATTCCAAGGCCAGGAGTTCTTAGAATAGCGGGCAGTTTTAAAATCATTCACTATCCCTGTGAACACTACTTATAACAGGAAAATTATTCAATAGGAAATTATTCAACTACAGGTGCAGAATAATTACCTACTTCATGTAATCAGAAGTCTAAACAGATCTAGATCTATTCTTTTTGTGTTGTCTACTTTTGCTGCCTTATATACTGAAGAAATCTGTTAAGATGCTGTAAAATACTGCCAGACTAAAAGAAACAAGTAGGAAAAAATCTTTACTTACATATTTATTTTTCTGATTCTGGTAATTAACATAATTGTGTTTTCCATATCTCTAATGACATGACTGAGAACATAAAAACACAAGATAGCTTTAAAGCAGCTAGACTGGACTTGGTGAGTAGCACAGGCAAATAAATGTATGCCTCAGAAAAGAAGCATTCACTCTGCTACTGAAAAGTTTTGCAGTCTTCATCAAAATTGTGTCAGTTTTAGAGCCAGCAGTGCTGGCAGACTAGATATACCTTTAACTTCACGTTGTACAGTGGAGCTGTATAAAGCTCTCTGTGGAACTGCTTTGTATTTTCCAGTTTATGCCATTTTAGCTGTGCTTAAAGCTGTAATTGAAGGGCTTTGCACAGCATACAGTAGAGTATATACTTCAGTTTTCTTTTCTTTTAGTGTTTTATTTTACTAATTAAAACTGATAGGGGCAGAAAAAACAAGAAGGTTAATATTGCACAACATGTAGCCATATACAAGCTTACTCAAATTCAAACCTACCATTTAGTCCTTCTTCAAACTGCCATGGAAACATTTGTTGGTCAAAACTGTATGTTCCCCCCAGCATGACTGATGTAAAAAATCACAGCTGTGTGTCTACGCAAATAGGTAGAAGTTGTGTTAAGATGGATCTTTTGGTCACTTTCAGCAGAACTCCCCTCTGCAGAAAATAGCAACATTTGGCCTGTATATTTTAAACATTTAAGCTTTATTTTGTAGGTTCAAACAGAATCTATCAGCGTTCTGCTGAGGGGCACATTCCACTCATTGTGTATTGGCACTGAGCTTTATTTTAATGCAGTTATGCTCTTCCCACGCGAGTACTAAACACTAGATTATTTCCTCTTAAAAAATGGCTGATATGGCATAAAAAAACCAGTTCTAGAATATGTGAGGATACTCAAGGAGCATGCAAAAGTCATTTGACTGAAAACTGCAAAATTATCTTTTTCATTGGTGCTTTCAATGTAGAAGACAAGACGAGATGTGCTGCCAAAATTATGACATGAAATATTCAGCTCTATTTAGATCTTTTTTTTCTGTGTCTTGTTTTGCTAAAGATGATTTAAAACTCTGCTTGCTGAATCCAAAAAACAAACAGCTCATGCATATGACAGACTGCCAAGAATGTAGGACCCTGCCCTTCGCTTAGCTCACAAGCAAGAAAAACCTCCTACAAGGATACTGCCAGCCAGCTATGCTGCACTAAATCTCACCATCAGAAAATAACATTGGCAGCATAATCAGTTGCAAAAGGACTGCATGCAGAGCAGTAACTTACAAAGAGCCCAGCCTATCAGTTAGCCTTTCAAAGTGACTTGGTGGTGACAGGCATCTGGTAAATCAATCTGGAAAGAATCTATATTCTCTAGATAACATCACATTTTTATTTTGTGGGATTGGGCTATGACAGTATGAGGAAAACAGGTGACAGAAACATTAGGACAAATGATTTGTAATCATCATGTCTGTCATTCTAGTTGCTTCTTTCTTTTCCCCTCTTTATATTTACACTGGCAGTGGAACAATTGCAACACTGATATGTTATCACAGAGTATCTGGTAGTATATTTAACTAATAGTTCTTTATTTTCCTAAAATTCTATCACAAAAAAAAAAGAGAACAAAAATTTAATGCAAGCCCTTCAAATCCTCAAGGGCTGGACAGCAGCTTTGCAGGAAACTGTTAAGGGACAAATAAATAATAATTTCTGAAAGTAAATTCAAGGATATTAAGCTAGGTATGCTTCTTTAAAGCACTTCAGTACACTGGGAAGAATTAAGTTACTTCCCACTTGTGCAGCTATTCTTCTGCAGATTCGTTTACATGCCTGATGGAGACAGAAGCATTTGAGTCACCATGATCTTTTCTATTTTTTTAATCTGTCCCTGATATCAGATGCGTATTTCCTCATTCACCTTAAATCAGACCTTCATCTCTTCCTAAAGTCAGACAACAGCTAGAAACTTAATAGCATTCTGTAAGTGTTTCAGCTCCATTTTAAATAAGACTTGATTAAGGCAAACCCTAGTTATCTCTTAAGTTTAATTATGATGTTTCTGAACCTCCAAGATGCAAAATCAGTTCAGTTCTGGGGTCCTCACCTTTTGGGAAGCTTGGAGTTCCTGAAAACTTGTCAAAAAATTCAGTACCGTTAATGATGTCTGATATCGAAAAGACTTCACAACAGCATATGTGTTAGAACTACACAGGTACCTAAAGTATGTCCATGTTCCCTGCCACTGATGCCAAGAGGTTTGAATTGATCGAAGTCTTTGCTAATGACTTTCCTTCCCCTCCATGTTAGAGTGCAAACTGCCTGGCTGGCCAGGTGCTCCATCCCACAGCTGAAGGACCCAGAGAGCAATGAAGATCTAAATGACCTGTGGTGTCACACACTGCTTCCCTTGTTCACCATTTCCAATCATCATCAGTAGCTCCTTGCTATGCATGCAACAATCTACAGAGCCAGATTTGTAGGGTCTGTTCCATTACTACCTGATGCTGTCTAGTTTGTGCTTTCTGTGCTTCTAGAGTTCCATGAACCAAAAAAGTGCTCATTGTTCTTAGGACCCAGGAAAAAAATGCATATTTTGGAAAACTGCCTAGCAACTGCTTTCCTTATTGTAAGGCAAGAGGCCATTTGCATAAGAAAACCTTCCATCTGGAAGCCTGCAAAGACTCTTCTGGGAACCCTTCCTGTGACCAGTCCTCAAAGGAGAACTCTTGTTTAGCACAGCTCCCTCTGGGTGGCCTTTCAGTGCTGTCCCCACAATCAGTGGGAGCAACAGTGTGGTTGCACAAGGTACATCAGTGCTCTGCAGCAGCCAGGAGCTGCTCCAGTTTCTGACTGTGTTCACAGTGCTTCCAGCGATCTTTTTCTCATTTTGCTCCCACATCATCTTTTCCTCACACTGTGTGCATCACACATCACAAAGTCAACAGCTTCATCTGCTAACCTTTGGAGTTCTGTCATTTGCTTTGCAAATTTCCTGCCAAAAGTGACAATCTGTAGCACTACAGTACAGTATCTCTCTCTCCAGATATTTACACATAGTTCCTCCTCACAACTACTAAGTGGCATTAATGGTCTGCACAAACACCTAGCCCAGGAAGAAAAACTACACATATCACTTCATCATTTCTCTTGCTGTTCTATGCCAGGTCTCTAGAAAGCACTGCCTGCCAACTTTTCACTTTCTAAGGGCCCAGACAAAACATCAACTCTAGTAAAGTCAACAGAAAAAGCCTCCACTAGCTGGAATTTACACATAGTTGGAATTGAGGACATGGCCTTCTTATGTGCTAAACACCTAACAAGCAGTCAAATCATTTCAGCATCTGCAAAAATGGCATTGCAGGACTGTGCTGCTACTTAATGGAATTAGCTGATTTTGATCAGAGTTCTGCAAAGCTCTCCAAATTGCAGCAGTAAAGCTAATTTCAATGTGTGAATCATTGCTTTCCTGCAATTTGTATCCATATGTGTGGTTATTTTTGCGAATTATTCAGTTTTGTACATATAATTTTAAAAGGACTTTTTAAGTTAATGAACATCTGTGCTAAGAGCCCCTCAACAGAAAAGCTTGTGTCAGCCACAGTGATGCTGACTGTGTAAACTTCCTGATATTCTGTAGGGGTTCATAAGGATCCTAACGTTCTTACTGACTGCATACAGGAGCAGTAACTGAAGAAAACCACACCATCAAAATACTTTAAAAAAATGGAGTAGGAAACCCAAAATTTCCATCCACTTGAAAACTGTAATATCTGTTTCATAACCAAAATAGGACCTAAAAGTAAATTCTAAAACGTGTAACAGAACCAAACAAAGGGAAAATTTCCATTTGAAAATTTCCAAGCACTTTAATTAAGTTTTTGATTGACACACATTCAGACCTTTTAGCTGTAGTGTGGTGCAGTGGGATTTCTGCAGCAATGGGATTTCTGTATTTCCTCCTGTATGTTTTGGTGCTGCTTCCTGGCTGATCTTACTTTCTCAAGATAAAACTATTTCTTGACATCCTGCATAAGAACCATGCAGATGCAAATCTAGTGAGCGTGGATTTAACAAAGGAATAATTAGACACCCAGATTCAATAGGTAATCAACTGGTCACAGAAGCAAGGTCACTCTGCTCTAGTTTATCTTTTAATCAGCTTCATTTTTCAATGTAGTCATTAAGTTTTTCTGTTTCTACCCTCTCTACATAATCAGATCTCAGAGACCAGAGGAGAATGTGCCTCAGGAGCTGTGGAGCTGACTTCCCACTTGCACATTTCATGTGAGAAGGGGTTTAAATCTGGCAAAACAAAGTATGCCACAACACCCCTATTAAAAATCTCTTTTTCTGTAATAGTGTCTTGTCATTAACATTGCAAGATGGAGTTTAGCAATAACTTGCAGTTAAATGCAGCACACTGCACATGCTGGACATCTTATGTTCCTTTTCCTAGCACTAATATGGAAAGCTTTTGTGAACTTTCCTCTTAGGATCTATGTCAGTGAAAACAGATGGAAACAAAACTATAAGTGAGACCAACAATCCCTGTGTGAAGATGATGAGAAAACTTCTCTTGAGAAGTGACTACATCAACAGCCATACTAAAATCCATGAAATTGTAGTTGCTGGAGACAAACATGGATTTGGCTTCTCTGTGTATTACTAAGCAGCTTAGAAAACTGCAATTCCAGACAAAGCACCAGCAGTCAGGCATGTGTAAGTAAGAGATGGGGAAAGAGCATACTTCCTGCACGCAACAGAATATACTCTGACATGGGCAAGTAGTGGCAGGCATTAAGCCATGCCGCTAATCCTTTAGCATCATGATAATGTCATGTCCTGGTGCATAAAAGTTTTTAAATGCTGACATTGTGGTGACCTTTAGGAAGCTCCTAAAAGCCCTCTAAAATCATTAGGCCTAATTCTGCTTGCAATTATGTTACCTTAAGTTCAAAGTTACCACACTGACTTCAAGACAGCTAGTTCAGATTTACATCTCTTTAGTTGGCCCATTATTTCCTGTATAGTTTCCAGTTATATGAAATCATCTGTGCACGTCCTCCAGGGTTGCTGGAACCCTCTATCCTCCCCAGCACTACACATGATGCAATGAGCCTCTGACGGAGGAGGAGAGCCGAGAAGTCCATGTAGGGAAGCAGATAACTTCCTTTTGAGCAATGGATACAAAAATAGCAGCTAATAAAAAGCCTTCAAACTGTGCCTTCAAACTGTGACAATTCAATACACACACCTACGAGGATGCCTTGACAAGCTGCTTGACTTCTCAGTAACTCTTTCTTGTTTTCTTTAGTGCAGCCTCCTCCAAACTCCTCCACACAGGTACTCATCTCTGTAGTGACAGCTGAGACCTGCAGGTGTTTGCTGCTATTGCCCTTTCAGAATAGACAGACACTTGCTCTTTACTGTAAACATTTGTATCGTGGTGTTTGCCTGGCTAGTTACAGCCCAAATAATGATAAACCAGCCTTTGCTTTTTTTAGCACCTTGCTGTCGTGCATTAATTCTCTTTGCAAATAGGCATTTGGTACTGAAAATAGCTTAAGTGAGATCACTCTCTGGTTATTATTTTACTAGCACTATCTTTTACCCAATGTTTCATATAGAGAGTCACCAGAACAGTGTATTATGCAGTTGCCAGAAATACAGCACTCTACAATATTCGGCTTACATATGAAGGAAGGACTGTGCCTTAGCGGGCAAGATGCTCTTTGCCATTTCAGTTTTCTAACATTAATGTTACTTCACTGTCTTCAAAATCCTATTCTGGCTTTGCTAAGCAACAGCAGAGACCAGAACCAGGACTATTTGCTGAGAACTATAACACTCCTGAGTCAAAAAAGTTTTCTCAAAAGGTTTTTTGACCTTTTTACGTAGAGAGAAGGTCTAAAAGCTGGGTATTTTTAAAATTGGCCTGGAATAGTGAATTATGTAATCCTCAGTTTTTCTGGAAGTCTTCCTTGGAGGCTAAGAACTGTAATAACTTCTCAAATCTTAACTAAAAGTGCATAGGAACTCTGTGTTTTAAAAAGATGTCCTTTCCCAAAATACTTACTTAATATTAAATAAAAGTGATCAAGAAACAAACGAATAAGAAACAAGGCCAAAAAAATCCAGGAAGCTTCTTTACAAACCCTTCTGACTCCCTCAGCTGTTTACTTTTTAGTACCATAATTCTGTTTCTTCAATTCTTTATTCACCACCAAATTAGGCAAGGCCTAAACAAAAAACCACCAAACGTTCTCAACCACTAGAGGTACAAAATGTGCCAGTATAAACCGCAAAGGCATTGAACCCAAAAACTTCATAAAAGGAGATGTTCTTTATTGGGAAGGAATGGATGGTGAGAGTGGCATAGTGCACTGTTTGACAATGCAGTGACTGTGCCAATGACATAGGCTATGCAAGTCGAGGATGTAGCTATGCAGCATGTTTTCATTAGAGGCTGGCAAGTACCTCTCATCCAAGAACAGGAAAAATCTCATTTGGAAGATACTGCTCACAATCCTACTGATTGTGATACTAGTCCTACTGACACAGAAAGAAAACACCAAAACTGCTGTTTCATACACTGAAATTATGGGAGAAGGCTACTATAAAGATAAGAAAAAAAGACCCATTTCTCCTGACATTGTGCCCTCTTTAACCCTCAAAAATATTCTGAGAGGGGATAGGAGTACTTTTTCTAAATACATTTAAGATATAAAGTCTAGGAAGGGAGGAGAATGATGTGATCAAGTGGGTGTACATTGGTCATTGAGTTGATTTAGGTTGCCGATAAAAAAGAAAACTTGCAGGCGTTAGGACAGCAAGGTTGTGGAGCAGCCATTTGGGGCAAGTCTTAGCAGCAGGATTCTACTTATTTGCAGCACCTGCTTTGATAGAGGGGGCTGTGTGACAGGACATGAGTAATCCAAGAGTTAGAAATTTACGCTTCAGAGACACAAGGCTGATGCTATCCAATTTTGTGGTATACCTGAGAAGAAGCCTGTCAGTGTTCTGCATGCTGCTCTGTATTTATTTATGTGAAGTCGTTCTTCAAGGCTTCTATTGGTTGCCCGCATTTGTGTTTCCCTACTTGCTCTATGACCTGGCTCTGGTTCGGCTTTGATTCCCACACTGCTCTGAGGCACTAAGGACAGGCATCAGGGTAATACGCGCTCTAAGGGGCATCATCAAAGCCCATTAATGCCACAGCTAGTGCAGCTGGCTTGTGCACTCATAGTGTTAAACTGCTTGCCATCTCAGAAGGTAATTCTCACTGAGATAGACTGGTGGAGATTATTGTCACCCTCTGTTGTGTGTTGGGTGTGACTGACTTCCTAAGAACTTTCAGGAATGTTTGCGAAATGTAATTTCTATTCAGGGTCTTGGGATACTTTTGATGCTCTTGGTATCTCCACTTTTCCTCTGACAGACTGGAATTTTTATGGAGTTTGGTGCCTTATATAGAAGGTACTAAAGTCTTAATGAGTCAAGGGACCAAAGTGTTAATGAGTCTTCGGGTTTTCCATGTGGCTTGGAGAGGTCTGAGGTCCTGGTAAATGCTCCCACCCTTAACATCTACTGCATGGCCGCCTGCAAGGGTGGAAGGATTGAATTGGTAACCTATGTTGCTTCTTCTGTGCGCTTTTTAAGTAATCAAACATGGTATAAAATATAGAGAAGATTTTAAAGAGAATCACTTGACTTTATACTGAAACACATTCTCTTGCATTCTCTTGCCTTATCTGTTCCAGAAGTGGAGAAAACCAATTTGCGACTTACAAACCTCTCTATCCCTTTCAGGCAAGCTGGGCCTAAAGGAAGATGGAAGCCTCACTAGTAGTCCCAATCTTTTGACAGGCCCTTGTGCAGTTTGTAAAGCTGAAGAAAGAAGTCCTTATTTTCTTCATTGTTCCTTGTATTGTTGCATAAAGGCAAGTAAGTTCTACAACAGCTAAACAGAGATTACACAACTGAGATCCACAAATCTAAATCAGAAACAGAGTCTCTGTCCTTCACTGGACAAACATAAAAATGAGGAGGGGTGAAATTCTGGTCCTAATGAAGTTAGTGGCAAAGCTTTTGCTAATTCCAGTGAGATCACAGTTTCATACAAAATCTTGGCTCCAGCCTGTATCTGGCTGACTCGTCTGGATATTTAAAGCATACCCCTGTTAAGTTTTTCCAAGTACTCAGAAAAGGCAACCTTCCTTTTTTATTTTTTTTTCCTTAGCTTTTTGCTTATGATAAAGAAATGCAGAGAATTATTTTAAGACCAAGTACTGAGCAACCACTTGCAAACCTGTACTGGAAGCCTAGAAAAGGGCCTGATATACTATCCCTGAATAAATATTAGCATAGTAGTTGTTCCCATGCTTCAGTGTCAATACTTTAAGCCACTGAAAGCTTCTGCTGAGTCATACTACTTGGCTATCAGAGGGAAAGATGGGAAACCCTGACCTGTTGGGGGAGGGTGGGAGTCCGAACAACAAAAAACAGACATCAACAAAAGAAACAAAACTCCCTAATGAACCTGAGACCTGAGCTCTGCAGGCAAATAACTTGTGAAACTATCCAGTGCTACAAGGACTGCAGTGCAGCAGAGCATCGCTGTAGCTGTTAGGCAAACACTAATTACTTTTCAGTTGTTTTAGTTTTGCCTGGGGTCGACTGCAGTGCTGGGTAAGAAAAGCCACTGCAGTTTCTTCATGTCCCCAGGCTCGTCTGGTCTAACTATCAAAAACTATTGCTGTTACACTAAATGCTAGCATATACACCAGAGCTCCCCCACCCACAAGATTCCTGCCTCATGAAAAGGAAAGGAACAAAGAAATGGGGTGAAAAAGAAAAGCTTGTGTGATCAGGGCCACACATCGCATATTCCCAGCCCAGGGGTTATTTCTCTCCTCATCTTCCCTGAAGCAGCTTCTAACAACTGAACTGATTCAATGTAGAATGTCATTAACAATCTAACAGTGAACAAGGACTGGGGATCTTCCTTATGTCACATAAGTAAGCTATAAATACTCATCTTGGGCAAATCAAACATCCTGACAAGGGTGGTAGGATCCTGAAAAACTGATTGTAGTGTATTAATAAACACAAATTCTGAACTGCAGAGATTTTTGGAAATCCTTCCAACAAGCATAAGATAAAGCTGTCAAGGTTGGGGAAGAATTGCTTCTAGGTTTGTGATTAAGCCTGAACAGCTAAAAAGACTTAGCCTGCTATAAACAATTAGGAAAGGTAGGTCAGTGCCATCCCAGTGCCATTGCTGACAGTTTCATTACTTAGGCCTGCCATGGATATAATTCTCAAGGTAACTGCCTGGAAAGCCGTCATAGCCTTGGCTGTTTCATGACCAGCTTCTGACCAGCCCACATACAGCCCAAGCAGGGCAGGCCAAAACCTCATGTGTTTCACTGTAACTTCCAGCTATTACCACTATGAAATACATTCCCCTGGAACGTGAAGGGCCAGAGAAATGATCTTTCTTGTTTTTCTCACTGTGTAGAACAAGCAACTACCCAACTTTAAGTTTCATCATCTTGCAAGCTTACATCACCTGTTTGGATGCAGCCATGGTACTTTACATCTATATTAATCCCTTTTGATACTTGCCTACCTCTTTCTCCCCCCATTCACACTTTAATATCTGTCTACCTAGCTACCCAGCTTACCTTGCTTGCCTTATTCATTCCCCCTCTCACACCCATGATTGCACCATCTTCACATGACTCCCTCTTTTTTCTCCTTTGTTACACCTTAGAATCACAGAATCCTTAGGTTGGAAAAGACCTTTAATATCATCAGGTCCAACTGTACCTGCCTACTACTAACTTGTGTGTGTAGCTCCCTCTGCCCCATGCAGCCTCAGCCAATGTAGAGGCAATCTCATCCCAGCCACCCCACAAACGCTGATGCTAAGGTGATGCTCTCCTTTATGGACACAGCAGCCCAAACTGGATGGCTAAAGAAGAGGTCTTCATTTTATCTCTAAGGAATTCACTGGCAATAAGTCATGTGAGAGGCAGATACAGAAAATATGCTCAAATATGGTGAGTGACTTAGAATCACAGAATCATAGAATAACCAGGTTGGAAGAGACCCACCAGATCATGAGTCCAGCCATTAATATCAGCCACTAAACCATGCCCCTTAGCACCTCATCCACCCATGCCTTAAACACCTCCAGGGAAGGTGACTCAACCACCTCCCTGGGCAGCCTCTGCCAGTGCCCAGTGACCCTTTCTGTGAAAAATTTTTTCCTAATGTCCAGCCTAAATTTCCCCTGCTGGAGCTTGAGGCCATTTCCTCTTGTCCTGGGAGAAGAGGCCATCACCCTCGTCTCCACAACCTCCTTTCAGGTAGTTGTAGAGAGCAATGAGGTCTCCCCTCAGCCTCCTCTTCTCCAGGCTAAACAACCCCAGCTCCCTCAGCCGCTCCTCATAAGGCCTGTTCTCCAGTCCTTTCACCAGCTTCGTTGCTCTTCTCTGGATTCACTCCAGAGCCTCAACAGCCTTCTTGTGGTGAGGGGCCCATAGTACTCAAGGAGCAGTCTCACCAGCGCCGAGTACAGAGAGAGAATAACCTCCCTGGACTTGCTGGTCATGCCGTTTCTGATCCAAGCCAAGATGCCATTGGCCTTCTTTTGGCCACCTGGGCACTCTGCTGCCTCATGTTCAGTCGCTGTCAACCAACACCCCCAGGTCCCTCTCCTCCAGGCAGCTTTCTAGCCAGACTTCTCCTAGTCTGTAGCAATGCAGAGGGTTGTTGTGCCCCAAGTGCAGGACCCGGCATTTGGCCTTGTTAAACCTCATGCCATTGGTCTCAGCCCAGCGGTCCAGCCTGTTCAGATCCCTTTGCAGAGCCTCCCGACCCTCCAGCAGATCCACACTTCCACCCAGCTTGGTATCATCCGCAAACTTGCTAAGGGTGCACTCAATGCCTTCATCCAGGTCATTGATAAAGACACTGAACAGGGCTGGACCCAGCACTGAGCCCTGGGGAACCCCACTGGTCACTGGCCTCCAGCTGGATTTCACACCATTTCCCACCACTCTCTGGGCCCGGCCGTCCAACCAGTTTTCCACCCAGGAGAGTGTGCGCCTGTCCAGGCCAGAGGCTGACAGTTTCCGAAGCAGAATGATGTAAGAAACTGTGTCACAGGCTTTACTGAAGTCCAGGAAGACCACATCCACAGCCTTTCCCTCATACAGCAGCCGAGTCACTTTGTCATAGGAAGCGATCAGGTTAGTTTGGCAAGACCTGCCTTTTGTGAACCCGTGTTGACTGTGCCTGATCACCCAGTTCTCTTGCATGTGCTTCATGATAGCACTCAAGATCACCTGCTCCATGACTTTCCCTGGCACTGAGGTCAGACTGACAGGCCTGTAGTTCCTTGGATCCTCCCTGCGACCCTTCTTGTAGATGGGCACAATGTCAGCCAGCCTCCAGTCCAGTGGAACTTCTCCAGTCTTCCAGGACTGTTGGAAGATGATGGAAAGGGGTTTGGCCAGCACATCCGCCAGCTCCTTCAATACCCTTGGATGAATCCCATCCGGCCCCATAGACTTGTGGGTGTCTAGTCGGGCTAGCAAGGCTCTGACCACCTCCTCTTGGATCACAGGAGCCTCATTTTGCTCCTCTAGCTCCTGGGTTTGTACACAGACAGAATGACTTTCTTTACAATTAAAGACTGAGGCAAAGAAGGCATTAAGTACCTCAGCCTTTTCCTCATCCCCTGTCACTGTTGTTCCTTCTGCGTCCAATAGGGACTGTATGGTCTCCCTAGTCCTCCTTTTATTATTTATATATTTATATATTTTTTGTTATCTTTCACAGACTTTGCCAATCTGATTTCTAGTTGAGCCTTAGCCCTTCTGATTTTTTCTCTGCACAATCTCACTTCCCTGCTGTAGTCCTGTAGTTAGCTTACAGGCTAAACTCTAGGGTTCATAAACTAACAGCCTGGCCACAGATTGCATTCCCCAAGTCACAGGCAGCTCATAGCTTCAGTTCCAATCACGAAATTATTAATGTGGTAGCAAGCAGCAAATGCTGTTAACTACATAACTTGCCACATAGTACAAAGACAACAGTAGCAGTAATCAATTTACATAGCCCTGTTTATCCTAGTGATCCTAGAAACCCTCTACAAACTTCAGAGATCATTTTATGGCAATGAAGCTCAGGGAAAGCAGATTTGGGCTACTCTTACCCATCACTAAACAACTCTTCAATCACAAACGCTAGGGCTAAAGACCTGGCTTTAAGCAGGAAAAACTTAGAGCCAGCATTTCAGGTGCTGTGTATCTGACAATTTCTCATCTACTCTCTTCCTGAGAAAAATACCTGGTCCAGTATTGCTGTACAATATTTACACCTCCTCTAGTAAACTGAAACATTATACAAGACTCAAAAGCTCCAATTTCCATTTAATTTGGCAATACATAAGAACATATTTTCATAACTTCAAAGTGTTGGGCCAATTTTGACTGATTACCCACTGTTACTTTTTATCTGCTGCTGCTTCTTCTTTACTAAAGCCAAGCAAATATGCAAAATTTCTGCCCAGAGAAAAAGACCATTCTGTGATTTACTATTAGAGTAAAAAGCCAACATATATAAACACCGGACACGCCAATCTTACTCTGGTTAACTCTCTCCCAGTTTACCAAAACTTCATAACCCAAAACTAGGTTCTCCATAAGCCAGTCTCTAAATTACCTGATGGACAGATGGTGCAGAGTAAAAGCAGAATCTGTCACATCAATGTGGTAAGACAACTGAGCAAGACATAGTTTGCTACCAATTACAGCAGATCACTTACCCTATAGTAGTCTGTGCTGTACACATCTCTAGACATCCCAAAATCCCCAATCTTCACCAGCAGGTTCTCACCAACCAGGCAATTCCGGGTAGCAAGATCCCGATGCACAAAGTGCTGGGATGCCAAGTAAACCATACCCGCTGCAATCTGCTGGGCAATGTGAAGCATCTGGGATTGGGTCAGCTCAGCAGGACGGTTGCCTTCTGCCATCAGTACTGCATCTGGTCCATGTGCCCTGCACCAAAATACAAGCAGATTAAGTGACAAGTCACTTGTAAACTGGAGAGGTGAAAGGCATTACTGAGCTTAAAACCATACAACTGATTCTATCAAATATAACAAAAAGGGTTACAAATTCATTGGTAAACTAGGAGGAAATTTCTATCTTGGTTTTTTACATGTAATGTTTTCCTTCATCGTGTGAAAGACAGGTGGTGTGAAAAGCATTACACAACAAGCTATATATTACTTGTTGAAATAAGGCACATGTATTCATACTCCTCTGCCCAAAAGCACCACCTTTGTCCTGTTCCATTCTAGTAATCTCTTCTGGAGACTCTCCAGTGCACCTGCTTGGTAACGGAGGAAAATCTTGTTACTCTGTAAGAGTGAAAGGCAATGAAGTGGCATGCATAGCATCACTTTTGCTATTTCTGGCATTCCTTGATTTCTACAGGAGACGGGCCATGGACTCTCCCATCTTTTCTTAAAGAAGAGCTTTAGAGATGCCATCTGAGAAACAAAGGCAGAAATTTTATATTTACACTTCTAATTTCCTATCCAAATGCAAAGCAGGAAACCATTTTTGCTTATTTCATCACAAAGAGTGCGTCCTGCCTCAGATGGCAGTTCTTGAATATAGCAAAAGGACACAAAACATGCACTATTTTGAACAATTAAACGGCTTCAGAAATATGGGTTTCTGAAGACCTAGCAAGTCCCTAAGATGCAATAAACAATGGGTTAATGAGAAACCTGCATACACTCCAGCAGAAGGAAAGCTATCTTGCATTTGGAAAGCCCAGCAAAGTACCAGAACACATGCACTTCAGCCAGCTTTACTGTGCTAGCTCTGGCACACGTGTAACATCCTAGTATCTTGAAGATACAGATATAAATATTCCTACACACAACATTTTACAGTGAGCATTACTAGCTAATCCTTATCCAATTTCTGAGGTTATCTTGCAATCATTCCTCAGCTGATACAACTTATAACATTCTGAATATCACTTTTCATCCAGTCCATTATTCTGCATTTTCAGAAGCCTTTTTTATTCCAATTCCTACTGACTGTTCTTTCTAAGAGAACACTTCTCCTCTTCCCTCAACTTCTCTTTATAAAAAATACTTTAAACTGATTTTTATCTTCTCTCAAAGTTCTTCCTTCCTAGAAAGAGGCGTTTCAGAGAATCAACTTTCTAATCAATAGGGGTGAGGTCTTAATTCATCCCCAGGGAAAGGGCACAAGAGTTTGGAAAAGAGTTGCAAATTAATCAAAATCTGTGAGATCAAATCTGACACTATCTATTAGAAATATGATATTAAAATTGACCCAAGGGAAGAACTTCATGAGTAAAGTGACAGATGTGAGAGAGAAACAAAGGAGCATGTGTAGCACTGCTAGGACTGCATCTGGTACCAGGCAAAGAAGCTCTCTGATACAGGATAAGACATTCAACTACTCTGGGTTGGGGAGAATAAATGGGAGGATATGAAATCTTCAACCAAAACTCACAGGCAAATTTGAAGTGAAAAGCACTGTACCATTTCACTGTATGGATTTTTTCTGACTGTTCACAGACATGAAGCTCTGAGTCACTACATTAAAAAACTTTGTATCTTTTGCTAGCTTCCTTGAGGACATGGTCTGTATTCAAAGAAACTTTTGGAGCATACTTAGCACTCTGTCCACCTCTGTTGTCCTCTTGGTCCTGGCTGTAAATTAGGTACTCCTCATTGTCTGCAACAGCCAGGAACAGTAAGAGATTTCCACATCAGCCTCCACTGGCCAGAACAAGCACAGGGCAGGCATGACTTCGAGGCTTTCGTCCTAGATCTGAAACAACCTTTGGCTGCATGCAAGGCTCTTTTGGGTTAAATTTCTCATTCGTTTTCCCCTGACAGCCTTTGGTGGCGCTGCAGGGTAAGAAATACAGGCTCTTATAGCCCTCTTAGAACTAACCTCCGATACGGCAGCACAAACTGCAGCAAATGCGAAAGGAATGATAAATTGAAGCTTAGGCTTAACAGCTTGTACCAGCATAATCATTTTATGTTCTAAAGACACGTGCTGATTAATAATGAAGAAAAAAACCAGAAGACCTAAAGTAGGAAGTATACTGTTTGCAAAATACCTTTCTGTACATAATTCAAAATCAGAGTTAGGAAAAGGACAATGAAAATTAGGAAAGAGTAAGTATTTCTTATAAGATAAGAAACTATTTCTTATCAGCTGTGAATCTGCCTTCTTCTAACAAAAATCAACAGCTCAATGTCCAGATGGAGATGTGTAACAGGTGGTGTCCCTCAGGGGTCTGTACTGGGACCAGTGCTTCTTAATATTTTCATTGATGATATAGACAGCGAGCTTGAGTGCACCCTCAGCAACTCTGTAGAGGACGCTAAGCTGAGTGGTGCAGTTGTCACATCAGAAGGATGTGATATTATCTAGAGGAACCTGGACAAACTGGAGAAGTGGTCCTGTGTGAACCTCATGAGGTTCAACAAGGCCAAGTGCAAGGTCCTACACCTGGGTTGGGGCAATCTGCATTTCAGTACAGGATGGTGGACAACATGACTGAGAACAGCCCTGCACAGAAAGACTTGGAGGCACTGAGAAGCTTGACATGAGTCGGTAATGTGCGTTCACAGCCCAGAAGGCCAACCATATCCTAGGCTACATCAAAAGAAACATGGCTAGCAGGTCAAGGGAGGGGATTCTGCCCCTCTACTCTGCTCTAATGAAACCCCACCTGTAGTACTGTGTCAACTTGTGGAATCCCCAACATAAGAAGAATAAGGAACTGTTGGAATGGGTCCAGAGGAGTGCCATGAAGATGATCAGAGGGCTGGAGCACCTCTGATATGAGAACGGACTGAGACAGTTGGGGTTGTTAAGCATGGAGAAGAGCAAGCTCTGGGGAGATCATATAGTGACCTTCCAGTACCTGAAGGGGGCTACAAGAAAGCTGGGGAGAGACTTTCTACAAGGGCACATAGTGATAAGACTAGGCACAATGGCTTTACATTGGAAGGGGGAAGATTTAGATTAGACATTAGGAAGAAATTCTTCACAATGAAGGTGATGAGGCACTGGAACAGGTTGCCCAGGGAAGCTGTAGATTCCCCCTGCCTGAAAATGTTCAAGGATAGGATGGATGGGGCATTGAGCAGCCTTGAGCAGCCTGGTCTGGTGGGAGGTGTCCCTGCCCATGGCATTTAGGTGGAAGAAGATGATCTTTAAGGTCCCTCCCAACTCAAACCATTTTATGATTCTATGATTCTACATCTAATGTTCTGAAAAAGTATTAGGATGGCATCTTAGGAAACTGTAGTTCTCTCCTGATGAGTGGCATAGGTCCAAGCAGGTAAATGTAAATGTCCCGCCATGGTTCTGACAATACACTTAAATCCTCTACCAGAAAGATGACTGGTCCCTGAAATGTAGTAGCCTTTGTTCTCTGAAAAGCAGTCGTCTTTGGAGAACAGAATCTCCAGTTCAGGCCCTGGTCTCCTGAACAACCTGTCGGCCCTGCCAGTATGAAAGGATGCTAGCTGATGTCATTTGCTTTTGTGATGTGGCTACTTGTTCAGTGGAGATTAGAAAGGCTGCAAACTCATTTCACACAGGCTATCAAAAATGCATAACTGGTGACAGTAGCAGTCATCAGCCATTTCAGTCAGACAGAAAATCTGAATCCATTTAAAGGCACATCAGTTCTGACTATTTTACAGCTTTGTCACAGACACCTTTCTAAAATGGTAGTACGCCTAAGTTATCGTTGGCAGGAGAGATCTCAATACATTGAAATGATTTTGTGATATCCCTTGATGAAAAGCCCACAGAGGACTTTGAAAGAACAGTCCCTTATGCAAATGAGTTCTTTTACATAAGAGCAAAAGCTGTCTCTTAACTGCTTATTTTTATGTCAACGAGTGCAGGCTAGTGAAGTGCCACATAAACAAGGACACTCTTCATAACTTTGTGGTTCATTAATTACCTATTATTGTGAACCTTAAGCATCATCTCTATATTTATGACTGCTATACTGCCTAATTTCAATTTCTCATGCATATTCTTGAGAAATAAGGCCCTAATCCAGACCTCAAAATGTAGCATTTTCCATTGCACTGAAGATTCTATGGCTCACAGTTTTCTTGCATCAAATTAATGGCAGTCTTTCCAAAATACTAACAGGAGGGAAGAGAAAAGGGGTTAGATTCCAAGAGCTCTTAGACTCCTACAGAGAGCTATAGATGTTGAGTGGGAATTTACCAAGTGCTGCCAGAAAGCCTGCAAGAAAATGATTCCTGCCATAAGATTTATAACCAAACATTTCAGAATACACTGAAATATATTGAAAACAATATTTCTTTGGTTTCCATTTCTTTAGTGCAAAGCATAAGGCTTAACTTAATGACATTTCCAAATAGGTAAAGAAACAAAGAGCCCCACATCCCAGTACAGAACACAGGGGTTGCACAGATTTGCAGCCCTAGGTGCTGGCATTTTCCAGTGGTAGTAGCTAATTTGATATTAAGTGCCAGTAACACCTACCTTCTCTGCCCACTTCTGGCTTTCCAGCACAATATGTGTTTGTGGATTTACCTTAGAAATTTGTTAAGATCTCCGTGCTTCATATACTCAAAGACCATGATGAGTGGGTCACCCTCAACACAGACACCATAGAACTTGACAATGTGCTCATGCTGCAGATTGGTCAGCAGCTCTGCCTCACGGTGGAAGTCCTTGCGAGCATTATCACTGGCATCCTTCAGCGTCTGGTGGAGGAAACAAAAAATGTAAGGACGGTGAAATGTTTGCAGGAGATAGCAAACATGTGGAATGGCTCTGTAAGGGTAAGATAAGGACACTCTACTGCATAAAGGATGGAGGAAATACTTTATTAATAACTTTTCTAGAAATGCAGATGTGATGTTTAAGTGCAACTAAATAATGACAGCACAATTTTCATTCTCCTACCACACATCATCACAAACAACAATTTTTCTCAGAAGTAGATGTAGGAATACTCATGATCTTACTGCGCCAAGTGTTTTCCAAACATAGAAATAAACTGATCCTATCCGGAAATGTACTAGTACACAGCTGGTTCATACCCTTTAGCATTTAACTCCAGCATACCCTAGTATCCTGTTGGTATTTACCTTTCCTCTAAATTCTTCAAAATAAAATTCCGCTTAGTTCAAATACTTAGTGGGAATATAGATGTATTCTTTATGTATTACGAATGTCACTATTGCTGATGTTGGCTCCTGTGATGTGCTATACATTTGGAGATTTATGCAAGTGGATGTCTCTGGACTACAACTTTAAACCTGAGACTTGAGCCAGAAACTCCTTTGAAATCTACTCACATGCCTAAGACTGAGCAGATGTATAAGTAACTGGAGAAGCAGTCCTAAACTGATAGAGAGGAAGTAGATGCAGATCAGAATGATGTGGTGCCAATTTTTCTCACTCACTTTATTTACACAGCTCTAATCTCTTGCATATTATTGTTTTGAATATATCAACACTGGATCAAATAGGATGCTTAATTGTTGTATATTGAAATAATGCTAATTTAGCTGCCACACATAGACAGTTTGGGATCTCTTCTTAAGAACTACACTTTCTGAGCAAGGAAACACTTCCATTCACGGAAAAAAGGCAATTTCTGACACCTATTAAAAGAGGAATATTTATAATTGACAATAAACCATGACAAGTACAAAAAAGTACAGTCCTTGTGCTTATTATTATTCACAAAAACTCATGTCTGGACTCCATACCTCTGGATTTTAACTACACCTAGACTTAATACAAGAGAGGATGAAATACAAAAGTAGCAGCATAGTTTTAACTAAGCAGTCCTTCTCCTAGCCATCTAGTCACTTTATTTTCTACCCTGAGTTCATTTACAGAGTATAGCACCAACCACACTCACCAGAACAGGCACAGAAAATGATGATACTGTGCAATCATTCTGCCAATACACCTGGCTTTTAGCTGCAGTAGTCATGATTTATTCAAGGTTTTTCTTTTGACAGAGACACTTCTATCCACTTTTCCCGTATTATATATATGCATGTGTGAAGAATGGACTAAAAGATGACTGTAAGAGAGAACGCTTGCTTTACTGGTGGAACTGCAACCACAGGTCTTGAAAAATGAACATCTACCATCATAAGGTCCAGATGGGGGGACAGGTAGCAGGGCATACTGGATGGCCATCTACCAAGTTCAGGGAATTTCCCTGTGTATTTTAGACTGTGGATTCTTGAAGGAATAAAAAAATCTCATGCCCCAGATATTCCTTTCCTGGGGGACCCACTTATGAATTTCATGTGTCTCCAGGCCCAGAACCCTTCTTTGACAAGTTTTACCTATAATCATGCAACAAGAATATTGCATCATCGAAGTTTCACAAGCTGTGATATATTAGTATACACAGCTATATCATCTAAGGTGGATATCAAATTAGTTCCTCATTATGGTCTCCCCACAACCCCATCTGAACCAAGTGAGAACTGAAATTGAAATGTCTTGCAATGCTTTTTGACTCGGGGATAATGCTTTAACATGACACAGGCACCAACCCAAAGTCCAATCTATGCTATATAATGAAATCATTGGGAACAATTCTGTTGTAACTTGAGTTTCCTCTGGTGGTTTCATGTATAAAGCAATTCGACTGTAATTCTTCCCAACAACAGAATTAGAAAAACAATTCATATAAAACCCATTTTTAAGTAATAGCAACCTAGGGGAAAAAAAGCTGGCTTTTTCCCTGGATAGACAGTAAGGATGCTGACAGCTCTGTCCTACAAGGATGGCATATTGTATATTTCAGGAGATGCTTTTTATCTCATAGAAACAGCAAAATTATCATATGACAGAGCAGTTGCCATGGCAATTACACATTTTCTGTCAAACAGCAAAATGCAGAAAGGTCTAAAACCCACGTCAAACTTAGGTAAGGTTTCTACTACCAAGGGATGATTTCAATTGCTGTCAGCCACCACTGCAAAACCCACTTTTCATTATTTCATGCAATGCACAGTACAGACAAAATGCATGAGAAACAGCTGACACAGTAAGGCAAGGAGGAGACTGGAAACTGAAGTAATTAATAAGTACATAGCATTTGCATAGCAATTACATTGACAAATGCATTTATCTTGTTCCCTGTGCAAGAGAAAAAAAATGAAACCAAAATAAACCCATAAAAGTACAAAGAAAGAAGAAGACATACTCATTAATATTATAATTGCTGACAAGTATGCCAAAACCCTGCATTCAAAGCACTCTCACCAGTATTTTCTAAGCAGGGAGCACACATACTTTCTAACCACTTGGGCCACCAGCTAAGGAGGTGGGACACACTCCCTTGGGAGACCGAGCGATCCCTGGACTGTTAAGAGTTCTCTATCTGCTGAGTTCATCCTTGTGATAGTTAGACTGCCAGTTCATGCTTATTCTCCTCCACTGAATCCTGTATTCACATATCATCTGGTCTCTGCAGAGCTGTACTCTGTAGCAAGTGCAAACCACCAGCTCCTTAGTCCACTCCAACACCACAGAGCTGCATTCACGGCCAACTCAGAGCAAGAGCAAGCCTCTCACCAACATCAGTGTGACACAGTAAAGAAACTCTTGCAGCAGCTGCCCTTGATACTGTTTTAGCCTTCTCCTATGAAATCATTCCTACCGCTCCCCATCACCACACAGGAGCTGAGTGGTATATTTCTTCAAGAAATCATGGAATCATAGAATGGTTTGGGTTGGAAGGGACCTTAAAGATCATCCAGTTCTACCCCCCTGCCATGGGCAGGGACACCTCCCACTAGATTAGGCTGCTCAAAGCCTCATCCAACCTGGCCTTGAACACCTCCAGAGATGGGGTAGCTACAACCTTTCTGGCAATCTGTTCCAGTGCCTCACCATCCTCACCATAAAACACTTCTCCCTAACATCTAAATCTGTCTTCAACCCCACTGACCATGTTCAAAGACATCAGTGCCAGTATTGACCCCTGTGGAATACCACTCATCACTGCTCTCCACTTCGACACTGAGCCACTGACTGCAACTCGTTGCATGTGACCAGTTAGTTCCACACCCACCAAGTGGTCCCTACATCAAATCCATGTCTCTCCGATTTAGAGACAGGGACGTTGTGTGGGACAGTGTCAAATGCTTTGCACAAGTCCAGGTAGATGACATTCATTACTTTTCCTTTATCCACCAATTCTGAAGCTCCATTGTAGAAGGCCACCAAATTAGTCAGCCATAACTCACCCTTAGTGAAGCCACTCTGGTTGTCACCAATCACCCCCTTATTTTCAATAACATAAGACCTGGCCCGCAGTTCCCCTGGTCTTCCTCTTCGTTTTTTTTTAAAAAAAAAAAAAAAGTGAGTTATGTTTCCCCTTTTCCAATCAGTAGGAACTTCCCCAGCCTGCCATGACTTCTCAGACCTAATAAATAGTGGCTTAGCAACTTCATCTACCAGTTCCTTCATGACCTGTGGATGCATCTCATCAGATCCCATGGACTTGTGCATCTTCAGGTTCCTTAGACTGTCTTGCACCTGATCTCCTCCTACGGTGGGTGGTTCTTTGATCTCCTAGTTCCTGCTTTTGCCCTCCGTGACTTGGACACCGTGGTCTGAGCCCTTGCCAGTGAAGACTGAGGCAAAAAAGTGGTTGAGTACCTCAGCCTTCTCCATATCCTGGGTAACCAGGTCTCCTGTTTTCTTCCAGAGGAATTCCTTGTACATTCTCCCTAGTCTTCCTTTTACCACTGACAGACCTATAGAAGCTTTTCTTGTTGCTCTTGATGTATGTCCTTGGCCAGATTTAATTCTATAAGGGCTTTAGGTTTCCCAACCTGATCCTTGGGTGCTCAGGCAATTTCTCTGTATTCCTCCCAGGCTACCCGTCCTTGCTTCCACCCTCTGTAGGCTTCCTTTCAGTGTTTAGTTTGTCCAGGAGTTCCTCATTCATCCATGTCCATTCTCCTGGTGGTTTTGCCTGACCTCCTCTTTGTTGGGATACATCACTCCTGAGCTTGGAGAAGGTGATCCTTGAATACTAATCAGCTTTCTTAGACCCCTCTCCCCTCAAGGCTTTTTATCCCATGGTACCCTACCAAGCAGATCCCTGAGGAGGCCAAAGTCTGTTCTCCTGAAGTCCAGTGTGGTAAGCTTGAACTCCAACGTTTCATGGTCACTGCAACCAAGGCTTCTCTTGAGCTTCACATTCCCCATAAGCACATCAGTGACCTTGTTGGTGAAAACAAGGTCCAGCATAACACCGCCCATTGTTGGCTCTTCAGTCACTTGGAGAAGGAAGTTATCAATGCAATCCAGGAACCTCCTGGACTGCATGTGCCTGCTGTGTTGTCCCTCCAATAGATATCAGGGTGGTTGAAGTTTCCTATGAGAATCAGAGCTTGTAAAAGCAAGGCCACGTGCATCTGTCTATAGAGGGCCTCATCCACTTGTTCTTCCTTGTTTGGTGGCCTGTAGCAGACCCCCACTAGAACGTGACCTGTATCTGCCTCCCTTTCATCCTGACCCGTAGTCTCTCAGTCAGCTTTTCATTCATCCCCAGCTCCCCACACTCCAATTGGTCACTGACATAGAGGGCAACACCCCTAAATGAAGGAGTAGTTTTGACCCTTATCTGAACTGAAGGCCTGAAGTGCTAGGAACCTTTGATTTTCTTCAAATGTTCTTCATGTCATGCACACAGCAGTTTGTGAGGTGAGCTCAATCCTGGAGCAGCAGAGAGTGAATACCCCTCCAGCCTCCCAGGGGAGCCAAAGGCAGCTGCTGACCTGTATCCTGACAGTTATCCTCACCTCCAGCTCCAGCCAGCTTAAACTACTGCAAGACTATGCCTAGGGATCCAACCCCATCAGAAGATATTACAGATCAGGTCTCAACAATCACTGTGACAGGGCAAAACAGCCTGCAAGGGAACAGTCACTTCTGCTTCCTCCACCCTCTGTTCTTTAAAAGTGCTCACAGCAAATAGTGTATAGATGTCATGTATAAACTTACCCGGGAAGGTGGGTAGTATAACGCCCATGCAGCTAGCTTAACCTGCAGTTAAGCATTTTGCTTATGGGGTTTGACCCACAGAATTAATTTTTGAACCACTGTGGCTCCCTTCAAAAAGCCTGATGGCTGAAACAAACTTAAACAGATTGCCTTTCTCCTCTTCCAAGGAACAAAAGCTCAAGCACTTTATGTTATTTATGCTAAGCCTTATTTTATATATTCCCAGATTTTTCTGGGTCTCTTGGCTCCTAAATAATCTGCTGCAGGAAAGTCAGCATTTCAGATACCAGCTGGTGAAAAAGAAGGAAGATGCATGTAGAGTCAGACAGTAGTGCTGAGGATCAGGCACGAACCACACAGTTGTCCAGTAACAGTGCCGGTGAGACTGTGCTTTCTTGCTGCCTAAATCACCCTGGCACCACTTTACTGCTCACCAAATACATATTCCCACTGGGGTCACTAAATCTATTTCATGGAGACAGGTGTGTTGTGGTTTTGCATAGTGGCATGAAGCTCTGCAAAACCCTTGCTGTGTGCCAGGCGGAGCTGCCCTCTGCTGCTGGCATCTTGGTCTACTCTAATGCTTAAAAAAAAAAAAGTATCACACATTTTCACTGCCAAACCATGACCCCAGGGTTGGGTGCGGATGCAGTCCTCTGGCTAGATAGGTCTCTGCGCACCAGTGAGGTTCCATCCCTTGACCTCCTCAGTGACTGCTGAAGGACACCCGTGCGCTATTGTTTGTGCCAAAGTAAAATAGCAAAGTGTCAGGCAACTAACCTCTCAGTTATAAAGGGATCAATCCAATGGCACAATTCACAAAAAAAAAATTGATCTTTGAGCCAGAGTCACATCTTCAAAAGACAATGTAAGAAACATAAAATGGGCATAGCCTGTCTTCAGATGTACTTCTTCCCACAACTGCCTGCAAGACCCTTATTAAGGACACTACAGAGTGGATTTGGAAAAAAAATAAACAAAATAGTATGACGACTGGTCCAGAAAAGTCATAGATCTGTCACCTAAACTCAAGGAAACATCTCTGCCTTTAAAGGCTGCATGCTCTTCCTTGTGAATTACACTGAGAAAGAGCAGCAGAGTGTGAGTATGGTACAGCATTTAACAGCCAAAGTGCCAGGCTCCATTTGGTCAGAGCTTTCAAAGGAAGTAAAGGAATGGAAAGACTTTTATTCTGCTATCAAGCAATTCCCTGAAGTGATAGAGGAAAGGCAATTTCCACTCTCGCTTCACCAAAATACAATAGAAAATTCATTCAGATCTAGTTTTGTCATCTCCTACTTCTTGCTTTCTCCTGTCTATGATATACCTCTTCATGGCTTAATTTTTTTGGTCAGAGCTGACTGACTTAACAACTCTCAAGTATCAAAAAAGCTTGTAATCTTGGCAAACCCCCGAAACCTGTTATTTTTGATGGAACAAGAAAGCACTCTGCAAGACCATACTCCTTTCATGTTCTCTTGCTACCACATCCAAAACTCTGTTTCTTGCTTCCAAATAAAAAAAGATGATCTACTTGATTATTTTTACTATATGGGTTGATCCAAAATATACACACTTGCCTAATTGTGACTGGTCATATAACATTATTTTCTGATCCCTAGGCACATTCCAAATTCTAAATGTGTATTCTCCCTGCATTTAATGAGATACTCCAAATGCTGAACACCTTGTTCCGCTTTTGAAAGAACACAGATGGAGATAAAGAGATTGTTGCCAGGGAGACTCTGCAAACTCTTATGGGTGTAGTTTCACTAATATTGTTTTCTAGAATACATCCATACTGAGGCTGACAACCAAACTCAGCCCTTCCATTTGGGGGGACAAAAAGGCTTGGTACTGTGAAGCAGGTTTGGTGTCCAAGCTCTGAGATCAAGCTGGAAACCTTCTTACTCCTTGGAAGACTCCCAATGTACTAAGTAGTCTGTGCCCTACTAAACAAATGACCAAAGAAATGACGAACGAAAGAAGAACCACAAAAATGACATTTTTTTTTCCCCCTAGAAATGTGAGAACTATTCTGCATACTTGAAACTCCAAGGTTATGGCTGTTTTCATGCAGCATCCTCCTCTTCCGGACTGCATATTTGGAGAGTTGACTATAGCTGTATAATCAAGAATCACTCCTCTAGGTCTTACATAAGCAGGACTTCTGGATTTCCATATATCAGTTTTTAACAGCACATGATAATACTATCCACAATTTTGTTATAATATTCCTGGCAGCTATATTAATGAAGTTTACCCACAGAAAATTTCAGTAGCTGACTAAAAGTATGGCACAATCTTGAAAATGAAAGGCCTTCTCTGACTAGCAATTATACACACAGCCTATTCACTTAGCCAGTATCAGATTATTTTTTAGACTCAAATATATGTTATATGTATTTTTAATGACCTAGACATTATTTTTCACTAATTATATTTTAGATAGAACATAAAAGATTTTGCCCCTTTGTGACACTGTCTGTTTCTCCCCTTTTCCTTATGAAATTAAGCTCTCATTTTATAATCCACAGCAAGATCAAGTATCGCATTCTCTTAACACTCCATTAGCCTTGTGAACTCTTCCATATATATCAGAACAGCTGCACTGGGCTACAGAATAGGTAAACACAGTCATTTACAAATAAAATAGCATTAGTTGCAACCATGAATTAATAATGGAAACCCTAGACTCTTTTACCTTCACTGCCACCAAGATCTTGTCCTGCTCGGGACAGAGGTTATAGCATTCCGCCAGAAAGACTTTCCCAAAGGCTCCTTCTCCCAATTCTCTTTTGAGAACAATATTGTGGCGTTTGATGTGCTGCACAACTGTGGAAAGAAGACAAAATTGAGGTCAGAAGTGAGATGCAAGGCCAGGATGGGAAGGTGTCCAAGTTTATAGCCACATGAATATATGTTTCCCTGTAAAGCAGAATGCATGTTGTAGAAGGAATCACGTGTTATTCATTAATGCTTTGTCCAAAAAGACCAAGTTAATATATTTATATTTGGAGAGTGGCATACATGCTGGATAATAATACATGGAAATAAGAATTACCTACAAAAAGTCCATTTATTATTGTGTTAGGATGACTACTGTGAAGTGTATGTAACAGCTAATGTTGCTGTTTTAAAACATGAAGACAAAGAATCAGAAAACAAACCAAAGTTTTCTCACACAACTTCTTTCTTTTTGTACCTCTAACAATAGGTGAACTCTCTCATCCAAGTCAAAAAGTTTTAAATTAACATAATCCAAGAAAATAAAACATGTCCTCTCTCATCTCAATGCAATTTACTCTCTTCTTTTCTTACCACTAGTACAACTGTTTTCCCTTTCTGTGCTATACTAGAGCTACAAGATAGAAATTTCAGTCTTGAAAACATGACTTACAGTATTGCTCTGAAGCAAAATAAATAAAAGATGGACAAGGATTTTAGACAGCATAGTGGACAGAGCCGTAGTTGAACTGCTGAGCAGGATATTAAAGTCCCTGAGCATTTTTGTTCAGCTAATTTCACATCTTCATTGCAGCACAAGCTTTCACTAAAAGTTTAAAAGATTGTACCAAAATTTTGTAAATACGTTGTAGATTTGCAATGTTGAAGCTAAATAAAGCATTTGTAAGGATAGTTCAACTGCCCAGCTCACAGGGTTGACAGCTTGTGTTGCTGAAATTGTACAAAACAGTCAGCATCTCCTGGTGAATTTAACCTCAGTCCATTTAGTTGCTTTAGCAAACACTGAAATTTAACCTTGCCTCGACAAAGCCTATTTGCAACTTAAATCTTCAACATGGTGAAGTAAAGAGCAGTGGACTAGCATCAGGCCTACTTCTGCAACGTCATGACTCTCACCACAGCTGCTTAACTGCAGGGGCCAGGACTGAACGCTGCTGATAATTTAGGATATATTCTGATGCAGACGAAGCCCTGCCTTCATGTTTGGCTGTATGTCTGTTCCAAACTGGGTCACCACTTATGCAGAAATCAGCTTGTCTCCTTTACTAAAAGATGGAAAATGGAGTGCTGCTGGTAACAGCACTGCAGAGACAACGCACAGCCTGCCCCTGCTGCTGTCACCAGCATTTGGAGAAAGGACCTACAAGAGAAAAATGTTCCCCAGATTCTGAGCCTGTGGTGATGTAACCAGAATGCGCTGCATAAAAATGCTCTTCATATCCATGCGCATGCATAAAGGGGGATCCTGGTGCTGAAGCAAGCCAGAAGATTGAGAGATGTCCCCAGGGCACCTCCATTATGAGTCTGCTAGGCAGGCAGTACACCTGAAGATGTGGACCTCCACAAGACCCAGCTGGAACCTGCCAGAAACACCTAGGCCAGCACACAAGCAGGCCAGTTGTGCCCTGGCAGTGCAGTGAAGAAAGTCAGCTTCTCCCCATAATACACCAGACCCACAAGGGCTTGCTCCTGTCCCCACAGCTGGCGGCTGCAGGGAGGGCAATGCCTGCCGCCTCCTTTGAAGCCAGGCCTGATGGCAGAGGCTACGCATCTCATTAATACACACGAAATGAGACTGCAAGGTACCACATTTGTCTCTCTTGTTAAACTCTCCTCTAGCGTAAGATCAAATTTTATCATTGCAATACATCTATATGAGGACACTTTGTTTGGCCAGCTATACAAGCAGCTCCCGCGCAGTCAGTAGGAATTTGCTTTTTATTCTCATCTCCTCCTCAGCTTTGGCTTTCAAGGAAGGCACAAATTGGAGTCGGCACAAGGTATATTTGAACCAAAACACATCCCATCCCTATGGATGCAAATTAACTGGCATACCTCGCCTTTGTTAACACTGGTCACAAAGCACACACGTGGGAAGGACTGCTGCCCCAGTATGTCACCTGAGCACAGGAGCCTGGCACACCTTGTGACCTGTGCTTTAAAAAATGCTTACTAATAAATGAGCACTCCCCCTACCCCTTGCCAAACCTGCCATTCAACCCAGTCTCCTGGGGAATTCTTTTGCTTCCCTCTGCTTGATCAGTATCACTAGGAGGGTGCCTCTCTTCCTTTCCTAAAGAGAAAAGTACAGTTCCATGTTACCAGTGTCACCATCTCTGAATGTTCACAAAGACCACAGACAGGGAGCAGGGCTGAGATTCTGTCCTACTAGCATCAGCAGCCAAACTCCAGCAAAGGCAGTTTTTCATTTGGTTCTCTTTATAGCTGCCAAAGACCTTGTGATGAACACAGCCGACTTTCTGAATTTGCGTGGGTTCTCTCCATTTTGAACCTAGCACGTCCTCAATATTGACCCTAGCAGTACGCAGTTCCTGGAGGACTTCACAAACAACAGAGTAAAAATAAATAAGAAACATAGCAACAACTTCTCTGTAGTACACTTACAGCTGCTGTTAAATGCTCTTCTAAAAAGTAACCATTTGAATAAACAACACATCCTATAAACCAAACTGTAAAAACCGAAACACAGCAAGACACAGAAGAGATATGTGCAGAATAAATTTGCAACTTGTCATGCTCTATCTATCCCTATCTGAGCTTCACCAAGTCACTAAATAAATAAAACCCAACAAGGAATGCAACTAAATGGGCAGAGATTAAGTATAAGAACAATGTAAGAAAATCAAACACATGATCTGACAGAAATACGAGCTAAGGAAAAAATCTGTTTACCAAACCTAGGGCCTCAGCCATAATGACACTGTCTTCAGTGGGAGGAGATTTCAGCAGGAGATACACTGAAAAATTCAGGTCAAAACTTGCTTTCAGTTAGTATCAGGATAAAGCCAATTATCTCTGTTGAAATACAAGAGATTATATTGGATTTACATTGAAGAAACAAAAAAGAATTTGGCCAAAGATGTGGCATAACTGAATTACCTAAGAATTGGTCTCATAACATTGTCTCACAGGCAAAGACATACAAACATTCAAAGGGCGTATATGTACTGTCCTCTAAATGGTGATTGTCTTTGAACTGCCATTTGTACTTTTAAAAGCACATCATCCATGATTTAAAAGATCTCATCAGATTACTGTAAAAAATATGCACATTAAGCTAAAAGCTAAGTTGAGCATAAACACTTAAGAGAAAAATGAAACAAAAGATGAAGTGAGACCAAGCAAAGTAAACAAGGGTAAAAGCTGAAAAAAATGTGGTGTTAAACAACCACACAACTGTGCCCATAGGAGCAGGGGGTTCCCACGAAAGACTGCATGGAATTGGCTGGCAACAGGGAGCACAACTGCAGAAAAGAGCTCTCTTTTCATCTCAAGTTTTCAGAGACGTCCCACCAACAGAGCTGGAATCCCAGGTATTTCACTTACTAATAAACAGTACATCACACTAGAAATGACACATCGAAGCCTTATCCTGCAAACATTGTCTGCAGGCATGGGACTGTGCTCTTTGATGGTAAGGCTGAATAAAGATCATCGTATTCTGGAGTGGGTCTCAGCAAACAGGGGCAATTGAGTATCACCTCACCATATTGAATTCACTGAGTTGGAACTGACTGATTTCAGCCACAGCCAGCAGGACAGCCAGCAGTATAAATTACTAAAATGCTTGAAAGTCCGAGCTATTTACTTGCCCTAATGTGTAATTATTCTCATTGCAAATAAGAATGAATGCCTTTTTCTTAGTTTCTTAATTTTTAGCTAGTCTAGCTTGCACCTCCCTCCCTTAGGTTTTAGGACTTTCCCTGCTAGCTTGAGCAGCCTTTTAAGGTGTGGTGTTAAATATACATAATCAACACTCTTCTTGCTCTCCTTGGTAAGGCAAAGCAATTGAACCCTTCCCAGGAAAACATCTTCTCTAGTTCGCCAGTCATTTTCATGGCTCTTCTCTGAAAAAAAATCTCAACAACCTTTTAAAAAAAGTTGTTTACACTTTTTTTTCCCAACTGGAAGCCAGAGTCTTATAGTACCTTCCATGAGGTTGTGATAAAATCAGCTCTCTATATCTCTGCACATCCAAAGATCACACTACTCCTTTTAAAGTCGGGTCTCCTAAAGAGTACTTGCGATACTGAATTGAGTGAGGTGTTCAAGATGAGACACATTCAAGCATACCACATAACCATGCAATTTTTATGCTGTTAGTTTCAGATGTGTTCCCATGTGCCTCATGAGAACAGCAGAGGAGTGGAGAGATCCATCCTTCTGGAGAGGCTGCAACACCAACTGACTGCTTGATGGACAGTAAGCATCACAGCAGACATGCTCCATCATAAGAGTGTTCACTTAACTACCAACAGTAGAAGATCCTGCTGTGTTGCACGCCCCCTTAATTCATCTGCTGAGTCTGCCTTCTAGGTTAAAGTCCAAAATCTTGCTAGTGGTACACATGTGGAACACTCCTGATGAAATATCTTGTACCAGATCTCTGAAAAGATAATGAGGATCTTCAAGATACCAAGTAATCAGGCAAAGTAATACTATAAACGTATTTACAGTTGCATAAGAAAAATCAGCAACAGCTGACTCGGCTTGTGATGTGGCACAAGATACCACAGAAGGACATTCTGCAAGTTTCTTCATTTCTTCTCCTACCAATTCTCTTGTAATTGGGAAGACTCGACTATTTCTAAGATCCTGCTAGGAAAAAGCAGGTGCAAATGGATGAGTGATTGTTCACATAGTGTACAAATTGTACAGTGCTTGTCATAAACGTAAAAGGAACTTCAGAGAGAATCCTTTAGCAGCGGGATACAAAATCACTATAAACAGCAGACAGCAAGTCTAGCACAATGGCCATCAGGTTCTGAAGGAGCAGCATCTCTACAGTTCTGTATGCTACTGCCAGAGTTGAAATCTTGGGACATTAAAATATCAGCTCTTTAACATGCAGTAAAAGCCAACAACAACAAACACTTTTTTTCCTTTCTTTTAATGTTTTAACCTGTCAACATTGCCTGGATGCAAAAGTAAGCCAGCTTAGTTCTGACAGTGTATTTTTCATTATTTGATATGTTTATCCCATACAACATTCATTGCTTATTATTCGTCATATATTTTTGTGTAGTGCTGTTGCTGTTTAATTTTTACCATACAGTGGAAACAAATTCTCAAGTAATGCTGGTGCCTAGCTGTTGCAGGTGCAAGCAAAGAAGCAGCATGTTGTCATATATACAGTCCACAGCTGTGACTCAACTCACATCTTTTTAACAGAAGGAAAACAAGCCGGCAGCAAACCTGTTCCTCAGGTACTTTTCTCTAAATGAAATGTGTTGGAACAGGCTATATAAAATGGAACATGATGGATCCACAGAAGAACTAGGGCAGAAAGCCACTTGGACCTTATCATAGAATCATAGAATCTCCAGGTTGGAGAAGACCCACGGGATGACTGAGTCCAACCATTCCTTTCAAACACTAAACCATGCCCCTCAACCCCTTGTCCACCCATCCCTTAAACACCTCCAGGGAAGGTGACTCAACCACCTCCCTGGGCAGCCTATTCCAGTGCCCAATGACCCTTTCTGTGAAAAATTTTTTCCTTATGTCCAGCCTAAACCTTCCCTGATGGAGCTTGAGGCCATTCCCTCTCAGCCATTCCTCATAAGGCCTGTTCTCCAGCCCCCTCACCAGCTTCATCACTCTTCTCTGGACCTCACCACATTCCCTGCACAATTTTAGCTTCTGAATCACTTTCAATTTTGTTTTTTTTGAAAAAGAATAGTTTTAATTCAACAGTTGTGTAACAGTTACCCCTGAGTGGTAATCACTGACGTGACAGATTTTCACAGGCATCAGGCTCCAAGTGACCTTGAGGAGACATTTAATGGGCAAACTGAATAGGCAGTGACCTTCCTGGAAGACCTGGTGACAAGAAAGGCAAACCTGTGAGCAGACACAGGAACGGCATAAATTTCCAGAGATTTCCTAGTTGTCCAGAGCTAAAGCTGAGAATAAATCCAGTAAGTATGTGATTGCTGCAGCTTAATGTTTCAGTTGCTTCACTTACAACTTATGCTGTCATAGAATCTACACCTTAAACCCCAGAGTTCCTATTATCCTGGCTGAGAATTAGGCTTCCCTTTACAACACAGTGCTGCAATGCCTGAAAGCGTGCCCAGTCCTCCCTCACCTGCCCACAGCAGCAGGGGGACCACAGCTCTTGCCCACTGTAAACTCATTTTGCTGTAGATGGCATGACTTTTCTCTGGCTGAAACACAAGTGTTTGCTCCCTTTTTTTTTTCCTTTAATTTCTGGCGAAGCATTTTATCTTACCCTTGTTAAAATAATGTATTTGTTTTAGTTGGCCAAGATACTCTCAGATTGTCTACAGACAGGCAAATTGACACACCTGATTAGATCCTTATAATAAAAAAAGAACTACTTAATAATAAAATACAGTAACAATGATATAATTGTTATAAATGCATAAGCTTTATGAGCTCAATTCACTTTTCAGGAAAACAAGAATGATGAAGTCAATGTTTTCTCCAAGCATGAATTCACTTTTGCATTTGCTAAGGTATACAAGACTCTCAAGCCTTAGCAACCCAGAACTGGACAATATTTCAGTTATAAATATGGATTAAATATGGATTTGATCTGTAACATGCTAAAACAATTGGGATATATGAGAATAACTGAAAGCTAAATTTGGCGCTCTATGCTCACAATAAATAGAAGATACTAGTGGCTCTGTGCTTCTCTTTCTCTGCTGCTATTAGCCTACTAACAGTTTTTCAGCACAGTATGGTAAATCAACCCTAAGCAGAAAACTGTACTGGAATTTTGACCAAACATTGCCTTTGCAAATGTGTATACACCTAATTCATAAATGCCAAAATCTCCCAAAAAACTAATGATGGTAAAACTTAAAGGCTATTGTGTGTGCGTTCCTGCATAAAACCTCTGCTATTACTATTTAATCGTAGCAAATCTGGTCCATCTTCCACATTTAAGTTAACTGGAGACAATGGTCTCACCACCACCCTTCTCTCAGCTCAGACCAGGAAGCCTTTGCCCTCAGCATGACAGTGATCTTTAGGGATCTTCTGTGGTGCAGAAAGAGAAGCACTCAGCAACGGATGAAGAAGTATCATGTAGCATATCACATATAATAGCCACTTGCAGGCATGAGAGGCTAATAAACATACTGTCTTCAAAGTATTAACTCTTTTCTATCTCTGTTTTCAGAAACAGGCATAGTCTCAAAAGTATCCTAGGATGTCAGTTTGAGAAGGACCTGAAAGAAAAACACCATGCATTCAGAGACTGAGCCATACTCAAGCTTGGCCTAAGTACGTATAAAGGTGAAATCCAAAGGAGAGCGCCCTGTTTATAATGTAGGTTTCTTGTTTTGTATTTTCTCTTCTCATTTTAAAAGGAAATAACTTTGTACGTCAGTATAAGGGAGGACAGAAGGGTTTTGCTGGCAGCCTTTCAAAAGGAAATACGAAGAGTAAATGAGGCTTTCAAGCCTGTGAAGGAATAAACCATATGCTTAGCTTACAGTCCCAAGTTCTATCCCATTATAAAAAAAAAGCACAGACTTGATTTTTACCTTTTGCTGAACTATTTTACTAAAAAAAGAGCACAGTATCTGATCTGCCATGTAAAAGGGGTAGGTCTGTCCTGTTGCAGTTAATTGTGCATAGAAAGAATAGGGAACAACAGTGAAAACATCGAAGGAGCATAACAGAATCCAGACTTTCATATATTATTTTTAAGCATATAGTTTATGGTTTTCCTAAGAATTTTTGTCCTGCTTCAGAGTGCTTTTTACAGTTCTATCAGGCAGCAGCACACTTGGTGGCTTCCCATGAGGAAAGCTGACTCTTACACATGCCCATATTTTACTTGCTTTGGGCCAACTGAAGTAAACTCCTCCCCTAGAGAGAGGTTCAGCCTCTGCTTCTTTAACTGCACACACTTAGGGGTTTGCTGCTATACAGGCTTTGTGATTCTTTGTGTACTGCTCCCTTTCCTGGGTTTTGCTCTAAGCAGCCTTTAAAAACAGAGAAAAGCTACAGGTTTGGTTATCTCTTAGGAGGATGCACAGAAAGACAAAAGACAGCAGGCAGTGCAAACAAACAAAAGAAAAAATTTCTTTGTTCTTTGATCAGATCCCTGTACTATTGACTGAGCAACAAAACCACCAGGAAGCAGAGAAAACAAGTCTTGAGTCTTCCTATGGACTGAAAAAGCAAAGAACCTCAGTTTGCCCTCTGTCCTCCAGGGATGCAGAAGGGGTTAGCACTAACCATTATACTGCCCCAAAGCCCCATGCAACAGAACAGATGAGCAAAACAATCATAAAAGGTGAACAGACCTGACAAAGAGGTTACTCTCTTTTACAGCCATGCTGTTCTTCAGCATTTCTGCATCCGTCCATGGTGAGGCGTTTGTTGCTCTGCTTTCATTTCACTGACAGGCTGGCACAACGCTTTGCTAGGGCATGCCATCTACAGAGGCTTCTGTTCCCATAGGGCATTTTCCCCTTGCCCCCGTTATAGTTTCAGAATCCCAGTTCTTATGGGTAAGAAACACAGTTGTAACTCTCAGGATATGAATGCAACTACACCCAGAACGTTTGTCTTTACTGCTGGGCTGTGCCAGATACTTCTATTGAAGCCACAAAGCAGTCAAAAGATTACTACATTGCACTAGCTTTGAACAAAAGTCCTATGAATTCTCATTTACAGGCCACCCAATTAAGTCATGAAGGGTTTGCAAGACTAAACATGTTGAGAGTTTTTCAGGATCAGATTCTCAACAACTTCAAAGAAAAGATTACTTTTATTTTGTCTTATTGCATATACACTGGAAAAAAAATCTTCCTCTTTTTCCAGATGAACCAACATATGCTTCATTTTTCAAGCTTAAAAGCTGCTTATTGTAGACCATGTCACCTTCTCTGCTGACCTACTTCTTCAGCCCTGCATCCTCTGCAGGACTAAGACAGTAAGGGATATGTTTGTTGTACAATAACAACACAAACTGTTCCATGGGTAATGGTAATGAGGTTTCTACAGCCTGGGTGACTTCTCATCATTCTCCAGGGTCTGACAGACTCCCCAGGTTACAGGGAAGGGGATATAAGGATTCAAATGAGACTGTGTCACGCCTTCTGCATTGAGCTTTGCTTAAGCAAACAGTGGTGCTCCAACTTGGAACTACTCTGTAAATTACACTAAAATGTAGCCCACTTTTCACAAGACTTCAAAGCCTTTTTTTAACAGCAGCACGATAGGGGCCTATTCTAATTGTCCTGACAGAAAACACACCTTTCCTCATGGATACAGTGAGAAAAGAGGTGTGGCTTGACAATGGGAACAGCAGGACATTCCCAGATTATCTGTCTTGCAAAAAAATGTTACGCATTTTCTCTTCTCCTCTCTTGGATCTGCATGTTATTTTTATGTAACAGGAAAACTAACACATAGAGTTAACAGCACAGAATATGAGAAATCTCCTTTCACTCACTTGAGATCTGGACTGTGTTATCTGTCTGTTGAATTTATGTTTCTCTATATTTCAGATAAGTAAGGAGGAGGAGTCCTTCTTTGCTAAGACAAGTTTGGTGAAGAAACAATAATTTCAGCTATGCATAGTCCATTGTAATGGTCTGCACAACATACAGCCCAGAGCCACTTGCCCTTTAGTGGATCAGATGCAATGCCATACTCCATACAGCTCCGTGGTTGTGGAAAGGTAGGCAATGCCTTGCTCTTCATGATTCTCCAGCTGCAGGCAGCTAGGCACCAGCTGCTCAGTCACCATGCCAAATAGAGGTAGGCTTAAAGTAGGAGCAAAAAGTGCCTCAGTTCCACTACAGACTAACCAGTCCGTTTCTCAGCAAGCTTATCTTCAGACATCTGTTTAAATAAGGGCTTCCTAAACATTCACTAACATGTATAAATCCCCTCCCATGTATCAATAAAGCTTTATTTTAGAAAAAGAGAATGAATACAGATACATTAATCAAAAGTTAACTATATGATATGTCAGCAGCTAATGAAAAACAAAAACCTGTACTCCTTTATGGCAACGACAGCTTCCCACAGGGTCCATTGTGATAACAAACAGTGCGAGCCCCAGCACCAACAGCAACAACACAACCAACCACCCACTAAACGCGATCACATAAAGCTGTGGCCCATGACATGGCTGAGGACAAGTTCAGTCTCTGCCAATATGCTTTCAGCACCTAAAAGCATCTTGGTTTTGAGTTGATAATTACAGTGTGCTGAGCCAAGCAGCTGTCACTAAGGAACAGGAGCTGCCCAAATGCAGCAAAATGCATAGAAGCTTACTGGTTGATTTATCACATAATAATGGAGCCAGTCACAGCCTTTTTAGGCATGGAAGTAAAAGACAGAAAGACAGCAAGGGAGGAGGAAAGAGCTTTGAACATTTTGTTCCAGTCAGTTTCCAAGAAAGAGGAAAACACCAGGCATGATTCAATTGAAAGATGCCTTCCCACAGCCCCTCTGCTGCTGGAGAAGTGGCCACTGGGCAGCTACCTGAGATGTGTATTTCCCAAAGCACACAAATCCAGTCTTTGCCAAGATGTGAACTCTTGCTGATGGCAGCACATACACATAGCAGGGCAAACAAGAAGAAGAACAGCAGAAATGGCAGAATGAACTTTATTCAGGATCTGACATACGACGTCAGTATAATGAACATGACCTAAATAAGAGTATTACACTCATAAGCAGACTGGGTTGGCAGCTCTGACCAATTAGTAACAGTTAATTTTATGGTGATAGCTAGTATACACGTATGATATTCTGTAAAAGCTTAATAGATGTCACCATAAATCATAGCCACCTTTCTCCTCTGCACTCTTCACATTTGGAAAGTACTTACAGTTGAATCTGCTGTAATATCTGTTGTAGACTGAAGGGAATGCAGATGTAACCCTGACAGTCTTTGCAAGAAACCAAGAATGCATGGACAAGAAAAGTTCTCTTCTCACCTAACATCTATATGACTGTTGCTTTTAAAAAGCAAAGAAGTTTAATTCCAGGTACTGTACATCATGATATTTACAGGAACTGTAGTCTGCACAGAACAAAGACAGGCAAAACATAGGTTTTTTTATCCCCTTATTTCTGAAGTTAAAGATCTCTCTCAGTGCAATAAACATCAGCTGCCTACATACTCATATACTTGGAAAGCATTTTGAGCAGCAGTAAGCAACACAAACAGCTGCTACATTTGTTGAATTGTAACGGCAGAATCCCCCACATACTTATTGGTGAAGGAAATATTAAAAGTCATCATAATTTGTATTTTTACCAGTGAAACAGCTGTCTCAATTTTTGTCTCAAGTTGTTCAGAACTGGCACATGCAGTTAAGGAAATGCGTGTTGTCTGTTGATATGCACACCATCTGCACTTAACTAAAACACTGAGGTACAGAAAGCACTAACGTTAGCCCTATAGACAAGGTATCTCCAGGGCAGGTTAACAGACCACTTTACAAGCAGCCTTAATTAACTGCTGCCTCCTGCAAGACCACCACCAGCAGGAGGGCAAATACAGACCTGCTTTTAGGAGGGACTTGTCTGAAGTCTGTTGCAGAGCTGGAGGGTTACTTTGCCTTTTGGTAGTCCCAACATCCACAAAATGGTCTTCAAGTAATTTTCAGGACTCTGTGTTTCTAGCCTGCCCTTCTGGTCAGCATTTTAAGGAAAGGAAGGATCAGAAGCTAACATAAGTATTTATAAACTAATTTCAAGATTTATTGGTTAGTTTTTCCAATGTTTTTCCAAGTACACCTCTCAACTAGCGTATGGGCTGGTGTGCTGCTTTCACTGTTGCTTCTGCCACATTTATTCTCCCCTTGTTGTAACATTTTCTTCAATATGAGAATGGTAACTCAGCCACATGTTCCAAGAATATAACAGGCTCTAACCGCAAAAACAACCATTACCAATTTGCATCTTTCCTTACAGAGAAATTACAGTGAGGCAACATCATTTGCTTCTGAAATCTACACACACGCAAACAAGGAGTTAAAAAGTTATTTGTCACCAGTGCTTTGGCAAACAACTTTTACGAGGATCCTGCTGAATGAATCCCTTTATGACTGTTTGCCCCAAACAGAAAATATGGCCAGAAACGCTTACCTAGTTGTTTCATAATGGGGGGATGGGTTAAAATATTAATTAATTTCTAGTTGGGCAGAGTCACAGAGCGATGAAGGGTAAGTTTTGTATTTATCATAGTTCTTATTTGGTACATTTTGAAAACAATGGTCCAAACTCCTCCCTACCAATTTCTTAATTTCAAAATCTCAATGGAAACGCTCCAGATGTGGACTTAGCTGCAATCAATACTTTCTTTTATTTTTTCAGATTCTGGCCTTTAAGTGCATTATAACACAGTGAAAAATAAAAACAAGTGGAAAGGAAAAAATACATTCTGAAGAAAGACTTTACAACAACACTGTTTCTCTTGCATTGCCTTCAGTGTTACCTCGTCTGTTAATCCTGCTCTAACTCACAGAATGTAAACTGGGAAACTGAAGTGGAGTCTTTCTAGATAAATAGTCACAAAGAGAAGCTGCTGAAGAAAGCAATTAAGAAGCCCATAGCACCCTTTAATTGAAGACAAAGAAAAAAAAAAAACTTGGAATGAACAAAAGAAAATGTGAGGCTGTTCCTTAGCTAACTGTCCTAATTCTTTGTTTACTCCAGTCTATATGTTGTTAGTTTACAGTCTTCTATGTGCCATCGGCACAAAAATAAAGAGGCCCTCGGGGTATTAACGTACCACAATCAGCACTTCAAAACTACTTACTCTAGCTCTCTTTCCACAAATTCAAAAATGTAAACAAATAAATATTTCTGAACAGGAGCTACTGAAATTATTTTCCTTCACATTGTGTCAACCAGGCATCAGAAATGCCAGCTGATGTGGAAAATGGAGAAAATAGTAAATTGCCTCCTAATGAGGACTACTCTAGCTAAGCATTCAAAGAACATCATTGGGGAAAGTCTCTTCTTGAAACTATTTTAAAAGGTATTTTTTCCCATAATTAAGGAAGTTGAAAGCTAGCTACAGTAGGTAGGAGCAAGTCATTCAAGAACCTGCATTATCCCTGCTACTGCACACAAAATTATGCACTTTCACATATGGACCTTGCCGAAAGCCCTAGTTAAGGACAGCTGTGACAATGTCTGCTCCAGTACAGTGTTTTTAGTTTGAGCTCAACTCTGCAGGAGTCTGATACAGCTTCCTAAAATCAGTGAAATGCTTGTCACTGAAACAAGCAGTCTCACAGAAAGGAGGTACATCTTGCCTCAGAAATACCTCAGAAACTGGACAGATTGTGAGTCTGAATGAAAAGACAGCATATACATAGCAAATGTGCTATATTCTGCAGCCTTCCACTCAGTAATTCAAATCCATAGATGCACAGAAGAGAAGGATCTTCCATACCATGGAGTTTATTGTCTCCAGTGAGAAGTACAAGACTGAACTGCTGACAGGCTTGAGAAGAGACACAAGGGAGACATTAAATATAGGCAGGATGCAGCATGAACTCTACTCTAAAAAAAAAAAAAAAGGAAGATGACTGAAACGTTCTAGTTCAAAAGAAAGGGAACCTCCAGATCTCAATTGATTAGTAATGCTAATCAGATTTTCTCCTCTTTTCTCAGTCAGGTCTTGTCAATTTATATTTCTTCATCCTGAACAGCCTGTTACAGCTGCTCAGGAACAAAATAAATATCTGCCTTGCAAAGACTTCTCTTAAAGATTTTATACAGTATTTTATTTAAATGCTATCCCTAGTAGAGCCATAATTCATCCATATCCAAACTGATGTCACAGCCACCTATTTATGCACAGTGATGTTCTTTTCTGTTACTCTAGATAACCACATCGGGGTATGCTGACAAAAAAAGATGGAAACTTTTGCTACTTTATTTATCACTACTTCTTAGTGACTCAGCTTTATTTTGATGCCACATATTACACAGCTGCCGGCCTCCTGGAAATATTTCTGCATCCCAGTTTGGTTAGTTACCTTACAATTTCTAAAGTTTGTGATTTCCTATAGAAGTTTGTAGATGAAATTCCCTCACCCTCCCCAGCTATAGCATGGCAACACATGCCAGAACACAGGCTCTGGCACAGACTATGAAGGCAGATGTGGAAAGGTTACACAATTTCGCAATAAATTCATTGTGATCAAGCAGAACCAGATAAAGCAATCACTCTCCTGGCCAAAGAAATAAGAGAGGAAAAGAAAAACAAAAAAACCCAAGTCTTCAATTTTCTGATGTCCTGTTGCATCAAAGCACAGGTTGCAACAAGCTGAGAAAGTGTAATGTGCTTCAACGTCTTTTTCAGTTGCTATGGTACAGTTTCTTATGGAAAATTCCTTGTTCTGCGTGATGTTTTTCCTGCCTCATTTGGGATGGCAGAACCGTTCCTTGTGTCACCTGAGAAACCGGGCTGTCAGTTTCCACCTATTGGTGAGAAAGAAACTCATCAGCAGCAGAACTCAATGGAAAATTCCTCGGGTAGAAGTTTCTGCGCTGGAGGCCAACATGACACTGACGAAGAGCGATGAATGGGGCAGGGGCCGAGGGTGCCATGCAGGAGACCTGGCTTCTACCTCAGGGCCAGTCACAGATTTCCTGCGTGACCCTGGGGCAAGGGTTTTAATCCCTGGGACTCCCTGCTTGTGCAGGCAGGACAACAAAGCATTTTTCCCTCATTCTTCATCTTGCGTGTGAAGCCCCAGGTCTGTAACCTGCCCACAGGTCAACTAACTAGCTCCAGGTTACAGGAGCGGAGCCATAGCCCAAAAGCTCTTAAGGCTGGAGTTATTTGCAGCTGCAGAGTCCCACAGTGCTTTGCACAGTGAGGTCTTGTTTGGACCTTGGGGCTTTAAAGTAATGCACGCAAATAACAATAAATGATTGCATTGTTCTTTGCTCTTAAGGCAAGATATCAACATAGGCAAGGAGGGAAAACTCCAGCTTTGCTGTACAGCCAAGCAAGAGAAAACATTTTCTTTTAGAGAAGATCTGCGTTCTGCATAGATATTACCAAAATTGCCAGAAACACAGTATAAAAATGGTATTACAGCATCACACTAGTGATACAAATCAATCAGGGATAGAGCCTTTTCACTAGGGGAATTTCTTCTACAGATTAGTTGGAAGCAATCTGATTTTAATGTGACATTTTTCCTGCTGGAATGTTTTTCCTTCCAATCAAAAAATAATTAGATTTTGCCACTTTTTATTCATGACAAAACCAAAGCATGGTTTAAAAACAAATCAAAACAAAACAAAAAAAAGGCATTAACGTTTTAATCCAGTTGGATATCTGCTGTACTTCAGAATGCTGAAATTCCCATGGGCTCCCTATGGTGGTGAGAAGAGCTTTTGACCTCTCTCATGAAATGGGTTTTGAAAATAATAAATGCATAAGTTCTTAAAAAGGGATGCCCTTAGTAATGCCTATCATGAGAATGAAGAGCATTTTAAATGTGACAATGCAACTGCACTCCACGGGACAAATTTTCTGCTGGTGCCAATATTTAGAACTCCATTGACTTCAGTGGAGCTTCACCCTTTAATCCAGAAGTTTTGGAGTTGTTGGACACCACTTACAGTTACAAACACTTTTTTTCTTTTAAAGTCCCTCCCCTTCCCAGACCAGTTCAACAAAAAAATTTATGGTGTAAGAATGAAAGAAAACACATGCAAAATATGAATTGAACACAAGTCAGGACAGTCAAAATTTTGATTTACAAAGCAGTGACTTCAGCATAAAGCTAGCCAAAAAAATTGACTGAAAAATGTTAATGGTGTGGAATAAAGTTTTCAAGATTCAGCAGCAGGAAAATGTTGATTTTCAGTTATCTGTTTGGCTTTCAAAAACAATGAATCAAATTCAACATTCCAGAATGGAAAACAACTTTACCCACCCTCTCTCCAAACACCAAGAAAAAAAAAAACCTTACCCATAATTTTGAAATATTTCACCAAATAAACTTTCCACTTTAAAATACCAAATTATTTAAATTTTATCAAAGATGCACATTTTTCCATTTCAACATTTCAATTTGAAAATTGAGACAATATTGAATCAAGTGCCCTCTGCTTTAAATTACATGCTGATTTTAAAGCAGAAAGTAATTTTAAAATACTGAAATCTCCCATGGGAGGAAAATTCTACTTTTGAACAGCTTTACTTCTGTGTATTCAAAATCTCAGCTATTCTGGAACTTCAGAGGGGGAATAGTTGTATTGAAGATGGAATAATTCAGTAAAGGCTACATTATTCTTGTACAACATGGTAAAGGAACTACCAACTTCCTCTCTTACTTTGTATTATGGTAGAGGAACCACTCTTTCAAGCCTACCATCAGACGAAGAATTAGATGCCAGTGTTATACAGAAGCCTATATAGGATGCCTGCACATCAGCCCTTTGCTCCACTGACAATCATCCTTTTCTTACAGAGGCTACCAAATCTGACTCCTGAGAAACTTATCCAGTAAGAATAAGATGCAAGTGAAAAGGATGCAGAGAATGGAATTTAAAACTCATGTTTAAGCATGGCAAAGTTGTAAGGAAGATCTAATGAAGTTATAGAAGTTATAGAAGTTTCAACCAAACCCCAAGATCTGAATACAACCGGCTTTACAAACTTTACATGCTGACCTGAATGCTGCGAGTTAAAAGTAATTTCTTAGAAAACATCTCCCTCACTGAACGAAATTATAATCTTGATTCCTGTGCCACAGCAAATACCCGTCAATGGACAAATCCTTTGGAAGAGCATGTTTTGCATAAGGCAATATTTTTGTGCTAGATCCCATCATTTCGATTATGATGGGCCACCTCATCTTCAGTAAGGCTGATGCTATTATATTAACATTCCTCATACAAATTAAATCCATAGAATGGCTCCTCTGCTTTTCAGTAACCAATGCAAATCATGATGTCTCTTAAATATCCAGTCCCTCTGATAACCACAAGCACTGCTCTTATGTTTCTTTTACCACAGCACCTTAATAATCTTTCTCCTCATATCTCCAGCAGCACAAGTAGCAGCCACAGTCTAGAGGTGGGGAGCACAGAAGGGTAGGGTACAGAAATAAACAGTGACCCAGAAGTGCTTTTAGTTCCTCAGCTGTCTTGTACTCTTGATCCTTTCACACTCCCCAAAGATATAAGACATTTTATAATTATGATCATTATGAAATGCCATCAGGGATTCAAGAGGACTTGCCTACTGAACATCTAGAAAGGCAATAAATATTTGTTTAAAAGCTAGAAAACCAAATCAACAAATGGTTAAAGCTGCAGATACAAGACTCTGCCATGAGGACCTCCAGCTCTCTTTACTGAGTCTCTAGAAGAATATGCATAAAATTCACTTCCCAATTTGACCCAGATACTCAATTAGTTGGCTGTCAGGATGAAATGGAGAAAAGAGAGAAAGCTCGATGAACACAGCCTAGTGAAAGGTAATTAAAAAGATCCTTAATCAAACACGGATGCTTTTAACAAGTCAGGTAATGTATACAAAGCAAAGCCTGCTTGCCTAAATCCTTTTGCTCCCTGAATCCAAATTCTGAAGTCATGCTGTCAGGGAGAGCAAAATCCAGATAGTGAATTTAATTGCTTGAACTTTCAAACAGTAAAACTGCAAAATATTGGCTTAATTGGAGAAAATGACCAAAAGGCCTGCTCTTTTATCTTTCTTATCTTTTATTTCCCTGTTTTGTCCTTCATCTTCCCCTTCCTCCTCTTCACCTGGGAGAGGGAGATTTTACACATCACTGTCTCATAGGGTTTCACTTCTTACTGGAGCCCTCTATGGTTACTGCTTAGATACATGCAAATTGTGGGCTTTTGTATTTACCCTGCAGTTTCCCTATTGTCTGAGCACGATTTATCTGCTTCCATTTTGAGCTGTTGTCTTAGTCCCATCTAATGGGTTTTATTAGTAATTGTGTCTCATAGTTTGTATTTATGATGCCGTGTAAGAACAGTGACACCCCTAACAACATGCTTGCTGGTTTAAACAACACCTAGATGTAAGATATTTTCTCTATGCCTGCAACATGAGTGTATTCTCTGCAGCAAAGCCTGAGAACATATAGTAAAATCTGTTCATACAGAGCAGCTGCCTATTAAGGGTAAGCAAAATGTGAAAGAATATGCATTGCCTCTCCTTTGTTCAGTAACCTTGCTATAAGAAAGCACCACATTAAGAGACTGCATATATTAGTATACTCCATATTTTTTGCATTCAGGGATACAGTGTGCAATTGATAAGCCTTTACACTATTTTTTTCCCCGATGCTTTGCTTCACCACATTTCATTGGGCTGAAGAGGAGGGGAGAAGAAGCTTTTGTCTCTTGTGAATCAAACCCTCAGATGTAGTACTAGCTGCTCAAAAGTGGAATTTTATTTAGTCATCTACAGCTTGCAGACATCTACAGACCGAGAACCTCAATAAGTCAAGTGTATCAGGAGGCAGAAATGCTTAGCTTGCACAGTATTAAAAGGCTCGTTAGTTTACTTAAAAGCAACAACCCAAAAGCTAATTCTAAATATACTCTTGTGAGAGACCATGAGGTTTGTCACAGATAAGGTTAGATAAAGCTTGTTCCATCACAGAATCTGAGCTACAAAGAAAACAGCCGTTGCTGGTTTTAACTTGAATGTGTTCAAGTAGGCTTTGATCTATGGCCTCCTTAGCCTGATTAGCCAGAGAATTAACATGCTATGCAAAACTCCAAGTCCAGCCCAGCTCTGACACAGCTTCTAAGGATCTGCTAGCAGAAAGCAGCACAGGGAATGATGGGAAGCTTGTGGCCACAGAGGATTTATACACAACCTTGTAAACTGATATTTTCTTTTCTTATTGTAAGACTGTGGAGATTTAGGTAAGATTTAAATCCAGGATTTCTATCTTTCCTTAGACTCCATTTTCATTTAAATAATTGCCCTTCTTTCTTAAACATTAAATATCCTGACATCATGATATGTTTCTGCAGCAGCTTTGTTCTTAGCACTTTTCTGAATTTGTCTTCTATTTTTGAGGGAGATACCTAAAAAGTCCCTCTGAAAGTGGACAGAAATTCAGAGGACTATTCTGACAGCTTTTCTGCCATCTTTTGCCATATTTTTTATCATAGGGCAGACACTAGTCTCTCAGTCATTCAAATATCTCTCAGCAAAGTCTTTGTCCACAGCCATCAGAGAATCAAAGTTTCAGGGAGACAGCTCTTGAGATGGTTTAACTAACGAATACCACGGATTATAACATGTATGTTTGTATATAGTATGCCCATAATGAAAGGCCAGAGAAAGCTAACAAAATGTTTCTTAAAAGCATTTATGGACATTTGGATGGCATGACTGGTCTGACGACGTCAAGAATTCAGTGTGGGCAGGTATAGCCTTTTATATATGATGGAAAATAAATAATGCATACTCAGGCAGAGAGTCCGTCCCAAGACTAGAGTAAAACATATAAAGTTCAAAGATTTATCTGTACACTTTCTCTCCATTATTAAGAAAAATGCCCAATGCTTTTCGGTGCTTTTCCCATAGAAAGTGCTCCAAATATTTCTGTGTACATATTCTGTCAATAAACATAAGTTGCAAACTTGAGATGGCAAAGCTGTCTTCTGTGGAAGCAATGAATGCCTGCATGCTTTGTTCTATCTTTAAATTACCCTATCTTGCAGTCAAGAAAAATTTCCAGTCCAAGATAAATCTCTTAACAGCTTGTTTAATGTCACCATTTACCACAGTCCTGTTTCTGATGTAGATACCAAGCCCAAAACACACAGAGATCAATAGGATGGAAGAACTTACATTGCTTAAATGGGAAGTCAATTCTGGATTGGGCCTCTAGAGGAAAGCTATCTCTGCAAAGAAAAGTTGAAATTTCTCTCTTCTTCCTCATTTCTGAAAGACACACTTTATTAGGAACTGTGTTGACTCCTTAGCGTGGTACAATTTCTTTAAACTATTGCCATTAAAAGAGATAAAAAATTGTAATCTTAAAGTGCAACATAGCATTGTGATAAATGTGTGGAACTAACTCCCATAAGGAAACATGCTGCATCAGAATGAATAACGCAAAAGACTTCAATGAGTTGGGAAACAGTCACCTTCTAATAAAATAAGGATTGCTGCAAACAGCTGAATTCAGATAAACTTTCAGAAGGGTTTACTGCATCTGCAAGGAAAGCAAAAGGCTTGTTCCTTCCTCTACAGAAGCAAAAGGTAAGACAAAAGGGAAATATGTTCTCCAAGAAGGACTATGTGAATTTGAAGCATAAGTCTTTTCCTACACTACATCTTCAGGATGAGAACTGTGATTTACTGTGTTTGAAACTATACCTCACTGAAAATAAGCATCTGATGTCTTCTCTTAGGGTTAGGCATAAGACTGAAAAGACCCTTCCTGCAAAGCTGCATGGAGTGCAGAGGTTTGGGGTTTCACATCTGGTGCCTGCTGGGGCTGTCTGTGGCAGCTGAAGTGGGCTAGCCCTCAAATCCAGCCTCCTTGGTGGCTGCCAGAGAATTGACACAACTTGAAGTCAAAAGCAGTTTACACCTGCAGTCAGTCATGGGCTGCAGGAGCTGAAGGATGGTAAACTTCTCACTGCATTTTCCTTGCTGCAGAGGGGTGGGCAGCAGTCCCTTCTTCATGGACACTGTGAATGCAGTGGGGGTTCAGAGCCCTCAGGGCAGTACCAAAGGCTCACCCCAGTCATTATATTGGGTGCAGGACACTAATACACCTCTGATAATGCTAACACTGTTTCCCATCATTGCCTGCTGGGACAGATAAGTGTTAGCATTCTGCAGCAATGACTGTGGCTGCTGGCAAGCAGTGAGCCTCTGCTCTTTTAGCTGCTTCTGATCTGTTTTCTCTGCTCTCCTGGTCCTGAGGGTTTTGGCTACAGGATGATATAAACATGTTAATATTAGTCAGGGAAGCTGCAATACACCATACAGGGAATATCTGCTGATTCATTAGACAGGGCTAGTATTTAAAAAAAGCTATGAATCTTAATGTCATAGACCATAAGTCAATTTCTATGTTTTGAATACTTGAAAGAAATACACTCCTTAAGGTTTATTATAGATACTTGCTTGAAGAAACTTTTTTAATAGGTACAGTATCAGTCACTATCAGGTACCAGAAAAGCTACTACTGAGATCCACTTCAGCAGTATGTCCATTCCCAAACCGAGCAGATATGGTATGCAAAATGAGGTGAGAAATTACCATCCACATAGACAGGAATGGCATTGCTGTACAATGAGAACACAATGAACAATGAGACACAGTTTCCTGTCACCTAATGATACAGCACCTTTGTGCACATCACATTGAAGTGAGGATGAGCTCTTCTATAAACAACTGGGAGAAGCCTCTTATCCTTGTGGGAGATTTCAATCTTCCAGATGGAAGTACAATACAGCAGAAAGGAAGCAGTCAAAGAGGTTACTGGAGTGTGTGTAAGACAACTTCCTCACACAACTGGTGAGTGAACCGACAAGGGAAGGTGCCTTCCTGGACCTGCTGTTTGTCAACAGAGAAGGCCTTGCTGGGGATGTAATGGTTGGAGGATGTCAGGGTCAAAGCGATCATGAGATGATAGGTGAGGTGAGTTCTACGTGAGGTGAGGACGGGGATTAGCTGAACAGTTACATTAAACTTCCAGAGAGCAGACTGTGGACTGTTAAGAAAGCCATTTGGGAAAGTCCCATGGGAGACAGTCCTTAAGGGCAAGAGAGCCCATGAAGGCTGGGAACTTTTCAAAAAGGAAATCCTAGCAGCTCAGGAGAAAGCCATACCCATGTTCTGGAAAAGGAGCCGGCGAGGAAATAAACCATCTTGGTCGAGTAGGGAGAACTTGAGGCACATGAAAAAGAAGAAGAATGTATATGAGCTTTGGAAGAAGGGACGGGTGTCCTGGGTGGACTACAGGGAGGAAGTGAGATCCTGCAGAGAAAATATCAGGAGGACTAAGGCCCAACTAGAAATCAGATTGGCCAAGTCAGTGAAAGATAACAAAAAATCTTTCTATAAATACATTAACAATTAAAGGAGGACTAGGGAGAATATTTAGTCCCTATTGGATGCAGAAGGAACAACAGTGACAGGGGATGAGGACAAGGCTGAGGTACATAATGCCTTCTTTGCCTCAGTCTTTAATAGGAAAGTTGTTCCCTCTGTGTACACACCCAGGAGTGCCATTATCCATGAGAAGGTGGTTAGAGACTTGCTTGCCCAGCTAGACACCCACAAGTCTATAGGGCCGGATGGATCAATACTCTTGGATCCACCCAAGAGTATTGAAGGAGCCAGTGGATGTGCTGGCCAAACCCCTTTCCATCATCTTCCAGCAGTCCTGGAAGACTGGGGAAGTTCCACTGGACTGGAGGCTGGCTGATGTTGTGCCCATCTACAGGAAGGGTCGCAGGGAGGATCCATGGAACTACAGGCCTGTCAGTCTGACCTCAGTGCCAGGGAAAGTCATGGAGCAGGTGATCTTGAGTGCTATCATGAAGCACATGCAAGAGAACAGGGTGATGAGGCCCAGTCAACATGGGTTCACAAAAGGCAGGTCTTGCCAAACTAACCTGATCGCCTTCTATGACAAAGTGACCTGCCTACTGGATAACGGGAAAGGCTGTGGATGTATCTTCCTGGACATCAGTAAAGCCTTTGACACAGTTTCTCACAGCATTCTGCTTTGGAAACTGTCAGTCTCTGGCCTGGACAGGTGAACGCTCTCCTGGGTGGAAAACTGGTTGGATGGCCAGGCCCACAGAGTGGTGGTAAACGGAGTTGAATCCAGCTGGAGGCCAGTGACAAGTGGGGTTCCCCAGGGCTCAGTGCTGGGTCCAGCCCTCTTCAATGTCTTTATCAATGACCTGGATGAAGGCATTGAGGGTGCCCTTAGCAAGTTTGCTCACGACACTAAGCTAGGTGGGAGTGTTGATCTGGTGGAAGGTAGGGAGACTCTGCAAAGGGATCTGAACAGGCTGGACTGCTGGGCTGAGTCCAATGGCATGATGTTTAACAAGGCCAAATGCCAGGTCCTGCACTTGGGGCACAACAACCCTGCGCAGTGCTACAGACTAGGAGAAGTCTGGCTGGAAAGCTGCCTGGAGGAGAGGGACCTGGGGGTGCTGGTTGACAGTGACTGAACATGAGCCAGCAGTGTGCCCAGGTGGCCAAGAAGGCCAATGGCATCTTGGCTTGGATCAGAAATGGTGTGACCAGCAGGGCAAGGAAGGTTATTCTCCCTCTGTACTCGGCACTGGTGAGACTGCTCCTTGAATCCTGGGTTCAGTTCTGGGCCCCTCACCACAAGAAGGATGTTGAGGCTCTGGAGTGAATCCAGAGAAGAGTGACAAAGCTGGTGAAGGGAGCTGGAGAACAGGCCTTATGAGGAATGGCTGAGAGAGCTGGGGTTGTTTAGCCTGGAGAAGAGGAGGCTGAGGGGGAGACCTTATTGCTCTCTACAACTACCTGAAAGGAAGTTGTAGAGAGGAGGGAGCTGCCCTCATCTCCCAGGTGACGGGGGACAGGACAAGAGGGAATGGCCTCAATCTCCACCAGAGGACGTTCAGGCTTGACATCAGGAAAAAAATTTTATGGAAAGGGTCACTGGACACTGGAACAGGCTGCCCAGGGAGGTGGTTGAATCACCTTCCCTGGAGGTGTTTAAAGGACAGGTAGATGAGGTGCTGAGGGGCATGGTTTAGTGATTGATAAGAAGGGTTGGACTCAATGATCCTGTGGGTCTTTTCCAACCTAGTGACTCTCTGATTCTATGTGAAATGAACTTCACAGATGAAAGCATCGCAAGCACTGGACAACACAGATAGTCCTAGAAAGAGCAACTCTATGTAACAGGGTGCTTCCACTTCTAAAGCAGAGGATGAAGAATGAGCCCATAAGCTTTTGCCTTGCCAAGAAGGAGCTTTTCAAGTTTTCCCACACAGTGCTGGTCAATGCATTTCTGTCTAGAGGCAACTCCATTGCTATTCCAGTCATAACAGCCTCTTGAGTGGAGACTGCAAATACCACAAAACAGTTGTTTTTCTTCTGATGTGAATAGAACAGGGACAAGATAAATCATGTCTTCTTGCACAAGCACTCAGAGCAAGTCAGTCATCTATGGACCTTTCTTTGTCAAAGGCTGAGGCTGAGGTTCTTTTGTTTCTTTTCCATTCGTTTTTCCCCTTTTCTGTTCCTCCCTACTTTTTGTAGGACATGTTGCCCTTGAAAGGTATTGTTTTCAGCCTTTTCACTTGTTAAGGCAGCCACCAGCCTTCCAAACTATGGGCACCAAAAATGAGAGGACATCTTTGAAAGACAGCCTAAGAAATCAAATCTAAACAAATCCTAAGCAACATTCAGAAATGAAAGAAGCTGTGTGGGAATGGTTTCAGTTCAGAAAGTTCCTAATTGAAACTGTAGCTCAAAGAATTAATCATAACAGCAGTTGAAAATTCTGTCAAATATGTATTTCCCTCAAAATGATGCAACTTGGAGATTGTTTGAAGTTAGATTTGGCTTCTCACTATCCAGTTTTAGGAATAAATAACCATATCAAAGAGAAACCCACTTCATTTTCCGTTCTTTCTTTCCAGTGCTATGGGAAACAAACCACAATGAGAGGAGGGAAGAGGGGAAGGAAGTGCAGTTGTAAAGACAGCTTCACTTCCTACCTCCTTAACTCTGACTCCAACCCTCCAGTACAACTCAGTGCTGCTTAAGGGAACCTTTTGGAGATTGAAAGACTTTTCCTGCACCCTGTGACCAGTACAATTACTGACTTCCAACAGAGTTTCCAGCAGCCAGTATTTACTGGAATTGTTCAAAGTACTAAGCTGACTAACTCTCTGATTTCTATTGGCTTTACCCTTCCAAGCTGTTCAGGGGCTTTTTAGAAAACCAGTTAGTTCTTGATGTAGCACCTGAATGCCTTTGAGATGCTCCTTTCATGTGCCTAGCTGACATCTGAAAATGGAATTTTGATTCCCCAAATGCAGATACTAAAAAGAAAAATCTCTGGAGAGATTATTAGTTATAGAGAGATACACTGCAATTTAGAGAAACAGGTGATAATTGGTATGCATACACCACATATTTTTGCTAAATGCAAACAATACCCCCATGCAATATGTTTTCCATTTAAATGTTTAATTGCCTCCAAAAGCTAATGAGCAAGTCGCTAGTCAGAGGTACTGCACAACTTTTCATCAACAGAACTTTAACAGTTTCAGACCTCATTGCAGGGTCTTGACTTAGGTTATTTGAAACTTTTTTCCCCTGCAGGCGTTTTTATACTTCAGTCACAGTGACTCCCTTGCAATCTGCAAATAATAGTCTTCAATTACAATGGACATCGATGGACTAGAGATAAAACCAAGCAAGTGTTCACTTCATACCAGATCTGCATGCCTCATGACTTAATCCACATTATGGCCTTTGAAGAGTGATAACCGGCTCTCTGTGGAATGTCCTACTCAACCACAGGCTAAGAAATTCATACCAATTCTCACAGCCTGGGAACTACTAAGCTCAAGGGTTGCCTGTCTCTCCCTCCTAGTCCTACTAAGCAGAAGTCCCTTTCACATGCTTGGCAGAGACAGCAGCTGGTGAAGAAAGATGCTCTTGCAAAAAAACAACAAACCAAAATAAAACTAGCTTAAGGGAAAGCGAGAAAGGGAGGGCTTTAAGAAATAATCATAAAGATATGTTTCAATGGGTGGGTTTTTATTTGTGTTAATTAAAGACAGAAGCATGTTCCTGCAATTTTCTCTCTGCACAATCATATTTTTCAAAAGCGTCAAAAATGTTGGTCTCAGGTATTTTATTATACAGAATATAAACTAAAACATCTCTGCTAATTAAACGCCTCCAGTTAGAAAAAAAAGTCTTATCACTGTTCCCCAAGTGCTGTTGTAGAATATGAGAAGCCTGTTGAGAGTTAATTAACAAGTTAACACTTAACAAATTATTTGAAAAATATTACAGAGTATTTCAGTTTATTACCAACACTGCCACTTCTATCTCTGACAAAATTTAATATGGCTCTTAGGTCCTAATTTCTGCTTGCCTGCTCTATGCCCATAACTCTCATGCAGCTAAGCCTGAGACAATGAGTAGCTCCCAACAAAACCATGTCGAAATCGAATCAAAGGTACTTGGACCTTATGAACCTTGCTGGTATTTTTGCTGAGAAACATTCCTCAAGACAGAATGACGATCAAGCTGCAGACACCACAGAACAGAAAACACCTAGGAGTTTAGCTACCTCAGAAAAGCTGATAAGCACTCCTCCTTGTGGAGGAGGACAAGGCAGGGGTAAGAGCACAAGCTTTCTGCATCCCAGCCATGTGGATACATCATTGGTGATATGCACTGTGGGAAGCAACTCCCTCACAAAATCTGATAGCCAGTACAAATGAGGCAAGAAAGAGAAGGGCAGAGCAGGTAAACTGCATGGGCTGCCATGCAAGCCAATACACCTTAATTCATACACAGAAACACATCAAGAGATGGGGCATGCATATGTTTACAGTGGGCCATAGACTCTTCTGCAATTATGGCTCCAGGCATAACATAACCCATTGCTCTTAGGGGCCTCTCTGCACAGGGCAGATCTGCAAACTTGCAAAGCCAACCACATGGTCTCCTCCAGGACACAAACTCCTAAACCACTTGCAGAATTCAGTCTCAAAGCACCGATAGAGGAAATTTCTCAGAGACAACTGCAGGTGAGAACTGTGAGGATGCTATACATAGCTGAAAAGCAACCCTGGTCATCCTGAAACTATAACAAATACTACCCCATCTTAACTGATGCTTATTCTGAACAATGGTATTGCAAATAATTTTCTCCTAAATTTGATCTTTGGATGAACTTGTGCTGAGGGCTAACTGCATTTTACAGGCTCATGTTTCTTAATAATGAAATACTTGCTTGGTAATGAACTCAAGAAAATTAGAAGAAGGGTTCATAAAATAATTTCAGCTACAAAGTTAATTGATTTACTTATGATTTTCTTGTACTTTAGTATTTATTAGACTTAAAATTTCTTATTTTTATCCAAGGCCCAATCCTGCTCACATGTTTAGGCTCATGACAAGAAGATTTCACAATGGACTACTTTTTTCCCATTCTGCTTAAATATTAGTACTACTCATTTAACCTCCATCACATAATTCACATTACACTTTTACATACATACACAGGTTTCCCTATATAAAATCAACATCTATAGAACTAAGTATGCAGCAGATGCTGAAAGGCATAATTCAATCATTACAATATTAATGGTGCTACTTGTCATTTAAATACTACTGATCTAGCTACATATTTTGGTGCCAAAATAGCATATGTATTTCTGATACAAATATATGGTCAAATGACAAACTGAGTGTAGCCAATGCCACCAAGATTACACCTACTAAAAAAGCACCATGTTGACTTCCTTGATTTGGACTAGTATCCTAATTGCAGAGAATGCTTGCACATGTGTTTAATTTCACTTGTGCTTAGCGCAAGACCAGGTAGACTATATTAGTTACTCTTCCCATCTATAAATGCTATAGTCCCATTGTAGAAAGCCATCAAATTTGTCAGCCACAATTTACCCTTAGTGATGCCATGTTGGTTGTCATCAATCATCTCCATATTCAGTCAACTTCTCTCTTATACATTTACCTAGGCAATAAAATATCTCCAGGGTAAAGCACACAATAGGATCAGGGGAAGTGGTAAATATTTATATCCCTACCTGTAATGTCAAACTTGTTCATGTTTGGCTTTCAGCATCTAAATTTTTTTGGTTTTCAGCATATGAAGATCTCTAAACAAGAGCCTTGTTAAGCTGCCCAGTCTAAATCCCAACTACCAATGAGTGTCAACACTGGCAAGTTCAGCTGGAACAGTAAGGTTTCTCCTTCCAGTCTGTATTTCACTAAGATTGATCAGTTTTGCTCCTCTGCATTCTGGCTTTCAAGGTCACGATGTCTTTTATAGTAAAATGAGCTGCTTATAAATCTTCAGCTCTATGAACTTCAGGAGTTCATCTGAAAATCCCCAGGCCTAGGGCTTAGCTGGCTAAGAAACCACTACAGCAGCCTTTCTTTTGTGGTCACTCAGATATAAAAGCCTTTCAAAAGAGATGCAAATGCTGGCAGCGTTTCTCTTGGGAGCCCCTTCTGTGCACAGGGAACAACTCAGTCTATTTTTTACCCTGTAATGTGTGTCAAAAACTACCCTTACTCCTCAAAACTGTAGGAGAGTGTAGGATGACCGATAGAACCTGGAGCACGCCATGATCTGTTAAGTGGGAAATAAATTCAAATGGAGATTGTCTACTTATTGCAAATTGCTGCTTCCTACAGGACACAGCATGTACAGGATGAGCAGCACATGGAAATGAACACATGTGCTGCACTGAGTCAGAAGCCTGGCAGATCCCTGCAGCACTGAGGCTATCTTGGTGAATATTCCTTTTTGCCTGCAACTTTCATATCACCAGATTCTCACATCCCAGATCTGCAGTGAGATACCATGTATCCAGCAAGGAAACACAAGCACTGGGGCCAGGCTCTGCAGCAGGACTCCTGGAGCAAGGATGCCTAAGAAACACACACCAAGTGACCACAACCCCTCCTTCTGTTGTACCAATCCTGGAAATACAGATGACTACTTTTTTCAAATCAAGTGGCCCATTGCTAGTAAACCACAGGTTAGGGGAGAAGGCTGTCTGCCTACTCTAAAACCAAGACAAAGCAGCCTGTCTCACATGATGTGAGTGGTCAGAGCTACAGAAGCAACTAGGTATTGACCTACAAGTAGTTGCACCCTTCCACAAACACCCGGGGAGAGGAAATCCTAGTATCTGAATGGTCCCTTTTGCTCTCTGTGGCAGCCATGCCAGGGCTGTCTTCCAGGCTAGCACAGCAGGGACAGCTCTGCACCATCACATGCTGCACCATGCTTAAATTCTCCCAAATAATAAAATTGAGTTTTAAAACAATCACAATGTAATAAACAGAAGAAAAAACACATTTAGATTTTTTTTTTCTGTTTCCCCAGCCTTCTGGGGTCTGGCTCATATTCTCAAGCTTTTCTTCATGTTTTTTTTTCATTCTGAAATTAAATCTGACATTATCACTGGTCTACAAGACCTATGGCTTTTAAAAGAAAACTCCACTATTGAAGTAGTCATGATAAAATGGTAAGAATAACATTCCTATTTATTTTATCCCTGAAATGTCATTCAAGAAGGCAGAGGACTGACACAGAGCATTTCAGCAATGTTCCTACCTAATGGGGACAACGAAAACCTGCCTAAGTACATGTTAAAAAGAAAACTCTAAATAAAGAACAAGGAAAGTCAGAAAAAGGCTGAGATCACCTTTAACTAAATAGTGTAACAACTGAACACTGAAAAGTTCAGTGTTCAAAATGAAATAGAAGAAGGATACTCTCAAAACTTCTGCCTTCCAAATGAGCATTGCACACACAATTAACAATTTTACTGTGGAACTGGAGCTATGGACTGTAGTTTTTTCAGATCACCAAAACAACAAACTTAATCTATAAAAATTATTTCTACCAACTTGTAATCAGCTGCAGACTCTCTCTAACAGAAGCCAACTGGAAGTACAACAATTATTATCCAAACTGCACAGTCACACCCCGATACTTGAAGGAAAATAATCCCAAACTGCAGAAATATAGATGAACTATTATCTCATGGATACACCCAGATTTCCCATGTGAAAGCCACAATCCACACCACATAATCTGAAACTCAATGGCTCTATGTGTGGCCAACCACTGAAAATATCTTGCCACCAAACCACCCCCTGACTAATCAGCAGGCCTACCCAATGTGCCATTTTCCATCGTTGATAATATCTTTAGGACGAAATTGAGTGAGTTGCAAGGACAGATTAGATGGGAAGTACAAACTGATGTCAGTGCAGCTGCTATTTCTCCACCTACTGGGCCTGAAACCTGGAGCTTACAAGCCTCTCCATGAAGGCACAAAGCTCCAGCCTTCCTTTCAGTTGCACCCAAACATCCACGGTGACTTTGTGGTTTAGGGGTGGGGGTTACTGGGGTGAAATGCAGAGAACAATCTGATTCCCAGAATCTGCAAACCACCTGCAGGCAGCTTCTTATTCAAGTTCTACACTGGGAGTCTCAACCTGGGCACTTCCATTGATGTTTTATGCATGCCCTCTCCTCAGGTTTTTTTCATGTTACTAACAACACTGCAATGTTATCTACTGATGGCATTTTCACCATTAATCACCAAAATGTAAAAGTAATGGGCTGATATATTCAAGCCCTGGGCTGCAATCTAAGTGATGAATGAAGGAAGCTCTTCAAGGGGAAAATGGCTATATTCTTTCCATCCAATTTCAACAGGTCTAGTAGGCTCAGTTGGCAAATTTAACAACTACAGTTTCTATGAAGAGATGTAGAAGACTAATTGTTCAAATACCATGACATTAATGAAAATATAAATAGCTTAGGGGTTGTGCCAGCTCAGAAAACTAATAAGGCTAACTATCTAGCAATGGTTAGCAACTATGTCCCCAAGATATTACATCACCCAGTTGATTTCAGGTAACAAAAATCTTTGCAAGGTTTGCCCATCCATCCTAGTGATGCTACCCCACTACAATTTTTCAGTAGCAATAATTTAACACTACTGGTAATTCCCAGGCAAGAGGTTTGTGGGTTCATGCTAACACAGTACAACTTGGTTTACAATGACTTAAGAACAAAGAGCATTTCACCATATCCAGATTGTGGACTCTCATGCATCTGAAATCAGAGTTGTCACTGTTGGACATATACTGTCAAAGAGGAAACAACTTTTGATTTCACACAAAAAGGAACCAAAAAGTCTGGTATGCATCTGAAACATGTCTGTGCACCACAATCTGTAAACTTTCAAGGTGGAAATATTCAAGATATTGGAGTGGCAGATGAGCCCACCAGCCAACAGCAAACAAGGATACACAGCAGGCAAAGGAAAAGCCAGGACTGTTGGAATAGGGTGTCAGACAGACAGGTGCTGAAGTAGCATCACTGGGTTTTCTGGCAAGGAAAATGGGTAGTTCAGATTATGAACAGTTGGGAGAGGGAAATATCAGCCAGCTGGAAGATAAAGACTAATTTTCTACTGTTATGTCAACTAAAGGTACAGATGAGAATTTGTGCCAAACCCTGGGACAGTAATTCAGTCTTTGTGAGTGACAACAGGAACCTGACCCCTCAAGTCAACAAGTCTTTGGACTTCATCAGTGTGCTTTTCCCACCTTGAAAGTTATCTCTCAAGAGGAAGAAAGTGGTGTAACTTTTAGCCTGAGACTGACTCTTTAGAAGGCATCAGTCCCGGCGATTTAGTTATTCAGTAGTAAAAGTACCATTTTACTGTTAAAGCGATGGAATATCAAACAAAATTGATTGCAATTTTCTTTTAAACACATAAATTTCTAATACTTTGCCATGGAGCTTGTCACAGTGTATTCAGAAAGGGTTATCTACAGACCATTCAGAATATGGCTTATGAAGATAACAAAAAAGAATCAGACTCATAGAATGGCTTGGGTCGGAAAGACCTTAAAGATCACCACCACTAGACCAGACTGCTCAAGGCCCCATCTGACCCAGCCCTGAACACTTCCAGGAAGGAAACATCCATAGCCTGCCTGGGCAACTGGTTCCAGTGTCTCACCACCTTCATTGTATAGAATTTTTTCCTAATATCTAATCTAAATCTTCCCCCTTCCAATTTAAAGCCATTGCCCCCTGTCCTATCACTACTTTCCCTTTGAATAAGTCCTTCCCTAGCTTTCTCGTAGGTCCCCTTCAAGTACTGGAAGGCTGGTGTAAGGTCTCCCCAGAGCCTTCTCTTCTCTAATCTGAATAAAACAAATGTTCTCACCCTGTTCTCATATCAGAGGTGCTCTAGCCCTCTGATCATCTTTGTGGCCCTCCTCTGGACCCATTCCAACAGTTCCATATTCTTCTGATGTTGTGGACACAGTACTCCAGGTGGGGTCTCATTGGAGCAGAGTAGAGGGGCAGAATCACCTCCCTTAACCTGCTGGCCACGCTTCTTGCTTCTTTTAATGCATGCCAGGATATGGTGTCTTCTGGGCTGTAAGCATACATCACCAACTTATGTCCAGCTTCTCATCAACTAAGAGCCCCAAGTCCTTCTCCGCAGGGCTGTTCTCAATCATGTTGTCCCCCATCCTGTATTGAAACATGGATTGCCCCAACCCAGGTGTAGGACCTTGCACTTGGCCTTGTTAAATCTCATGAGCTTCACACAGGCCTATGTCTCCAGCTTGTCTAGATTCCTCTGGACAACATCCCATCCTCCTGGTGTGACAACTACACCTCTCAGCTTGATGTCACTTACAAACTTGCTGAGGGTGCACTTGATCTCACTGTCTATATCACTGATGGCAGAAGAAACTCAGCTTGCTACTCACCACAGATGTACTTCTTCAACGTCGGTGAAGACTGCAATATGATCTGCATGCAGTTTCACCTAGCTCAAAGTCTCACCTCCTTCCACAGACCAGCATATGCTAAATATATAATAAACGTTTTCAGCATGACTGTCAGTGATTGCTGTTTAATGCTAGCAGACAATGGAACTTAGACCAAATAGGAAATGAACATAAATGCTAATTATCTTGCTGGAGACAAGAAACTAGATGACATCTGGAGATGGCATTATTGTAAACAGGAAAAGGGTATGACAGCTACTTAGCTTAGAGTTTTATTAAACACCAGATACGCACATCAGAAGAAGGCTGGCAGGTTAAGAAAGGGCAAGTGCAGCTCTGTAATAATAAGCAAGAAAGAGAGAGACAGAAAAAGAGTGTGCATGTCATTATTTATGGGAAAACCATTTTTGTCTGGGACAATTTTAATTACGCTGTTTGTTGGACAGATAGTCAGCATGGTAGGAGAAATTTGCCTTGGCTTATACACTGACACAGTCTACCTGATTCTCTTTCCTAAAATAATAAAATTACAAAGACTGAGACCACCACTGAGTGTAACAGAATGCAGAGTATCAGTCCCAGAAACCTCCCCAGCACACCATAGCAAAGTCTTGAGCTACATTCTGCAAGGATTTATGCACAAACTGAACTTCATGTACTGTGATTAATCTCCCTGACACCATGTGGGTTTCAGCACACAAAACCAAACACAAACTTACATATTTTTAGTATCAGGACCTACTTAGCACTAGTCAGCTGTGATTTAATGCATCTGTACTTAATGCGCAGCTTACTAAATGTGAGAGAATTCTGTGTTTTGGTACAGTTTGAGTTTTTCCTCAGAACAGCATGTATGTTGTTTCAACATTAATGCTGAAATCTAATGCTCTGTAGTCACTGGTATTTATTTAAACAATTATAATGCTGTCTAACGCAACTGGGAACAGAGGTACAGTAGCCTCATACTTAAAAGCATGGCCTTTTATATCACATTAGAGACCTCCAGTGTGCATGTTGCATTTCTGATTCCGTAGCAGCTTCTGTTCTTCACAGGATTTACTGTTCTAATCAGAATGCATCTGTAAAAGATTTTCCTTGTGCCGATCAAGTATCAGTAATTCAGTGATTACCTTACACATCCCACTGCATACGCCAGGCCAGATTATTCAAACATTCTCTGGTAGAAGAGATAACAGGGCATTTCTAATAACAAAACAGTGCCACATAAAAAAGATATGGTAAGAACAAACATCAAGGATGTATGATAAAAAGGGAGAAAAAGACCTTCTGTTGCATTGCAGGAACATCCTTCTGTGGATTGTGCCTAGTGCAACAATCTAGATGTAGGTAAGCATTAACATACACAAGATACTTAAGTACTCCAGCATCAGTCTTTGCAACCTTAGAAGTCATGTATATGCATATGCATTCATGCCCTCATGCACAGGTCAAGAAAGATTCCTCGTACAGAATTTATGCTTTGCAAAGTTGGAGGCAAAGGTTTCTGACCTTGGTAATAAGCCCACAGACTACAATTCGTGCTATGAAGACAAGGATAGAGACAGGATGTCATGTCCTTTAGGTGCAAGCCCAGTGCTCACCATCTATACTGAGAATCTCTGAAGTGACTTGGCAGAGAAACAGTTCAGGCTTCCAGTGACACTTCAGAAATATATGTACACATACACACACACACACAAAAAAAAAAAAAAACAAAAACAGAGGAAAAAAAAGAGGCAGGAACAACCTTCTCTGAAACACTTAAAGAACTTAATGTACTGATGAAAAATAGTAAGCAGTGTAGTTGCTATTAATGACAAAGACCTTTTTCAGTTATATACTGCAATGCTAATCACTCGTTCAAAATCAACATTTCACATGTCCGATTCTAAAATAGTCACTAGATTTGAAGAGTAGCAGCTGAAATTAGGGATCCTTTTTTTTTAACGATTCATAGTTAATTATGTTTAACTCTTCTTATTTTTCCGCATTTTACCTGTTTCTAACTGAACATGAAAAAATTTGTATGTGACATTCATTGTCCATCATGCAATCTTCTGCTCTACTTTTAAATAATCAAAATCTTTTCTAGCTGTAGAGGTTGAGTTATACAAAGAAATGAACTTAAGTTTTAAAGCTCATCATTCTTATAACTTCACAAATACTCAGATCTCAAAGTTAGCTTATGTTCATTGGCAACATGATCAATTTAAAAGCAGCATGTATGTAACAAAACTGACTTCTGTTTCTGACGTAGGGTTTGTTTTTCCTCAAGAATACATTCAGTGCACAGGACCGGCCAAAGACCACTGAAATCAATGGAAAGGCTACCAGTGACTTTGACGGAATACAGATCGGGCTGACTTCATGGACTCATTCCAAGGGCTGAATTTGGCTTTGACAGACGTAAAGCGGTTCATCCCATGTACCTTTAACAAATTGCATACATTTTAACCCCACACTTCCACTCCCAGAAATTTAGAGCATCTTGTTCTTCTGGCTCTGTTAAGGAGTCCCAGCACTTGCACAGGTGAAATAAGTGACTGAAACATACACAGTTGTTTGTACTTACAGGTGTCTGGTTTGAGCTGGCTGTTGGTAATTCCAAAGTACTGGGGATTTTCAATGACGGGAATCTTTGTCATCCCAATGATCACTGCATCAGGGCCCCCCTCAGATGAAGACGGAGTGTTACTGCCATTTGAGATGTGGTGGAGGGGACTGGCTGAATCATCGTCATTGCTGATAACTGAAGAAGGACCTAGAGTTAGAAACAAAGATTTTCCTGTAACTCAGCACATGGTTCCCTACCCTCAGACAACTTTTTTTTTTTGGACCAGTTTGTGCTCTATCCCCATAGTCAACAGCTCTCTTTATGTGCCTTGTTGACCTTACCTCATGAATTTTATATATCTGGGTACAGCTGATAGAGATGATATACAGTGGCTTTCTTCCAATAGGAGCTGGAATGTGAAGCAAATTTTTGTACCAGTAGGTCAGCTAGACTGAATGTGTCATGGTCCAGCATAGTCTTTCACTGGAAATGATCTCCAAATTTGTTGAACTCCTTCTGTCTTTATCAGAAATCAGCTAGGAAATACATGCATTAACTTTTTTACTGTATGCTTTACTTGGATCACGCAGCAATAATTGCCACAAATCCAGAAGATGCTTGTTCTTCTTTTGAGACCACATTAAAATAAGATAAAACTGATAGAGATGGGCTCATCCTCATGTGGAAAACTAACAATTCTGAAAGACAGCACAGTTCAGAGCCAAAATCCAAGGGACAATTTAGACAGTTACAGAAAATGTGGAGTGGATACTGAGAATAGTAGAGGGTAAAACACATTCCACTCCACGACAAAATCTGGGGCCACTGCAGAAGGGCTCCTCCAGCCCAGGGGAATATTCCACTGGCTCCACCACTGACACTTCTGTTAAGCCACCTTCCAGAAAGAGGTTTACTTTGATCAGTAATTCAACAACAGTTTCTGTTTCATTTTCACTCTATGCTTTATACTTTTAATTAAAGTACCACAGAGATGAAATCTTTTCAATGGGTAAAAAATAATCCTGCTTAGGATTGTCACTTCTGTGAGCTGCAAGGCCCTTTGACCTAATAGTAAGATCAGCACAGGTAACATTTGAGCTCTTGCCATCTAACTCTGCCATTTAATTTCCACATTACATTTTCCAGTTTATATCCAGTACTCAAAAAAGACCAGAATCACCATTTAGCAGTGACAACATTTTGCTTACTCTGCCCAGAAGAGATAACACATGCCACATTTCACTTCATTCTCAGTTCATGTTAAACAGGGGGTTTGTGGTGGCATTCACATCTTCTAATTGTAACAATCAAAAAATTATGGTAGAAACATAAAAAAAAATCACCCTCTGGAAGGGCCTGTGATTGAACAGCATCCTCAGACAACATCTTTATTTAGCCCACAGGCAGTAGTTACAGTGAGGTTAATGCCCCCCAAAGAAAACAGCAGAGAGGACCTTGAGGACAATGAAAAGCTGTGTTTACTCCAAGGCACCAAGCACCCCACTGCAAAATGTTGGAACCTCATAATGTGTTTCAGGTTGGACAGAAGGAATAGTGTAGAGCCAAGACAGAGCTGAGTAACATATCACATAGATGGTATCTGTGTCTGTAGGAGTAACAGGGGGATGAAGAGAGAGAAATAAAGACAGAATGGAGCAACAGCAGGTTCTGCAGATACATCAAGGACACAAGAGACAATGGGCAGGATAGCACACATAGAATTAGGGAACAAGATGAGACCTAGGACAGTCCCAGACACAGCAGCCAAGAAAGGGCAGCTTTAAAGAAAAGAAATTTGTATTTTTTTGTGTCTCACTGTATGGTTAACAAAACCACTTTATCATTACATAGCATGGCTCATAGGAATTTGCCATGTGGCTATTCGACCTGCCTTTAGAGACTCTTGTGTACTCCCACTCCTGTCCTGCTTTCCCTTCTCACCATTTAGTTTAATGGTGCACGTGGGAAACATTCTCACAGTTTGAAAAAGTACTTCCCTCCTAGCCTGAAACATTAGAGATAATTTTTCAAACACCTTGCACTTCACTGGAAAGTCACTGTTGACAAATGTAAGTGAAGCCCAGATCTCTGCAATTTATCAAGTGAAATACCAATACCAAGGCTGGTTTTGTCATTACTTATCACACAGAAACTCAAAAGATTTATTCTATTAGAAAAGCTGCCAGGATTAAGAGTTTTTGGTGAAGATTTCTCTAATGAAGTGCAGAGCCGAAAAAATTGTGGCAATGGGTCTGTCAGATGGCACACATGAAGTCACAAAACATTTTTTCTGGTGCAAGAAAGTAGTGTGCAGTGGCATTACACTGCAAATTTCTTTAAAACTGTATTCAGTTTTTTCTAGGAATCAACCCTACATCTCTAAATGTTTGGAACGTCAAGTTAATGGCTTCAAAAACCAGGCCAACAAATACACATTTTCTTGGGAAAATAAAGTCCTTTTATACTAATATAGCTATAGTACGAGGGTCAAATCCCTCCTCTTACAGCAAATGGGCAAATTCTCTTGGCTGTATAATTTAATAGAGACATGTCTCTAAGTCTTCTTCAGCCCTGCTGTTCTCCGCTGCACAGGAAGAAGCTCTTTTGTCATTACTTGCTTCCATCACATAAGCAGTGATGGCAAGGAAAAGTGACCATTATGCATTTCTAGATGATGAAGTGGTATAATGAATAGAAACTCATTCTGTTCATCAAATCATTTCTGTGCTACTCCAACATCCAGTTTTGTAAAATGAACTATTTCTCAGTCTGTATAAAGTGCTGCAGGTGAAAAGTACACAACGTTCAATAAATCTATTTAGTCAATTAAGCTAACTAGTAAAAAGTAGTCTTCCTTGTGGCTTCATAGAATCATAGAATAACCAGGTTAGAAGAGACCCACCAGATCATTGAGTCCAACCATTCCTATCAAACACTAAACCATGCCCCTCAGCACCTCATCCACCCGTGCCTTAAACACCTTCTGGGAAGGTGAATCAACCACCGCCTGGGGTAGCCTCTGCCAGTGCCCAATGACCCTTTCTGTGAAAAATTTTTTCCTAATGTCCAGCCTAAATCTCCCCTGGCGGAGCTTGAGGCCATTCCCTCTTGTCCCGTCCCCCGTCACTTGTCCTGTCCCAACCTCCTTTCAGGTAGTTGTAGAGAGCAATGAGGTCTCCCCTCAGCCTCCTCTTCTCAAGGCTAAATAACCCCAGCTCTCTCAGCCGCTCCTCATAAGGCCTGTTCTCCAGCCCCTTCACCAGTTTCGTTGCTCTTCTCTGGACTCGCTCCAGAGCCTCAACATCCTTCTTGTGGTGAGGGGCCCAGAACTGAACACAGTACTCGAGAAGCGGTCTCATCAGTGCCGAGTACAGAGGGAGAATAACCTCCCTGGACCTGCTGGTCACGCCGTTTCTGATACAAGCCAAGATGCCATTGGCCTTCTTGGCCACCTGGGCACACTGCTGCCTCATGTTCAGTCGCTGTCAACCAACACCCCCAGGTCCCTCTCCTCCAGGCAGCTTTCTAGACAGACTTCTCCCAGTCTGTAGCACTGCACAGGGTTGTTGTGCCCCAAGTGCAGGACCCGGCATTTGGCCTTGTTAAACCTCATGCCATTGGACTCAGCCCAGCAGTCCAGCCTGTTCAGATCCCTTTGCAGAGCCTCCCGACCCTCCAGCAGATCCACACTTCCACCCAGCATAGTGTTGTCTGCAAACTTGCTAAGGGTGCCCTCAATACCTTCATCCAGGTCATTGATAAAGACATTGAAGAGGACTTGACCCAGCACTGAGCCCTGGGGAACCCCACTTGTCACTGGCCTCCAGCTGGATTTCACACCATTTCCCACCACTCTCTGGGCCTGGCCATCCAACCAGTTTTCCACAGGAGAGTGTGCGCCTGTCCAGGCCAGAGGCTGACAGTTTCTGAAGCAGAATGCTGTGAGAAACTGTGTCAAAGGCTTTACTGATGTCCAGGAAGATACATCCACAGCCTTTCCCTCATCCAGCAGCCGAGTCACTTTGTCATAGAAGGCGATCAGGTTAGTTTGGCAAGACCTGCCTTTCGTGAACCCGTGTTGACTGGGCCTGATCACCTGGTTCTCCTGCATATGCTTCATGATAGCACTCAAGATCACCTGCTCCATGACTTTCCCTGGCACTGAGGTCAGACTGACAGGCCTGTAGTTCCCTGGATCCTCCCTGCGACCCTTCCTGTAGATGGGCACAACATCAGCCAGCCTCCAGTCCAGTGGGACTTCCCCAGTCTTCCAGGACTGTTGGAAGATGATGGAAAGGGGTTTGGCCAGCACATCCACCGGCTCCTTCAATACTCTTGGGTGGATCCCATCCGGCCCCATAGACTTGTGTGTCTCTAGTCAGGCAAGCAAGGCTCTGACCACTCCTCCACCTGTTTGAAGCAGGCTCCGAGTATACGCAGCTCCCTGATGTAGGTGAGGAAAACCTGGAAAAAGAGGTGATTTCTGAAGCAATTCCAGGCAGTTTAAGAACAAATCAAGTATGGGACCTTTGTGCTGTGTCACTCAGTGAACCTTCTCACTGATTAGCAGGTAATAAGTTCATGCAGTGGTCATTAGGAGTTGTTCTTTGGGTTAAAAAATTCTATTTCCTGTATATTTCTTCTCTAATTAAGACAATGAGAATTCAACAGATGGAAATTTTTGTGTATTAGAGGCAGTTTCAAACTTCCTCTTTACTGTAACTTTTTCTTCAATGTGAGTAAACTGGTATATAAAATTTTTCTACTCTTGCTTATTTGCCAGACTATCCACTTACCATAAAATTACATTTGATTTTTCCAATGCACAAAGCCACATTACAATTACTGGCCAGCACTGCATTCTAGTAATGCAAAACCATTTTCCAGAATGCAAGAAGAGGCCATCACCTGTGCTGACAAGAAGCTAGGGCTGCCCTTTAGAGCAGTGTAATTTCTTAAAGCTCTGAGTGTGGCTTCATCTAGATGAAACAGAGTCACTGAATTACCTACTTGTCAAAGGCAGAATGAGTATGACAATTGCTCTAAGTCAACTATAACTGATTCTGTTTTTTATAAAATCTGCTATTGGTTTCACACCTGGGATCTGAACATTTTAGACAAAACATCATTAGTAAGAGCAAAAATCGTGAGTTGTCGATATCTGTTTGCTACTGCCAATAGCTGACTCACAGTCAGGTTGAGCTTTTAAGAAAACTCCAGTGGCCTTCTCCACCTTCAAATGCACTGCCCAACATGTTCACTCGATTTCATTTTTAGACCATACTTTTTATCTTAAGAAGATAGAAGCCAAAGCTAGATGAGAAATGGTAGTCTGCCTTGGAGAAGAAACACGACAGCTAGACACTGCGGGGCTTAATTTTTCCTCTCTTCCATGTTGAGCTAATCCCCTGCCCATTCTGCATTACTTAGTCCCCCAAAAAAGTCTTTTAGCATATAAAAACTAGTATCTCTGAAAAAGTGGTAACATGTAAGCAAATCAATTATATTTGAAACTGACAAGCTATAATAAAGCCAAAATACCTCCCATGTCCCTAGGTTGTGAATGATCTTTGGCATCTTGTATGGGGACAGACAGAAACAGCAAATGTCTCTTGCTGTGCATCCCACAGAAATCTGGAGACAATCAAACACTGGCGGGGTAGGGTTACAGTTTGCCGGCATCACTCCCTGAAATACAAACAATTTCTGTGCCACCTCTTGAACTGTAGCATTGTCCTTGACCTCAGCAGTGCAAATAAATGTGAGTTTCCTTAGGTTTAGAAGTAAAATTTAATAAAACTATTTTCAAGTTGTGCTGCTACTTCTGGACAGAAGTTTCATGATTATAAAAAAAATATATAAATATATAAATAAATATATATAAATATATATATAAAAATATATAAATATATAAAGCCTTTCCTGCTGCTCCTGTTGCCATCAGAGTTAATGTACTTTTAACATGGATGCTACCAAGACCTACACTGCTATTTGTTGAAGTTATGTTTTGCTTTCCATTATTTCAGACTTCTGCTAATACTTAGACAGTTGGCTATGGCAACACATCTGACTACTGGTTGCCACTGAAATAATTCACATGACTTTCCTGTGTGTCAAAGTGCAAAAAGAGTCCCAAAGTAAATAGTAATACAACGTAGCTAAGCAGGCTAAGGTAAAAAAAAAAAAATTAGAAAACAGAGGTTCATCAATGACTAATGAGAAAAAACATGTGGATTTTGTTTGCACCTGGCATGGTCTTGCAAGCAAATATACTCAGACTTTAGTTCAGATGGTCACAAACGAGCTCTGTGTCCACCTGCTTCTCCCCCCACCTACTGTTCAAAGATACAAGCAGTCTACTCTGCATGTTTGTTCTCCAAACTCTTAACAAGATCTCTTGAAGGCTACAAAATCCTGAAGCCTCTGTGCAACGTGCTTCTGAGGTCACACATCACCCCTGAAGTCACTACTAACGGCTTAGGGACAATGGAGAACAACAGGAATAGTAATTATCGAAACAGCCAATTTTAGCTTCATGGTTAGAGCCATGTAGTTACAAGGATGCAACTGCTTAATCAAGCGTTATGAGGCAGCTCAGGTAAAGATGTTCGTTTATAGTGATGACTTTGTGCTGTGATGCCTTAATAATGACAGCTCCTTCCATGAAAAATGACGTTGACTGCTAGGAAAATTTCTCAACTGACCTTGTGCTAGCATTGCCTCTTCTTCCTCCCTCTGGAAACAAGGACAAGTTTGTGCTGGGACAAAGTAATAGTACACCATCAAGTCAAAAGCAGGACAGTAAGCACATACATGGTGCATCAGTCAGCATCACTTCTGCTGAATTTCAAAGCCATAATGAATATTCTCTCTTTTTATTTTTGGGAGGGATGCATTTTTTTCACAAGTTAAATACCTTGTTCTGAAAAAGCAATTACGAAGAATTTCTTTTCGCACAAGACTCCCATATTTGCTGTAGATTCTAAGCTCTTTTCTGCATGATTAAAACGTAAGTTTTATGCTTCAGCAAGGGCAGACATTTAATTATTCCTGTTATCAAGCTAGGATCCAACTTCCTTACCAGATCAGTTTCTTACAAGAATAAAATCACCCCCAAGCAACATTATACCCAAGTTCATCCTTCCAAAGAACACTACTTTTCACAGCTCAAACAGTGCATGACCTTCAACCTTGGTGCAGCATACTGAGCAAAGAAACACATTGTAGACAATAAGTTCGTGGGTCAGAAGACTGAGACTTGCCAGGCTTGGGTGTTTAGATGATAAATAATTTCACATCTGTTTAACTCATTTGTACCCATCAGTGCTTGTCTAAGCTTGTATTCAGTTGATCCTTCATGTACAAGATGAGAAAAACTTCCTCACACTGCCCAAGAAGTTCAGTCCCTATCCCAGAGCATGCTCCCAGGAAGTCAGGGCAGCCTGAACAGGTTGCTGAAGGACTTCCCCAAACCCAGCAGATAAATGCTACTGTTCCCTGTCAGCATGCACTTCTAACAATCCTTGAATAAGAAAAGGAAGTGGGCTTCTGGAAAGTCTCTTGCAGGAGTAAGTAGCTGAAAATAAAGGTTTGTTTTTACAACCACTGCAAAACAAAGTGGAAACATCTGTTTGAAAATCATGATGAAGGCACACCACTTTGACATAACATTTCATTTGGATGATAAAAAATCCAAGGTGGTTTGCTTTTGCCTTCATGTGAAAAATCAATGTTCTGCTTTTCCTCATTTGATGCAGCTTCACAGTAAGACTAAACTGTGTTTTTATCATTGTATCATTTTTATGCAGTGCAGATAAGTTACAGTGTCAGATTATTTTCTTTCCTACAGAGAGTAATTCCAGTCCAGTGAAATAATAGATATGTTATTCAGCTTTACACTACCAATTTTTTAGTGTTGCTATGTGTCAAAAGGTCAGTCACACTGACCTTTCCCCTAAAATGCATGTTCCTCTTGCTGGAAAACTTATTTCAAACGCCTAACTCCTTTAGGAAGCAAAAAACCACACAATGTGGGTAATTTCCATTTAAATGACTACACACAGATTTTAGCCACTGAAGTATTTAATCAGGCCTTTTTGTTGTGGCTTTGAATCTAAGACACACAGCTGCATATTTGTTTGCTTTGGTTTTATTCTGGAGCATGACTGTGAAAGAATCCCAGTCAGTTCCTTTTTTTCTCATAACCTCATCTATATTCCCGTTTGCATGCATTTGCACGTCCCTTTACACACAGGACTAGAACATTTCAGAGGTCATAGTTTCTGCAAGGGATGTTTCCAAACAAGGAGAACTTGTTAGGATAGTCTAGGAGACCCCTTTGTAATGCCACTCACTCCCCAGAAGCCATGCAATCTACAGGACGCAGGGACAAAGACACAGGTATCAAGATCTTGGACAGACTGGCGAAGTATTTCACCCAAGAAACCTCCTTTGCAGCTCTGCAAAACCCTGTAGAAAGAAAAGGATGAGATCTCTAATATATACTGGATTTGCTAATACTGCCTGTGCAAGACAAAAGACCTCTGCTTCTGCGTCAGCCTCAATCCAGGGCCAGCTCTCCCCAGGGATACCAACAGCAAAGCCTGAGCCTGCAGCACAAAGACTGCTGATTTCTTTCTCCTTTCAGTAAGAATGAGAAGCATTTGTATAACGGATCTCACAACCACACTCTGGTACACATCTTCAAACTCTTAAGCACCATAACCAATAAATCCTCATAGTTCATCCTTGATGAGTTACATGCTACTATTATTCCCAATTTGGAGGCAAGAGGAGGAGCTCTGCATGGGCCGACGATTTGCCCAGCACTGCAGGTCATGATCAGGAACCCACAGAGACTGCCGGCCCCAGCTGCTGAGCCACAAAGCCCCTTGGGATTTGTAGCCCACCTTCAGCTGTAGGATAAATGGTGGCTGTTCAGCTGTCCACTGTTCTGTGGACATGTTTGCAGTATCTGCAGCTCAGATGATGTGCCCTATCACAAAGAGTGAGGAATTTATGGCCTCTTATTATTGGTAGTTAAATGAAATACAGACCTGAGAGAAAAATCTAGCAAGGATGTAGTGTATTAATCAATACAAGTATGGGAGCCAGGGAAATAAGGATAAAAGGCAGCAGAAAATGTGAAAGAAAGGAAGAAAAAATGATTTATCTTTTTTAATACAGATCACCAGGACCAGTAATTATAGCTACCTGCAGCTTTGGCTATCTCAAAATGTGGGTAAAATTACAAACCTCCAAAAAGACTGCAATGAAAAATCACCACAATTAAGAAAAGAGATCAGCTGGAATGCACTTGTTGGTATCAAGCAAAAAACATATAATTCACCCAAAATTAAATCCTTGTTGTTTTTCATTTTAAAACTGTTTAATTAATAATCGCTTCCCTCTACACTTCTCATAAACTATTTAATGTTAGCATTCACATTCCCAGGGCTGGGAATGAGGTCTTCTGTTGGCTAGAAGACAAATACAATGTGTACAGAAGCAACAGAAGCAACACAAGTTTCCCCATGCTGCTTTGGCAGTCAGTCTTTACCTGAGAAAACAGCAAAGCTATTTGGAGCAGGCAACTTGAAAAATTTTCCAAATTCTATTTAGTTAGACATGGTTATACAATATGGCAGATACACTACATTGTGGATAAATGCTCCCTGATATTGAACTTGGTTTTGCTGTTTGTGTGCTTTTAAAAAAAAAGCATTACCAATGAAAATACTTCCCTTCTTTAATCTCCCTGTTTATTTCTTGGGAGTACAGAGATACTATCTACAGACTGCTCCCATCCAAGTAAATTAGCTGGAAATAGGATATGAAAAAAATCTAGAAATACCTAGACACCTGAAGAAAAACTGCAGAATTGAGATTTCTTTTATCCTTAAACAGAGGTTTGAGGAGGTACAAGAGGACAGACTTCCAATGGAATGGAACAATCTTTATTTCATGTCTACAATGGATAAGAATGAAAAGTTACACGACAGAAGTACATCAAGAAAGTCTGAAGTAAAATGTCATGCACTGGAATTACTCATACAAGACTCACAAATCTCCACTTCTGCAGATCTGGAAGCCACCTCAGGAAAATATTTGTTGGGAAAGATACAAGCATAGTTGATACATTCTTAAGACAGGGAAGAATCCCCCCCATTTCCCCATTCAGACCTAATCTTCCATAACAACAAAAAAGTAGGCCTTGAGTGGTCTTACAGAACACACTTTAGGTTCTTCAAATATCGACTTATGTCTATCAGAACTGAATGATGCCTGTAGGTAGCACATATCAAAAATGTACATACATTTCCCTGCATTAAAAGGTTACTTTTCCAGGCTACAAAAGCCTTAAGGTTAGTCAGGTGAGAAACACAACAGTGGTGCACAAACCCACCATCTACAATAGATTATTCTAGTGGAACACAAATTATTTAATTGCATACTTTACATGCAATTTATTTTAGTGGATTTTTCCCTCTTAACTGTTTCTGAAGTTTTCGTTAGTGGAAGTGTTACCTACATGACAATATAAAACAGTCCTGTATCTTTTTTCACTTTTTATGAGTGGAATATTCGTACAGGTCCCCAAAACTGCATAAATTATTAAGTCAACACCATCCTGCGTTGAAATACAACTCTCTATTTGTTCCCAACCAGCATTCTGGCATAATAGCTTCCGATTCATTTTTTATTTACAGCCACACTAGCTAGCCTTAAATGTTGCAATCTGTAAAGAAGCAAAACTAAATGATTACACACAATCAACCCAAACATCATGCTCAAATTATAAACAACATCTTCAGAAATCTGGTATTGCTGTTAACTCAGCTCTCACTCAGATTGTCTTGCAGCTCAGCTAAAGCTTTCTTAGACTTGCACTGACTCAGAATGACTGCTCTTTATCTCCAAATATTCCCCATCCTTGAAAACAGGTTCTGAAAACAAAATTCAAAGGTCCACCTATACCTGAAGAGGAAGGTATGGGAAGATAGGGAACTAACATCTCACTGTCTCTTTTCAAATAGTTCACTCTCTCCTTGGGTGAACAGGATCTGGGTCCTGATGGCCCGAATTCTGCATGTGTTCAGGAGGCAGTATCTGGCCTTTTCAAAGAGGATTCCTAGCAGGACAAGTGGCTTCATCACAGATGACAGGCTGTCCAAAACTGCACCACAGTGAGCATAAAATGATATAACTCACTTTCCTTCCTCAGCATCAGTCTGACATTTTATTCCAATTTTTATTAGATAACTTAGCAATGGTGAAATTGATTACTTTTATGTCTCTGCCATAGCAGTCATTTCAGTGGCTTACTCCAACAGTCCCTGTACCTAGAGCAGTAAGTAACTAAACACTTCCCTAGCATTCAGAGATCACAACCCCTGCTCAGAAAAACTTGCTGGACAGCAAGAAACTAGCCAGAACCTACTTCTGGGAAGACTTTTGGTGCTCAGCAGTCGTGAGAAACTCTTTCAATACCCAGGTGAAGCACCTGCCATGTCTTCCAATGTGCAATAGTCTTCTAGTGAGCAATAGACTCACTCTAGAACCTGGTGGGTTTGTGCACTGCTAAGAAGTCATACAGGAAAGAAAGGCAATCGCTTTCCATTAATCACTTTCCATTTCCATAGTTACAGAATTCTGGATTATGCCCAATTAGATGTTTCGGGACATTGCTTAAAAAAACAATTCACCTTCAGGGATGGGACGGAGTCGAACAGATTCTTTGGAAGAATATTGCTGCCAACACAGCTTCAGATTAAAGATGCAGAATCACCTCTGAAGAACATCCTTCTTTCCCCAGGCATGATGCCTAAGGTAGTGAGGACTTACATGCTGAAAAACCTCTTCAAATGCCGATTTAAAAATTACTGCAGAGGGGCAAATGACACTATGGACAGAAAGGCAATACGTCAAATTTCTCTTCCAGCAGTATCACTCACAAGACATGGGAGTAGCAGCACAAACTGACTGACTTGCCTCTAGATCACCTATTGCAATTTACAGACATCTCCTCCTCCCTACCACATGATGCCTCATCTGCAAGAGATTCCTCCCGTCACCTCTCTCCTGCCATCCTTCCTTGAAATTGCCTCTATGGAAAGTAGGAAAATGCCCTACACTCTTTGCACAATACCAGCTAGCTCTGCTGTCTCATATGACAAATGAAGCTGTGACTATTCTGCTACAGCAGATTTGAAAATGGATGCATTAGTAGTGAAACTGGTCACAAAACTGGTCATGAAACCACAATGATGTTTTTGCTAAAATATTGTAAGTATCAGTTTCTGTTCTGCAGGGCCCTAAAGAAAGCAGCATTTCTCTTTGTTGAGGATGCTGCACATAATATTTTCAAAAATTAATTATGCTTCTTCTACTATTTCTGAATATTTCAGCAAGCATTCTCCCTCAGCTTTTTCTCTGATGTGCCTCCGCTGCTTATTTAGTCACTCCTTCGTTTATGAAGTGTTTTGCCTCGCTCTTCTTAACTGATTCTTTTTTGACAACCTGGTTCACTTGCCCTTTCTTTTTTCTAATATCTCCCTATGATTTCTTAGCTCTGCAGCTTCCTATAACGCCATAATAGTCAATTTCCAACTGTCCATATGGCCTCTTGTGATGTTTTAATTTATACGTTAGCATTAAATAGCATTGGTACTTGTTAAGTATGTCAGGGTGGCACTCATTTAGTCTCAATGTTGGCACTCATTTAGTCTCAATGCAACTTCCTTTTCTACCAAAAATTCAGTCATGGCTGTTTCTTAGCAACAGATTTATCAGAACTGATTTGCATGGAAATCAAATACTTTCAAAAAGGAACTGCTATAGGCAGCTGATAGCATAGCCTTATTCCTGACTACCATCAGAAGTAAATTCTACAATGCAGAAATAACATGGGTTTGTAATTCTATGTGACTCAAACGAACACATGTACAGCATTAGCACCAACTGAAGCAGAAAACCATTTAACTCCCCTAATTAGTGTATCTGTGAGTTATCTACAAAAATAATCTTGCCTTTAGAAACTGCAAAATAAAACAAATAATGCTCAGACACTACCTTCTCTTGCACTGGACTAGATTCAAAACTGGAGTCTGCAATGGTCGCATACAAGCTGATCTGAAAGGAACAGACTTCAAAAGGCAGAAACATGCAGTTCCCATGTGCATGAAAAATGCACACTCTCACTTCAAGCACACCGATACTGAATAGCCAAGCATCAGACTTCAGTGTAGGAACATGATCACTCAGCATTTTGTTCAGACTCTGGAGTCTTCACATTTATACGATCATTTCAGTGAACAGAAAGGTTTTCATTTTCATGGTCTAGAAAGAATCCATTTGACTCAAAAATTGTTGTTTGGCATTTTTACTCAAAATAATGTGCTAAGCTCCAACTAGCTAGCTCATCAAAAATGTAGAGAAAATAAATTTGGGGATAGGGTGTAAGAGTGAAACCCAACATGAAACTTGAAATCCTGTGAACAGTGAAATGGCAATACCAAGAGTCTAATTCCCTTCATCAACAAAGAGTAATTTATTAAATAGACAATGGTGCAAAATCCCTATGAATGACAGTGGAATCAGGACTGCAGTCTTTGTACTAGGAGTAATGATAACCTCTTTGGCAAATGAAGTCTTGTTGTGCTGTGGCACTTATTTGTGTGACTGAAAAACAGCATCTATAATACATGGCTCCACATGAATTATGTTAGGAATGGGTTAAAGTAATAGATCTGTATTATTCCCAAGAGGCAATGTCAAAAAAGTAATTGCCCATATTTGTACCACTACATTATAGAGAGTGACAGTTTCATGTCTTCCTAATATTTAACTGAAAATCTATAAAATCCATTTCTCTTTGTTGCTGAGGAATTATTGTGGGATCAAAACCTAAATTCCAACTCTAGTCATGCTCAGACAAAACTCCCATTGAAATCAGTGGGAGTCTTGCCAGGGTGAGGATTAAAGACGGCACGATTTGCTCCATGCTATCAGAAATGCAAAAGCTATGGAATTAGGTTTTCATTACAGTGCTGTTGGGATATTAAAATTAGCAAGATTTTGGTCTTTCACCTTTCAGTCACATAGTTACATGGATTTGCAGAGGAGGGGTTGGATGTGAGGCAGACAAGCCAGCTTGCTCAAGACTGCTTAACATTAGGCTGAGAGCCAGCAAAAGTGAATCTCTCCTGCAGCATCTCCCTTCCCTCCTCCTCCTTAATAACCAACAAGAAGGAGGAAAGAAGCAAAGCAATCCTGGTTGCACAGCAAATACCACTAGTTGAAGGCACTACAGCACAGAATCATCACATAAACCCACTGAAGCCATCCACCATATCTGTGCAGTTCCACCACTGGGAGCATGCCTGGGCGCACGCCCCTTTGGGAGGATTTAAGCTGGGCTCTGTGCTACAGAAATAACACACCTCAGAAGAGGGAAGGCAGGAAGCAATCAACATGTTAACAGCTTCACTGGGCTTCTGCCAGGGGCAGCCAGACCATACAGGTAACTAGAGGAGCCTGCGATCCCTAGAGAGGTACCTGGCTCCACACCACTGCCTCAGGTCCTCAGATTTTGCTGGTTTCCCTCTACTTGGTTTTGTTGCCTTAGATGGATACAGAAACTCATCTATAAAAAGTACATAGTTCATCGACTAAGTTTTTGGGACGGTTTTGTTCTCCAGGACAGTTTCCAGAGGCATTAGAACCAGGTTCGTTGATATAGCAGCAACTTTTCTTCCCATATCAGCCAATTTCTCCATGTTTTCATGATGCAGTAGCAAAACCCAAGGAAAGAAGATATAACAACTTCAAACAGCTAGGTTATCTAACCAGCCTTCAAAATTAAGAAATAATTAAGTCCTGAGCTACTCATCTAATTACATTCTTATGAGAAACCAAGAATAATGTAAGACATAATTTTTAAAATGAAACTTAATTTTCAAAGGTATGATTACAACACATTTCTGATGTTTCTTGTCACTAGCAATGCCACCTGGCACTAATTTAATTTCAAATAGCAAAGTAATTATTGCAAAAACATTAACTAATATTCACACCCAGGAATATTTCTTATAATGCTTAATGAAAAAAACCCATATGTTTAAGGATGACCATCACTTGCAAAATAAATACCAACAAAATAATGATGATTCAAACACCAGCATAAAAACACTGGGGTCCTGAGCTAGCCCTGTTGAATCAACCACAGATGTGGATTCTAAAGCAAGTTTCAAAGTATGTATCATACATAAACTTATTCACTCCTAGTAGTAAAAAATGAGATTACTTTATTCACTCTGCTAGTAACACATGACTAGAACTGTAATATATAGCACTATTTTACACCTACATAATCTCCTAAAAGATAATTTTGTAGAAAGAATGAAACTACAGATAAGTACAGATCTTAAATGGAATCTGGCTATTATGGATTAAATGCTACAGAAGCCTTACAGTTTTGGAATTAAGATTGCATTGCTTCATTTTGCCAGCATTTCCTTTTTATGTTAAATGTCTGGCAAGACCCAAAATGTTTACTCCTATAAATGTTAACAGACAGTGATTTTCAAGCTCTAAAATTCACCATTCCCAAATAGTAGGGAGTAGTAGTACTTACGAATGGCAAATAAACTGGTCTCTCAGCCAATGTGAAATCATTAAAGGATCTGACTTATATATTCCTCAGTCTCTACTGTTTTGAGTTCCTCGTAATTTTGCATACCATACAGGTACATTCACCTCCAGACAGACTGATTGGTTAGCATTTTACAGCCGCATAGCATAAACATAAAGACAATGCAAGGACAGACATGGGAAAATCAGGCTGCACAAGCTGTGCACTTAGACTTGTGATGTGTAGGTAGCAATGACAAAATGTTTCGGAATGCTAAAGAAAGCAGTTACGCATTACTCAGGGACAATTTAATGTACTAAACAAACAGCCCTCCCTAGAATCCCACAGCAGATAAAATTACATGAGTAAGAGAAGGATGAGACTCCAGGCAAGACCACACATGTGTGCAAGATTTCTCCTGTCCATAACTGTGGTGATAACAAAAATCTCAGATTAATAAACACCCCTGATTTATTTTATAGAATACAGTGCTGTGCTCTATCTGGGGTCAGAGCCAAGGCTCTGGTGTAACCGGGCAAGCATCTGCACAGTTTCTTTGCATCCTGCAACATGCAGATGGAATTTCTTGTGAATGCTGCAAGTTAAAACTACATTTATATTCTGTATTGAATGAATAAATCTCACAGTAGCCTGATTTATGGCACTTAGCAAGACCTGGGAAAAAAAATCATAAGTTTATTATAATTTCTACCTCCCTCCTAGAGACAATCAAACCCTGTGTAATTAGACTGATGACAGGATAAATCAGTCTCTCTGCCATCAATCTTCTGCCTCTCTGATTCATGTGTCAAGGGTTGCCCTTTCCCAGCACAAGTATCGGTGCACTGGCAATCACTGATCAAAATGCTATCATGTGAGCAATCTACAAATCACAAGTGGTTACAGCCACTCTCATCACTTGCAAAGTTCAGACCAGAACTCAGCAGCAAATTCAGCAGCCCCACAGTCAGGAACAACTGCCCCTAGAGGCAATGCCATCACCTTCTAACTAGAGGTGATAACTTCACTTGGGTCCCAGGGTAGTCGAGCTCAACAGCACCAGCGTTATTCATACATTCGGATTCCAATGAAGTGTGAAATAGGAGTAGGGAATAGAAACTTGGCGGTCTCTTTAGAAAGGAAAAGCAGTTACGATAAATCTTTGCTGCCTTCTTGAAGAAGCACATGTCACTTCATGCTTTTTTTAACATGATGATGAAGAGTGATAAAGTGTGACTCTTAAACTGGAAAGAGGTTATACTCAGTACCAAGGGAAAACCACTGCTGACATACAGGAAAAGGTAACCTGTTACACCACATAGCAAATAGAAAGCTGGTCTCTGAGTGTTCTACCTCAAAAAACATATCTCAAATGTCACATGATTACTGGAAAAAATAAATGCTCAGACAATTCACAGTCAACTTACCTGATATTGATTCATAATCTCAGAAGCAAACAAATGCAGAGTTAATTATTTGGGTCATATTTACAAAAAAAAATCACATGTATTGAAAAATTACATAGCTAAGAAATCTGTAATAACAGAGTTACTGCTTGTGTGGCAGAACCCTTCACATGGCCCATCAGGCCCTGAGATATATATATATCACTGGGTTGACCGGTACCCAGAAGACACACTTTACCAAGATAGGCTGACAGCTGTATTACAATGCAGACATAGTACTTCAGACTGCCAAAAACTTACTTTTACCTTATAAAAGATAAAACTGAGAGAGAAATTAACTTCCTAGGTCTTTCATCTGATCACATAACATTAACAGAAAAATCAGTGAGCAGGGCTTACCATGAGGAAGCCAACACTGATATTCTTTCATACTTTTAACTTTTGTCCTTCACATTTAAGGCAACGTTCTTTAAGGTACTGTTCTGAATCTGAATGTAAATGAGAGTCTTATGCCTATGTTTTCTTCTACAAAGAACAGGTTTATCAAGACTTCACATTTTGTTCTAAAGCCAACAGTTAATCTGTACAAGTATATACAGCCTTTGGATTTTTCCTAAGATTCTTAAGACATTTAACAGAAGTGAACCAACTTCTTATGAACATTAACTAGGTACAAGTGCAATTGGAATTTCTGACATGGCTAGCTCTATTGATCTTCACTCTGGGACCATTTGAGGCAGGAAAGTCTAAGCTAATTTATAAGCTCTGACCTCAGCATCATGTTAGGTCTCATGAGGATGCATTACAATTGGTTAAATGGCATGTATCTTCAGAAAAAGAAAGGGAAATTCTGGTTTAGACAGCAAGGTCTACTCAGTTTGCTGGAGTAAAGACATTATAAGAACTTCGCATGGACTGAAAACAAACTGAAAGAATGTTACACAGCCCCCAGACAAAGGTTCATATAGAAACAGCTTTTTTCTTGGATCATGTTCCCATTCCTGAGGCATCATCGACTTCAGTGCTGCAGACACTGAAATCGAATTGAAAAGTGGTGAGTCGGATCCTATCCAGATCCAGATCGGTGTGAAACAAGGTGACTCAATGCCTCCCCTTTTATTTAACTTATCCATGGACCCCTTGCTGTGTAGACCGGAAGAGAAAGGGCACGGGTTCCAACACTGTTCAAGAAATATAACATCTTTAGCTTTTGCAGATGATCTGGTACTGCTAAGTGAATCATGGGAGGGAATGCAAGAAAATATTAAAATACTTCAGGCTTTTTGTTCTTTAACTGGTCTCAGGACGCTAAAAATCTTCCAAAAAAACCGTGGTGACTCCTCAGTGGGATCACAGTAGTCATCAAGTAACTGCACAACCAATTGCTCATCTGGCTGCTAAGGGTTTTACCACTTTCTGTTCTCTAACTTCTCATACCTAATACTAGCTATTAAAAGTTACTGAGAAAATATGATCTGTGGTGTCATTGATATGTGGTTCCCAACACACGCTTACATATTTTCCTTTTGCGTAACTGCTTTCTTGGGAAAGTGTCATGGCTAGAACAGCCAGTTGAATACTCTGCTTTTTCTGGATATATAAACAGCACAGCACTTCCATGTGGCAAGAGCAAATGCAGGAATGAAAGACACTGTCATGTTCACATTCTAAGTTATTTCAAGACAGTATGTGGGATTTTACTGATTACAGTTGAATGTATTAGGGAACTATATCTGAAGTACACTACAATGAAAAATGATAGCATCGTAAGAATGGTATAATGGGAACAAATTATGAATTTTGAAACTATAGTAGAAAAGCAAATTGCGTAAATAAAACAAACAAATCCTTTTTAAATTACTCTTTTCCAACTACAAGAGCAAGCTGTTCACCTTAAACGCAACTTGTGCATCAAACAAGAACTCTAATCTGAATTCATTTTCACCTCTTTCAAATGCACTTTTCTATTCTCTTTACCCACTTTTGTCTTTTATTACACACTATGAACTGCAGTTTTATGGTTTTGGAGTATTATTTTAGTTGAAACTCCACTCTCTGTTTATAGATTCTAATGACATGTGGCTCCTTTATTTTTAAATCTGCTCTGATGATGAAATTCCTAGAGCTCTAGAGAACAAGTCAGGAGCTAAACAAAACATTATCATTTAAATCTGAAGTATCTGTCACCATCAAAAAATTAACCAGAGAACACTTAGTTTAGAAACCTACATACTACATTTGCTTTCCACAGGTAAGACACATTGTTAAAAATGTCTTTCAATAGCATTATCTACATACATCAGAAACCATAATTTTGAGACTTTTTGCAACCATTCTCGTGAAACTGCAATATACGAAGATCTGCTTATTATGCACTCTGCATTTTTGCTTTAGAGTCTGATTATTAATGTAGAAAGAAACACCAATTGCTCAACCTGAAAGGTGGGGTTTAAATTAATTTTATTTTTAAATAGTAACAGAACTAAGCAATGAAATTAACTTCTTTTTTAGCATGTTAATGGAAAAATTAGAAAACACAATTTCTCAAGATAAAACTATTTAATACATGCTGTTTATTTTTTTTCCTCATATAATAGGATCAAATGAAGACTTTTCTTTTATAAGAATACTGCTAAGTTACAATACAGGTTCATTTAAAAATGAACACTTATTTGAAGTTTTTATACTGATTTGGAATATCCAGATCATTAAGACTCTGTTACTTCTTATCCTGAGCAGTGTAAGCGGCTGTTTTGCTTTTATTTAGCTTCATTTTTTCTTTGTTCTCCCTAGGTAATAACTGCTTGCTCTGCTGAGGCTGCAAACCCTATATTATCATACTATACCCTATAGTATTTCAATGGCAAGCTTGCTGCCAGTCAAAAAAATATCCAATACATCACATTTCAATATGTTCTACTTGGTAAAGCATTTTCATGAATCTAATATTTCATATTGTTTGAATACCTTCTTTAAAGTAATTGTATCTATCACCTTAACCAACTTCACAATTTACCTGTAACAAATCTTATTGAAAGCTTCTCTAAGAAAAAGAATAGACCTTTATATGGAGCCTGTTTCTTCTAGATATTGAGGACACATCAAAGTAGTTCCAAAAGCATATTTCTCATGGATGTTGATAAAAAAACATACATGCGATTCTACATGACATCACAATTATGCCAAGAGGTGAAAAATTTGAAATTCCCAAGATAGATTTGGCACAATGCTCAGATATATGCTGAGCTCCCATAAGAGAAAAACATGACCAAACATTTCAGAAGCAAGAAAATGAACATGTAACACAAGACCCATATCTGCTATTGCCCAAATATCAATCAAATTAATGGGAAAATATGACATGCCCTGGTAAAAAGCAAAAAAAGGGAAAAACTTGGCCTTAAGCTGTCACAACCATTTCAACATTCTTGTGACTCTGTTTCATTAGATGAATCCAGAAATCCAGATGTTCCAGGGCAACAAACAGAAGACCCAAAGCAAAATAAATCCTTCAAATCACAGCAATGATATGTCCTTAATATATTTTGGAAAATCAGCTCAGCTTACTTGAGCATTCCAACAACGAACTTTTTGTGCTTCAGGCTCTGAGTAGAGGAATCATGGCCTGATATCTAAAACTTGCTGTCTTACGTCCAACAGCCGAATATGTAGTCATCTGAAGACACACAGCTTCCCCCCTCCCCCCGCCAAGTAAGGTACAAGTTAAACATGCATACATTTAACATGCTAAACATGTTAAACATGCATATATTTAAATTAAATTCAACAGAAATAAAACTATTGCAAACAGGCTTTTGAGGTGGGGGGCGAGCAGTGCTGGAAGGAGACAACGACAGGCTGTTTTTTTAAATAGTGTAACCATTCAAGATGCTATAAAAATATAATTAAGGAATGAATCTCATTGTTTATCAGAAAATAAAAGTAACAATAACCACATTTATGCCAACAGATAACAGGGGACAAACTCCAAGACTCACATATTTTCCAATACAATGCACAATTACTAATGAAATACTAGATGTAATTAAATTAACAGAGAATGAAAGACACAGTGATTATGAATTATAAAACTTTATTGGCCAGTTAAAAGTAAGTTTGTCAAGTACATTTTTTATAAGTATAGATTGTCCAAATTGTTATGGTAGTACTTGGGAATAAAAACCATGATTGTCTATTATTTACAAGAAATATAAAACACTTTCAACATGAAGAATTAGAGGCAGGAGAGTGATAAAAGACTCACAGCTTGCTGATGGATTACAGCAAAGTATTTTTTATGATGTGATGTGATGTGATGTGATGTGATGGTAAGGTAGATTGCATTTTTGTGCTATAATTTAGAATATTACTTTTTTTTCAACATGTGAAAAATAGATTTTAGTTAAGAATGTTTCTATTCTACACTTTGACAGCAACAGAAGTACTCTCTTCCCATGTTAAAGTTGAACCTGAAATCTAAGAAAGACCAAGGAGCATAGGGTTCTGACTGGCCATGGAAGACATTTCACATGTATTTGCCAAAGACTCTGGAGTTAGGTTTATGCAGTGGCATGGCAGCCCAATTCTGCTTGCACATTAGTAAAGCCAGTAATATTAATAAAATCACTGGAGGGGGATAAAAAAATGAGGAAAATATCAGCATTTCTTTTTCTGTTCTGTGGACATGCCTGAGAAGTGAGCCTTACCCTGCTTTACATCAAGATAAAATCAAAGCCGTCACAAGAAGGCCATGACTTCACCCTCTATTTGCTTAAGTATCAGATAGTTCCCTGAAAGCCTAGATGGTTGTTCTTGTCATTCCAGCCAAAGAACAAAGTTACAGTGAAAATGTGTATGCAATGAGCTTCCTCCTATATTAAGACATAATCTGCTTAGTAACACTGCTGTGAGTTGCTGCCTCTAGGATCTCTGGGGAAACTGCTCTCCTCAAAACGAGAGCAGTTTGGCTCTACACTGCCTACAACTATGCTCCCGGACGGGACACGTGTGCTTATCCACCACACTCCTTGCAGCTGCAAAAACAATGCCAATTGTTGAATGATGTTATTAAAATGAGGAGTATATAGTATGTTCACATCAAAACAATACAATTTCTAATGTGGACTGTTTCGGTCTATCTTTTTTTAATGAAAACAATTTAATCAGTTAACCTTGAGATTTGATTGAAAGGAATTAACATCTACAAGTTTGATCATACAGTCTACATGCTTGTGAAACTAAGCTGCTATTTGTTTCCAATTAATGCATAATTTCCTATTTTCACGGCAGATTTAATTTGTACGTACAAAAGAAAAACAGAACAACTGGAAGCCAGCTTCAAAAGTTTTGGGATACACATTCCCATGAAAGTGGGACAATGAAATGGGCTGTGAAACATGTGAAATACACAGTAGCAGTGCTCTGTGTTCCCTATAACACTGTATTTATAGTTTTAAATACTTCCAACCACCCATGAACTCTTGTTGTGGAGATCTGACAACAAAATCTGGCACAATGTGGGCCTACACTAGAATCTGGAATACTTTACACCATCATATAATGCCAGCAAAGCCCCTCAAAAGGATATTCCAAGACCTTGCACATTGGTACTTCATGGAGAAGACAGTTTACCACAGGTCACGAAGGAAGATGTTGAGCTCTCTCAAGAACAAAAGAGAAGGAAAGACAGAATCTAAAGACTGAAAACTGGACAGAAGAGAAGCAGTCAGATAAAATGATGATGAAGAAGAAAATACTAAAAACCTTCAAGTAAGCTTCTGGGGTTTTTTTTGAAAGCTATCCACTAAAACCTTTCAAATTATTTCAGATGTTAAATACGCAACTGGAAAAAGAGGGCTGAATTAAAAAGATGCCAGAAAGGATGCATTTTTATCTGTTTGATAACAGCTTCCAACTTTGCAAATAATTTGCAAGCTTATAAGTACTTTAACAGCAAGCTGCAAACAAATTGCTCATCTTCATGCTGATGATTATGTCAACTTACTATGGAAGTCCAGGGGAGGGGACTGAGAAACTGGACCTTGGCATGAATGCTGTTGCCTAAAGAAGCGGTAGGAAGTGTACTGATGATTCCTACATGGCAAACTTCAATAAGCTTTTAAATCTTTGAAAAATTGGAGTTAGGGATTGGATGCACCCTGTGGAAGAAACAGATTTCTAGTGCTCCTGTCAGCTGTCAAAAAAGAAGAGAGATTCCTGCGAGAACTATTTGAAGCAGAATTGATTCCAACTGGCTGTCTACAGGTTTTCTTGGCACTGTCTGCTGCCCCTAAGGATCTTGCTCCCACTGAAATTAATGTTTTTCTTCACTGCTTCACAGGAGAGATCAAGCCGGTAAAGGCAGTGGAAAAGCCGGGGACTGGCTTGCACAGGTTAGGGTACTCAGAAACATACATATGGCTATGCAAACGTGTCACAGCAGCTTCCATCTGGCCCAGTGGCCAGCTCCCACGACTCCCATCAAAAAAAGACATTGTGCCCAAACACTCTTCCACAGGAACAGCTTTTGCAAAGGCCCCCACCTTGCATGGCATAGCAGGCAGCTGCAGCAAGCAGAACACAGACCCTGGGCTATTCCTGGGAACGATGTGGTCCTTTAAAAGATAGACCTGACCACTGGGTCAGACTTCCACAAATTCGACCCAAAGAAGTCTGTTTAACAGAGCAGATGATGTCTTGCCTCACACCAGAACACCCCTAGTAGTGCTTGCTCTCCAGTCCCCCAACTAAACTGTACATCAAACTGCTCAACAGCTTATCTCAGACCTTCTCTGAGTGTATGGAATATCAATTTAAACTAAATTCTAGTATAAATAAACTCCTTCTAGCAGAACATTAGAAATATGCTTTTATTTTAGTTTCACGTCTGGCACAGTGAAAAAAAAATAGCAACTCTGCCTTTAGATGTTTCATAGCCTTTTTTATTGCTCTGTGAAACAATCTAAAAGCTTTTTAATGTCAAATTCTGGATGTGCAGCAACTTCTACCATGTTAATGGTTCCTGCATGATTCCTATTTGTCTCACTTTATTTTAAGGAGGTCAAGAATTTGTAATTAACTGAGGCCTTTGTAAACCAACACCACTTCAGCAGATCAGAATCTCTACAGTTACAAGCAATGTCACTTACAATGAGGCTGAAAGACAGGAGCTAGTGGGTACTATAATTTCCACATTAAAAGCTTAGCTCCCTTAGCTTTAAGAGGCTCTGTCCACAAAGTGAAAAGAAACCATTTTAGGAACGTTTAGTCTTTTCCCATCAAGCATCAAACATCTGTGTTAGGGCATTATGAGTAACAAATCACATGCTGTAATCCATAAGGTTCTGTGAATATCTGCACCAAGTAATAATGCACTCAGTGACTAATATAAAAGATACGGTATAAAATGTGTAAGAAGGATATTCTACTATACATATATATATATATATATTTCACTGGTGCATAAATCAGTTGTGGTTTATTAAAGTTACCTCCATGAATACACAAAATCCAAAATACTGCGTCAGTACATGCTGATATATTTGAAGGTTAAACTTACTCCTACACCGTAAAGATGAACTGCAAAGTGCTACAAAATAAATTACAAAAAAATTATGCAAAATCCCCAATAACTGTGCACATTTACGCATATAAATATTATGAATCAGAAAGAACTACCTTTTAAAATTAAATATTTCAAAAATCAACTGCCAAATTCCAGCTCTGCAAGTTTACCTTTTTCCTGCCAAAAGAAAAGGGTTCAGATTCTCACTACATTCATTTGGCAATAAATTGTGTATACATAACTGAAATATGTTGACTTTGTCCCAGCAAAACTTAAAGACTGGAATCTGGTCTACTGGGTCAAGATCTGCTCATTTACATTTGATGTAACTCCACTGACTTCAATTCAAATATTACTGACCTAAATGATACTCCATTGGTTCAGAATCAGCTCAATGGCATCAGATGTTATTTTAACAGGAGGAGAAATCCACGGTAAGTAAGAAGGATGAGAATAAAATAATTAAAAGGAAATTCAAGGAGAATCAGCAAGCAGAAGAGAAAATCTAAAGTAAGACCATGTCCACATAGACTTAGAGAGGAAAAAAGGCAGACATTCCTAATGTTGTTTCTGAGAAGCAGCAGAACACTTGTTGACATCTAACTTCAAACAGGAACTACAGTGGATGTCCTTATATGCTGCCATTTCTCCCAATTTCTCCCTACAGCATGTGAAGGGTGACAAAGACACCACAATTCCTAGGTCATCAGTGGACTTCCAGCTCTTCCCATGTTTTAGTCCTAGGAGAATACATCTTTGGGATTGATTCTGAAGAAGTGAAGAAAGCACTTTAGCAACTGCAACTCCCTTTCCCAGCAGAAAAAGAAAGGAAATATCTCACTACACAGGCCTAGAAGAATGCAAAACCAGACACACTTCATGACTAACAGGGTATTTCCTAAACTTGAGCACAGCAGGAATAAAAATCTCTGGATGAGAGAGGATGAAAAGAATACAAGAGGAAAATCAAAGGATTAAGAGTCCTAAGCGGCTAAAAGCAAACAAGTATACAGAGATAGACAAGAGTCAAGACAGTATTGTAGAAAGAGAGGGGTGGTGTATGCTGTAAAAGACCACAGCAAAATAAAAAATAATAGTGTTTTTATGGAAGAGTGAAAATGACTGAAATTAAAAAACAGAAACAACAAAAAGCAAACACAGGGAGACTAAACGATACCATCTCTTTGTATTTACTAAATTTTATTTTAATGAATTAAAATGAACTTTATCTCAGAAATATAATCAAAATGCACAGAAATGTAGGCATTTATCTCAGTCTTCTGCTGCTAGTCCTTGAAATTAACTCTTGGTTAAAAACCAGAAACTTCATCTTTCCTACAACTCCCTAAACTGAAAAGATCAAATTAATAAACTCAGGATTTGATAGGTAAATAGCATGAAAATTAATGTCTAGTACTACATTTAAATGCAGTCCTTGCTCTTGCAAAATGCTTCTGCCTTTGCTTAGCTTTACTTGTTATAGTAAGCTCTTCTCAGGAGAAAGTAGGCTCTCCTCTGAAGCATACTGAAGCATACCCTGAAGTATACTTCACAGTTAAATATGAACAGTTTAATAGGCCTGTAAGTATACAGTCTGAAGGATCAACCATATAGTGCTTTTATTCTTGGCTCAGAATCAGCCTTCCAGCCTACTAAAGATCTGTACACTTACCCAAACGTATGGACTAAATTGAATAAGCACAACCTAACTGAATGTGTAAGTGATGGCACTAGTTCAATATCCAAATGCTGTAATGAACAGTATTGCCACCTTCCTATATACAGCTCATGCTCTCCCCACCTTCCTGGTAAAGTCAGTGGAGCCACACAGATAAATAAGATTTGCAAGGAAAGCTCTGAAATTTACTGCATTAGGACTTAAGGCCAAATCTTGAAAATATACAAGAATTTAACTTTAAGGATGTGAGCATTCCCACTGAAATCAATAAATTTACACACACACTCAAACATCCGTGGAAGTTTTGCAGAGCTACTAAATGAAAGCAACTTTGCAGTTCACCTTTGATAAATATTATTTATAAAAACAACATCTTTCCAGTTAAATTCAAACAGATAAAAATTGATAGAGGAAACAATATAACATGATTTCATCTCAATATCATTTTGGAAGATGCAGTGAGAACAAGGCAATAGGAAAAACTGTGATAGCTTATTTCTGGACTTTCTTTATATCTTTAATAGCTGCCTCAGAGCTTGGCTTTGCCTCGCTTCTGCAAAAACAGCTACTCATTTGAATGTACTTCTACAGTTTTCCAAACACAACCAATATCTAAAAGAGAAATCCAAGGGAGGTGGCACTTCACTGGGCAAAAACACTGTCCACTCCCTAGTGTGCAGCATACAGCTTCCACAAGCTCAATATCCCCTTTCTCATCTTTTCCTTATTTCATTTACCCATCCAGTGGGATCTTATGAAATAAAACAAAACCTAAAAGAAACAAAATAAAATATGAGAAATCATGCTTTAAAAAAAAAGTCAAAGAAAAATTAATACAAAAGTCCAAACAAATGAATACTTAACAAACATATAAACATGAAATGCATTTAAAGCATACAGAAAATGTTAAATAAAAGCTGTATATGAATTTACAAAAATTACACATTAGCTTTATCTTATGGGCAATGATTTTATTAGTTAATTAAAAACATATAAGGCTTATTACTCATTTGTATTCAACGTATCAAAATAATTCATATTGAGCTGTAATGCAATAAATCTAGAACACTACGAGCAGGGATTGTACTACGCAACAGTCAGCAAAACCTCAGTCAGGTATAGTGACTTGCACAAAGGCCTGTGGTGAACAAGCCTGGGTGCACAATCAAGTTCTCGGTCTGGTCTGGTCTGGTCTGGTCTGATCTGGTCTGGTCTGGTCCGTCAACCAGACTCCTCTGTAACCTTTGCTTCACACTTTAGCTCTGCACACACCATCCTTTCTGCCTGCTCCAAACAGGCTCTTGCCCTTAAGGTCATTAAATGACTTCATAATGGCAGAAAAAAAATGGAGCTGAGGGAAATACTAGTTAATTATCCTAAAAAAATAAATATCAACAAGAACTTAAAAATCAGCAACTACCTATAATGGCACATTGAAGCACAAGTAAAAACCCTGTCTTATGTTCAGTTCTGAGGAGGAGAAACCCTATCCTGCAAAACGTTACCTGACTGTCTACGGCTAAGGACTTCAAAGGCAACTATGTTTGGCCCTGTTCAAAATCCAACTATCTGACTCTGTAGCATAAATACTTCCTAGAACAGCATTGTCTTACCCAGTCTGTTGTTATCTGATGCAGCTGAGTTATTATGTACATCATTGTTGACAGTCACCATTACTTGTTCTAATAACAGTTGAAAAAAAAGAACATGTGAGAGTTGTACGATAATCTTGCAAATGTAAATTTCATCAGTAGTTTTTTGGGGTGTTGGTTTGATTTTTGGGGGCGGGGAGGTTGGAGGTGGGGGAGGTCAGGGGGAGGAACCTTACTCTAGAAAGTTCTTAGCGTTTATAAAGACTGAAAGCTTATCTATATTCCACAGCCCTTAAACAGCAATTTAGAGCCAAATCTTTATTTGATTTAAACGAAGGGGATTCATGCTATCAGTTTCAAGAGAAGTTGAATTTGACTGCTAGTGATTAAGTAACAATTAATTTACTTGCATTTTCTTGCTTGTTCTAACCTTGAGGCACTCAAGTATTTCTACCCAGAAAGTAGGTGATGGCACATTCAGAAGCTGAATATGCAAGCTTTGAGCCACCACAGATTTCCAAAAGGGTATGGAAAAATTCCTTTTCTCTGGAACAATTGATAAGGTTTAGTGCAAGACATCAAGAAAAAACAAAGGGACCTGGCTAATTCACAGACAAGAACTTAGTATCAGCTGATGTGAACATAAATTCAGGACAGCTAGTCTTCTGCACACGGACTGTTTTACCTAGGCAGGAAGGCTCTAGGCTAAACTAACCCTGAGAAGAATAATTTCTTACAGACATTTCCACATGTAGTGACAAGTATCTTAAGAACTTTTAAGGAACACTACATTATTTTTGGAATCTGTGCTCTTACTGAAGCTTACATCATTCGGATCCTTGCTACTTCTACTGCCTCATCTCACATACACAAAATATCTTAAAATGAATTAATATCGTTTTGTCATACCATGAAATTCTTAATGAGAGGATTCAAAACCAAAATCCTGTCACTGAAAATTCAGTTCATTGTGCAGTGTATTAACATCACAGCCCATTAACATGCACAGCTACAAAACATATAGACCCTTGTGACTATATATGCATGTTGCAAACTCCGTCTAACAGAGCTGGAGGAAGACTGAGGATCCATTTCTGCATATGGTACAAAAGTGACAGATTCTTCCAAGACTTTCTGCAGGGGAGTGAAACTAGATTATCTTCAAGATCCCTTGTAAGCCAAGCCATTCTATGACTTTTATTGAGTCACTGTAGTTAATCATTATCTCCTAATTAATTTTCTGAAGGATGTTTGGAAGTTATAGGTTAGATGGAAACAAAGAAGTATCATCATGGTTTTGGTAGTCTAAAGTTCAAAGCTACTGTATGGTTGCTATGTTCCCTTCTAATTTCCTAGGTCATTATTCTGTGGAATGCTCTTCTCTTAAATTTGTGAGATTGCATATGTCTTGGACACTAAGTCAAAGGACAGATATACGTATTTACATAAAAACATGCATCTACACCACACCTTTAACACCAAGGCAAATAACTGCAAGTGAGAGCCTTCTGAACTTTCAGTTTGCTCCTAAAATCATCTGCTGAAACTGTAGTGTTTCACAATGCTGTGTTTAAAGTTACCTCTGAATTCTCATTTGTGAAGTTGCTAACTGATGAAGTACTATTAAGTGTACAGTACTATGCAATACAAAGGTAGATAACAGATCTGCTTATATTCTTAGTTGCATCTGGAAGTATATTAGTAACTCCAGTAGTCAACAGTGATGCCTAAAACAAGTAGCATAGAAGAAGACTTGGACTTAGGACCTGAGCAGCCTACAAAAGTCAAGAAGTGCAGAAGAACAGAGTCCTGCAAGTCCTATGGGAGGCGCAAGAATTGATCATAATATGTAAGTTTTTAAAGGAAGACTAAATAGTTATTACAAGGGAATAAAAAAAAAAAGAAGAAAGAAAGAAAGAAAAGAAAAAGCTAAACAAAAGAGTCTATTTGCTTTATTCACTGAAACATGGCAAACAACCAGGTAAAGCATGTAGAACAGAAAAGGACACAGAAACACAGAACAACTGTGCGGGAGCAGAAGGAGGGATCAGAGGGATGGTAAGGCAGGACACAGGTAAAACAACAATAAAGGACTGAAATATAAAGGCACATAAACTGAAAAGAAGTGCTCTAAATAACAGTTCAGGGGAAAAGCCCATTAAGTAGCAGGCTATCTGGACTTAAATTTGTACACTAGCCCTCTGACTACTTGGAGCAACTGAGCTAAGAGGGGCAAAATATCATGGGCAGTGGGTATTTAGAAGATCATTTCTCTTTTCCTAACCGTGAGACTCTCACCTGGCTTCTCAGAGTTCAAAAGGAGTAAGCTCAGCAGGTTAAGTCAAAGCCTGATTGTGGCTTCAGCTGCTTCCAGGGCACTGGATTCTGAGTTTAATATTAGTTTTAAAAGAACATTGCTGTTATATAAGCTGCCACTCAGACTTGCAGAGGAAAGTACAAGAATAAAAATAAAAAACTCAAAATAAAAGCGGAAGAGAGAAAAAAAGCTATCCATCTTCCCTGTACAAGGGAAGACGGAACTTCATTCATCCTTTAAAGGAACATTTTGTGTCTCTCTCTCAGATGCAAATGTGTCCAAGACAATAAAGAAAATAATAAGTAGTTCAAAATTTAACCTGATGATACTTAATTTCCAACATCAGCTCTTCATTCAGAGTTTTGAAGTGAGGACCGTGTTATCATTAGTCTCAAAACAAACATTACAAAGATTTTGCAATACATTACTTTGGGCACATCAAATTAAGGTCTAACAGTTCTCCACCAAACAGAATGTGCTACAGAAAGTGTAGTTTGAATTATTATAATTAATATGGATCCAGATGAGCTCTTCAAAAAGGAAATCCTAGCAGCTCAGGAGAAAGCCATCCCCATGCTCCGGAAAAAAAGCTGGCAGGGGAGAAAACCAGCTTGGTTGAACAGACAGATCTTGAGTGATATCAAGAAGAAGAGAAATGTTTATGGGCTCTGGAAGAGGGGACAGGCCTCTTGGGTGGACTACAGGAGGGAAGTGAGATTGTGTAAAGAAAAAATCAGAAGGGCTAAGGCTCAACTAGAAATCAGATTGGCAAAGTCTGTGAAAGATAAAAAATCCTTCTGTAAATATACAAATAATCAAAGGAGGACTAGGGAGACCATACAGTCCCTATTGGACGCAGAAGGAACAACAGTGACAGGGGATGAGGAAAAGGCTGAGGTGCTTAATGCCTTCTTTGCCTCAGTCTTTAATTGTAAAGAAAGTTGTTCCATCTGTGTACAAACCCAGGAGCTAGAGGAGCAAAATGAGGCTCCCATGATCCAAGAGGAGGTGGTCAGAGCCTTGCTAGCCCGACTAGACACCCACAAGTCTATAGGGCCAGATGGGATTCATCCAAGGGTATTGAAGGAGCTGGCAGATGTGCTGGCCAAACCCCTTTCCATCATCTTCCAGGAGTCCTGGAAGACTGGAGAAGTTCCACTGGACTGGAGGCTGGCTGATGTTGTGCCCATCTACAAGAAGGGTCGCAGGGAGGATCCAGGGAACTATAGGCCTGTCAGTCTGACCTCAGTGCCAGGGAAAGTCATGGAGCAGGTGATCTTGAGTGCTATCATGAAGCACACGCAGGAGAACCGGGTGATCAGGCCCAGTCAACACGGGTTCACAAAAGGCAGGTCTTGCCAAACTAACTTGACCACCTTCTATGACAAAGTGACTCGGCTGCTGGATGAGGGAAAGGCTGTGGATGTATCTTCCTGGACTTCAGTAAAGCCTTTGACACAGTTTCTCACATCATTCTGCTTCGGAAACTGTCAGCCTCTGGCCTGGACAGGCGCACACTCTCCTGGGTGGAAAACTGGTTGAATGGCTGGGCCCAGAGAGTGGTGGGAAATGGTGTGAAATCCAGCTGGAGGCTAGTGACCAGTGGGGTTCCCCAGGGCTCAGTGCTGGGTCCAGCCCTCTTCAATGTCTTTATCAATGACCTGGATGAAGGTATTGAGGGCACCCTTAGCAAGTTTGCAGACAACACTATGCTGGGTGGAAGTGTTGATCTGCTGGAGGGTAGGGAGGCTCTGCAAAGGGTTCTGAACAGGCTGGACTGCTGGGCTGAGTCCAACGGCATGAGGTTTAAGAAGGCCAAATGCCGGGTCCTGCACTTGGGGCACAACAACCCTGTGCAGAGCTACAGACTAGGAGAAGTCTGTCTAGAAAGCTGCCTGGAGGAGAGGGACCTGGGGGTGTTGGTTGACAGCCGATTGAACATGGACCAGCAGTGTGCCCAGGTGGCCAAGAAGGCCAATGGCATCTTGGCTTGGATCAGAAACTGCGTGACCAGCAGGTCCAGGGAGGTTATTCTCCCTCTGTACTCGGCACTGGTGAGACTGCTCCTCAAATACTGTGTTCAGTTCTGGGCCCCTCACCACAAGAAGGATGTTGAGGCTCTGGAGCAAGTCCAGAGAAGAGCAACAAAGCTGGTGAGGGGGCTGGAGAACAGGTATTACGAGGAGCGGCTGAGAGAGCTGGGGTTGTTTAGCCTGGAGAAGAGGAGGCTGAGGGGAGACCTCATTGCTCTCTACAACTACCTGAAAGGAGGTTGTAGAGAGGAGGGTGATGGCCTCTTCTCCCAAGTGACAGGGGACAGGACAAGAGGGAATGGTCTCAAGCTCCAGCCGGGGAGATTTAGGCTGGACATTAGGAAAAAATTCTTCACAGAAAGGGTCATTGGGCACTGGAACAGGCTGCCCAAGGAGGTGGTTGATTCACCTTCCCTGGAGGTGTTTAAGGCACGGGTGGACAAGGTGCTGAGGGGCATGGTTTAGTGTTTGATAGGAATGGTTGGATTCGATGATCCAATGGGTCTTTTCCAACCTGGTTATTCTATGATTCTATGATTCTAACAGTGGGGATTATTTTTAATCCTACATCTGGCTTTCTGGAAGTACCATAGTTGACTATCTGATTAGCTTTGCAGGTCTGTATGGCAGATACTGGATGATCCATAAATTCCTCAGATTTTATTATTCTCACTGGGAGCTGGACAAAATGCCTTTAAGACCATTTGGTTTTAGATTTTCTATTCATTAGAGAAGACAGCATAAAAATTAAAACATAATAGCACAAAGACCCTATTGAAAGAATAGCCTTGTATAAAGATGATCCTTTTTATATGCAAAGAAGGCATTTTTTCCCTCCTTTAAACAGCACACAACACAAAACTGAGTAGTTAATGGCATCACATCTAATGCATTACCATGTTTGGGAACATCACTGTTATGGGGATAGTCACACGTCCGTGGGATCGATTTTACCTGTCCCAAACAGTCTTGATGACACCACTTCTCACTGGCTGTGTTCCCTACAAGCCTTCAACTAAGTCATTCAGAAAGGAATTGTTACGATGTGGTCGCCTTCTGAAAGTTTTTCACAAAGCAAGATGAAAAATTTTAGTTGTATGGATCGTTTTTCACTCCAGCAGGACTTGAAATACTATATTTCAATAACCTGCACCTAAATTGGAGGTCTGCAGGCAAATTTTACTGGTCATTACAAACTTGACCTAAAGTCTGCCAGAGGAATTGAAAGTTTTCTGTCATAATGACTTAACTCAGTTTATAACTAAGTTTCATATACTCACATCCCACTCTCCAAATATGTCTCTACATATAAGTTGCATAAATTTGGCAATCTTGTATGTAAACCCAAGCATTCAAGGAAAAGAATAAGGAGAGAAGTGCTGAGCAACTGAAACTTTCAATAATGTGAAGTTTGATTACACTCTCTCCACCACGTACACATGGTTAAGCTAAGCAGAATGTTACCTCTGGCCTTGAACCAGAGTATTTTGATACAAAAATCAATTTACATTTTTACTTTTTCCAGCTTGCAGGAAATGGAGCCTAACACAACATGTATCTCTTTTTTTTTTCAAATGAAGTGTAATTTATATGGAGAAAGCTCAAATTGCTAAGTGCAAGCGAGTAAAGCAAAGAGAAAATGTAGTTGCATTACCTAAAAAGGTATTCTTATCAAATTTGTCAATTTCTGATTTCAAGTTGAAAATTAAGTAAAACAATTCATTCCTTGTTTTATTTTCTTCTTGAACCTGAGCCACTGCTTCAAAGAGCAGTAGTGGCTAATGATGTAGCAAAATGAGGACAAAATGTCGCCTCATTTTTACTCGAAAGTAAAGAGAGGCTAGTGAACAGGTTTCCAGAGAACGCCTATTGTATAAAGAATAATGTCTTGCATCATTAAAACAATGCCTACTTAGCAGCAGCAGATAAAGTAGTCTGAAGAAATCCATACTTTTTCTTAGGATTTTGCACTTTTTGCAGGCACTAGGTTCAACACTGCCTTGTATTTCAGAGCACAGCAACATGAACATTTAATACAACTTTTTCTTTTATTTCTAAACATCGTTTTTACCTTAGGAGGCACTGAAACTATTTTTTATTCATGTCATTAAGAGCTATAATGACATATGTAAATACTGCTTTATTTACTTAAAGATAAAAGAATGGATAGAAGACAAATAAATTACAAACAAAGACCTAAAGCCACACAGATTTGGACACATTCTTGACTTACTAGAGACCAGGGATTCCTAGAAAATTCTGGATCTGAATTTCACATTCCATCCCATGATGTTGTACAATAAGATAAAAAGTCTTAACCCTCTTATGCTTACAACAACAGGAAGACAGTACACAGTACAGCATCATATGAATCTCAGGACTATTTATAGTAAGACAAAACTTGGATGTTTTGCTCTCCTCTACAATTCTCCAAAATGCTGCAGTATCTTAGGATTTCTTTTCCACTATCACTAGATTTTGCACTAATGTTTAAATTTATGTTCCATACCTAAGTACACAAGCAGCATTCAATCTGCTTAATGGTTTGTTTAATTGACCTACAAGTTCATAAAATTACAAAGGGGTCAAATAGAATTATATGTACTTAAGTACAGAGCCCTCTAAAGCTGTTCTCAATGTGAAGTGAGTTAGAACCAACAGTTTTACTGACCTGTCTACTCAGAATTTTAACACGCCAAAAATATTCTGGGCTAACAGTCCTCTACATCACTAACTTGGATCATCTACTATCTTAATCTGGTTTTCCTTAATCTGATTTGGAGTTTTTATTTTATTTCCCAGTATAATACTTTGGAAGATGTGCCCAGGCAGTGAAAAATGAAACATTTGTGCTCAGCACTCCTAAAGACAAATTACACTGTCTTTCTCAAGGACAGTCATTACACTTCCCTCTTCCAGCACAATATCCAGCAGACGTTTCCTTTTCCAGTGCTGCCGTGGCTGCTGTATAGTTGTTTTGCTTGCTATTGATCAGGAAGTGTCACGGACATTAAAAGCTGAAGCTCAAAGCATCAGTTCTCAGAGCTGGTCCGTGCATGTATTTTGCACAGCTTCCAATTTGGGGACAGGTTAAAGTCAAAAAGAGAGATTGTGAACGTGCAACTTCTTAGATTTATAAAGAGAACTCTGCTGTAACAGCAGGTCCCCACAGAACCAAAGAAAATGCACATTAATAGAAATCCATTGCAATTGCTACCTGCATACACATTTTAAAACATAGAGGTCTGCAGGTTATTTCACACTTTCTTTGCATGCAACACCGTATGCCTGAGAGATCAATCAATATATTAAGGAACACTTTCTTAGAGCTTTCTACAAGTACATAAAAAGTCAAAACTGTTAAGAAAAAAAGGCTGGCTACCCTATGACATCCCTAACATTCGTGTTTAATACGCTCATGGATATGCATATAAAATACAGAAATGCTGCTACACAGATACATTCTTGGTAAGTGTCAGTTTACACCCACAAGAAAGAATATCGGAACACATGAAGGACACAACCTAATTATGTCTTACTGAAGCCAACACTACCAGTACGTTAGTTTGCATAATTCCAAGGATCCACATCTCCACATTTTCAACATATGGCCTTCTGACAAGAATTGGCAAGTTGGTTTTTATATATTAATTAAGGAAATAATGTTGCTCATTCCAGTACAGAAAGAGCTACGGAACTATATCATACATATTCATTAATAATGGGATTATTTTGCTTACAGTTGCCTTACAACAATATTAACTCCTTTGATCACTACAGGCCTCAGATTTATTATGAGCAATTTTCCAGCTTCTTTTTTATGACATTTTACCTTAAGTCTCTTAAGTCTGAATACAAGACAAGATCCATATAGTAACCATTGAGCACCTCTAGTGTAACAATCCTTTTTTTTACTTTTATTTCATTGATCTGAACTGTCTTCCTTTACCATCACAACTATTAAAGCATTTCCATGTGGCAATTAATGACCTTCCTTAATAAAATCAATCTGTGCATGGCCTGTAATCAGATAAAGGACTGACAGAAAAAGAATTAAGACCAAAAATGTCAGCTAGCCCAGTTACTGCTTCACTCCATGAACGCTACTATATCATTTCTGTGCATCTTTTCTTTCTCCATCTGGTGCAGACTTTAAGTTCTCTGGGCCAGAGATCATTCCTCCAGTTTGATACAATCTTAGCTCAACTACTTCACCCCACAAATTATCTCCTGAGAGCAAAATTAAGACACAAGTCCCACGGAGCAGGGGGGAACCAAGATACTCCAAAAGCCCTGCTAGTTATTTCTTGCTACAAATCCTGATGTCACAGCACACAGGAGAGACAGTCTTAACAGCTGCCTTACACCGAACCTTATCTACATCTGTCCTCCTCCACACCAACACGTGGGCTTTGTGGGAAGAGAAGGATGAGGCATGGAATATTTCTATATGAAATTCATGGTATGGATTTATGCTCCTGAAAAGCCATCTCAAAGTCTGGTATACATTTTGTAGGCAGTTTGAAACATACATTCAGGCTCTGCACCTCTTCTGCTCCAGGAACTTTTTCTTTCTCCCCAGATACTGAAGTAAGTTGCAATCACACTAAAGACAGCGCTTGGCTGTGAATGTCCTTGTGATTCCTCCCAAACACAGAAGATGGAGAGTATTGTTAAGGAAAAATACTGCACAACACAGTACTAAAAGAAGCAGTTTGAGTCTTCCTAATCACAGCTACTTAGACCCAAAGGTGAAACAATGGGCACTTACTCCAGTTTGGCCTTGGTTTGCTTCTTTCTGTTCTCAGTTTTACATGGGCACAAAACTCATCTCCATTCAAAAGATCACGGTCCACAAGGTATTCCAAGGAACCGGGAAGGAAAATGATCTTGTGAAGAAGAGAAGCTCCCACTCTATTTATGAATGCTACCTCTTACAGCACCTTTTTGACAGAATAAAACACAATCCACACATAACAGGCTAACTGCACCTGAATTAGAGCCAAAAAATCCCATCTGAAGACTTACTTGAGGACTTGACAGGATAAAGTAAACAAGTTTGATAGATGTAATTATAAACTTAATTATCATTAAATAAATTAGACATGAATCTGTAATGCATACCATGTTTAGTTGCTTATTGCCATAACTGCCAGGGGAGGCTATTACGAAGTAAGCGAGTAAGACTTACTCTTATTTGAAGCTGTGTTCATGCATCTGGAGCTGCTGGGTGTTTCATTCACATCTGGCACACAGTATGCTACACATCCTATTTGAATCCTATTTGTCTGCTACCACTGATGCACTTGGAACATAACTTTCCAAGCTGTGTGAACAGCCGTAGAAGTATTCATTCCCTCTCTGTGCATGTGGAACAATCTCCTGTCATGTTACCCAACCAAAGAAAATAACTCCTAAACGTATTACCACCATATAAATTTGTAGGTAGAGAACCATGAAAGAAAGGTGCTATCTGTAGCATTGCTGAGGTGCGTCTTCTGAATTTTCCTTTCTAAAGAAAGAGCAGTGTTATAACTGTAATAAGGTTAGCAAAGTGCCTGAAATGCATTTGAAACAACATATATTTCTTCTGAAAGAAGAGAGACTGATGCTTTACTCGATGACAATTCCCTTAAGACACTGTTTAAGAAATCCAGAGTCCTCAGTCTTCATAGCCAAATCCACCTGTCTTTTGCTTATTCTATGATTCTATGATTCTATGAAACCAATATGCCTTGCTCTTCTTTGAGCAGGCAAACAGAATGATTGCCTACTTTTGGGCTTCAAGCAGGTCCCAGCCTGCAACAATTCTAAGTCAAGAGTACCTGGAACCCAGCAATTGCTTAGGCCAGCATTAGCCAGGGTGGTGCTCTCCACCTGTCCTACTACAACTGCAGAAGGAATCAGCAATAGGGCTTACACCTGCCTTCCTTTCATAAGATGGGGTTCCTAGCTCATTCCCACCTCCTCAACTTCATTTCAGAAAATAAACTCAGACATATTTGGAAGTAGGCTGCTGGAAACTAGAGCTTGAATAGTCATGTGAATTCAGACATGGAACAGACATACAAGATCCAAACAGTAGTTAACAAGCCAAAAACTTTTTAGTGTAAATGGGAGGTACAAGGCTAGTTGCTTCCAGGCCCACCTACTAAGCTAAAGATTTCAAAGACAAAGAGGCTCAGGGTACATTTTTGCCAGCAAATAAAAAAAAAAGCCATTAATCTAGGCTTGTGCAAAGGTGTATCTTTTTTTTTATAAACAATTATTTAATTTATATAACATAAGTATCACCCTTCCAGACAATATCCCAGCACAGTTTAAAGGACATCATGGGTTAGGAACCATCTGCAATATACAGTATTTATGAGGCTGTCCTATTTGAAGGATGAGGGAAAAGAGAGTTTTAAACATATGAGCATGATCTATGCCTTTCCCTGCTGGCCAGAGAACATGCCCTAGCCCCATTTGCTTTGATGGTTTATTGGTAGCCTCAAACACTGCTGTGGTTTGCCCCAGAACTGAGTGTAATTAAATAGTACATGCAAACCACACACTATGCCTACTCTCCAGGGAGACCACTTAACAGATAATACAGAATTGAGTTGTTTCTGATTACTTGAAGCACAACGGAAGAGATGAGTCAGTTACATGAAACGCATGGTAGTACTGCAACTGGTTAAATAATTTTCAAAATAATTGCACCAATTTTGTTAATGTAGAACACAAAAGCCTGGTATTTGGCCAGTTCTGATTATATAGGCTTGGTGCCATGAATCAATACTGATGGACAAGAAAGCAGTTTTCTGACATTCTAGCTGAAAAATGTATTAGCAGGTACTTGAGACCTTTTGTGATTTCACTCGTCTGGACTGGAAAATAAGATGATGATTGAAAACTTGTTAGCAAATTTAAAAGAAAGAGCAAAAAAAGACAAAACCCACTTATCTACAGACATTCATCTAAACATGATATTTGGTATCTTTCCCTGTATGTACAGCTAGGTTTGCTTCCACCAAATGTATTCTTACCAACTGCTACACAATGTATTTGCAATGAGCAAAACAAGACAGCAAGTTACATTCTCACACTGTTACTTAATCAATCCAATTTATCAAATATTTCAATAGAATAAAATCCCTTTCAAGTCCTCTTCAAAGCCCTGACATTTACCAAACAAATAACTTCCCAGATTCCTAAGGGAACCTACCATGTATTATTAATTATTCACATTTTTGACTGGATATATGTTTTTCAATGAAAAATGTATGTATAGATGTACATATTCATATACATAATAGGATAAGATACATCCCATAAATAAAACTTAAGACAAATTAAGTATTTTATAATTACATATGTTCTAAGACTAAATAATTCTGTAAATTCAGTTACAATTAAAAACAATACAGTCTTTGCTTTTTATAGGTTAGGAGTCTGAATAGCTTTATCATCTCACCTTCATTGTCGCAGTCTTGCAATGAAAGCCATATTTGATCTACCAGACCAACTCCTTTTACTTCACCATGAACTGGAATGGAATGCATTACCATTATTGCAAGTGTCAAGGGTTTGGTTTGCAATTGTGAATTCTACTCTCTTTTTTATATTTATATTCCTTTACCAATTGCTTTTCTCTCCATCCTACCCAGCAGGGGAAGAACCATCCATTGTGATACTTTAAAACTGTTCTCAGTTCACATTTTTCACAGTTAACAATCTGTACCATTAGGACAGCTATCACTATTAACTGATTTTTTTGTTTTGACTGGACTCTTACCAAATACTGCTTGTACATGTGTTTCAGAGTTATAAAAATATCCATGGCTTAAAAATATTTATGAAAAAATCATATCATGTTTCATGATAAGCAGTGAGGAGATATTCACCAGTCACCGGCCAAATTCTTCTTGGTGTGTATCCTCGGCCTACAAAGACAAAGTGAATCTACAGATAGCCTCCACTGTAGTCAAAGGTCAATACTTAGTCACACTGCATGGAGCAATTTTGTGCTCTGTGCTTATGGATTTTTGTCTGCGACTTTCACTTTTTTGGGGGATCACATGCAGATAAAAAACTGAATAATTTACAGCCAAGTCAGTAATTCACTACACTAAAGAATCTTCAGAAATCCTAACATCAAAATATCTTGTTCAGCAACTGGCCCTACTCCCTACTCCCAGTACTGAAATGAACCTCTAATCAACATGCACCACCTAAAGGTTCTGCAGGTTGCTATCTGTTGTGCCAGAGCCGCCTGTGTTGCCTCACTGCTTCCTGTACAGAAGGAGGTGCCAATGTAGCAGAACAACAGGTTTCCACATCTCCTCCTGTTCTAGTCCAAGGTAGTTCAGCATGAGGCATCACAATGAACGTAAACAGAAGATTTGCAAGTTCAAGTCTCTGTGTCCTGAGTTTTCAAATATCAGTGATAAATATTCTTTGCAACGTGAAAAACTGAGCTTCACTTGCAAAGATAGCAGATCTGTGGGCAGCAGACCTGGACATACATTATGAATTCAATGCAGGGACAAATGACTTAAAATGAAAAAAACATAAAAGCAAATCCCAGCCAAATGGCAGGGATAATCTACTTAAATTATATTGCTCAAAAACTTGTGTAGCTGCACATTTATATATACAAATTTCCTCCAACATATTTCATATGAGTCACTGAACAGCTTTTTCCTTGGAAATTATATTAACATTAAGGTACAAGTCCCCCACAAAAAGGCAATAGAAATAGATTTTCTATTACTAGCATTTTATGAACAGCATAAAATCAATAAAGTATATGTAAAGCTGATTTGAACCATATTAACTATGATGTCAATAGAAGAAGGAAAGTGAACTGTGGACATTCTTTGACTGATTAGGGATTATGACCCACAGCAAATTTCGTTCCATCATGTTCAACAAACATGATTAACTGTGCTCATAATAGGCTACAGTAAAGCCGATCTCCAGGAGCTCACTCCTGAAATTATTATGATAACTCTGAATTCTGTCACGACTTCAAAACTTCACCCTGATTTTCCTAAAAAGCAGGGTAAGGATGAGATGATGCTTTAAGTTTTATTTGTTATTTTTCAGGCAACATAAAATTACACCAGACCAACTTTTTTTAGCTCCTACAAATATATTCAGCTCATTCTACTCAAGTGAACAGATCTTAAACATCACTTTTAAATTATAGAATTTAAATTTCAAAAAGCAGATTCTGTTCCACAATACAACATCTATGTGAAAACTGCAACATATAAGTAAGGACAGGCAGCTTTGCTTGCCTCTTGACAAAGTATCAAAGGTATATTTTAGCAACCTATTAAGAAAGAAAATGCTTGGCTGAGAGAATACTCTACCAGGACTCCACACAAAAGATATTAAGATATTCTTCTGTATTTGTGACTGACTCTTCATGATATTTCTCAAAACAGGAAAGCTATTTTACAGGGACAAAGGTTTCCACCCCCATTAGGGGAACACTGTTTCCTTTCCTGCAATTAAAATACCAAATCTGGTATCCCTCCCTCAGGATTTAAAATATAATTTTAGTAAGTGAGGTTAATTATTGAGAATGTAACAAGTTTACTTAGTCTACACTGAACTGATTTTTAAACAAAGGAAAAAAAATGCATGAAAAAGCGTACCAAAAAAAATGTACACAACCCTCCTGCTAATATTATTTCAAATACACCTTTCACTTTCACTTCTGGAAAACAAATTGCAAAAACATATTAAGAAGTATCATCACCTATGCAAGGTAAATATCCTTTCCCTCACAACTTAATTTTCTCAAACTCAACTATATTTTATAAATCTTGCAAAATCAAATACCAGAGACATGCTATACCACTGTTTCACAGCTTTCCTGTCCATAATGCAACCACAGCACTACTGAGGATAGAAAGGGAGAAGAAAAGCCCCTTTAATGATTGACACAAAGATATTCATGAGCACAGCATCCTTGTACGTGGATCAGGGAAGAGTGCTCTCCTACAATAACATGACTCTCTGAACCTGACTATCCTAGGAGTTATTGATGACAGCCTCAATTAAACTAGTAATTAAATCCTCCGAAACACTCATATGGTTGGACAAGGGCTGTGAGAAGGAGAGAGACCAAGCAGCAGTTGTGACCTTGAAAGAAAAATATTGATTGGATTTTGCCTTGTGAAAGGAAGGAGGGGAAACTGAAATCGACCACTCTGAATCATTAATGAGCTCCAAGGGCATGCTCCTAACTCCCAGTTTTTACATATCCAAGTGGACCTTTCTTCAGGCTTGCTCAAAACCAGCACATTTACAAAGTATTTATGGAAAAAAACCTGCAACTTCATTCAAGAAACACAAAGTAGCTTTAGGCAACAAAACAAAGGTGCCAATTTTTGTATACTTTAGACTATGTAATACATGACCACATACATGTGATACATCTTTAAATATACATATATATGTGTGGTTTAGATATACTATAGTCATTACCATGAGCAACTGAAAAAGGCTATTGATTACCCGTGCCACCACCTAGGCACAGTACCCACTTGTAAGTGCCCACTGATACAGAATATGATTTTTCAGTCTTCAGCTCTTTTCTAGGGCTGAGAGGCCTCTGAGCATATTCTCTATCAGGAATATCCATTTGGCCCTAAAGAATGAGAAGACTCTTTTTTTAACAAAAAAAAGAAGCTCTTCATAGAATTTAATGAAATAAAATTATGTGTGAAGCTATAATTTCTATGCTAGAGGAGATCCAAATAACTGCTGTTTTGTGTTGATTATCACCAAAGAAATATAGAAGTATAGATGGAGAGAAGGAAGTCAACCATCAGATGAGACATACAAAGGTTTATGATAATTTTCTATTCATTTATCTTACATTTCACTATATCCTCCTTTTTAAAGAGTCTTCCCTTCTCAATACATTCTTCAGTTTTTCTTCTAAAGTCTCCTTTCCTACAAATTTGTCTCCAATAGCATTCTGCAGGTAGGTATAGCTGCTGTGCTACTTACTGCAACACAAAGAAAGCCTCCTTCAGTCTTGGCTCATCTAGTAGTCCTGAAAATCATTCCCTAATTACTAATGCTTGTCTACAAAAAAGCAATAATTTAGGTTATAGAAGTCTTTTTCTGATTTCAAAATGCTGTTGTTAAACAAACCAACCATGTTAAAAGACTGGAAAATTATTAAGCTAAGGTTTTTTTAAAAAATGGAATCAAACCAAGAGAACTTGAAGAAAACCATCAAACGGCCAAATGATCATTAACTGTAGACACTTTCTCTCCGACAGACGCTGCTCAGCATAGAAAGGTATACCAACAAGATGCAAATACAAGAAGTTTTTTCTGTTTACAGTTCACTACAGGAAGGAATAAATGCAACAACTTCTGTCCCCACTACTACGCAACAGTGCATTGGCAGAGGTCCGTAGGTTGTATCTGTACAAATTATCTGCTCAGTGTTGTCAAAGACAAAGAGTTCACATGTGTAGCAAGCTTGCTATTTTCAGAATATCCAGGCAATTGCTTTCCATTCCATTGCCTGTTTAATTAGCAATATTTCCACTGTCTAGAGACTAGAAATCTTCCTTAGAAATACTCCCTTTTTCAAGGACAAAATGGTAATATTGATGAAGGCAAGAATTACTACTACTGGAACTAAATTCAGTACCTTCTATAGTAATAGGATACAAAAAACCACTAGAGTAACAGTGCTGCTTCTATGCTTAATGATTACTGAATTAATGTCATGAAATAAAATGCTAACTATTATCTTACATAAAGCATATTAAAAAAATCCACACTGCAAAACCACACTCAAAACAAGATTTGCCCTAAATTCTGAAATACAACAGTTCTTCTCACCATGGAAATTTACATTTTGGTATGCTAGTGAAAAAAATATCAAAAAAGATTAAAATATCATACATAAGGAACAAGTGAGCTGGGCAATGACAAATCATTTATGTAAGAGAGAAATAGATGAGCTGTGAATTACAGTGACAGACTACTCATGAAGGAACACGTGCAAACCTACACTACAATAAAGCAAAAAGCAAATGAGTCTTCGGTATTAGTCCAAAACTGTAATCTGACCACACAGTAAGTTTAGCAAGAATCTGATGACAGACAGCTTTACATCAGGAATCACAAGGCACACATGAAAGAGAAGAATAATTCACAGAAAGAAAAGAATAATTCATAATTTTATTGCTCAGTTTACATTTTCACTGTATCATTGCCTGTTCCATAAGATAAAAGCAATGAACAATGAGGTGTTTCAGGGCCATAACCTGAACAATATCTAAATGTTATTTCCAAAGGTGTATAAGACCTATGTATTATTTTTTTTCTGACAAAACCAGAAAAAGAATATTGCAATTGAAAAGACCATAATTAAATATCTTTTTACATTTTAAAGAATTAGAAACCTTCCCACTTTTGCTTATGTAGTTGTGTTCAGTCCCATGGCTCTTTCACAGACTTTGTACAAAACCACGGAGGGATATAAGTGGAACATTGCTTTGTAAGTAAAGTTAACTATCTTGGCTAAAACAACAACAAGCCACTTAACATCAGAGCAGACTTGCAATGATTTTTATAAAAGGCCAAGGGCAAAATTCTCCTCTTTCATACATACTACAAATGTAGTATCTGTGCAATCTATCACAGTGCTTCCTCTGCACTGACTGGGAGCTCCTATTTCCATTAGTGGTGTTTCCAGTGCTGAAAAAGCAATAGGACGCAGCAGCCATGCTATGACAAAAAGGTTTGCTCTCACTGCTGGCTGAACCCTGCAGCACCCATCACCACCACACAACTAGCCATGCTTCTGATTTAACAGAACTGATCCACAGTTCTAATCAGCTGCTTCTATGTACACAATTATTCACACATGGTGGGTGGCAGAGGCCTCATTTTTTTGCATTAAATATTTTAATTGTACATAGCACACATACTGAAATTCAATATATTACTTGAAATATTCAGAAAAAGTCTGACTGATGCTTGTTACTGTATTCTTTGATGCATTTACATCCAATCTTGTGACCGCATCTTAATCACACAGGTCAGATTAAGTAAACTTCTGCTAGCAGAGGTGTCTTAATTAAGGGCCAGGCTAAGTGCCATTGTACAGAGCTTTGCAAAATAAGGTTTCTCATCTCCCTGCCTTTTTGATCCTGTAGGTGTTCCAAAAGAAGCACATTTCTTGGCCCTGGCTGCCTGATATTCAGAGCCACTGGTTTGGCCTTGGTTCATGCCAAGCTGAAATTTAAATATTTTAATTTTTTCCATTTTGCTCTGTTTTCTTAAAAGGGTGCACTGGAATTCATAACTATGCGGACTCATTGAGAGGAACCAGAAAAGACAACTGAGTGAAGGACACCATTATTAGCTGAGCACCAGGACATCTCTCACAACAGAAGTACAGATTTCTTCCTCCAGTCCCATGATACTACTTTGAAACATACACGCCTTCTGCTTTCCAAGTGCACACTAACAAAGCAGCCTTACAACCATACAGTCCCACTGACTGCAAGAGCTTGACTTCAGGTCAGCAGCAGCTAGAGAGGAGAGAAAAGCTGGCTTCCCAAGCTTTCACTCTACTGTTAGAGAACTCAGAGCATCTCCTGGCCCTAGTTATATCAAATGGACTATGTCTGGCAACCTTTGCAAGAAACCTGTAAAGGATTCACTCCCAATACTGTCCCATCCTAGAACAAACTCTTACACTCTTGTTCTGGGACACGTTAATTGGCCTTTGTCTCACTTCGTAACAGTCTGTCAGAGATGATACTTTGCATGGCTCTCTCAATCCTCGCCCTTCACTGCCTTTTCTATTGCTCTCATCAAATAGAGTTGCCATTCATTCCTTTCTTCATTCACTTTCCCACTGATTTTTGTTCTCCTTTCCATGACACCAGGGAACATCTTTTCAAAAGCCATGCTGGGATCTCTCTCAGATGGAAAATAAATCACACTATCCCTCTTTCTCTTATCCTTGCAACTTACAGAAGTTACTGCCACCTTCCTCATCATAATGCTCCTCTCTTAATCCACTCCCGTTCTCCTCTTTCTACTCAGAATTCAGCCAATCCTTCCAGCACAAAACTGGAAAAGGGTGTGATTTTTGCGATAATTAACTTCTTTCCCTTAGTCCTATGATAATGTTTTCCTTAACTAGAATACAATCTTTTCCATTTTCTCCATCACAGTTAAAGAAATTCCCTACCTGCTCATCAGTTATAGTCTTCTCACCTGGACTGGAAGATCTCTCCTCCTAGTTTCCCTCACCTCTTTTTTCACCCCTTTTCAACCTTCTCTATCACTTCTTACTTAGCTTAACTTCACCCATAATGAAGGCAAGCTTTGAACTGTTACCTGTATTTCTCATTGAGCTCACTGAATGAATTGCAAGAGGTTAACCTGATCTTGGACTACTACCAGCCCTCCAGCTATGACCTCCCTGCTCTGCATCCAAGGCCTTACTCAGTGTAGTCCTGACCCATGACTGTATTTCCTATTACCTTTATGTAACACATCATTCACCTTCTGTCTAAGAGGTCTGCATGACTCATGCTTCAGAGTTATTTCTTCAATCCAAACTGCCAGACACTACACTTCTTTACAAGACGATCCTTTAATTCCTTAAAGACAGCCTGACAAAGAAGAAAAGAAAATGTAATTTTCTTCACAAGGTAGCAGTCAAGATGATGCTAGTACAAGGGATCTCCAACAACCTGTACTACCACTGGCAGTATCGCTGAAGGTAGATTAAAATCTACACAGCAAACTACAAAATACTATTTTGCAGAAAAGGAAAACTGAATCTGTTCAGTCTGGCTGCAGGCATCATGCAATATCATGCAAAATTCACTTTTCTTATTTTTCCATCTTTAAAATTTTAGACATATTTTGCATACTAAACAACAGAAATGTGTCAGAGCTACAATCGCATTTCAAAAGGTGAATCATAAGCAGTGAAGCCATGAAGTATTTAAAAAATTGGTATATTTGGTTTTTAAGTGACTGAACTATGACTATACTAGACAAATAAAAATACACAAGTGCCATTAAGTTCTGTTAAACAAAGCAGACAATTATTTTGGAAGATATTTACCTGTCTGTAGCTGACAGGCTATACACTAAACCACAAATGCATAAACATGTATGAACACGAAAGTACATGAACCCCTCTGTGTAAAAAGGATTCATCAGTTCAGGCTACAACCTGTGTTCATTCCTTAACACTAGATACAGGCACGTTTCTTACTGGCATCAAAAAATAGTTTTTACTGTACATTTTGTGCTTTCCACACACAGCCACCAATGCGGTCATGTACATGAGGCACAGCTATGGGCACCCTTTGAAATTTCAGTTCCTTAAACTCCTTCTTCTTCTTAAAACTTCTTTTAACTAAGACTCATCTAGGAGAATTGGTCCTGGTCCATATATTATCAGAGAAGTTTCAGGAGAGACTATTAGCTGAGCTCTTTCCTATTAGCTTTTACTAAGGCCTGCAGTATTCCAGCAAAGCACTAATATTTCATTCTCTATTTAAGAAGCTATTTAAGAACCATTCTAAGATGTCTCCCTCATCCAGAGCCCACTATGTTACAGTGCCAAGGTTAATTGAGGAACTATAGGCCAAGATTAGGTTCCACGTATTCTCTGGAAGGATTTAGTTTCCCATACGACTACGAAAATACTTTCCTAGATGTACATGGAATCTGACACGGGCAACCGCAGGGCCTCTCCCTGCTGCGTATCTCTCCCCAAAGAAATGCTAACCCCATCAATATATATGAGTCTAATTCCCATCTACACCCATTTACTTGCAGAATGGTATAAAGGGGCCATTGTGTATAGAACAGTCAGGCTCACTGACTTTTTTTTTCAGTGAAAGATGCCATCAGCATACCAACATCTCAAGACACCAATGATCCATTCTGTGCAGCCTACTTGCTCCTCCCCTTTCCAAAATCTGCCACTTAGCAAGAACTCTACCTCAGTTTTTAACATTAAGAAAGCTCTTTGACAAGGTAACAGTAATAAACTTTGGATTCTGAAGTCTCCACTGTAGCTGAGGTTCTTTTTTTCCCCTCTCTCACTAAAGTAAAACAAACTGGTGACCAAGTTGAACTGAAAGAAAACATTTTACTTAAAGTGTTTCCATAATATTGCTCACTATCCTGAATGCAGAAAGATTATCAGTAGTAACTGCAATGGAATGAGCTGGAAAAAGACAGGGTATCTAGCTAGCTAACTCTGAAGTATCTAATTAAAATTTAAGTAAACTTGGGAGTTGGGACAGCTGGAACAGGCACTGGAAAAATCTCAGAAGCTCTGTGCCCTGTTCTTTAAAGGCAAGCAATAAATGACATGTATTAATTGTGTGTGAACAAGGAATGGGAGCTCAGCAGCAAGATCACTGTTCCAAAGCCAGCTGGTGTACACAACAGCACACACAAACACTCTTTTTGTACAGGTAGTGGTCAGTGAGACTAGCACTCAGCTTTACACTTCATGCAATCAAAGTGTCCATTTGTAGAAAAATAGCTAGTACATGGCAAAAATGTTGCCCTGGCTACTGAGAGCAAGTCAAAGTTTGTGAAAGTTACCATTACTTCAGTACCTAAGCACTTAAATGCTAGGTGATGTCATCGTGATTAATCGTGAATGTCTATTGTGGCATTTTTCAAAGTACACAGATGGGTCACAGCCAACTGCATAAACACTGCAAATACATGGTAGGAATTCCTCTCCTTTTGGCACCACAAGAGTATGATTGTCAGCCTGGAGCTGCCACAGGCAACACCAGCACTGTGCTGGATTGTTCCTGTAGAAGGAAGGTACAGGAAGGCAGAATAAGACAATTTCATCCTTCTCCCAAGGAGAGCAACTCCTCACCACTCAAATTTGATATATTTGAGCCTGAACCACACAACAGGGCAGATGATTCTAGTCCCTGCAGGAACACACAGACTTGACCTCAGGAATGGTTCAAATGCACCAAAGACAAAAGCAGGAGTTCAAACTCTCTCTCCATAAGAGTTCCTCCATGGCCTCAGCACAGTATAGTCCAACAGCCTGAAGTCATAATCACTCCTTGGTTTCTCTGTTGGTTTGCTGTCATGCTTTTCTTTTCCATGCCAATGGTCCGCAGCATATGCCATGTGCAAGACCCAGGCACAGGCTGCTTTGTGAAAGAGTGAAAGGAAGGATGTTTGCCCCGGCTCCTCTGCACTTATGCTAGATTATCTAGTGAATTGCACATGAAATCACTACAAGAAATTCCAAACTATTACTTTGCTAAAATAAAGCCACATGTACTTATTTTATACTCTTCTATAAAGCAATGGGGTGCTTACAAGATAAAGAGAAGGAAATTCTCTGTCTCACCAGTCTTCCTGTGCTCAGCAGATATAGAACACAAGAGTAGCCATTTATGTCCAATGAAATAAATGCCTATTGCCCTGCCTCTGGTACAGGTCAAAAGTATCTGCCCATGAGATCATGTAACCACAGAGCAAGCACATGATCACACATACCCAGAATACCTTTGCAGCTCAAAGATTTCACATGCCAGACATGATGCCTTCATGCTTACTAGCTGTATTACTCAAACTCTGAGCCTCCCGGCAGGGAACAAGCCCTGTGTCATTCAACTGGCTCACAACCTGCACCTATAGGGCACCTGGGCTTTACTGTGCCACTGGCAGGTTGCATGACTTCTTCTGTTGGCAGCAGAACAGCCTGCATTAATGTTTGCCTACATCACGCAGGGAGACACCATTGCAAGAGCAGCTGCAATGCACATGCTTCAGGCCCTATGAGAAGTAGTTACAATACCTGCCTTGCTGGCAAGCTAACACTTAGAAGCACAGAAAATGAGAAATTTAGCAGAAGAGACTATCTACTGCTCTCTAAAGTGGCTGACGGTTGTGAGAGTTCACAGGAAAACTTCAAGAGGACTGCAAAGGGCAGAAATATTTAGCCACAAACACAGAATTTCACTGCTGGTTTTGATTTGACGTTCAAGCAGGTAAGAGTGTGAGAGACACTGAACAATTGAGCAACTGCACTAAAGCCAGATGAAGCCCTAAAACATGGTCTGCTCTCAGCACATATCCCCACATGCCACAGGAAAAGGACAGATAACAGTGCAGCTCTAGAGGTTGTGGGAGGGAACTCTGCATTGGCCCTTTACAAAAGAATTAAGGGATATCAAGAAATTCTGCTTCAGACACTATTGTGGAAAAAGGAATATTTCTGTGAGGTACATTTCTGCTACTGCCTATTCCTAGAAATCACAGATATAAAACTTTTTGAAAGGGTATAAACATGGGCAGATTAGACTGCAAACCTTTCTTGAAGGCCCTTTGGTAACAAACGTTTCATAGAATCATAGAATAACCATGTTGGAAGAGACCCATCGGATCATCGAGTCCAACCATGCCTATCACTAGCTCCTGTCCCCAGATGCTTCCAGCTGAAACAAAGGGTTATTGTAATTCAATTCACAGATTTTTAAAGAGTGCTTATCTTAAAGTTTTAATTACTCACATTTTCTAACCAAGACCAAATTTCTCCTACTTTACAATGACACACAGGACATGTCTCCACATTGGGGCCCTGTCAAATGTGGAGGCAAATCCAATAACACAGGCACTCCTGGCAAGGGTTACTAAAGAACACCTCTAGCTGCAGATGCTTCTGTGCACTCTCCGTGGAGGAGCTGTTGGCAGCCCCGAGATTTTGCCCTTCCCTCCTGTTGCTACTTAAGGACAATGCATTTAAAATCCAAAATGGATCTAAAGGAAAAGGTCTGAGTTCTCATGGAGTAAAGCTTCACAACAAATACTTAGTCATCTATCAGGGACATAGGAAGGACTTTTTAGAAATACTTCTTCCATGTTTGCATTACTCTACTTTGTGCTCCAGGGCATTCAGCTGCACTGGGCAGCTGAAGAAACAGTGGCGTTCACCTTTACTGCTAAGAATAAAACTAACCCAGAATAAATAATAGCTACTAAACTGTTTGTCCATTTTCCTTTATTATAAAGGACCTTGTTATATTGCTTCTACTCCACCATCTTTTTTAAGAAGTTCCAAAAAATCAAACAGAACAAACCAGCAAGATCTCTGCCTTATTTTTTCAAAAAAAGTCTCAAAGAAATAAGACTGATCTCATTTAGCTAGATCTGGTTTCTACTTCCATACTGGAAGAGCCATCAGTTCTTCCTGGTTTCATTAAATGGGACAAAATAGGGCACAGGACAAAAAAAAAAAAAAAAAAAAGAGAGAGAGAGAATGAGAGACTCTTGTTTAAAAAAACAATACTGATTTTTATGTAGGATACAGAATGGATGTTAGAAGAAAATGGGCTTTGAGACCAGCACAAAAAGCTACTTCAAAACAGAAAAGACCTTTCCCATTTCACATCACCACTCATTTATGGGGAAAAAAAAACATTATTTATAAAATATTATTCTGATCCTTGCACTGGATTATCATCCAGGACTGAGGACTGAATAAAGCCCTAATGGTTTAAGTAAGTAAATGTGAAAGGCTAAAATAGTAGTCACTGTAAGGCAGAGAGGCACACGAATAGCACATCGGTGAAGAAGAACTGGGGAGGTACAATATCTCCATGAAACGAACAATTAAGAACAGCTATGAGTCACTCAGAAAAGGTATGTTTGGCTACCCACAAATTAAATAGCTTGGGGAATTCACAAGATGCAGCGGTGGGACTGCATGAACAGCTAATACACAGATGTTGAACATGCCTGAAAAAGAGATATAAAAAGGATTCATTCATTCAAATAAAACAATCTTATTTAAACTTTTGCCCAGAACTGAAATAAAACCTAAACTGTTCTTTATACTAGACATTCAAGCAGCTTGGCTACCTCTTGTTTTAAATTTTCTTAATTCCTGTGAGCTTTTGTACTTCCTCATTTATTCCTAAGAAACAACAGTATTGCTACAACAATGGCTTTGCAGCACTTCTTGTTCATTCTGCAAGAAAAATAGCCCTGAACCTGGCAAAATCTATTCTTAATGTGTCTTCCAAACATTTAGCTCCAAAGAGTGTAATGCCATGAGACCATACAAACAAAACAAAGGCATCTTCAGACGCATTAAAGGAAAATGTTGATAAAAGGCTATTTCTGTGTGTTTCTGCAAAATCACACCAGAAAGAACAAGCAGCCTTCCTGACCTGGGGAAAGTTCAAATACGCATCAGAAAACTTTAAAAATTACATACAATCTGGAGCAGTTTTTGTTTGTGGGTCTTTTTTATATACACACGTTTGCCTGGAAGATACTTAAGTGAATCTTCATTTGTTGTGATTCTGTCCATGCTACTTTTTTTTTTCTTTACTTCAAATAACACAGCTCCACTGCAGGGAACAGAATGGCAATAGCTGTGAGGAGAGCTACAGCACAGTGCCAGCCAGGTTCTGAGCCCAGGCTGAATATTCCCCTGTTGAGCAAAAGTCAATACTGAATGCTTTTACAGGAATGAAATAAAAAAAAAAAGGGCACTCCAACTGTACTGAGATCTCAGCATCTGCTAACAGAATTCATAAGTTGTTAACATGGCCAGGCATTTAAAAGCAGAACTTTATGAAGAAGAGTAATTGTATTACCTACTATTCAGGGTAAGAAAAGCTTTTGTCCCAAGCTTAAAGGAAAAAAAAATATTCAAACCTCAGAACTGTTAACAGGAATCAGTTCAGTTCAATCACAGGAGGAATCCTACATAAGTCTTTGAAAGCTGAAGAACACAAATGGAAGGAAATGCACATAAAATCCTACAGGTATTGTAAAAGGAGTGGAGCAAAGTCCTAAGCAACATGCACCTGTAATGTCCCATGGTGGTATTGAACTGAGACTCACATACATGAAGCAAATAATTTCCCTGAAAAGATGTCACTGTACTGTAAATAGCATGCAGAGTACTGTAACCTTTCAGGAGCCTGGAATCAGCCTCCAGGAGCAACCTCTAATAGGGACTCTGCTAGCAGCCCCCTCCATATTAGCTTTTTTCCTAGTTGGAGATCATAAATGAACCTCAAGTCTACCATGGAAACATTATCTACTGTTCATGTTCCCAGCTACGTTGTTTAAAAAATGGGTTTTAGCATTGTTTTCCAGCATCATCTAGACTAAACATTTCCTCAAATGGTGCTCACTCCCAACCACATATATACTTGGTAATAAAGGGTGCTTAAAGCACTGGAGAACTGGAGCCACTCAAAAACAAATACATAGATAGCATAGACTGGCTTTGCTATTCTTTGCTTCTTTTCTTTCTTCACATTCACTTCCCATATGTTAATACTCTTTCCAACCTTTCTGCCTGATCCCACTCTGATTATAGATAAACATTCAATTATTACAACCCACTTCTCTCCCACCTCCCATTCCTTTCTTGATCCTATTTCCTCCCATATCCAATATAATTTCTCTCCAAAATTCTCCATGGACTAAGCCACACTTTGCCCTCACAAACTAATGACCTCCTAAAACAGCATGACCTGCATATAGACAAAAGTTCATATAAAAGCAGATAAATGGTCATCCTTTGTTTATATGAAACTAAAAGAGAAACTCTAGGCTCTGTAAAACAAAGACTTGTGAAGCAAATGTGTATGTAGACTGAACATGAGGCTTGTTTTCTGCAGTTCACATCTCTAATACTGACTCCTCTCTTCTCTCTCACTACCTTGACCTAGGACCTGTGTATTCCTGTGAACCTCAGCCCATATCAAAGCAGAGCCTTGGCAACTATGATTTTAAGCTCTTCTCTTTTCCACTGCATCCATTATTAGCCTCATTTCTTTCCTGTCTCTTTCAATTTCTTGTCTAAGCTCTACTCTACTAAGCATCTCCCTAGTTCTCCAGTTCATCTCACTTCACACACTATCCACTCGTCATCCCATTACTTGCTTGTATACTCCTTCGGGGGGTTGCGGGGGGAGAAGTGCCACACAACAAGTACTTGTTTACACCTGCTTTCCATATATTTTTACTAGCAACGGGCACGAAACCTCAGATGATTTTCCTGTGTTAATAAAATCCATCAGTATAGCTGTCTGAATCATCAAAAGCTCTCAACAAGTTAATAACTACTCTTCTGCCTCAGTCATTACAAATGAGTTTGAATTTTGCAGTCAAAGGAGATGATAGTCAAATACAGCATCACATACATAAAAACTCCCCCGCCTCAGAACTGAGATGTGTCCCGAAATCCTTTGTTATATATAGACCATGCCATCCATTGTCTTGTTCCTACCACAGAACTATAGCAACTAATAACAACAGAAAGCTAGAAATGGTAGTATGTTCTAACAGGGTGACATGACCCTAAAATAATGCTTTTCTTTACTGGAACACAAGATAAAGGTGGCCTAAATATTTTGAGGTCTTTGTAAAACCCTTTACACAAAATGACTTTCAGAACTCTCATTCTTTGAAGCACTTACAGCAGTTTGCTTCCTCACAGTAGAGTACGTAAAAGCATTAACAACTCTATCTTCCAAATATTTATGTGATAAGTAAATATTACTGCCCCCATTGTACAACTGATGCACCGGAGACAGACAATTTGTACAATCTTCCTATGACTGCAAGGACTGGAATGCCAATGTCAAACAAAAAAAACAGCTTCTTGTGTGTGGTTCAGATGAGCAATATCATCATTGGCTTTACATGTCTACTCACTAAAAATACTGCAGATTTGAGCACATTTATTTATTTATACATCTTACCTTACAACCCTGACTCACATGAATTAATCCTTCTTTTATGTGTTGCTCATTGACTAAATAATGAAATGTTCTAGAGACATTAAAATATCAACGCCTACACAATCAGCATTTGGGTAGGTACAACACAGCACAAAATCACTTCTGTAAATACAACTGGAAACTCAAAAAGTTCAGGATTTCAGTGACTTTATGAAGGTCAAGCAGTAAGCATCTTCCTATGCTACAAACTGATCTTCTTAAGTACCTAGCAAACAAGGCAAAATTGTCCAGGAAGCCCTTATGGCAAGTTTATTGCAGACCAATTTGAACATGAGATCATATTTGTCAAACTGCAGGTCTTTGCTCTAGATAGAAAGCTTTTATTTTGTACTTGTTTAGAATTAAGAGAAGTTAAATATTTTCTAACTGTATTTCATTTTTCTCCTAGTCTACAAGCAACATAACATGCATTAATAATAAACAGAACAGTTCTTCCTTTTCCTATATCAGTACTTCAAACCACACAGAACCACCTAAATTCTCACAAATCTGAACTCTTCATTCACCAATGTGAATGAAGAAGGGTTTGCTTTGAAGTCCCTCGCAATTACCCCATGGAGTCAAGTAAAATGTATTAAAGCACAGAATACAATGACCATTTGCTATATGCTTACAGACAAAGAAGACAGAAAAGATTTTTCCTGCTGACCCTAAACTCACATTCAAAAGAATATGCAAAAGTCTCAATAAATGATCATGTTCAAACAGAACAGTAAAGTACTCCGCTCTTACCCAGACAGCTTTGTACTTAAAGTCATGTAGATATGATTACTTGGGCAAAGGAGGGTTAAAGACATTAAGTCATCATGGATGCACTGTGCATGACAATACTGCTCTCTAATGAGGCTTTTATCGTGCAGTTGCACAGTATTTCTTACCCAAACTAAAATACCGTAAGTCAACTGAGAAAAATGTTGCAGCTGAAGAAGGGTAGCCGCCCCCTCCTGTAAGTGTTTTGGACCAAAGCTAAAAATGTAACAAGAGTTTACAGGCAAAAACAATATAGTGAATGACACACAGAGAAGGAAAAATATTCCTTGACTACCAGTGTGCTCTAGTTGGAATAACCAATGCTTTTAATTAAAGTTTTCAAATAAGTTCATAGTCCAACACAAAAGTTACAGAAATCACTTAAGAGAAAAAGCTGACAAGAAGCAAGAGAAGATACCCCGTTATGACTTTGGCAGGCAAAATCCATGAGTGTGTTCATAACTTCTAATCATTTTGGTGACAAAGCACAGCATCCTGACTGATAGTCCAAATTTTAAACTTGCTTTCAAAAATTATGACAAAGAACTAGCAAGGGCTTGAAGAAAAGGTAGTATTTTGAGGTGTTTGTCCTTGAAAGGACTCTATTTTCTTTCTTAAATCAACACACAGAATCTCATTACTTGATGGGGAAAAGACAAAATTCTGTACCCTGAACTGCACAGACCTGAAAGACCACAAAAGGGATTAAGCACTCATAGTAAAATTTAGACTTGATAGGTAGTCGAGAGAGCACTCAAGAAAGGGAAAGCACCTTTCAAAGCATGACAGCCAAGACCACATACATGAGAAGATAGCTGTCACTACCTAAGTATGATGGGAATTTCACACTCAGTTTGTTCTCTTATCTTTGCACTACTGCATACAGCTCAAAGTACTAAGAGAAAGTTTTTATAAATATTCAGAAAACCCCCTCTCACTCCAAAAGGATTATGTATACATACGTTTCCCTCTGCTTCTGTCAGGTTCTATTTGTTAATTTCTTAAAAGACAGAAAGGGCTGTTTTGGGGAGGAGTGAGTTCTCTCTCCTTTCTCAATTTGGTAAAACTCCATTAATATCTACAGTAAAGCAGCTGTGATCATACTCTTGTCCACAGCATAAGCATCCACTTCCAGCTTTCCTAGTAAACAAGGAGCACTAAAGATTGCCTTGTTGCTCAAACAGCAAAATCCTGTGCTAAAATTTACTGCAGTTTGAATCAGCAAAAATGTTTTCATCCTTTTAACTGAATTATGCTATTTCAGTGCTATCCACTGATGTATTTTCCATCACTTTCCCCCATACTTCTATTCACGCTTAGTGGCATTCTGCTAAATTAATATTTGCAAACTGTGTTATCGGATTGGTTATGCTACAACTAGTTGTCTATTTACACTTATTTTTCAACAGAGGAGGTAGAATAAAACATGACTAGAATTATCATTCCACAAGTCCTCTCAGGGAGTCCATGAACCTTCCCCTGCCCTCTCTAGTCCAGTTCACCTATTATTTTTGAGTTTCATAAACTGGTTAGATGGATTCAGAAATACACAAAATGGGAAGAGCTCTCTGGGTATCGTTCAGTGAATTCCCACCATAAGCGCTTTCGGATCCTCCAGCAAGCAAGCAGGCAAGGTGTTTCATAAAAGCAACCCCCAAATCTTAATTAAAACATTTAAGAAATTAACTGAAGCTTCCACCATTTATTTTGCAGCATCTTGCAAGGGTCTAAAAACCAGACCTCCAGATTCAAGCAATGAAAAGCAGCTTTTCACACTAAGCTGTTATGAACAGATCCTGTACTGTAGAAGAAGGTGTTTAAAATGTACACAGTGAGAGAAACATAATTATGTTTCACCAGTTACTCTGATGAATGGAGGTCTGAAAGTCTAGCACAACATGAGAGTTTACCCACAGAGCAGAAAAAAGCATTGTTTTTTCTACTAACCCTATTTTAAGCCTTTTCTAGCACAGATTATCGACCAGTCTGTACTAAAGCTGTTCCTTAAGTTAATCATCAGAACCTGCTATTTCCCCTAGCTCAAAAGACAGAATGAAAAGAAGCAAGGCAAGAATGAAAATAATTGCCTCGTATGATGCAATCCAACTTCAACCAGAACCCAAAACATCACAAACAAAATGCTTTTGTTTTGTTACTGGTGGTAAGTGCTTTGTTTTCCTCCTACCTGCAAAAATACTCTATTACTACAATTTGGAAAGGTAAATGCATGAAAAGAACTATCCCAACTTGTCCCCTCACCTCAGATATACAAAATGAGAATAGATCCCAAAAGACAGGGTAAGTTACTCTTACACAGCTCTGCAACAGATCTTTATAAGACAGAATCACAGAATCACAGAACAAACAGGTTGGAAGAGACCCACTGGATCATCGAGTCCAACCATTCCTATCAATCACTAAACCATGCCCCTTAGCACCTCGTCCACCCGTGCCTTAAACACCTCCAGGGAAGGTGACTCAACCACCTCCCTGGGCAGCCTTTGCCAGTGCCCAATGACCCTTTCTGTGAAAAATTTTTTCCTAATGTCCAGCCTAAACCTCCCCTGGCGGAGCCTGAGGCCATTCCCTCTTGTCCTGTCCCCTGTCACCTGGGAGAAGAGGCCATCACCCTCCTCTCCACAACCTCCTTTCAGGTAGCCATAGAGAGCAATGAGGTCTCCCCTCAGCCTCCTCTTCTCCAGGCTAAACAACCCCAGCTCTCTCAGCCGCTCCTCATAAGACCTGCTCTCCAGCCCCCTCACCAGCTTTGTTGCTCTTCTCTGGACTCGCTCCAGAGCCTCAACATCCTTCTTGTGGTGAAGGGCCCAGAACTGAACACAGGATTCAAGGTGCAGTCTCACCAGTGCTGAGTACAGAGGGAGAATAACCTCCCTGGACCTGCTGGTCACACCATTTCTGATCCAAGCCGAGATGCCATTGGCTTTCTTGACCACCTGGGCACACTGCTGGTCCATGTTCAATCACTGTCAACCAACACCCCCAGGTCCTTCTCCTCCGGGCATCTTTCCAGCCAGACTTCTCCTAGTCTGTAGCACTGCACAGGGTTGTTGTGCCCCAAGTGCAGGACCCGGCATTTGGCCTTGTTAAACCTCATGCCATTGGACTCAGCCCAGCAGTCCAGCCTGTTCAGATCCCTTTGCAGAGCCTCCCTACCCTCCAGCAGATCGACGCTTCCACGCAGCTTAGACATTAACAAGTACTGCCAAAGTACTGGAGGCTGGAGGCTCCCGGATGACCTATTACAAAAACCAGACCCTTTTCTGCTTAGTAGTGTAATGGGAAGAAGACAATGGGGGCACGTGAGCTTTGTCACAGTCTCTACAGTTCTTCACGTGCGGTGCTTCCAGGTACTGTCAGCTCTGATGCAGCACAGCTCAGATGCAATCGCCCACTCGGACCTCTTTCTGGGTTATCACTGTCCATGGACTGCACTATTTAAGTGCAGAAGGACTCAACAAGGACACAGTCTAAGAAGTGGGCAGATGATGACTGTGCAAAGCATGGGATAAAATGGCATTTAAAAATATGAGGCATAAAGCAATGTCTTCAAGAAGCTGCAGATGCCTGCTGCGAACTCAAATGGGGTGAAAATTTCATCCTTTACATAAAGACATTTCTTAATGGAACACATAGTGTTGATTGCCTATTCACACATTTCATTTTCTCATTTACAGTGGAACACTTCTTCCATGTACAGTTACAAGAAAAATACCACTGAATGCCAGTTGGACTGCTCCAGTTACTGAGTGATTATTTTGGATTTTCCAAACTACTTAGTGAAGAAGGGTCAGGAGATGTTTAGTAACAGGATCCCTGAGGTGACCAGGCCGTGTTCTCACAAGAAAATAGAAAAATGAAGCACAACCATTCGTGCTTTTCTGCCTGTTATAACTCAGGAAGTTCCTTCTTATGAATGCAAAATCTTCATTAATATTTTGGGGAGTAATTGAAAAGAAGGGGTTTTTACCTTGTTTGGTAAGTATTTTCAATGACAGTCTGGATATTTTACTCCTTCGCACTTCCCTACTAAGACTGTTTATGAGACCACCAGCCGTAATATGATGTCTGTACGCTAAGTCAGAACTAATTTTGTTGTCACTGAATTCAATGGCAAATGACTCCAGGAGTTCACAGGTAACTACCTTGACCTTTTTATTCAGAATTTCCAAGATAGACATTTTAAATACTGTACTGATCAATACAGAGTGCAAAAAAAAAGCTCTTCACCCTTTGCTTTATTTTACCCATGCTCAGATACCCCATGTCATTTATCCTAATTTATGAACTCTCAATATATGCTTATGCTGCAGGCTTTTCCAAGCAGGCAATATTTTAGTATTAGTCTGACTATTGCATATTGATTTAGTGTTCTAATCTCAGGTCTTTAAATATCGCCTTACTATAAATTCAATAATACTGATGATGATAAATGGAGAGATTTTTTCTGGGACACCAGACTATGGAGAGATTTAGACTGTAAAACTCAGGTGTGTGTGCAAACTTTGGAGAAGTTTGAGGTTCACTTCAGGTCATTCCTTTCAAATGAAACATTCAGGAATTATTTGTAGCTTGCAGTGACATTTCACCATTACCACACATACCATTCCTGTGATTAGCACTTGAAGGAGGGTACCTGAACTGTGAACTGATCTTCCTAACCATCAGTGACCAAATTTAAAGAATAAAATAAACAACATATATGAGGTTGGTGGCTCTTCGTAATTTCATTAAGTCATTTCCCCAAAAAGTGCATCCTTAAGAATATGATCTACATGGACAGTTCTGCAAAAAAAACTACTGAGGCCAAACTTCAGGCCAAACTTTTGATCAGCAAAGACTATTATTTTTTTGAGAAAGGTTGTATCTGAAGATACCAAAAAATAACAACCACGTAAGGAGCTTTCTGGAAGGTAACTTAATATATTACCACACAAAATGCAACTTTGCACATTCTCTCTCAGCGCAGAGTTTACTTCATAGATCCTCCAATGATGTCATATTGAACTACTAAATGCAAATTTTGAAAAACCTAACAAGTATTCAGCTGGAAAGAACTAACATCAGACATTTTTCATCACTGTTTTCATTTAGCTTCTTCCTACTTCAGCTCTCTAAATGCAATTCAGAAAGCTTCAGACACAAATAAAATTTACGCTGAACTATTATTTAGTTGCAGAAAGTTTTTTCTAGTCTTTGGCCAGAAGTGCACAGCTCTGTACTGCTGGTTCTATGTTCTATTCAGGATATTTCATAATTACTGTCCTCTTTTAATGCTACGCTGAGGAGCAGAGACTGTCATATCAGAAGGAGGTGAGAGAAAAGGTTACCATTCCAACAAGCTAATTTGCACAGAATATATTTCTGTTCAGCTCTAGTCTCCTTTGTTGCAGGAACTCTCCTCTAAACATAATATAGAAAAACAAAACATACAGTAGATACCTCTGAAAAGAGTACTTGTCAAGAGCAAGTAAGGGTTACCAAAATACACATCCATGTGGTACTGTCTCATAAGCATAGCTGAGAAGAAGGGATAACAGAAGCCTACCAAAAGAGTACTTACCACACTCTCCACAGTCCCTCATCTACACATCTTAAGAACAAAATCTCATCTCCTTTAGCATATTGCAAAGCACCTCCTAGTCTTCACAACTAGACAGTAAGTGTTTTAAGTGTTTTTCTATTTTTCTATTTTTTAAAATACAATTTCACATAACCAGACAGACCAATGGTTATCAGTAAAATAATACAGTAATGGAGTTGTTGCTGGTATCTCCGTGTTACACATAATCTCCATCTGGCTGTAAAATAAATAAATGAATAAATGGAAGTGCTGATATTTCTCCTTTCTACAGGGACATAAGTGCTTGCCACTTCTCCCAGCTGCTACATCCCAAGATACCAATGCTCAAGAAAATGCATGTCAGAAAGCACCAGTATGACAGGATCCCCCACAAACCTACCTTTGGCTTTTGTCACTGTTTCCCCTTGAATCTATCACCTTAACATGACATTTTGGTATGATTTGAAGTACCATTTACATACAGCATAGATTCTCATCAAATTGTTGCAATAAAACTCATATCAGAATAAATCTAGTTTCCTATCTTCTTCCTACCTACACTGACTCAAGTAATATTTTACTCCAGGAAGTATCCCAGTGAGCTCTTTTGCAGGAAGAAGAGAAACAGGATTTCTCTTAACAAACAAAGATAAGTACAAGAGTTTGATCAAAAATTGTATGCTCTGCCTAAATCTGCTTCTGCCCTTACTTACTTGATGCATAAACAAAACACGAAATATGACGGCATTTAATCTAGTTATTTTGACTGCTTTCAGTGCAGAAACCTATAGTATCCGCTCATACAATGCAAAACAGTTCTGGAAGATATAAAAAAATACCCTGCTTACCTTTAATCCCAAATTTAGAGTGTCTTCCAAACTTCAGAATAATGAGCATTACTACTAAGCCAGTGCACACCAGTGCTGCAATTCCCACTACAACATACACCTAAAAAAGGAGTACATAAAGAGATCTTATTGTTTTGTTCTCATGAACTTCAAAGACAGTAAGCATACATTCAGATTAACCCAGTTAGGTAAAGATATTAATTTCAGCTAGGAAACATTCACGCTCAGATCACAGAGTACAGAAAGCAGGCATTTGTCGAGGTTTTTTTCTGTGTTGCAAGGAACAGAAATTCAGACACCTCTAAGAACAACTTTTTCAACATCCTACACATTCAAGGCAGGTGGGAGGGAACACACATCACCCCCTTCCCTTCCAGCAGAGTGGCATGTCATAAGGAAACACATAAGAAAAGCACATAGGAAAAAAAAATTACTGTGAGGATGATTGTACACTGCTGGAGATTGCCTGGAGTAGCTTTGCAGTCTCCATCCCTGGAGGTATCAAAACCAGAGTGGAAACAACTGTGAGCAACCATGCTGGCTTCACTTTAAGCAGAGGCGATTGGACTACAGAATTTCCAGAGGTCTCTTCCAACCTCAGCCATTCAATGATTCTGTTATCAAATAAGGCAAGGCAGTTTGGGATCCCTCGTTGTTTTTAACACAGTGTACCAGCTCATGGTCCACTCTCTAGTTCATCAACGCACATACTCTCCACTGTCTGCTGCTTTATGGAGTCACTGATGCAAGGAGGTTGTAATATCAACCAGGCTGGCCACACACTCACTGTTTCCAACAAATCGGTTCATAGGTGCATGAGAGGCAAGGCAGCAAAGGAGGAGGCCCACCAATGCAGCTGCTTATGCTAAAATTTACTGCAAGTTAAAAAATCAAAAACATGCATGAAATCGTGCAATGAGAATTTGAAAGTCCATTGCAGCACATCCACTCTGTAAGGAGCAGTCAACTCTAGGACTAGAATTCAAACAATAATTTTCAGATTACCTTGGATATCTTTATTTTGTAAACAAAGATTGCTTTCCTTGGCTAAAATCAGAAGTTGAGTCTTAGGCTAAAAAATTAGAGTCAGTTGTTCAGAAATGCATGAAACAAATTAACTAGTAATTTTACTTGGACTTAAAAACTATTCACTCCTTAAAAAATGGGGGAGGGCAAGAGTGTGAAGGACTGATTTTCTTCTCTTTTTTTTCTGAGATTTGATCACAACAAGTAATGGCAACACTGTTTTGGTAGCTCAGGGGCTTATTACAATCTCCACAGTTTTTTGAGTAGTATAGCCAGAAAGTCTGCCAAGATTACAGATCAGGAAGCAATGTATATACTTACAGTGATGCTATCTTCATTCTCTTTGTTGGACACGTCCGTAGAAGTGATCTGATTACTGTTATTTGTGGTGTCTCCAAGATCATTAGGTGTAGTTTCATACTCTTAGGAAAGGAAAAAAAGGTTACTTTTATAGTTTCATAACCTTAGAGTGGAAAGACTTGACTTTATATAACTTCTGTTCTGTAAGATTTTAAGGCCACTAACAACTCTCAAGACTCTAAGCTCTCTGGAAACAATGCATAATTGCTCATGTAGCTGGAACATTCTGGGGGTGAACAAATAAGTTGTGAATGATAGACTTGAAGAGAGAAGCAACGTACACCATAATGTGTATTTCTACTGGTGAAACTAGAGTTAAATAAGAACTCCATCCACAAAGCTATTTTTATGTGCTTCTGAGATCCCATTAAAAATGAAAGACTGCCTTCTACACTGAACTTCTCCAGCCTTGTATTAAGCCAAATATAGGACAGTGTTAGAAATTAGCTTGGGAATTTTAGTTTAACTGAAAAGAACTTGGTAGATTTTTTTTTTAGATAGTTTATTACTATCAAATGTGAAATGGTTTTCTTCATTTAAAAACTAATAAAAAATACTGTTGTGTGCACAGCAGTCAGAGTCTAGCATCATACACTGTTGTAAAGGTAAATCTTTGAAAATTGAAGTGCCTGAGATGGTATGAAGAAATCTGATTTATCAAAATAATTCCACTGACAGGCCTGCAGGGGTGAACCATCAAAAAGAATTAATGTGGCTTAATTATTTATAATAATTTAAAAATTAAACACAGTCCATGATTTTTTGCCAAATTATTCAAATGAGATAAAAAGAATGAAATAATATTTATATGAACTTAGAGAAATGTGCATTAAAATAAAATAAAAAATGCATATATTTTATGATTACATCTGGAAATCTAGAAGACACTTCAATTCAACGACTGTAATGTGTGCAGATGAAAGAAACAAACGAGCAATAACTGTGTCTATTACAAAATGCACCTCCAGTATTGTAATTTAAATCTGCAATTAACTGCATATTTCTTCACATATTTAGATTAAAATCAATGCTGTAAGCCTACAGATGAAATCTTAGCTGTGAATCTGAAAAAGCAGAGTGCAGAGTCATGGCTCTCACTAACTACAGAGGCAGGACTGCAGAGCTGCTGCTGAGCAAGGGCAGAAAGGGCCTGCCCCTCCGCAGAGTTTGCCTTCTTTAGCTCCCAAGACAGTTTTGGAGAGCTCAGCTAGCAATGCTAGCAGCAAAATGCACTGGCCTTTTGATCTTCATGCATGCATGAACACATTTGCTTCCTGCAAAGCACTCGGCAAGCTGCAGATTTTTTGGTATACACGCTTGCCTGGCACCAGTGTCACAGTCATGTTGTCTAATCAGCCCACATAGTCTATTTTGGCTCTACACCACGCATGCCAAAGGAAAGGACTCTTTCGAGCCAAAATACATATTAAGTACACAGAGCTTTCATGAGAAACAAGACTTACTTTCCTGTTCTTTTACCATCTGAATTCTTGAACTCAGCACTTCACCTCTATGTCTGTAGCTTCCTTTGCAGCAAGATCAAAACAGTAGCAAGAGGCAAACTACCTGCACTTCTTATTCTTTACCCATGCTGCACAAAACCTGTCTGAATGGTTCACTTGCACAAGCAGTCTTGATACTCGATAAGGTGCCACGCCGTCTGCCAAGACCATCCGCCACCATGACTATACACTTTGCCACAGCAAAGGAGACTTCAGCTTTACTCATTTGCAGGCAGAACCACTTCATAACAAGCATCTCAGACTACAAGATTGCCCTTCCTTTACAACTGGCTGGGAAAATCCTTACATAGATAGATTGACCAACTCTATTTACAGTAGATTTATAAGACCAACATACAAAACAAATATTTAGAGCCTTCACTGCTCTGGCTCTGTAATACAAACTTTCAAGAGGGGAATTTTTCGCTCTTAATGTTATCTGTAAATAGCAGTAGGCATAAGCTGATGATATTTGCAGTTTTGTTTATGCTCACGTCTGTACTAAGCTAGTGGAAATCATACCCTGACAGACTAATGAGAACTACACAGAGTGCTTCAGGTCTGATCTGTAAATCCTCTGAGCTAAAGTAGGCCACATCAGTAAGCTGGTGTCGCATTGCCATTCCCTGCTGTATAACTGTGAAGCACTTGCATTTGAACTAGCTCCAGGTCTTCAAAGTCTCTTGAAATGGGTGAGCCAGGCAAGGCAAACACACAGAACAGCTATCTAGCCAACACCAAGCAATTCTGAGTTAAACAAAATCCTGTTCAGTTTACCACGAAATCCCCACACAGACAGGGTCACAACTCTTGACTCACACTATGTGAGACTCTTACCAGTTCAGGGACAGGTTCTTTGGTGCCACATGCCTCACACCTGTGTCTACATCTACTGTGGTGAATCACAGCTGAGGCTGGGCAGTATTTCGTAGCCATCTGAGAAACACCGTGCATGGTGGCAGGGGTACAGACAGGAGTACAGTCAGTACAGTCACACCAGCACCAAGGGGTCACTCTGCACAGTCCTCAGGGCCAGTTAGATGATACGGGACACATTGCCTATTCCATGTTCACAATCGTATTATAAGAAGCCATGTATCACAAAGATGTGAACTCGGAGCTCAAGAAGCTGGCTTTGTATTTGATTTCCTGCTAAGCCACAGGTAAGTCACTTTATTTCTCTCAGTTATTTCCCAGACATGGCCCTGTCTGGATAAGCCCTGTCACTTCCTCTTCCACAAGGTGAGACAGAGGCACTAGTGACTGTTCTGCTGGGACTCCTCTCTGCAAAACAACACCACACAGCCTGCTGCAACCTCATTCTTCTGTTTCCCATTGTGTTTTCAAAAACACTTCACTGAAAACATTTGGAAACCATTTCATTCATGCGCAGGACACAGAGGGTCAATTTCCAAGGGATAGACCAAAGACAGCTCTGAAGGGCTTTACTCCGCAGAGACAGGTAGTTGAGGCAGGAGCTCCCTGCTCTCCATGGCTTCTGTCTTGGTCTTCCCACAGTCCAGATCTACCCGGCTATGGGCCGCGCTGAACAGAGTGCCTGTGGGCCAGTGGCTCCAGGGCAGTGCCCAATGCCCAGGGCTGTGACTGCCTGTGGCCCCACACACTGTGTCGCTCCCCACTGGCCTTGCCCTGATGGGCCCCCATGGGGAGTCCTTGCCCCTGCAGCACCCCAACACTTGCAGGGAAGCACCTCGTAGCTCCCACTAACTTTCTTCGTAGCCAACAGACTGATAGACAAACAGCTCGTTTCAGTAGCCAGCGGGATCAATCCTCTGCCACTGCCTTTACCCTAGGCACATTTGCAACGTGATTAGCACAGGGCTGTGAAAAATGCATTTTAAAAGGAAGCCTCTTGCATGGGGCTGTAGGCGCTTTAAATCTTCCTTCCAACATAATCTAAGTTGTGGGTAAACAGGTCAGCGTAGAGGAAGCAGTTTGAAAAAAAGTCAGGAAAGCCACTCAGTCTCTGCGGGAAGCACATCCCAGGGGTCCCACTGTCAGCCATGCAGGCAATGGTTCTCCAAAGAAGTACGGCAGTTCTTAGACTTTCCATCCAGCTTCATTTATTCACCTCACTAACTGGACTTGTGAATTTGGAATAATTAGGGAAACACTCTGGACTACAAAGTGCTTCTCAAAGCAAGCACTGAGTCACTGAAACAAAGATCAAAGACAGCAGTTTCACAAAGTAGAAAGAAAAGCCAGGAATAAAAAGGAAGACTGCTTTCATCAGGACTAGGTCTTGCAGGCTGTGAAACTTGAAATGGACACCTCAGCATAAACCTACCCAAGTCACTTGAAGCCAAGCACTCACATGGCTAAAGCCATACACAGGCAACAGGACCTCGATGTACAACTCAGAATCAAAATCTTCATGCATACAGCTTATATAACACAACACATGTAAGAAATTGTGCAAACCATCACCAACTTCCCACCCCTCAAAAAAAAGTATTTGTATTGAGAGGGAGGGGAAGCTACCCTTTAGTCTTTCCAAGCACTTAAAGCCAAATTGATGATTCAATTGCACATTTGCTAAAGTTTAATGACGTGGAATGGAATCAAGGCAATAACGTTTAAATCAGCTTAAGGAAACTTGAGTCATGGGCCATTTCGTCCAAATACAAAATACTCCAAAGAGGATCCAGCTTCTGCAGGAAGCTAAAGGGTGTTTGGGTATGTTAGGTAGGATGGACTTCCCTACTCACCAGAAGTACACCATAAGTGGTGTGTAAAGCTAGCCAGTTGTCTTTCATTCTGCAGCTTCTATTCTAGTGCACACTGGCTTTCACTAGGTAATGATGAAAATATTTTGCCTAACTAAAAAACTAATCTGAACCCTGTCATCAAATCTTCTGTCACACACTCAGATATCACTGAGTTGATGGTCTGCTTCCACAACAGAGATTAAGGGAAGGTACAAATGACTGGACAGAGCAAAATAAATTGCCTACAGGAAAACATACTTGTGTCAACTTCATTTTTAAGTGGAATTTAGGGGTACATTTTTGGAGGCAAAACAAGTATGGAATCATCCCTGAAAAAATAAATTGTTACATAAGGAGAAATCACCAACTCTTATTCCTCCAAGAAATGCCTCCAAAAGGTTCGCAAAATCTCATGCCTGTGAGCTACATCAGACAGCTGTCATCCTACAGCATCAACTGCAACCATTCGCAGCAGTGGATTTATGCTTCTCCTAATGTGAATTAAAACCAGCAGAGTAAGTAAACTGTCACATTGCCCTCATGTACCTTAAATAATATAAGGCAGGAGAAGTATCAAAAATACAAAGTACCTATTAAAATTGTGCTATAATATGTGACATTGCAATTTAAATTACCCTGACATTCAATCTTTTAATAGTTCCAGTTCCTTCATTTCTATCAATAAAAGAAAAGAAAAAGGAAATCAAATATATACCATAAACGTCTGGATCCACAATTGGGCCACTACCTGTACATGGAGGAAAAAAAAAAAAGAAAAAAAAGTCTTTGTAAATAGATTGCAAATATTAGAAGCATGAAAGTTTCTTTAGGAAAAACTTTTCTTAAGAGTTAATGTAGTATTTGCAATAGCAATGATCAGTACCTACAGAGATGTAAAGGAACCTCAATATATTTCAGTATCTGTTTATCAGATTATGTTTGCAACAATTTTAAAACTATTCCAAAGATGAATATTTTTGTTCATGTGAAATAGCTAGTTCACAGGCCACTAGCTCTGGCAAAAGCAGGTGTATTTTCCAGCTGAGCAAAATCCTGCTGTTAAAGTGTATCTGGAATAAGTGCAACAATAACTATTCCTGTTGAAAAATCTGTGGTGAAATTCTCCCTGGACTTAAGTGGAAGCCAAATTTAGTAAACATTTACAATCACTGACTTTTACCTAGTAAAAAAATGTTGCAATTAAATCACTGTAGGAACAAAATGGTTTAGCTGTGAGCTGGCAAGGTATGGACTAGAGGTAGCAACGACCTAAGCAGCACCACTTCATTTGCTCTGTGAAAGGGTGCTTCCAAGACGCCAGCTGCACAGCTGACACACAGACAGAACTCTCACCAAGAGTTACATATGTCAGAATCCACCCTTTACAGAAGCAAATGGATGCCTGTCTACTCAGCACTTTTCTAAATTTTACTAGTTCTAGTTTGCAGCTTTTTCTGATTACTGCACATACGTAAGGCTAAGCACATATGTGAGTACATTGTACAGGGCACCCACTGAAATTACTATACTATTAGAATATTCATACTTTGAAAGATACTTGTGTTGTATTTCAAGATACTCATTCATTCTGGTCTATAATGTATTTATAGCACAGCTTATATAGTACACTCCTAATCATGTCTTCTATATATTTACTCTTTCTTTTTGTTGGTTTGCAAATAAAAATAAGAGAAAGTTAAAATTTGTAAAGATTAATCAGACTTCAAAAAGCGTAATTCTGTTTACAGTGTCTTACAGTAAATCAATAGCAGTGGCGTTATACTAGCATAAGCCATTGTGAGGTATGACCAGAACACCATTGTTTCTGTTTCTGTTAACCGCATGAGAATCTGTGCTGAAACTACTAAACAGAGTTGTAATCTATTTGCAGAATGGCAGTAGATAATTAGGTTTATTTTTAAAAGCATTTGAAGATATTCTAGTATCCAGAGACAAAGGTTAATAGAACCCATGAGAACTGTGAAGTCAATCTGCAGAAATAAATAACAAGCAAAGAAAAGTTCTTCAATCTGTCCTCCAGCAACTTCTGACCAGGGTTTTCTGTCCATAAAAGCTCACAGATTCAGTTTTTCCAGTATAAAACATCCATCTGCTTAAAGATAGTATTTCCAATTTACCTTCTGTAATATGAAGCGGGGGGCGGGGAAACAAAAAAGCCCCCAAAAAACCAAAAATATCCCAGGCCTTTATTCCTGTGTCAAGTGGCAACATTTCTGTTACTGTTTACTGGAAATGGGATGAAGTAATCAGATTAGTTTAATCTCTAACTATTGCCAGGAATAAAAACTAGGAAGTCATCAACTTAATTCAAATGCCGTTTACATAACTAAACATTTCACTTCAAATAAAGTTGCAAAAATCAAGATGTTGGATGAACCCCAAATTCGTAGTTAGTATTCTCTACATAAAAACATATCTACTCAACAAAACATCTGTTGAAGCTATTTTAACATTAAACTTCACCAGAGTAATTTTGCACATTTAAACAATTATTTTTAAGGCACAACATTGTAGCTTTGGTCCCTGTTAGAACAGGTTGATGTGCAAATAATTTATTAAGAGACTTATCCTATTCACTCAGCTTTATAAAGTACATGAACTACATTTGGGTTTGCTTGCTTCTGTCCTTATAAAGCCAACATTTTCAAAATAAAGCAAAAGCAAGTCACTCAACCCAAAACCACACTTCTGCAAAACAGCTCCATGTTGTTATGTCACACAAGCATGATGCTACTTCTAAGGTATATTTAACATACACTTTTACTTTGACAAGATACTATATAACTCGATTCCTTTGGTTGAATATTAGAGCAGGGAGCTGACAGATAAATAAGCTTAATTTAAAATACTTATTATTAGTAAAAACCTCTCCCACATCCATTAACTGCTTTGGGTCAACTATGAGAACAGTGTCCAGAATAAAACATGAGCATTTCTTGCTTACTGTTTGCTGCCATGTAGTCTCAAATAAGCACACCATCCTCAGCAAATACAGCTTCATGAAATTCAAAAACCTTTAGCAGTTTATAGCGAGTTAAAAATCTAGCTTATATAATATTAAATCCATTCTTCCAGGACTTTCTATTTAAAACAAGGCCTTAATTTATAACATTAACTGTGTTATTATTAAGTCAACACAAACTCCACCGTGTTACATGCTTTCCTCTTCTTTATGCCTGCATCCTCAGACCATTGGAAGAAGTTCTGCAAGTAACATACTGGAAGCTGAGAGCATATTAGCATAAAACATGTCTTCATCACGTTTGGTGCAACTTTGAAAGTTAAATACTGTTGATGAAAGTATTATACTGTTGATGAAATATCATGCTTCAGACTCAGTTGTATTTAATTTAGGTAGACATGTGGATCACAGGTGAGGGGGATTTCTTAATTTTCCTTTGGTTTTACCTTCAGAGCATTTGCTCATAACTGATGTAATAACTACAGAATCAGTTTAAAGATCAGTGTACTCCACCCCATGAAATATCAGCGATGATATTTAATTCAGTCATGAAGGCATGGAAATGAAGACAATGTCAGGGCACGGGCCTTAATCTTTATGCTTCATTGTACAATATGGGATACAAAAGAAGAAACTACACAGTAACAACAGCACTGAAAAAGCCTTCTAAGGGTTTGAAAAAGCTTGACAGAACTTTAAATTGGAATGGTTTAAACCAAAAATTGTAATATAATGCACAAAAGACTCTAGTTTTTTAATGTTTGCATTTTTACCAGCTTCAGTAGAGGAGACAACAATGTTGTGATGTTTTCCAAAGCTCAATACCACAATTCTTACAGAACAAAATAAAAATAAAATTGAGGAGGCTAAGTAGACACACAGTTTCCCCTGTTGTTAATTTTTAAGATGGGTTTCATGCCATCCACTATGCATGAACTGATTTCTAATGCTGTTATATCCTGTCTATACATAGTCTAGTTTCTTTTATATTCTCTTTGTGAAGCTTAATCTACCACAGGCCTTGGGGAATGCTTAAAGAACACACCGCAGATTATTTTGGGAGACTTATATACCTATGAGTATAAAGAGGATGTAACAAATGATAATGCTGTCTTTCTAATATGGAGGATGCCTACAGTTCTGTTTACTGATTTAAAAGGCCACAAGTAGGAAATTTTCAGTGTATAGGGGAGAAGCATAAAGGAAAAACAGAATAGTAGAAGGGATTTGCATCAAAGACAAAAAAAAAAATCAGAAATTCACCTAAATGTATTATATGTTGTTCTGTTACGAATAAGAATTCTGTTCATATTAAATAATCAGGGTGTAAGAGAACTTCCACTGTACCTAGAACTCCTATGAGGTGAACTATTGCAATGCAGTATTAGAGGATGCTGGCAGCTGAAACCCTGGCACGTTTTCTGTAATAAGTGCATTTAAGGAAGAACTCCAGAGAAAAAAGATGAGAGAAATGTTAAGGACAGCAGGAGTAAATGAAGTCTGATTGTTATCCCCTCTTTTTCTTCTGAGGTTAGAGACCAAAAGACATGTCATGCATTTCCCTACAGTGGGCTGAGCTGACTGGAAAAAAAATGTCAGATGCAGACCATACTTTTGCTGTCTATACCCTGCAATGGAGCAGGGAAAATTTCAATACTAACTTTTTCTCCTGCCAGCTAACATTAGCACTGCATGCTGACATTTAAAAAAAGGAAGGCAGCTATTTATAAACCATGGCTAAAAAGCCAAAGGTACACACATGCTCGTATTTTCAGATATGACTGTGAAAATTATTTGCACAAAACCATGCTTTTACTTCCACTCCAGCTGTGCGAGGTTCACTGGGAGGTTTTTTTCCATATACAGCAATATATTTACACGGACACCTTCTTACTCTCACAGGTACTTAACATGTGGTTTTGAAGATAAGGGAGAAGATCAAACCACAGTGAACATCAATCCTGTACAGCAGTCCCCGCACTTCAGTGAGTTACTCCACATTGAGCCTGCCCACACAGCACTTAGAAGGGCTCAGGTGGAGCCTTTAGAGCCACTGAAGGCACATGTATTTAACAGCAACTGTCTGAAGCGTGGTTATTCCTAGGTACACAACCTCCACTTAAACAAATGGTAACTGGACATCAGAATGCCCGTGAAGACCTGGACCCAGCCTGCCTCTGGGTTACTTGTTTCCTCCTCAGCTCTCTCTGGTGTCCTAAACCAGGGATTATCCCCAACACACCAGACTGCAATATTGATTTTGCAACAGGGTACTAGATGCTACATTGAGGCATCCACCATGTCCTCGGATACATTGCCTAGCTGCATTCATATGCAGTGCAGAAAACTTACCAAGTGGCTGAATTGGCACTCAGTGCTTTCAAGGATCAGCACAGAGGCTTGAGAAAACACTTCAGAAACAGCAACCTTTTACTAGTCTTAGCTGGCACTGAAGGCAGTTACTCAAAGGGAAGATTTACCGAACACCAGCATGGCCTCCCTTGAGAAGCAATAAACAAGAAGAAAATGCTCAAGAAAAACATTATTTTACAGCTAATCTTGAAGGCATTTGTTCAGAAAGGAAAAAAAAACGCATATAAAAAGCTTCTTCCAAAACAGTTAAACTGGCCAGGAACGTCTCCACAGGCTCATCAATTTGCAATTACTACCACTAAATAAAAAAAAAATGACACTCACCATCTCCAGGCACTGACATGAAATGAGCATCAACCCGTTTTTCATCTTCCCCATACTCATTCTTTGCCAGTAAGGTATAAGCACCATTATTCAGGTGGGTAGGATTGTCCAGCTGAAGGCAGCCATGGTATTCACTTTGATTGATAACGTGTATTTTAGTACAGATGTATTCAGACTCATTTAGTATAGCTCCTTCATAGAACCACTGCAATGTGGGCTTAGGGTTCCCTTTCACAGTGAATGGAATACACCAGTGGTGGTCCGGGGTTGGAGATTCAATAAATGTGATATTTGGTGCAACTATATTGGAAAAAGAGTGAAGAACATCAGAATATTCTGAACATGTCTCTCCTCCCTTCCCCCCACCCAGACCCTCCACCCAAGTTATCAGGGAAGTATTTTTCATTCATCAGTACAGAAGTCTGTTATTTACTAGGAACAACACCTAACTGGAGGATACTCACACAGGAACCCACCTGATCTGCATAGGGTACTATGCTCACAACTGAAATGAAGCCATTCTTTAGAAAGAAACAAAACAAACTAGTTTCAGACAAATATCAAACACCTGTTAAATCACTTAAACCCTCTAAGGTGTGGAAAGTTCAGTTACTGGGTCACTGTGAAAGGAGAGAGAGACTTTTTACCTTCACTCTGCTAAAAAAATGATGCAGAGGCGTGCTGAAGAAAAATAACAGTATTGAAAATATATAAAATTTGGCCAAAAGCAAGTAGTACTGGAAATATATTCAGCTAGGAATCCAAGCTTTCAGATGATTTTCGTCACAGAATCAAAGCCAGAACAGATGACTTAATTCCCTGGATTCTTCCATCAGGGAAAGATGATTTTATACTATGCATTTTCTTATTCTTTGTTCAAACCTGCTAAATGGCTCAAGTTTACAGACCAGCTACATATTCTTAACTGCATCCAATTTCATCTAGTTATACTTGCTTTTATCACTCGTAACAGTGCCAAGTTCAGAATCTCATTTACACCGTTCAAACATTTCTAGTTTATGTCCCTTCTGTAGCTATTACAGATCCAATTTCAACCTACAAACCCACATCTACAGTGATTTTTTCCAGTTTCCCTGTTATAAGTACATGCTGAACAAACTTTGCCATCTACAAAGCGTTCCATTCCCATCTTCACTTAAGCAGAGGGCTGTAACTTGTGAAAACATGCTGTCTAGTTCACATAAAATGACTTCAGGTTGGCGCTTAGATCTAAGAAGTCAGTGACTCTACACTACATGTCCCTTCCCCCTTTCTTGGCCCTGACACATAAGAACATTATTCAAAGCTCTGACAACTAAATCTACATCTGGCAGTATGAATGTTGCAAGTGTGTTATTTTTTAAACAAAGCAGTTGTTGCTCTAGATAATAAGAACTGAAACATTTGTAGTCTCCTTTAATAAATTCTACAAGCCTTTTTATGTGTTCACATTTCTTAATTCCTATGGCAGGGTGCATGTACATGCACACCATTACAAACCTTCCCATACTGACAGTGCCACTGAGTGTTTTGGGTTTCAGACCTCTACTTACAGATCTCTCTAACTAGAAAATAAAACATTTAGAAATATTTTTTTCAGAATGCAGAGCTGAAAAAGGTAAACATAACAACTGCTGGCTGGGCTACTCCCAGCATTAAATGCAGTAGATAGTTAACACGCCTTAAGAGCTTTTGTTTCAACAACCTGCATGCTCAAAAAGTATCTATACCCAAAACAGTTGCTGCAAAAAGTTTGGCCTCGGGAGCTGTGTGGACGCCTGCGTACGTACAGAATACCGTGAGCTCAGCAGAGGCTTGGTCCTCTCCCACAATGTTCTCTGCTACACAGGATATCCACAGTCCGCTGTCCATGGATGAAACATTCTTTATGGTTAGCGAGGCAGGGTTCTTACTTGTGTCACTCTACAAGCGATCACAAAAAACAGACATAAGTCAACCGCAGCACAGAGAACAAGGGAAAGGGAGGGAATCATTGCCTACTGTTGAATGCCATTTTTAAATTTTCCCTTTCTTTTACCTGTATCAGTCCACAATTAATCACAGGCTTACTTTAGTGTCTTATCCAAACAGACATAAAACAACTACAGAACCAATGGCAAACATCAAGGGTAGTGGATTCAAAGTCCCAAAAGTCCTGCTACAAGAACTGCACTCAATCATTTTTCTGGGTGTCAACTTCTGGCTTTTTTTTATAAACCCTCCTCTCCACAGAAATGTCTTTTTCTCTAGGCCACACCCATGCTCATCTCTCTTCCACTTAATGATTGATTTCTATGGTCTATCTCTGCTCCACTTGAACACCTTCCTTCCTCCCATATTCTGGTCAATCCTTGCTCTTCCTTCTGTCTCTTTCCTTTACACTTAATGCTTGACAACTCTTCCACTGCTGCCTTCCAAGCTCTACTGTACTTTGGCAATGATGTGTCTTCTTTCTCTGTTGTTAAAAACTCTGGTTTTCTTAAACCAGGCTCATCATATGATCTCAAAATAATTGCTACTTCGAAATTAAAATTTTTTATAGAATATGAGATTACTTTCTTTAAAAGGAAAGGAAAAAAAAGACACTCAGAAAATAAACAATAATTACGATAAGTTTTAAAGATTACTTTTGCAGTGCTTTTCTTAGCATACACATACTCCGGTGCTGCACAGAACACAAACAAATAACACACTCCAACTCTAAGGATGACTTTCAGCGGCAGTCAATGGGGACATACAGGAACAGTCCTGCACACAGTCCTGCAGGACTAGAATTCTGAACCTCAAGATGACACCTTAACTCCACTTACGCTAAATATCCCTTTGATTACTGCATGACTTTAGGGGAGGTAAGTGCAAAAGCAAGCACTCCATCACTCGTTTCTTTATGCGTAACTCTCAGAGGTGAACAGCACTCAAAAATGAAATGAAAGCAGACGGGCTCAGTAACAGGCTCAATACAGAAATCTAGAGCAAGAAAGATCTGATGAACGCCCATCAGATTATACATCAGCATAGAAACTGAGAGCACACAGTTAGCTTAGCAGGACTAGAGTTTTGTTTTAACTTTTGTTAATGTCTCCATTTGTAAAATAGGAAAGAGAGAAAACAGGCAAAAGCAGCATAGGAGGTGAAGAAAAGGGAGGCAAAGCTGACACATGGAAATGAGAGAAAGGAAACCAAAACCAACACTCACAGAAAAGGGAAGGATAGTTGTGCATGCCAAAGGAGGTCTAAGAGGAAATCATTCTTCTGCCACTGAAAAGATTACTGTGCTCCACAGCTAAGGTTGTAGCTAGCTTGAATTATAAGCTCCTCTGAAATCTCAGAATGAAGTTATGCCAGGTCAGAATATTTCTGGAAAGCTTGAAGTGAAGTGACCACGGCATTTCAAGGATAGGAGGGTTAAAAAAATGAGGGGATTTCACTGTTTGAACAGCATCCCACATTTGTCTTGGCTCATAACTAAAAAAAAAAAAAAAAAAGAAAAAGAAAAACCAACAAAGAGGGAGCCCAGCTTGGCATAGGTTTCCTAAACTGTTTTAATTTCTTGTTCCTGATGCCTTTGGGTAGTTTTACAGATTAGAGAAAAATTTAAAAATAAAACTAGAGCTCTGCAGAACTCATAACAGCTGAAAGACATGCTAGTCAAATTATATAGGGGCCTGATATAATGAACTCTAACAAAGAAAGCACAAAGATTATGAGACACCAAAGGTCCTGTCTCTTCTGCACTGCAGAGGTTTTGTAAATAGACATCCTGCACCTTGTATATGGGCAGGCTGCACCATCAGAATGTAGGAAAGTCAATGCCATAACTGTCAATAACAGAGGGTCTTGCCCACTGTGTAAATGACAACGTAAGTGGCCATCAGCTGCATGTTGAAGATCTGGTTACATGCTTCTCCTTATTCACACTCTCACCAAAAAGAACATAAGCATTCTATCTCCAGTGTGCACAGTCTAAGGCAGTCTAAGGTATTGTCTGTGCACACAGAATACAGAGATTTCAGAAAACAAAATTTCCCCTGCTGAGCTGATTTTATTGAGGAAACATCTTCTTAATTAATTTTAAAAATCTGCCACTCTTTTTAAGAAAATCTTCATTTAAATTTCCAAGGCTTTCTATTGTTGCTTTGTTTGCTGAAGGAAAATTAAATAATCTGCAGAATATTTACAAACTAATTCCAACATGCCAAGCTTTTGGCATGAAGATATAATAAAATTAGAGAAACAAAAGTTTTGTTCATGATTAGATTAGATTTATTGTCTTCACGCAGGTATCAGTGTTAAAAAGAAAGCCCTTATGTTTTAGTAACCCACTTCACCACATCATTTTGAAACAATTACAGTACTCTCATTTAGAACTGAACATACAAAAATCAGAGCGCACATTAGCGTCTCCAGAAGAAAACAGTTGCCCTTCTCCAAAATCACTGTAGTAGTCACCTTGGATTGAAAGTAACTGGAAAACAAATGTAATCCTAACATAAATTTTCTATTAATCCCAACATTATTTTTCTACTTAATCTATTCAATAAAAGGTTAACTAAAGCTGGACAAGAACTTTCATTCCATCCTTCAACAGATATCTCCTGTCTCTCAATTGCCACATACATGAATATGAAACTTACCTCGTGATTTGAAACAAGATTATTGAGCACCCAGGACACATTAGGAGGTGGCCCACCAGTAGTATCACAGTACAGTGTGACACTCTTGCCTTCCACCACGGTGATATTGTAATTGCTTAAGTTTGCTGAGGGCAAGTCTACAATAGAAACAACAACAACAACAAAACCCCACATGCATTAGTATTTGAAAGAAATAGATACCACTCAACCCTAAGCAAGCTGTATAAAAGCAAGCATAAATACTGATAAATCAGATATTCACTGTGGTCAATTACTACTCAGTCAGGGAGTACAAACAGCATATTTGGAAACATGTAACTACAATCATTAAGGTGCCACATGAGATTTTTCTGTGTCTTCTCTGTTTCACATCCAAAGAAAACATTACTGCTTGTGGAAATAAATGAAGCTCATTATATAGAGAAATATTTCAGGTGGGCATATCTTAACTTCAGTTTTTAACTTCAAAATGAACAAAAATCCACCTTCAATTATTCTTTAAAACAGGAAATTTAATCTGTCTCTTTGTAATAGCTGCAAAGAAGCCCCTACATATCACAAACTGACATTGTGGTATTCCTTCTGTTCTCCACAACACTAACAGGAAAATTCCATTAGGTCCCAGCACCACACAAGAGGTTGCAGCCCTCCTTCTCATACAGACACAGCTCATAGAGAGCAGAGCAAAACCTAGATCTTAAGTACAAAGTGAGGGAAAGAAAGCACTGAACAGATCAAACCAGAGGAGAGAAAGGAGAGAGGAGAGGGTTAGCAAGTGCACTGAGCTGCTATCCAAGGCACCTCAGCTATGGCCTTTGCTATGGCCCTCGGGAAAGCAGAAAAGCAGCGAGATTGTACCACTCACCACATAACAAGAATCAGGACTTTCCCACCATCTCATAGAGCTACAAATCATTCTGTGTCTTATTCCTCAGCTCTCAAAGAAATGGGAGCTTCCTAAAGAGTAAATATATGTTGAATGCTTACAAAAACCACAAGGAATTGTTATTATTATTGTTTATTGTTATTGTTATTGTTGTTATTATTACTGATCCTTTTCAAAAACAGAGTTCAGGCACAGAGGACCTGGTATTTCATATTTATTTACATATCAAATAATTATGCAACAGCCTAGAAATATTTTATCTTTCTTAAAGGATATTGTTCCAACATTTGGGGCTGCTACACTCTGTAAAAAGCCTTAGACTCCTTAATGAGGCATTTCTCACCAACTGTTCCAAGAAAGTTTTACTTGCAATTTATCATCACAAATAATCAAGCCTATCTGCCGTGTGAAACAGGTATGCATGATCTTCCAATAACTCTTCTTTTTCTGAAACGATGGTTCTCTTTGGGTTTTGGTTTTGGTTTTTTGTTGTTTTCTTTTCTCAGTTAATAGTACATTAGTTTCATCATGGACTTGCAGGTATAGAAGTTTAGTAGAAGCATTTTTGCTTACGTAAAAAGTTCCACATGAATAATTAACCATCAAATCAGTGTGAAAACATAATATGTCACAATACGCTTGCTAGAACTTCAATAGAGGCTGTATGTATAGGAAATCTCCATCTAAGTTTAATTAGTTCAATAAAAATTAAATAAGAGGAAGTAATACCAGCAGGAAGACAAATAATTTTCCAAGCAATGCTTTCTTGCCTAATAAGATTTGAAGATCAGCATAAGTACACAATGACTGCTTAAGCAATTCTCCCAGTGCCTTAAGCAGTGCTGTAATATGATTCCCATTATAGGCATCAAGGATTTTTTCTATTATGTTCACTTAATAAATCATATGTTGAAGTTTATTGAGACAGAACTGGACAGTTTGTATGCTTTGATACTGTAATCTGTTAGCGAAGGTGGCCATCTGCTCTCGCCTGCTGTGATTTCAAATCTCACCAGTGTCTGTCAACTAGCTGCACAGGAAATAAAACTAATCTCAGGGAACATTTGGATATTAATTATGTTGGTTAGGGAACAAGGAGAGAAGTAATCAGATCATTTGCTTTATAAAGTTACACTTCCACACCACCTCTGAGAATCATTCCTACTACTCTTGCCAGACCTGAACACGTGAAGAGATTAAACATTGCCACTTCTTCCCAGCCCTAGCATTTGGGGCAAGATCTACCTGACAGATCAGTGTTTCACTGCTCAAGCCCACACAGTTCTTACTAATACATCATTTCACATGAAACTTCTCATGTAAGCAAACTACTCTGGTCCTTTAGAGCCCTCCTTTAATAGCTGTTAAGTTCTGAGACAACTTCTTCCTGTAGCATGTTTATTTACAGGACAAGCAACTTAAGTTTAATTCCTCTAGTACTGGTTCTGGTTCCCACACAGAAATAGATCTAGTTTTGTTTATTTGCTTCAGTCTCCACGTGTCATGTTGGTGTTATAACTCTGAGGGGAATAGCTACATCATGGTTTTATCCTGCGAGAAAGTTCTAAAACAATAGTGCTTATTACTCTGTAGATTCTTAAAGTTGCACTAAAACATTTGCAAGACCCAGCAGAAAACACTGCAGCAACAGAACAGAATAGTATAGAATAGAATAGAATAATCACATTATTTTGTGTGTTTTCTTTTACTCCCTTTCCTAGTCAGAAGAAGTGGGTGGCAGACATGTTCAGGGATTGCCTTTGGATTAATTATTTTTCTGGTTGGATATCTTTGAGTCAGTGAACTTAAACTGCAAGCTCATTTTGGCTTTTACTTCCAGTGGCACCTAGACTACTCCACAGCACAATACACATTAGCTGACAAGTAGCTCTGTTTGGAAAAAGCAAACAGTAGCCTAAGGTGACATCCTACCTAGAAATTGTGATACACTGGATTTACCAATAAAGCACTTAAGACTAAGCAGCAACACCTGTACTGAAAAAGAATATTATTTAAAAACACAATGCACCCTAACAGACATATATGCTCAGTATATACGCTCAGCGTAGTGTGAGACCGTGTATATGAGTCAGTAGCATTTTGACACCTACACAACTACAAAGATATCCAGCCATGCTGCATTTACTTCTGACTTAATTTGGTTAAATACAGTGTTTTAGATTACTATCAATTGCATTGATACAGATGTACATTTTAAAGGACTTTGTATACGGCAATAGTTACAAGCAATCAGACAAAAGGTTTAAATACTTTTGTAGACTGCCAGCACAGTAGGTTTAGAATGTAGCGTAAGAACCCAAGTAAGGTAGACATGACATCATCTTTCCACAAGTCTCATCTTGATATCTGTCAGACAGAGATTACCCTGTGCCCCAAAGCTTGAAATACAATATCTCTCTCTAACTTTTATAGCATTAGTTATTATAATTGTGAATATCAGTAATAATAATAATAAATCTGCTAATATCAGATTTCTTCCTTAGGTTTGCTATATTCTTGGTCTTAACAGCATTCTGCAGCAATGAGTTTCATAGGTGGATTTGTTTAGGCTGTGTAAAAAAGCCATTCCCTTTCACAGTTTTGAAATTCATCTGTGACGTTCAAATCCACTGAGTGCTCTCCTGTTCTCATGGGACAGAGCAAAGAGAGTTTCTGCATGATCTTCTTAAGACCTCCCTGTTTTATTCCATTTTCTCAAGTCCCCTTTCTTCTGAGTAATCTATCCAAAGCTTTTCAATCTCTACAAAAATGGAAGGACAGAACCTGCTGAATATTTTAAAATGTACTGCAGAGTGTTCTGCAGTTCAATGAATGAAAGCATAAGCTAAAATTCATGTGTTTCACTATGTATGGGTGTATAACAGCTATATTATTTCACCATACAGATAATATCTGTTCTCATATTCAAATTTATAACACTTAATTCCCAGGAACAGGCAGCTCTGGATTAGAATAAACAGTCACTTCCCTCATTCCAACACAACTGGACACAAGAGAGACAATCAGTAGCAATTCATTTTTGTCAGCTGAGTGTCTCCAAATATTGTCTCCAGTTTTAGAAGGAAAAAAACGCATTTAAGTAGAAGGATGCTATGTACCTTCACAGATCATCATTGGTGCAAAAAAAGGCCATTAGACAGTGGAACTGTCAAGCACCACTAGGGAATGACTCATGTCTTCACTATGCATTGCTGGGACTTCAGCAATCACAAAACCAAATCGCTTGGATGAAATTTTCAACGCTTACTCCGGCATTTGACTACACAACTGTCAATTAATATTAATATTAAAAGACATGCCTGAATTCCTGGAGGACTTTCAAAGTCTTTGTGCTGCTTATTTCTTTCTACAGAAAACTCACAGACGGTCATTATATGTCAAAGGAAGGATATGACCTAATCAAGAAATAACTGAGTACTAATAAAAACTTTGTTGTCTGTAACACTACCCTCAGCATCAAGCTAATGGTCTAGCCAGTACACTACCGTAACTTTTTGAAGAAGGTCTTAAGCAAGTAGGAAAGAAATCCATCATTGCACACAGGATGTTGTTTCACCAGTCAACTATCTCCACAGTTACAGAAGTTTTTACAAAATTATTTCCAAACTGACTTTTTCAGCTTCAACTTTCATCTGTTCAGTTCTGGGATTTATTCAGCTGCTCAAATTCCTTCTCCAAAAAAAATCTCTCAATATATCTAATTAGTATCACTAATATCTAAGAAATTACATGATGAAGGAATGAGCACCTGGGAGAATACCATAAATCAAATATTGCATTCATTTATGCCATCCTTTGTGCACTAAGCCCATAATTTTCACTGGGCCATCAACAAACTCCCAGAAGTCTAGTCATGATGCAGTGTCACTAAATATTTTCCAATGAGGCCCATGATATCTCTTTTTCGGTTCGTACATTTTTGCAGGTCAACTGATTCTGTGATAAGAACAAGCAGCTACCAAGAAAAAATTGGCATTTTTTTTCCTCAGAACAGCCAACTGCATCTGAATTTTAATAAGACCATTTTAATTCTTACCTGAAATCCTTAATCATCTTTTCAATATATACATTAGACCGAGAACTCAGTCAGCAACCATCTATCAAACGGAACCATGTAAATGCAGACTATACAACCACTGATTACTAAATATCCCCTGCAGTTTGTAAAATACAGTGGCCTAAATCCAATCTACTTGCCTCACATAAGGTTTCAATACTGTCCAAGGTTCTTGGTTCCCCCTGGTTTTGCTTTTCTCTCTAAAGAGGAAACTAACCAGATTGCCTTTTACGACAAAGTGACTCGGCCGCAGGATGAGGGAAAGGCTGTGGATGTATCTTCCTGGACATCAGTAAAGCCTTTGACACAGTTTCTCACAGCATTCTGCTTCGGAAACTGTCAGCCTCTGGCCTGGACAGGCGCACACTCTCCTGGGTGGAAAACTGGTCGGATGGCCGGGCCCAGAGAGTGGTGGGAAATGGTGTGAAATCCAGCTGGAGGCCAGTGACAAGCAGGGTTCCCCAGGGCTCAGTGCTGGGTCCAGCCCTGTTCAATGTCTTTATCAATGACCTGGATGAAGGCATAGAGGGCACCCTTAGCAAGTTTGCTCATGACACTATGCTGGGTGGAAGTGTGGATCTGCTGGAGGATAGGGAGGCTCTGCAAAGGGATCGGAACAGGCTGGACCACTGGGCAGAGTCCAATGGCATGAGGTTTAACAAGGCCAAATGCCGGGTCCTGCACTTGGGGCACAACAATCCTGTGCAGGGCTACAGACTGGGAGAAGTCTGGCTGGAAGATTCCTGGAGGAGAAGGACCTGGGGGTGTTGGTTGACACTGACTGAACATGAGCCAGCAGTGTGCCCAGGTGGCCAAGAAGGCCAATGGCATCTTGGCTTGGATCAGAAATGGCGTGACCAGTAGGTCCAGGGAGGTTATTCTCCCTCTGTACTCAGCACTGGTGAGACTGCTCCTTGAGTACTATGTTCAGTTCTGGGCCCCTCACCACAAGAAGGATGTTGAGGCTCTGGAGCGAGTCCAGAGAAGAGCAACAAAGCTGGTGAAGGGGCTGAAGAACAGGCCTTACGAAGAACAGCTGAGAGAGCTGAGGTTGAAAAAGGAGAAAAGAGAAGGCTGAGGGGAGACCTCATTGCTCTCTACAACTACCTGAAAGGAGGTTGTGGAGAGGAGGGTGATGGCCTCTTCTCCCAGGTGACAGGGGACAGGACAAGAGGGAATGGCCTCAGGCTCCACCAGGGGAGATTTAGGCTGGACATTAGGAAAAAATTTTTCACAGAAAGGGTCATTGGGCACTGGAACAGGCTACCCAGGGAGGTGGTTGATTCACCTTCCCTGGAGGTGTTTAAGGCACAGGTGGACGAGGTGCTAAGGGGCATGGTTTAGTGTTTGATAGGAATGATTAGACTCTATGATCCAGTGGGTCTCTTCCAACCTGGTTATTCTGTGATTTCTATGATTTCTAGAACTAATTACAGCACTAAAGTACAGCTTGGTAACACCTACTACTTGTTCTGTCTGAAGCCTGAAAACAGGATGATTGACAATGCAATTTGTTAAGAACTGTGCATATGGATCCACAAATTTCAGGGGTTGTACAGGTTGTATCAACGTAAGATGCAAGAATAACACAGTTTTCATATATCACCCTATTAAAATTCTGCCTTGTTTGAAAATACAGGAATGTTTACAAATTCCAAAGGTCTTATTCCTGTGGGGTTTTATGGGTTTAAAAAACGAAGAAAAAAAATTCTACTAATGCTAGCTGTAAAGCTAGGAACTGTTGGATATGTGACACACCTCCTGTCTTCCACTTAGCAACTGTCTGCAGCCAACAAGCTCTGAGCCAAATTTCAGCCATGGACTGCTTCAGCTTCAGCATTCCTTCTTATAAGTCCACCTCTCATTTACTTACTGTGCCAGATTTGACACTCACAACACCCACCTTGTTAGTCTATGGACAAGTGTCTTTGTGTTGGCTAGCAGAATGAGTGATGTGGCAGCTCACTGAGCTACCCAATTATTTCAAAATACTAAGAGAAATCTCTCTCCAATCATGACATGTCTGATTGTCACATTCAACTGGGAACCTTTACAGAAAATAATTAAACAAGCACAGCCTCTACCGGAAGATGATGAGTTGTTAAAGTATGCTTTCCCAGAAACAATACACCCTTATCTAGCCTTTAAACACTTCATTACACCCTGCTTAACTGGAATTATCACTAGGAGCAAAATTCTATAAGTAGTGCCAGTGTGTGCCACAGCAAAGACTACAAAACTTCCTAACTCATCTTCATGATTGCAGCAACAAACGCAACCTCCACAGAAGTGGCAACCCATTGAAGGCTACTAATGCCATCATGAATGTCATACAGCCAGAAAACACCAACAGCTGTGCACCAGAACAAATTTACTTGGACAGCAAGCCATCTTTTGCTGTCAACCTGTACAGAAGCTTTGAAAGTAGCTGTTGACATTTCAAAACAGATGAAGGGCTTATGTTTCCAAGGTTTACACTGGATCCTTAATTCCTGCACAGGGCCTTTCTTTTAAGGTCCCTAAACCTCACCTCAGTTCTAGTAGGAAGGTGCTAAATAAAAAATGATCTTGCAGCACCTGAACCATTTAATTAACCTCATCCCCAGCATTAATACAGTTAGTCTGCAAAAATTTTTTTAAATGGGGGCTTACAAGAAAGCTGGGGAGGTACTGTTCACACAGGCTTGTAGTGATAGGACAAGCAATGACTACAAACTGGAGAGGGGCAGATTTAGACTGGACATAAGGAGGAATTTCTTCACTATGTGGGTGGTGAGGCGCTGGCACAGGTTGCCCCGGGAAGCTGTGGCTGCCCCACCCCTGGAGGTGTTCAAGGCCAGAATGGATGGGGCCTTGGGCAGCCTGATCTAGTGGGGCATGTTCCTGCCCACAGCAGGGAGGTTGGAACTGGATGGTCTTTAAGGTCCCTTCCAACCTAAACCATTCTATGATTCTATGATTCTATATATGTTTCTAAAGAGGCTATCAACCTTATCACCACTTACCTTGCTAGTAGTCTCCTGAAGGTAGCCAGCCATGTTTTCTCTTAATTTCCCTGAATGGTTAAGGGTATTAAATTACATCTAGGGAAACTGTTATTAATTGGTATTTAAGCTTCAGTTTATCCACAAAAATTTTCAAAAGAATAAATTCACTTAGTGCAGTTGGGCTGAATATAGCAGCCACAAGCTTAACAGATTAACTAAGAGCTAAACCACCTTTGTAAGACAAGTTAATGAGGCCTAAACTAGCTTATGCAAACCTCTTACAAATGGCTTCTTATTCATTAAGTGCATGTAATGCGGTTGCAATTTCTCTACCTTTATCTGGGGAATTTCATATGTGTCCAAGAAGTACTGAAAATAATGCCAACCTGTCAAATACTGCAACATGATAAACATGATCCTAAAGCAGTAACATTTTCAGAGAACTACATAAACGAGTAAAATTATGAGTTTCACTCTTGATACAAATTATACCATATACCAAGGCTGAAGCAATACCTTCATGAAATGTATCCACTTTTAAAGTGAAAAAAAAACTTCCTTTAGACTTTAGAATACAGTTACCTAGTCATCAGTCTTTACCTAGTTTTTCTGTAAGAGCAAAGCAAGAATACCGCCAGTCAACAGTCAGCCAGCCATTCTCACTCAGGAGATCAGTATTCCATACTTAGACAGATGTGTCAAATCAGGCATAGAGACTACCTCTGCAAATCTGCACAACGCAGTGAGTACAAGAACAATACTTGAGTGATGAACACGTGTCTTTCCCTTAAATAGTGCCTTACTTCTATTTCTGGCTTGCTTTGTATTATAATCTTGCTTAATTTAAATGTTAAAGCAGAAATTGAATCAAAATTGTAAATCGTAATTCTGATATTTTTAAAAAATGAGATGTTCACATACATCACATATGCTCAGCTATCACCATTCACAAGTCCTGATTAACATACCATATCTCTAGACATCTGTATGAAAGTTACTCGTTTCTTCATGAACAGCTAAAAATGTGCATGCTCACAAGGAAGTTATACACACGTCTTTGAAAATGCAATTCCTGTTGCCTTTTTCAACATCCATAAATTACTGGTTATTTTCACTTAAAAGCTGGAATAATGAGAGTAGTTTTAATTAAGTTTGGAAAACTCTAACTCAACTTTGGAGCAACAGTGAAACGCCATTATTGTTGAAACATTCATAAAAAATATTTTTCATGCAGCGCATGATCACAGATCAGAATTAAAAGTCTTAATGAGAAATTAACAACAGTTTGCTACCACACACTCTGCATAACATCCAATTCTTGAGCCAAAATAAATAACAGCAGCTAGAAAGTCCATGAATATTCTTCAAGGTAAACACGGAGAATATTTAAGGCTTTTTTAATCTCACTTCATTCTGCTTGTAACATTCTCCTGATAATCTTATCTGTGAAGTCTGGCTGATAATGGAAAAAAAATGTCAACACCCACTGGATTATGCCTTTGCTTGTGGTTTTAGACTGCACTGCACTGTGATTGCCTAAGATCTAATGCTTATTTTCTTGACTCATTAATACGACAAATCTTTTCTACAAATTCAAAGAAATATACGCATCAATCTTTCAGTTTGCCTTTTTCCTCCATAGAATTTATAACCAACTGCCTCCAGTCTGATACTACCATTTACTTATTTACCTCTAGGACAAAAATTTATCACCAGAAAGAAGATGAAATTAAGCCAGATCCATTCCAGTACATTTGTAGTGATCTGAACAATTGCCTGTAAGAATGCATGGCTTTTCCTACCAAGCAAGAAATGGGCAACTCAACTCTTTTCTTTAGGTTCCAACTGTGCATCACAACTTTTAAAATTTTGCCAGTCACACACAAGAAGCAGCACTAAGAGCACCACCACAGTACTTCATATGCAAGGAAAGAGGCAGACAAAAACTTGGCATTCATAAAATCCCATAGCTCTCAGATCATGCATTTCTGCTTACTGGCTAGACATGTAAACAAACAGCCAGACTGAATATACATTCGCTATACATAAAACAAATCAGTACATGAGGCTAACTTGCCACTTTGTCCAGCAGACTTTAACTTGCATGCATGACTGACGACAAAAAAGAAAACATCTGCAGAAACAATACATGATAAATAAGCATACAAAGCTGGGACAGTAAGCAAAATTGAAAGCCAGATCAAGTACCACATGAGCATATATAAAGCAACCTGATTAACTAAACTGGCCAGATAAGGCAAAATGCCATTACCAAACTGAGATTCAGAGCAAGCAAAAATCTACACAGGACAGCAGAGACAGCTGTACAAGACAGGCCCCTCCCAGAAACACCACAAAAAAGACAACTTCTTTCAGTATCAGAGCTCAATGACAGCAGCTGAATAATTGAATGTCTACTGGCACCTTGATAACCAGTCTCAAAGATATGGTCTTGCCTCCTTGGCATTCAGTAAGTTCCAGGTGAACAGAGACTTTTGAGTAACCTGCCACAGCACACGCCTAGCTTCAAAGGAATTAAGATACCAGTGACAATTGCTGCCAGAGCCTACAAAAGCAGTAGTAAGAATAAAGTGTTTACATATTTAGTTATCTTTCTTGATTTTACAGTGCTGTTTATTGTGTGGAAACAAACAAAAAAAAGAGGATGGCCTAAGTTGTGATACTGTTGTACAAAGAAGTACCAAATGCTTTGAAAATGACAGGACTAACCACCATTCCTCTACACAGAAGGCTCTACCAATACTACTGTGGTAGATACAACTTAAAAATCTTTGACATAGTAATTCTGAATTTAAACCTCAAGAAAAATCTGACAATTGTCATTATATATAGATACATTTTAAATTCAGATGAAAAAACAATTCTGTAAACATCATAGTGATTGACACTTTTAATACTGCAGCTGGAAAGGATCTTCTAGATAGTAAGCATACCTGACTTTGAACCTCAAGAAAAGAAACTACAAAAGTGATGGCACCTAAATTGCAACCAGCCTTTAGCAGCACATTAATAAACACTTCCACCATATAAACAATAAATAAAGAATCACAGAACTTTGCTAATTTTCACATCAATTACCTGCAAACCAAAGCTGTGTGACCAAGAAAACACAGCGGCCTCTCCCAACTTCCCAGCAAGAGATTTATTAACAGCACACAGTAGCGAGATGTCATGTTACCAGGATATTTACCGCATAATGTACAGGCCACTTACTATAGTATTCTGAAGTAATTATCATCTACACACACAATAAAAGCATGTTTGCTTAGTTTCAAAAAAAATAAAAATAAAAACAAACCAAAGAGACAGGATGAAAGCATTTCATTAGCAGAGAAAATTAGAATATGTTTCACTAAAAAATTTTTCGGGAATCCACACAGAAAAATTTCTTTTGACATCAAAAGGAGCTAAAAATGTCACAATGTTCACAGGAAAAAGCTTCACATACATCTAAAGCTGAATTATTCTTCTATTTCAGTTCAACATATTAGCTTCTCAGAAAGTTCTGGAAATTAAATAAACCAGGTTCATCAATGAGTTTTTGAGTCTTGTCCTTTTAAATAAACATCCACAGAGATACCGAAAGCCATACATTAGACCATTCAGACATCTTCCAGAACACAGTCCATGCTCACCAAGACAGTCATTCCTCTTCACCTGGGATTCTGTCTTGTCAGGTTTATTAGAAACCTATGTTCTGCATTAGATTAATTTCAGAAAAAGGCAAATTAAAGGGAAAGATTCACTAAAACAAAAATAAATAAACAATTATGTAAAGTTTTGTCATATATAAACCTTCAACAAACCCTCTAACAACCTTGTAAACAAACATAAATAATTTGCAGGCATCCACACAGATCTTCAGCAAAACGCACCATTCTCATACGCATATTCCACATACTGCAAATTCCAGTCTGAATCTCATGTATATTCACCTCTTCCCCTCCTCCTCTTCCTCCTCTAGTTGGAAGTACCACCTCCCTTTGTCATGCCAAGCATTTTAGTCAAGATAGGCCCACGGGATGTGTGCATATGTACATATGCACCTCCACAGCATCAAGAGGTCAGAGACAAGTCTGTTGTGACTGCAGATGGTCAAGAACTTGAGAGAAAGAAATAATTTCTCATAGGGCAAATTCTGTGTATTTTACAACAAATTTTCAAACAAAAATACTAGCTACCTGGTAAGTCAAATCCTGCAGCACACAAGACCAACTATGCAGCTCACAAGAACCTCTAAACAGGTTGCTTTTCTCTGATAACACCAGATGCTACCATCATTTTTTATGTGAACACATCACCATGCCTGGCCCCAGCAGGAAGCTGGACACAAGACCAACAGAATGATACATGCCCATAAAACACATTACTGCCATTAAATGCTGCACATATTAGGTCTGCAGCAGCTCCCCTCCATGTCTGTTCCTTGCTGGCAGCTGCTATCAGAGCCTGCCACACAGTCTATACAGGCAGTGGAGAAAAGCACACTGAATGGGCAAAGGTAGAAAGAGAAAAGATATGATTTTTGTGTTTCTCCTAATATTCACCTTCACTTACAGCTTTTCCAAGATGAATCAGCCCTCCACGAGAACATCCTTGCTCCCTTTCTTTCTTGCCTGACTGCTGCTGGGCACCTCAGCTCCCTGCTCTGCAGAGAAAACTCCATACACCAGCAGGTGTCACATCATGTCAGAAACATTTGGCCTCTGCATCATGTAAGCATAGGAGGAGAAATCTCTTCAACTACTGGGCGAAATCTTCTACCAGCTGTCCCAGGAACATATACAGGCAGCAAAGTTGTATACAAAAAAACTCCAATTTTATAGCATTCTTACATCATTTTTCCACTATCTACAGGTGTTTATAAGCTAACCAAAAAGACAGTGTTGCAAAATGCTAGAGTCCTAAGCTTCTTATGAGTCTTTTGCATAGTCTTTACAAGTAAAACCAGTAGAGTTTCATCTGTATGAAGAACAGAGCTATTGCAAATTTGTCTCTGTTAGCAGGCAGTTCTTCTAAAATGCCTTCCTATGTCCTAACTATTCCTAACACCAGCATTTGTATTTTTGAGAAAAAAGAAAGATATCATTAACGAAATACCTGAAAAAAAATTCAAGGTGGTGAAATTTTGCATCTGTTGAGCTTGGAAGCACTACTGTTTAGTTTAGCAAACAAACAAGCGAGTTATATAACTCTTGTGTGTTATCCATAATTGGTGTTCTATTTTCCAGCATTAAATAACAGTACACTCTTAAAGGAACACACAATAAAAAAGTACTTTACATGAACATCTCAGAATTATTCCACATGGAACAAAAGACAACTGAGGGCCTAACATCTCCACTGAAACGTTTTCCTTTAGCAGCACTCTCGTCAACCTAATAGGTGTCTTGTAAAAAAGCATATTTGTTTTTCCTGTCTCACAGTAATTTAGCAGCAATTTTGTGTTTAAAGAGTATTACCGCAGTTCGGGACCTTCATATCCAGCAAGGCTGTCCTCTTGTTGTTGTCATCAATGCAGTATAAATCCTGAGTTTCTGTGTAAAACTTGGCCTCTTGAAATTTCTTGATCCACATAATTTCACAGGAACACTTGAATGGATTGTCCACCAATATCCTACAGCAAAAAAAATCACATTTATTTAGAATGAAGAATATGTTGTGCCTATAAAAAAAATCGCATGGCAGAGGCACTCCAAGCACTCAGTTGGGTAAAATTAGAAGTTGAACCCTTTAGTTAAGAAGAATAAGGAATGCTACCCTAGTAACCTTAGTGCAAGTGGATAACGGTTTCCATGCAGAGAACGAAGCTCTCTTTAAAGCAAAAATCCAGACTGTCATAGATCGCGGAGATCACACAGGGGGCTCTACTACTATGTCCAATGCACTGGTGTAAATCAGGAGCACATGAAGAACTGGGATTTCCATTAAGCTCCATTTTATTTTGTCAAGAGTCAAGTAGAGATCAGAATTCCTCTCTTCTACACCTGACTCTCTGCTCATCTACCTCAGAAAGATCATGACAGAAATGGTTTACTGCTGTGAGGTGGTAAATTCCTTATTGAGCCAAACAATCATGGATTATAGGCAAGCTCTAACAAATACTTATCAAAAAGGATTTTATCTAACCTTCAAAATTTATCTGCTACAATACTCTGGAAAATCCCACAGTAAAACCTCAGGTAATGTCATGAAGAAACATTAATTGGAAAAAAGTCCCTGGAACAGAAACGTATCATCTACCTATATGGTATGCTGCACAGAATTTAAACCACAGATCAGCAAACTTACCAAATTCTTGTCTTAAAAATTAATAAAACTATACAACAATGTAATGCAATAATATTCAAGTGAAATATGAATTCAAACATCCCAGTAACTATATCATAAGTGACCCAGTGTTATTTTTTTCTCCTACAGGCTTATAAGAGATACAATAAAGTACATGCAAGTGACTGTTTAAGGAATCTCATTACAAGGAGAATAACTGTTCTTAACAAACTTTCATGGGTATTTTCAATGTACAGAAACTAAACTCAAGATGCTCACAGAACCTATGATCATAAATGCCTCCTGAGAACACAAAGTATGCAAATCATCAAAAACTTCGCTTATCAGAGCTGTAACCTCTTTCCCCCAAAGCTGTCTGCAGTTCTTTAAGGGTTTACAGCTGCAGAGATCATTCTCATAAGTCTCTGAAGGAGCAGTTTATATCCACAGAAGTAATCTGGTGGACTTCTTAACACCACCACAGCATAGACAATATATGCTTGTGCAAGACAATGCATGTACATTAAGATTCCTTGGGTAAAAACCTACAACATACATTTTCAAAACAGCAAGATTTACGTCCTATCTTCTGTTCCATCATATAACTTTCCTGTAAAAGAGAGATTTCCCTTGACCAGTGACTGAGAAGTTCTATTTTTCTACTGTTTTATTCTACGTTAAACTCACATCACAGGCAGGATGCTGGACTGAGGTATGATGGCCTTCCACATATACTTGTATGAAACAGAATATGACCTAGTAAAAGCAAATTACATGTCTTTATCTTGTTTGCTGCAATTTTACAGCTGCAGCTATAGTTTGTTGTAAAAGAAGAAGCCTTTCAAAGTGGCATCTCCTTCTCTACAACACTCGGTGAATAAATCTTACTTCACCCTATCCTGAACTTTTCATCCCTTTATGTTCCATTTACAAGAGTGCTAATAGGACACTTGTTTGTCAGATTCAGAGGATGCCCATCAGAAGCTATTATGGCATCATTCTCCTTTCGGATTCCCCTTCCAATACTCTTCTTTCTCCCCTCCTTCAAATCTTCCACCTGTGTATTAGCCACTTACCAACAGAATTGTTCAACTGATAGTGATTTTATCACTGTTTTTACTCTGTTCAGGCTCTGCTTTTTTCCCCTCACTTTCTTTTCCTCACTTCCCCCACGTCTCTTTAAGTCACTTCATTGCAGTCTCTGTTTGCACAACTTTAGTTTTCCTGTCCATACGCTCCAACCCTTTCCAAAGCCCACAACACACTACCTCAATTTTATACCCACATTTTCTCTCTCAACTTTGTCCTGATCACACATACCTCAAATAGTCCTCAGTTTAACCTTCACACTGCCTGTTTTTCCCATGTCTGGCTCACTCCCAGTGCCTTCCCTGTGCTTCTACAACCATGAAACTGCATGGGCATGTTAAAGTTTAACATTAACAACACAAACATATTCACTCCTAATTCACATGAGCCAGTTGTTTTGCCTCTAAGTGCTACACCCCTGTCTCATTAAACTTCAGTTCCATAATTCCCATCACATATTTGAAACATTTGATTCTCTTATTCTCTGTCCCAAATCCTTTTTTACTTCTCTTTGCCCAGAGGCAAACCAACTTCTTTAGAAAGATTAACAACATTGACACTTTTCTCCTTCAAAATCTTTGTAAGCACTCACTCCACCCACAGCCTAAAGAAGCTGTTTGCCTGAAAGGGAGAGATTCAAGAGTGGCTTGATCTGTGCTTCCTATAAATCTGTTACTGGCAGCAGACTATGTCCTCAAAACTGCAGTTATTTCCTTTTTTTGTGTGCTTCCTAAGCTAGCATACACCTGCTCTTACATTTCTGCAACCTAGGGAGAGGGGCAAAGATTATTCCATTTCTCCACTGCCTGTTTGGAAAAATGAGGAAAAACCTAAGCTTCACAATGTGCACTGGGTCTGAGTCCTGTATCTATGTTTTGTGAGGTCATGACAACAACAAAGTATAGAACCTACAAGCAAGTACACACTAATAATGGCTTTTTGGCAGGGACTAGGTACAGTATATTAAGAAACAGTGACTTCAGAACCTACAGACCAATGGAAGGCATACAGCAACAGGAGCGCTCTGCAGCTAGCTAGAGTCTCTCCATCAGTGTTCGGCGACCGCCAAGTTATGAAAGAAAATTCCAGTGAGCAATGTTTCCTGGGGTGTAAAGAAAGTGATTATACCAACTTAATTATCAGCAAAACATACCTAAGCGGCATAACCTCTTTTTGTGGCACTTGGATTTGCTCATTTCATTTCTCATATGCTGAAATTCACCATAAGAGATCAAGGACTGCAAGGCTGGTGTTGCAATTCTTCGACTGGCATTTTGCACAACTTCTGACTCTGCTCTGAGCTCCACGAGAGCAAACTCTCTCTCCTCTGCAGACCCAGCCCTCCCAAGGCTCCTGCACACTCTCTGCAGTCCCACATATTAGCAAAAAATGCACATGACCAAAATTTTGGAATAGGCACCAATTCTGCTTGATGAACAGAGGATAAATTTTAATATTGAAACAATTACCCGTGCTTCATTAACAAAAGATTGTATAAAGCACAATGCAAATGGAAGAATATGATAAAAATATCCATAGTCAATCATACAGATAGCAGCTGTGGAGCTGTGGAGAATGTGAGAGAGGCTTCATTTGAAGATCTATAGAACGTTGGTTTTTCACTTGATCAAATATTTAATACAAACACCAGTAGTTTTATAAGAAATAATCTCACAATAAAATATTTTAAAGCTGAAGGGAAGAGGTTATTTTGACCTCTACATTGTTTTAAAAGATACACTTGACCTTCCTGAAGCCCTGGAATGAAAATCTCTTGGTATTTAAGTGTCCAGCATTGCTGCTTTCTTTAGATAAGAATTTCATTCCTAATCACTGATGGACCTCTACCTTCAACGGAACAAATTTCAAAGTCTTGTTCTTCCATTGCAGCCAAAAATAAACTTTATTTTAAGAAAGGACAACTTACAGATCAGACAAACCCAGATGGCGGAAAGGCTTCTTGGACAAACTTGAGAGATTGTTTCTGGATAAATTGCTAGGGGAAAAGAGAAAGATTGCAATAATTATAATTGCTTCTTCTTATACTGAAAATACAGTTTGGAACGCCTAGAAAAAAAAACCTCAAGCCAGCTCTAAAAAACCCTTTTTTTTCTTTGATTTCAGTTATAAAGAAATGGTGCTCAGACTCTTTTTATGGTTTGACGCCTTTCAAGAGTTCGAATTCATTATGCATCTAAGGTCAAATACATTTAAATTCAAATTCAGCCAGAGTCAGTATTTTCACTTTTAGCACTTCTGTTCTTTGCAAAAAAGCAGCAGATTTAATTGTGTTTCAAAAGTATTTTGTAAAGTCCAGGTGTTAATTACATGCTCAATTTATTCACAAGTCAAATGGGTGTATCCCTTTCTTTGATGCTGCACCAAACTCTGTACTCACATAAGCCCTCCTCACATGCTAGCACACATCCACATCAGAGCCTTTTAGTTATTCTTTTCAAATTGCAAGTACAATATGTGCCCACAGAGAAGATCAAAAGGAAAACTGTAAAATGCCTATATTGGGCTTTTTTATGTCAATTAAGCATTTATGGTTTCCAGTGGTAATTAAGTGAAAGGTCCTCTCCCATTATGCAGAGCAAAGAAATGTTCATCTAAATCAGAAATACTCCTCCCCTCCCAGGTTACAAAATTGCCTTCTCCACCCCAAAGCAAAATAATGCTGCTTTTCTGCAGTCTTATTAGTCCACCAATTAAAGACAGTGAGAGCAGTAAACTGTGTAACTGCCAGCAGTACAGCGCAAATCAGTGTTATGAGCCAAAATACTGCATGAGTTTTACGTAGTATTATAAAGGCGCCATAGGGGCTCCATAGTTAAAAGTTACATTGCATTTAAAACCAGCGATTAAATCCTTGACTAAGGAACAGTGTTTACTTCCCAAATTTTCAGTACTTGACTGAAATTCCAGATTTTCAGGGCAATTAAAAGTTGGATCTTCTACAAACATTTACAACAGAATCTTCAGGAGATTTTATTTACCATATTTCCTTGTTGATTCCTTCTGACAAACAACAGCTTGAAGTTCACAAACTGACTAGCCTTAACGCATGAAAATGAAACAGATGAGCTACTATTTCAGTAGATATGTGAACTGGACCACCCTATGGCAGATGTTGATGGAAATGTCTAATGGATTCAATAGGACGTATCAAAATTAAAGCAGAATTTGCATGTAGGACAAAAGTCACGGTTAAGTTAAAACTGTCACTATGATTTTCTTCCCTAACACATACACACCATATGTTTGGAGATTGAAAGAAAGAAGTTGAATCCTCATCCAGACCTGGGCTTTTGCCTCCAGCACCAAGGCAATGTGAACCACACCAAACCCCATCCCTTCCTAGGCAACTCTTCACTCACCATGCAAGAGAACTCCTCCAGCTCTGACACTGCCAAGCAGCACATGCAGATGCTCCTGTGATCTTACCTAGCAAGGCATGCACCTGTTTCTCTTACCTGTGCAGTGAGTAAATCCTATCTTTCGCAAAAGACACCCAGATACATGGTGAACTTTATCTGCAGACAGGTGCCCATGCCACTCACTATTCTAGTGGGAGGCAACATATTCCAGGTCATGTGACAACCAAGTTTGACTCCAGATTTCCACAGTGCAGAGGACCCTGCTCTTCCATATCTGAAGAACTCCCTAACCATCAGGTGATCTGGTCCTCAGGGAACTGTCCAGCTGAAGCTATTTCATTTTGTGTGATATTCCCTGGCTCCCTAATGGGAGAGCCAGGAGTAAGCACTGATTCCAGACCATAGCAAATCAAAGGGGATTCAAAACCCTTTACCACCAACCCCTTCTAAACACTTAAGTATCACAATACAAATCTGCAAACAGGCTATAGACATGTTACATAAGAGCCCCAGCCACCCTCTGAGACAGTGTTTCTCTCTTTTTTTTTTCTTTTAAGAAAATAATACTTCAAAAATGAAATTTTCAAGAATATCTTAGAAACATAAAGAATAATTCCGAGGAAAGTTTGCTGTTAGTAATCCAGTACAGACATAACAGCCCACCTACTTCATAGGCAGGACAGAAATCTCATCTTTCCTAAAAGTTTCCTCCTGGTTCTTCATATGTTTCCTTACTCAGCTTACCCGTGGTCATCTAACTCATCCCATTTCTTTGTAAGGTGCTGAGCTTACGCTTCAAAGCTATGAACTCTACCAGATAAGTGACTGTAAAAATTACATGCTGCCATAGACATATCTTCTTGTCTTTTAGCACCAAGCCAGTCATTGCTTCTGGGAGATTATTGCAAACTTTTGGCAGAAAAATAGCCATTACTTGCTTAGATTCATGAGCCAGACTTGCTGCCCAAATCTCCATCATGTATGTTACTTTCTGAACATTTTGTGTAGGTACCAATGACTCCATGTGAGCCAGTAAACATATGGAACTGTTAATTTAATTAAAACTATCAAAAGAATAATTTTGTTTTTATTTTGTTTTTAAAAACTCTACTTTTGAAAAAACAGAAATACCTTGATAACTTTGTCTTTTCAGATTTTCACCAGTTTTGCTTGATATGCACCAGGAAAAGGAAGTAAGAACAGTAAGAAAAGTAATATAAAATTCTTGTGCCTATATTCTTGATCATTGTTTGAAATATTTAGTTCTTTCAAGACTGTAGCCTGTTCTTCCATGTAGAAGGTTTTTCAAGTTTTAAAAAAAAAAAATTTAAACCTTAAGGTTTTTCAAGTTTCAACAGGAATTTTTCATAACATTATCACCTTAAATGACAGTTCAATTTTATGTATATTTTTCATAAACTGAGCACTAGCCTTCTGCTGCAGTCTCTTTAATTCATGTTTAGTGAAAAAAATCACTACTAGGCTTATAATACAGTAGAGTTAAAAACCACACTTCCACTTCCATGGGAAAATAATATAAATTAGTTCCCCAATTCAACTACACACAAAAAGATCATGGTCAGCAGCCCAAAGATCCATCTGGGGTTCTAAAGCCTTTATTTCTGAGGGAAAAAAAACCCACAAAACAAACCAAAAAACTCTGGAGTACAGAGCCTGGCTCCAAAGCTATACCTAAGAATGGGACCCAAATTCAGTCAAAACCGTGCCCATATTTTATATATGACTATCAAGCTCATTTTTAACTTGCTAGCCCTAATTTAGCTAAAAGCAAACCTGTGGCAACATGAGGACTGCAAAAGCAGCCTGCGAAGCTGCATAAATAATCACAGAGTTAGCTACACAGGCACAGGCTCTACCGCCTCTAGCACTCCTGGGAAGAGGAGACAAGAAAGAAGAGGGAACAGATACAAGGAGAACTGGGAGAAAGAGGTGAAGGAATGGCCATTTTGCTATGCTCAGTCTCCCTCCACAGGCAAGTGCCTGCTCTGCCTATGGCTGGGGCCAGCCCTGAGTGCAAGCAAGGGAAATTCACAAAAATACCTCAAATGGTTTCATTTGGCTGTTTTACCTAAACCGAAACCGTGTAGAGATACAAATGCATCTTAATACCTAGAGGTGTATATACACTACACTTATAAATCTATAACTCAGTGACGCAATTACGTAGTGTGGTATGTAACAATACCTATGTTAAGACATTTTTGGAAATACACACTTGATGTTAAATATATTTTCATTTTTGAAGGTACTGACAGTACACTATGCATGTGTATCCCACAGGTCCATTAAAAGTACTGTTAGCAGCAGATAAGCTTATAAATTACAGCACTACTAAACTAGGACTGTTTAATAGCTTGTTAAAGAGGACTGTTGACTAAATTGAGTGTAAGCTAAATGAGAATACTAGAATTAGATGAGCAAAGCTATTAATTACATTTAAGTAATACCTATATAGAGCATTTGTTTTACTGTTATTTATGTTATTACTCTAAACTTTTGAGCATACATTAACTCTAGAAGATAGCTGAGCTACAGAAATTTGGCCAAGAAAATAAGGTAAAGACAAAAAAGGGCTTAAGAATATGTGTGTTAATAAGTTCCTTATAATCTGATATTCTTATATGATTCATACAATAAATAAATATGTTCATATAATAAAGCTCCTTAACTACATCAAAAGATTCTTCACAGAAGAAAAGCAAAACTACCACAGCATCACTGGCAAAATATAAGCTTATACAGTTCCATCAGTCTTCAGAAAAGTGTTTCGACCTTATGTTTTTGTTACAGGACACTAAAAATCTGAAGTTTTAAAATAAAATGCAAGATTTCTCAAAGACCTCTATTCAGAGGTTACTCTTGGAAAGTGAATTTATTTCAGCTCTTAGTAGTTCTCACTGTCCCAAACACAACAGGTTCATTCCCTGCGCAGTCAAAAGGAGTTTTATTGCTGATGGCAACAAGCAGTGATTCACTGGGGGGCTCAGAAGCATTTTAGTGACAGAAAACAAACGAATGCATTTTCTGCATGGATGATGGATCAGCCTTGGCAAAAAATATTTCCATACTTACTGCTCTATCACATGCATATAGAGTAGGTGGTGCCACTTAACATTTTCCATCTTCTCTGGGCTTGTCCTGTGTCTGCTAACATTACTAAATCCCTACCAAAAGAAAACGCAGTACGAGACTGGGTAAGCTCCTGCTTCATAATGTAAATATTCTGGATCAGGATTCCATGTACATCAACTGAACAGATGTCAGTCAGCCTAATTAGTTCCTAATAAGCAGCTTTATAAACTACAGATCTAGTAAAGCCTTACCAACAGATAAGCAGTCCATGTTTGACTGTATGCTCCAGCTGAAGCTCTTCCTGTGGCTGAAGTATTTTAAAGGCATCTTGTCCACATGGATTCTGTAGTGCCTAGTGGGTCATATATGCACAATGATACTTTCCCCTTAATCGGGAACTCTAATAGGGTGTCCTTGTTTTGTCCAATAGTTAGTTTACAGAAAACCTGTTTACTTGTCTAAGTTTTGGTTAGAAGCAACCACTGGGTATAGAGACACTGCGTGACTGCATGAACCTCATTTCCCTAAGGAAACAGGCAAAAAAGCCTATCAAGAGGATCCCACCAATTGTCTCAGTTACATTTTGCAGTGTCTACTTGCCCATACAGCTGGCAAGGTCTTCCAAGCATCTATTTAGCTTCCTCCAAGTTAAACACATTATTTCTTACTCTGTAGTGATGCTCATGACGAGAACTGGTTGCTCTCCTTACCATAATTGCTCACCTTTTAAATGTAAGAAAGATTTATGTTCCTTTTCAGTCTTGGACAGAGAGACTCTTCTCTCCATTGGACAGAACATACTGAGCCTCTGAGTCTCCTTAAATTATTTGTTTTACAAGCTCCTTGTAGCTCTGTTGCTTTTCTTTGTACTATCTTTCAAGATGTGTAAACTCAGTGTCCTCATCTGCACACAGTATCATGATAGAAGCCTTCCCAGCAGCTAAGCTAACAGGTGAAAGATGTAAAAATCCAACAGAACATTCCTTTTGATCTCAGGCTGAATTTGTTTTGTTCTGCTGCATTACGCTGAGATTCTGTCCCAGCATAGCTACTCAGCCAGTAAGTTCTCTCTGTGCATTCCCACAGCCAGTGCATACAAACTTGGTTTTACAGAATTTCATCTTTTACAACCATAATCCACTAAGCAATTGTTAAACAGCTAAACACACAAATTCACTCTAGAAGATATTTCCCATATATCGCCAAATGATTTATAGTAAAATCTATTAACTTTATTCATGACTATATGAAGCAATACGTAAGCTTCACAGGCCCTCAAGGTCTGGTTCATACTCCTCCAATGATTGCTCCACATTAGGGACAGCAGTTACTGTTTATGCAGTTAAGGACATTCATGTCTACCTCCTTACATGAATTAATTGCCACTCTGGAAAACAGAGGTGCAGAAAGTGATTCCATTTCATTAGCAAAGCAATGAGCCCTGTGCTCAGTTCAACATTTCTTCCATATCACAAGGAGGTATCCTATACAAACCAAAGGCTTGGCCTCACCTCTTCCAAATCTTATTAGGACTTAAACAAAAGCAAGGAGTTAAGATGAGTGCTAAATATACCAGACAAAGATGGATGGACCTAAACACACACTTGAATACTTGGCTAAAACAGGGCACCTATGGGGAACTGAGCCCTTCTCAATGTTTTGTAGAACTCTATCCACAGTCTTCCACGTAAGAAGCAAAGCCTGATACTCCATGCCAGTCCCATGAAAAGGCATGACAGTTCTCCAAGGACATGTATGTATACTGAAAAGTCTTTCATTTTAGTTGATCATTTTTCTCCATACTTCCATAAAGAATTTTGATCACTTCAGCCTTTGCTAACTCTGAAGTGTAAGAAACCTAGAAAAACATAGTCAAAAAGCTGCACAGGCACCAATTCCGCTTCCAGAAGTTTAAGGACCAAAAACTGCATTTGGTTGCGAAAGTAATTTCATTCTTATATTCTGCTTTGGATGCATTAGCTCAAATCTTGAGTGAGCTTCCAAAGTGAATTTTATGAGCATCTCCACTAACTGACTTTACTTAAGTTCATAGTCACAAAGAATCCACACTGGTCAAATGACATTAGATATGCTCCATGCATGCACCTACTGCACTGCAGCTGCTAAAATACGTTCATCTCATTAAATCACACTAAATCTAGACAAACCCACGTTACTGAGTGTGATGCATCATGTGGACATCATAACCTCGGCACCAATCCACTCAGCTGAGAGACGCACTCCTTGTGCTACACTACCTATCACAACAGATGCAGCCAAAGTCCATTGTTAGAGATAGGATAATAGATAATCTCATCCTATGTTAAGTTCTTATGATCTGCCAGTTCCTTACCATGCATATCTTTTGTACAGTCAAATAGAAACAGACCATTATAAGTCTTTCTTTTTAAAACATTCTACATTAAGGAAATGATAAAAGAGAGTAATAAAGTAACAATTAAATAAATTAACATAAGCTGGGTAGTTCTGACTGCAAAGGCAGACATTATCCTTACTCACATGTATTGTAGGTTGACATTTTTCACAAACGCATGACGGGACACAAATCTTAAGCCTGAATCCACCACGGTCCTGTGTAAATACATAAAACTGTTAGAATATTTAATTTAAAATACAATGGAAAGCATAATGATAATAATGGTTAAAGTAAGAGTGTGGAAGAAATCTCAACAAGGCTGAACCACAAGATCTACAACTGTCCTCTATAACACATGAAGTTAGGCCTACATTCTGATAAGGTCTCTACATGCTTCTTTGAAAGAAATAAACAAAAAACAGGTTCATAAAATATGCATCCCATATACTCACAGATTTTTAAGTCCAACATAGAATCCAACTTCATTGTCATTGATACTTTCTAATTTTTGCTGGTTTGCGATGTAACTGTTGAAAAAGCAAGACAGAAAAAAAGTATGCAACTGGATCCTTCCATGGCTTTAACTACCTGTAACTCAGCAGTGACTGCTGACGTACTGCAACTAACATGAAGATCTACTTAGAGTATCTGCAGAGTGAAAATGCTTCTTAAAATCCTCCCTATCATTGGAATTATATTTTGTGGGACAGGGCTGGAGGAGAAACAGCTGAGTTTTACATCGGGGAAACGAAGCCTTGTTCATCAAGGAAGCAAGGTGCCCCAAAGGGATAGTAAATAAAGTTGCATTACAGTGTCGCTGTTTTCCAGAATATGCTTCCCTTCCTCATGGATTCCAAAGTAACTTTATAGACCATCTTCAATGGTGGCAGTGGGATTATCCCCACTTACACTGAAGGAGGATGGGACTGCTTTAGTCTTTTCTCTCACGTTGTTAACTTAACCACTTCTTCAACTGACCTCCCACCCACAAAAGAGTTTCAGTTCTGTTTACAAGGTGTAGCAAAAATGAAAGGGAGGATGTGCTTCATGATGTTAGACGCACAAGTAGAAATTAAGAGAACAGAAACTGTCATAGTAGACCAAAGCACTGAGTCCATTCATATCCCATGAATATCTGCCTGAACTCCAAAAGGATGTGGGCATGCAAGCCAGTCCTTTGTACTATCATCATGTGAGATCTAGGAATAACCAGTAACATCCCACAGACTAGAAATTATAATATTTTACTGATAAATCATGGGATTACATATAATGTTACCACTTCTACAGAAAGAAAAAAAGTTTCACAGTGCAAATCATGCAATCTAGGAAGAAGAAATAGGTGGAAATTGCAATTCAACTGACATTCTGGGCAGAGAAGTAAGCCTGATGCAAGAAATGCCTTGGTAGAATCCACGCATTTCAAAAGATAACTCCAGTCAGAGAATCATAAACAGAGACTGACCTGTATTTTCACAAATATCCAGAACTAACCAAACCTACAGGTTTTCCTACAAACTAAGTTTTTATTTGCTAGAATAAAATTGGCTTCATTTTAACTATTTTACTTTTTGTTAAAGGATATTCTGGTAATCTGGAAAGCAGGTATATTGCTTTCCCAAAAGCAATCCATCTCAGCTGGTTAGAGAAAACCACTGTGTGCCCAAGAGAATCCTGAGAATCCCAAAAACTGGAGTTAGGCTGTCCTCCATAGCTGCAAATCTGACTTGGCCTATGCCCTTGCCAAGTACCAGGAAAAGCAAAATGTCCCCCTAATGGAATTCATTGTCCCTTGGGAAAAAGAAGGGCTGTAAAAAGACAGCGCATGACAACAAAACACATTAGTACAGCATCATATGACAATGAGTGCTCTCCAGGACTTCTCAGCATAAGATTAACACAGTGTACCCATTAGGAGATAATAGACCTTCCTATTTTGTGTCTCCTTCCTTGGATTTTTTAAGACAATCTGATTTACTCTCTTGGGGTTTATTAATGTATTTTGTTGTTTGTTGGTTGGGAAATTCACATATTCTTTCCAAGTAAAAAGCAATTAAATAGTGCAGAAAAGACTACCAATTCTTCCACCTAATAGTCCTGCAGTTGAGTGATCATACTTTCTCTGAACCTGCCCTGAAGAACTCATGCTTTAATTATCACTTTCTCTGTCACTTAGACCTCATCATACCAAAAAAAAATTATGCAAGAAGTATCTAAGACACCTTCCTCATCCTATCCTCTGTGTTCAACCAATGAGAATCCTGCCAAGCCTGGTCAGAGACAGGGAAAGCACAAAAGACCAGAAATCAAGGAAAATAACAGAGAAACACAGAGGGAGAAGGGAAGAGTAAAAGAAAAGAAACTAAGCAACCAGTTGTAATAGCTGAAGATTAAGCCATCAAAAAAGACCTCTGACAAACACTGCCAGAATGCAGATCCATCACTTCAACGTGCTTATCACCCATCCAAATTTGACATTGCAATTTTAATCATAAAAACATTTAACCAGAACCTCCCACTATGAGAAGCTCCAGAACTTGACATAACTTCGAGTGTTGCACCGGAATATATTAGTCTATTACATCCTGTCGTAAGCCTAAGCCAGTATAAAACAGCTCAGCTTGGCTGATGTCAGTGAAGCTACCACAATTTATATCAGATGAAGATCTGAGTAGGAGCGTACATTCTATATATAAAGATCAGTGTTGCGCCATTAAGGAACAAACCAAAAAAATGTTACTTGGGAAGAAACAGCAGCATGAATTTATGATCTTTTCTTTCCTTCTCTCACTGCATCCCTTAAAAGAAAAGCAAAGGGGGGGGGCATAATTTACTCTGAGCTGGTACTAGCTTCTTTATGGTGAATGATTTACGATTCCAGTTTCTAAGTGGAAGAATCGAAACAATCCACTGATTTTCCATCACTATGCTTCGAGTAGAGACTCAGAAAAAATTCTGGCTAAGTGCAACTAACTCAAAACAATAACTGCTCTACAGCACTTCCTTAAAAACACTCTCAGTACAGAACATGGCAGTGAAGCAAATTTCACACAGTTGGAAGTCCTTGAAGAAAGAATGGACAGACGTAATTTACCATAAGCAAGTCACGTACTCTTACACTTCTTTACTCGCTTAAGAAGTCTGTTTTAAGTTAAGCCTTTGTAGCTCTTTCATAGGAATGAGAAAGAAAGGACTACGATGACTGTAGCTGCACTCTACAAGGGGAAGTTGTTCTTCTATTTAATTTAGAGGGAGGTTTGAAATAAAATCTCTCCCTAACTGAAGTCTATTTTTACCTTCTTCACAACTACTCTTTCTTGATGTTACTTATCATGAAACATTAATACTCTAAAAGCTCTGACTTGCAGTGGGCGATGCTGAGAAATGCAATTTGCCTGCCTGCCCTTAAGAATATCCACCCTGTTCTTAACTGAACATTTTTACCGTACCATAGAAGAAAAACATCCTGACTCATGGCTGGCTGAAGTCATGTGAGGAGCTTGGAAGCACACCACAACAAAGCACAGCACCACCAAAACCTGGCTGGATAGTGCCCAGTGAGATCACCTGTTATCAGTTCTCACATATCGATTGCTGCTTCCAAACCGAGACCTCAGCTGCCTACAATACTATTCATTTGATTATACTATAGCATTCTGCCTCTTCTTCAATGAGTAATGAGTAAACAATATTTGTTTTCAGACCTTTAATTTCATCTCCCCTAGGTAAACTACTGATTAATTCAAGTAAAGGCATTCAGAATCACACACCTGCTGACTGCACACTGCAACAAACAATAACATGTTCATCTCATCATACTTCAGCAGCCACGGAATGATGTCACACACTTATACCTCACCACTTCTGTGGCATTCTGGAGAGAATATTTTAAAAATCTATCATCAAAGAATTAACTCCTTCAAGTAAGTTCTCTTTTAAGAAGGTGGTCTTCAGTTCTGCTCATTAAACATATGAAAAACTACAGATACAGCCTGCGTAATGTCAGTGAAGCAACTTCTAAACTCCAAGAGCATGAAGGGAAAGCAAGTTCTTTAAAGTGGTCTAGATTATTTTGTGCCTCAGTAGCTCAAAAAAGGATTTTGCTATAATTTTCAAATCTTTTTCTTAATCTGAAAAAAACAAGGTCAGCAGGAGTACTTGACCTAACTTACTTGACCTATTTCCTCTGAATTCACGTATGTTTAGGTATAGTATTTCATTTGGACCTATTAGGACATGCTAGAAAACTAGTGCACATTAGTTGTAGCAACATAGATTCGTGCAAATAACACTGTAATTCAGTATTTAAGTAATTCAGTAATTAAGTATTTCTATTACCATAAAACTCTCTTTATGGGAAACATATCTTAACACTCAAAAAAAAAAAAAATCAGTTATATGTCTGGCTCTGGTTCGTACAGCAGGCAAAAAAATTTTTTAAAATTAATAAACATTCCCTGGTGTAATGTTTCTGAACATTGGGAAAACTTTACACTCCAAGTTATCTCTTCACAAAATCTTCATGGAGAAAGGCAGCAAACTCCAGACACTGAACTGTCAGTAAATGAATTACCATTTAATGACAGAACACGTATGTCTCTTGTCTATGCTACTATGAGAGCTGCACGGTAACATCGACAATCAAACAGTGCAAAGCTACCTAGTTCTGTATTTTCTTACAAACTCAAATGTCAGACCAAGTTCATCAAAAGATGCTAAAACTCACCAACACTTTCAGCACACCTGGGCAAATTTATAGTTATGTATAGAAAATATGCAAAATTTGCAAGCGTGACACAATACTTGATGGAACTTAGCAGATCCAAATGGGTTTCATTTGCAGCCCCTCTGAAACCAAATTTGAAACAATGCTTGAGGGATGTGAACTCACGTAGTTTGAAAATGAAGCACAGAGTTACACTATGCTGCATATCAGGAATGCCAGGTTTCAGACAGATGTAGGGATCAATGACATAACCTCCACTCAGCCAAGAAATCTGTCTACATAGGACCAAGCTCCCCCTAGGAAGGAAATGAGCAATGAGCATGATATACGAGGTCCAACATAAAAAAACCTCAGACTAACCCTTAAGCTTGGGAACCATGAGTGGGAGGGAAGAGGCAAAGAGGCACTTATAGAACAAGCAATCAACTCAATCGCTTCGCTCAGTACAAGCGGAGGTGTGTTCAAATATAGACGTTTTCTCAATCTTGATCAGAAAATGTCAGTTTGCAAGAATGATCAGCAAGTTAACATCAAATTTCTTATGAAATTAAAAAAATACAGAAATTTTTCAATTATTAACTGAGGCTTATGGTGAAGAGATCCAAAAGATCACATCAGTGCTCAAAGGAATCAATTTTTTTGGTAAAAGATGTAAAAGCAAAAATTATGGGGATTCACAACAGCCTTTCAGAAAACCATCTGCAGAGTTGCTTTGAATGTTGGCAACGTCATACACAGCTATGTGTCAATTCAGAAAGCAACTATTTTAAAGGTGACTGTAGTTGATTTTCTTAATTTGTTAAGTGAAAAGTTACAGGCACAGTCTTTTTTTTTGTGTGTGTGTCACCTACAAGCAAGAAGTTCTGCACAAACCTACAGGCTTATTCCAATTATTTTATTGTGTTTTGTTTTCTCCATCTGGTACCATTAGTGCCAGATCCATGAGGTCAAGCTCAAGAAACAGAACTTCTACTGCTAAAAGAGCATACCATAACTCAGGAAAAGAGGCAGTGTGTTGCGTTAGTCCACTGTGTACTTAACAAGCATTCGCAGTTTTACAAACAGGTGCTCAGCTCCTTGGCTGCCTGGTGTCTCCTGACAAATTCTGAGGTAGAGCTGTGGTGGGATTATTTATTTTTAAAACCTGAATCACTCTGTATTTCACAGTGAAAAACTGACTGCCACTATCACAGGCTCCTTAAGCCATTCTTTCAGGGGTTTTCCCTCCCCTTTAGAGTATTTAACCATGAGTCACAGAAGACTACAAGAGGCAGCTCTCCACATGCCAGTACATCAGCTCCAGAGCGGACATAATTAAGGCTGGGATCTTTCTTTACAGCAACAGGCACACCCATTTTTGAGGAAATCTTTCACTACACATATCCCACATTCAGGTAACACACTGTTCAAGGTGAAACTTAGCATCTCACAGCCAAGGTTACAGACCACAGTTACCTTTAAGAATTCCCCGTTCTCCATGTGTGGCTGCATGAACTGCCAGGAGACAGTGTGGCTGTGTGCCAATATACTATGATTATCCAATTAGTAGTATCCAATTAGTAGTACACAGTTGCCATTGGAAATTGCTTCTCCAAATCCCTCATTTTAAACAATTAGTGCCAACCCACCAGCTTAAGGCAGGAGAAAATGGGAATTCAGTAGAGATCCCAATCATGTTTCAACACTGCAGGAGTGGATCCATACTCTTACTTATGACCACAACTCCCTGGGAAATGGAAAGCTCACAGTTTGCTAGCCAGCCTCAGTTCCCTCTTTACACTATGTAAACTTAAAGGTAAAAGTAAAATTAAATTAATATGGCTGCAATGCAGAGTTTAAGGAAACAGTTACTATATTTAGAGGCAGGGAAAACAAAACATAATGCAGCCTTGGGCTTACTTACTTTTCTGGTTTGGCTTCAAGGTGTTTGTCCTGCTTTTTTCAAATAGTAGACTATCAAATCAAGCAAACTCTTAAGACATTTCATGCAGCTTTCCAGACTTAAGATTCATGCCCTTGCCAAGCTCCACCATCAGAATTACTTTCCCCAAAATGCATACTAAGCTTACTTAACTGTTTTCTCCACTCAGAGACCTGTCCTCCTCCCTGCACTCCACAAAGTTCACATATTTGATATTTCACCAAGACATCAGTTTTTGACATTTCTCCATCTAGCTTTTCCTTAGGAAAGTTGTTTTGGAAATGTTGATATTCTTTGATATAGCCAGAAAAAAAAAGTATTGGTTGGTTAGACAATAACCTTTTTATTCAAAAAGATATGTTTTAATCACTGCCTTTATACTTATCTACAAAATGTTTCATCCACTGTTAGGAAGACATTTAATAACATAAAAAAGGAGAGTAGTGAATGTGGCTTTTCATTAGGTCTCGACAGAAAACAGACAAAGACTAAACCTTTTTTTATTATTATTTGGTTTGCAAGGAAGAAAGGGTATCTCAAAGGAAGGAATAAATATAAACAAGTATATGTGTCATTTTTTCTCCTACAGAACTGCCTAGTGCAGTGACTCTTCAAAGACTAGTAACACAACCTCTCTCTTCTTCAGCACTTGCATATACCACCTCTGTAGCTGTCATTGGCCTTGATGCAAATGAGAATGGCAAAACATCAGTTCTATGACAGCAAAGTAAGATTCCTCCTAACCATCCTTTACATGCATCTTTTTAGGTCCCTCGGTGAATTATAACATTAAAGTATCCTGGCTGATGTGAAAACTTTTGAATTCTCCTCTTTCCTGGAGCCCATGCTCAGGCAGTGACTTTGTGGAAGGGTCATCTTAAGTGAGTTGCACATCCTTCAAAGTTAGACAAGCACTTGCTGACATAAATTAGTATGCTTCACAATATTTTAAGTCTTCTTCCTATCTCCAGATTTTGACATGTTCAGTATTCCCTAGCTCTCTGATTCAACATAAGAAATTCCCTCTGAGGTCTGTCTCCCCCTGGACACTTACATATAATTTCCACTGTTTGACATTAATACTTGGCTTTATTCAGTTTAAAATTACTGGCTCTCAGAATGTCAAATACTCTGCTCAGTCTGCTCTGATATTCACTGGATCATCGGGACATAGGTCCATACCTGCTAAATATCCACTGTCTCAGTCGCTCCATGCAATACACCTCATGCCAAATACAGATCAAAAGGTAGTGCTTCCAAACAGCAGCGCAAAACTTAAAAAAACTGAGGTCATCTATCCAGGAAAACCCATCTATATCCTGCTAATGCATTAAATTTGCTGAATAATTTGACTTCTGACATCTCAAACAAAATTCATCTTTCTATAAGCCAGCAAAAATTTTCCTTTTCTGTTTTTATTTAAGTCTTGAGAGTCTACATATGGTCATAATCTCTACCCTTTTTCTCTGCAATTATTACATAAAGAACCCAACTGGTAGATGTTTTTCCATTCTGCAAATTATACCATCTGCTGCCATGGTTCACAATTGATTTCCTAGCCTCTTTCCTTGTGAAATATCCTGTGTAGCTCTGATCACAGATCTGTGTCTTCTCCAAGCCGTATCTTGTGTTTTAATGGAAGACATACATGAATACATCTTCACACGATGTTACTGAAGCATTTCACAAGGGTCATGGGTTGTCTTCTTCACTTTCTGCTGTACTGACCCTCTTAACATTTACCTCATTCTTCTAGGCCCAGAACAGGTTGCTACCTTCTGTATGTCAATCTTACTATTTATATTTAAACAATGCATTTTTTTTCAGAGATCATTTTAACAGCAGTAAAACTGCTTCTTTGCTAAAGCCTTTCAGAGGCACTCTTCACTCTTCTACAGTTCTCTATTCCACTTTCTTTTATCACATTTATTTTCATTCTGTTCTCTGTCCTGTACAGACCATTTATCCTTATTTTAATTGGCCAATCTTTTGAGTTTATAGCTTTTTCCATTAGCATTCCTAAAAAAACCCACTTTCTCTTCACTTGAGGAATGCTGTTCTTCACTTAATATAAGTGGTTTCTTACTTGCACTGCATATATTAACATAATGATGTGTTTATTACATTTTTCTGCACATTTGTCAGTATCGAGAGTATTTCAAATACTCCTGCAGACTGCCACATTGCTGCAACTGTTTCTCTAACTTTCCATGTTCCTGTACTTCACCAGTTTGATTTTTGAGAAATTGTCTCTTGCAATGGCACATGCAGATAAGTGTCTTGTGTTTTTCAGATTTCTCTTTGTATTTCTGTTTGTTCTGCTGCCTGACGCATACGTATTGCCTCTTCTAGAGTTAAATCAACTTTACTTAAAAATCCACTCGTGGATGTCTTTATTTTTACACTTTAGACAAACATACTCTTTTTTAAGCACTAATTTTGCATTTTAACATCACTTCAAGGCTTGGATCATCTTCCCTTAGATCCTTTTCCTTTCAAACTGAACCCTTACCCTGAACGTTCCTCTTTCACAACATGACATCTTTTGTTACAGTAATCTTCAAACTTCACTGTTTCTGCAAAGCTGCCCTCTCATTAACCACCACTAATTTCATAGAATTCTTCATTTACCATTACAGCTTTTGCCCCTGTCACTGCTTACGAGTAGAATAATACCCTTCTTATTCACTAATCTGTTTCTCCTTATACTTCTAAGGACCACAGCACAGCACACCACTGCACATACCTGTTAGCATTCCTCCAACCTACACACGTTTGCAGCCTTCCCCCTGCCCCAGGATATGCATAGTGAAGATGAAGTGTCCGCATGCAGTTATACAAGAACGAGCAGACCTTTTGATTATACTTCCAACTGTTAGGACTCTCACCTCTCAAATCTCCCATTTCAGGCACCCACTGCAAAGAGCAAAACTGCTTCAAGTTGAAGTGCTGGTACACACAAGAACGCCATGGAAGGTGGGCAGAAATGTTCAGGGCAGCGAAGATCAACAGAGTCGTTCTTCCACTCATGCTCCCCTCCGGGACAAGTGGTACCCATTTCTGCAACCGTGGCACCTAGGTCCACATCACAAAAACGGCAAAGAATCCAAGCAAGAAGGCAGTCACTGCACACAAACACGATCCGGATCTGCAGTGATGTCTATTGCAGAAGCAGTAATTCAGCTTTAGTATTTTCCTATTTATCTGCCTTCGTGCCACACGTGGATTTGTGCCAATTCAAAATGTTTGTAAATTCTGTGTATCTATATGCCTCATATTCTGTGTATCTATATGTGCAATACACAGTCCTCAAAAGATACTTATATTGCTACCATTCTAGACAGAAAAATAATTCAGCATATGCTTAAGTAAACTACATGATTAGTCCCATGAAGTCAATGCAGTGGCTTCTAGCAGCAAAGCACAGTGTATGTGTTTGCCAGGTGAGGATCACAGTAGGTATAATGTGTTTGAAAACAGGTTCCTAAAAATTAGGAAGAGGCAAGACTGAAGGGTGTTGGAGTAGGAGCTGAATATGAAGTAGTCTATTTATCCACCTAGTGGCAGGGAGGGATAGGAGGGGGAAGGAATTCCATCTTCACAAACTAGACCAACATTAACCAAATAGAGTCACCCATTTAAAAGAAAAAAAAATAAATCTGTATGAGGTAGAAGACCACAGAATGGGAAGAAATGATGGAAATAATGCTCCAGTAGGGCCCGTGAGTACCACATTAAATTCTTTCCTCTCCCTGAGGGAATGTGATCCCAGTCCCTCAGAAGATACCATACTGTAAGGGCAGTCTCAACCTTATCTGATCATGCTGTTCTAGCTTTTGGCATTATTGAACAATCAGCAGAGCCAAAGCAGGACCCAGCTGTCTCACTACACAAGTAAGCATCACAGCTGCTTAGCTAAACAGACTGTCCTCCTCTCTGACCCAAAAGCACATTTAAATACTCCATGCCAAGTAACGCGACACAGACAGGAAGAACCAAGGCAAGCCCACATCTGTGCACCATATAGGACAGTAGTTAAGATGCTGAAATGCAAGACCTTGGTTCAGACCCCATGCTCTGCTTTAAGCAGGCCACGTGCACTGCTGAAATGGTTCATTGGGACCACATAAACATCTTACTCCACATCACAACCCAGAGAGCTAAAAGGAAGGTCTTGCTTTTTCCACTCGTCCCAGCAAACTAAGTCCTCAAGGTTTTGTAATGCTCAGTGGAGAAAAAGTGGTTGCCTCCATTGCATAATTTGCAGTAGGAATCTCCTTTAGCCCCCTGAATCACTTCTTGGAAGAAGCACACTGCCCATTGCTGTCAGGAGAGCAGCCAGCTGAGTCAAGTGCCTTTGCTACACTGTTCATAGGGAGATGCCAGATTTTAAATGTTGAGGCCTGGACAGTCCCAGACGTGGTTACCAAGTCCAGCGCATCACACCCATAGCATGTGCTGTGAAAAGTCTCACAGTCCATGCCCTGTAAGTCTGACAGGCTCAGTATGTGCAAATTATTTATCCACATATGCTTGCTGTGCCGTCTGGCATTCAGAAAATCAGACAGTTGTTGCAAAAAAAATTGGAAAAGTCACGTCCTATACACTCTTCATACAGAATACAGCGCCTGATTGTGCAATGTCGGACATCCATGCCTCACAGGGTATATGTCAAATATGGCCCTAATTATTTTCACACATATGGTTAGGAAATAAATCAAAAGATAAAAATAATTTAACTTTAAAATCTAAAGTGCAAGAGTTCTATTGGTTCAACTGCCAAAACAAGAGGAAAAATAGGTAATCTGTCCAGGCCCAACTAGAGCTCTGTTGACAGACTCTTCCATAAGCAGCTCACAAGTGTCGCCATTTCAGTGCTTTTCTGTTTCAGCAGTGGAGTAACTTTGATAAATAAACCACTCTTCTTTTATTTATACATCAGACAGCTGTATACAGTGAACCACCTAACCTCCATGGATCCAGCACAAGCTCCTGTAGTGACTACCACAGCTACTTTGTTGCACATGGAGGTGCAGGTTTATTTCAATACAGAATTACCTAAAACTTTGTAAAAGACTCCTCTGAAATACTCCCATCTTAACTTCCTCTTGCCTCAATATATTTAGTCTTCACACATAGGAAAACACGTGAGATCCAAGAAAAGCTGCAAGCCAAAAACACATCAAATAAAGGAACACAGGCCCCTTCTCTTCCAAGCTTAAAACAAGGAGGAAATGCCTGAAACAAAGTTTTTTTTTATCCTTCAGGTGTCCTCCAAACTACTCTACCCTGGCAAAATGCTATTCCACCCAGTTTCGCCACTGACTTTAACAACACCAGAACCTCAGCCTCACCTCGTCCCTGAAATAAATAAAAGGCTTTTAAGTCCTTCACTAGACCAGGATCAGCAGGTTTAGAAAAACGCTGGTTAGGGTCACACTGTTCAGAGACTACAATCTCTTAAACTGGCTCTATAAATGCCCTGGGCCTTGGGCATTGTTCTTCCTTCTATTACTGCTGGAAAAAATATCTCATTTCTTCAGACCTTGTCTAGGAATCAGAGAATATTTACTGGAAATCTGATCTTCAAGAATGTATCCCACTGATGACAACACAGGCCAGAAACAAGAATAGCTGAACTGGTATTAAATACATTTAAGTTTCACCCGTGACTGTTATGGATGATCAACACTTAATGCAGGTCATTTTCTTCCAGGGAAATAATAATTTTAAAAAAGCATGTTCATAACAGAATTTCCATGGCACAGCATGGCACCTTTCCGGTAAGTCCATTATGCTTGTTCAATGTTATGGTTAACAGTAGCTATTTAGGAAACAGGATCTCCATATGCATATTTCAAGAAGGGGAGTAGTTTGGTTTGCTTTACGCAGTTTCTGAAAATACAAGCTCATAATTGAATAGGAATTGAGGTGCATCCTGATTATATTTGACTTTAATAGCAGCTATGTGCCTACATACATTTGGATGAAGAGATCTCAGCAGTGTCTAGTAACAGAGCATAGTCATATCCCAGGCAGTGGAGGCTTTCAAACCCCTATGAATCTACCTCTCCATTCCAAATGCATGTAAATTAATAAATCTATCCAGTCAGTGCTTCACTTTTTAAAGGGCAGTTTTCAAATAGAGGGTTTTTCAGATGCAACAAGCTAAATATACATTTAACATAAATAAAGCATTAAGACGATTTTAGAGTTCTCTGCTCTGTTTTTCATCTTTCATTTCTCTTCATTCCCCATTACATTCATCCGGTTTGGGCATGGATATCTGAATGGCTACCTTCATTAACATATTGTTATACATTCTTGCAGTGACAGATGCAAACATGGGACAGGCAGAACCGCAATCCAAAACAAATAAGGGGAGAGAATGACCCTCTTTAAAAAGAAATCCAAAATGGATACGTAAGACCATTGTTTCGTTAAGTAAAAGTTCCTGCTTTACAATGATTTGGGTTCTAGAATACTGCTAAACTACCTTATCTCTTACAGTGTCAGCATAAAAATAACGGAACCTGAGAAATCTAGAAAATTCCCTCCTAAAGATATCACAGGCTAGAGTGATGAGTCCTCTCTTCTCTCAATAGTTGGGAAGTTTCTTGAAAACAATGCATTAAGATCAAATCCTTGAATTCATCAAAATGGCTTTTCTTTTATTACATAAACCCCAAGCATCCCTTAAGACCCTAGAGCGACCAAAGACACACAGGGAGCAGCAGTACTCTAGCAGTCTGACGCTGACTGACTCCTGAAGGACACTGCCCTCCTCCAGCATCAGCCGTTTCCTCTCACCCAGTTGGAGAGAGCTCGAGTGAAGACCCTGAGAAGCCCCACCAGTCCTCATCAACCCAAAGGACAAGGACTAAAACAAGCACTACAAAAGGCTGACTAGCTCTATCCAATTACCCAGATCTTTTAAAAAAAAAGAAAAGGAAAAAATTCCTAATAGCAGGAATTACATCACTACTGTCTAAAATCTCTTTTATAATTCCTAGCATGGTGCCTCATGTTTTATTGCCCAATTCCAAGTCACCAGAAATAACTTTTTAACCCAGCCAAGCCATGCAAAGCTGCACAGCCAAAAGTCATTTTGAGGAGGAAGGGGCAAGGGGTTGAGAAGCCTTGTGGACAGTTTTATATTATATTAAATCTACAACAGCCGAGAAATCTAAAATGAAAGAGACCCAAAAATACCAACAGCTCTGAGCTTCACGTGAATTTAAACTTGCTTTTTTTTAGCACAAGCTCTCATGACTTATTAAATAATTTACTCTATAAATTACTTATCTTGTCTTATTTATTAACAATTCTAGAGTGTTTTATATAACTGCATTAGAAATTTATTTTGTGGTTTTGAAATGTACGCAATACACAATCACCTCTCCTTTAATAGACAACAGTTTAAAAGTCACCTACTACTCATTGGCAAGCAGTTCTTCCTGAAATACACCAATTAATTTCAACCCCATCCACCTGAATGATAATAAATCAACATATTAAGGACTCGATACCAGAACCATGAAACTAGGCCAGGAATATACTTGCACTCTAAGAAGACACTTTGAAATCAGAGAGTCACATACGATAAGATATATTAACAACACATTTCACTTAATGAGAAAATATTAGACCAGTCCTTTTACAAGAATTCCTGAACACTTGAAAAATTACTCATTTACTATCCTATTCTTTCTTGAGTGATCTTGACAAGGACTACTTATTTGCTATTGTGCCTACAATGCATCAATTTAACAACAATTATATAGCCATTTTGCTTTCACCACTCTTGGTTCTTGGCTCTTAACTCGAGCTTCAATGACTAGTATCATGTTTTTAATGTAGGATATTCACTCCGGAGTTCGATTTACCTCTAAGAACATCAAAACTACCAAGCAATTATTATGATTAAGCTCTGTTATGATAAGCAATCTTAGCATTGGCACAAGTTTTCCAGATAAAGCCCGGGCCACATCAGCACCCTAGACAACTGGGCAAATCCCAAATCTTGTTTAGAGAGAAAGAATTTCCAAAATCTGCTTTCCATTCACCTTAATAGAAAACTATGCAAAAATAACTAGGAAGATGACTAAGAAAAGCACCAGGCATAAATACTGTTTTGGCCTCCCACAGCAAGTTTCAGCCACAGGCCCTCTCAGGGCTGATGCAGAGTGCTCTGGGTGTCTTTCTGCTTCTCCTGCTAGATTTGGATGGTGGATCCAATCTGGAATCAAGAAATAGCTGGACTGGGAGAAGCACATTTATTAAGCTGTAAACCACAATTCACCAATGGGCCAGAGCAGAGCTGAAGCACCAGGATATCAAGTGGGGGATGCTGACCAACGCATGGGACTGCAGCTCTGCTGTTCCTACCAGCACCACCCCAGCTTTCTCCTCCACCTCTTGGAGCCAAGGGAAACCCTGGCTGTCCACCCACACCCTGCCTGGTCAGTGTCATCTACCTGGCCTGCAGCCAACCCTCTGCACCACCACGGGTTTCACATGCCCATGTGAAAACAGACTGCTGAGCCTGCTCTTTTCTCCACAGTTAAGCATATTACACTGACACTCCCAGTGCACATGACTCAAGTGACAATCTTGCCCCAGGTGCCCCAGGTGCCTGTGGATTTTTTGCCTAGGACTGCAGGATCCATTCGTCTCAAGAGCAGGACATAAGCAACTAATGAAGGACTGGCTTCAACTGACACTCTAGAAATACATGGGAATAAATTACTGGAAATTGTCTTACGCTCTTCTCACTCTACTTATACTAATTCCATTGGACTTCAATTGAATTGTGCTCTGGTATCTACAGAGCACATAAAAAAAAAAAAAAACCAAACCAAAAAAAACCACCAACAGGTCTGAAGCTTCCCATGTAAAACGCGATGCCCCAGCCTCTTAAATCTGTTTCTTAGCTAGAATAAAGCAAGATCTGCAGTGTTACACATCCATAATCTGTGTCTACTAACATTAAAGCCGCTTCCCTACATATCTTCTGTTTACTGGGCTCCCACAACTAAATAACGTGACAGCTACTGCAGTCCAATTTTTAATTTATGTCTATAAACGAATTAAAGGGCCTCTGTGTTTTATGTTGAAAGTACGCATGAAAAAGCCATCTTAAATACGTGCAACAGCATCTCTTGAGAAATCCATGACTCAAAATTATTTTTAGATCACCAAACATAACAACATGCAATGTCACAGTATGATACAGTAAAAACTGAAAAGGACTGTAAAGACAATGATGCTCAAAAATCACATGAAAATGAAAACGAAGAGCATCAATGCAAAATATGATATGTTTTCAGTTGATCATTGGTGGAATACACATTTATGTATGTGTTTTCTTCCCTGTCCTTTTAAACAGAGTTTAAATTCTAGGGGAATTTGCTGCTACCTCCAAATTTAAATTATGGGATAATTAGGCTATCAACACCTATGAAAATGAGCAGAGACGCATAGCTCAAAGCATTTTTTTTAATGAAGCAATCCACAGAATATTAAATAAATGTACGAAACAATAACTGCGGTAATAATTCAGAAAGACTATTTTTTTACTGTGCCTCCTAAAAATCTACCAAAGGATAGCGATATGCAAGTAGTAGAAATTAACGTCTCCAGTTTTTTCCCTAACATACATGGGGAAATGCAGCAAGCCGACTTCAGTAAGCTGCAGAAAGGTAGCCCCAAGACTAGTATTTAACCTAAAATTAAACTATTTCACTGTATTTTTACACTGTTTCTAAAGAAAACTGAAAAAAAAAAAAACAAACAAGAGAGAAGAAAGGCGGAGAACACACAGTGAGAAATTTGTACAGATTTGGGGAAAATATTCTGGTAGCTTTTACATGAAGAATGCCACGGGAAACAATCGAGAAGCAATGGGGACCAGGAAATAAAGAGATGGACGGAATAGCTTCAGAAGGTGTTCTTTTTCCCTCTGCCGGAGCTATCATATACCAGCCCTGTATCCAAAATTTTTTGCTCAGTAAGAGTCTTTGCAGCTTTTCTCAAGCAACGTATGTGGACACCACAGAGGGCAGAGCTGTGAAGCGATGCAGGACTGAACACGAACACAGCTCCCTCACCGAATGTCATCTGCAGGCAAAGGAGAACGGAAGCGATGCACGGGTAGGAGAGGGGGAAAAACCCACAAACAACTTTTTGCATCTTCCTCACTGTTAGTGACGGATTAATAATCCTCCAGCACTTCCTCAGAGACAGCACGATACTCATTCCACTGCAGGCTCCGCATTTCCTCCTTTGAGCCACCTTACTGGGAAGGGCAAAGCAGACCCGTATGCCGATGACTACGGCTGGGAAGATAGTTTGTCTCCTCGCCAGAATCTGCCGCATCTCCTCTTTATTTTTTTTTTTTTATTTTATTCCTTCCTTCTGTATGTGGGTTTTTCTTTAATAGAAAATGAGTGTAGGAGAGTTTTTGGGGAGGAAGGAAAGCCAGCCAGCAAAGCTCTCGGTTCTCGGGAATAACCCAGGGAGGGGACGCCCAGAGAAGGGCAGGGTGACACCCTCTCCCGCTGGGCTGGCGAGGTCGGGGCGGTGCGCGACCCCCGCGCCCCGGGAACCGCATCGCCCGCAATTCGGACTCATCCTCCAGATTAACTCGCAGCGGGCTGCCAGCCGCACGTCCCCGCGGAGCGGTGCCCCCTCCCGCCCCCGCTCCCGTACTCACATCTCGGTGACATTGTCGCCCTCGGCGCTCCGCTGCGGCACGGGGAAGGAGGCGATGCCCGGCGCCGGCTCCGCGCACCAGATCCGCCAGGAGCTGCAGCGGCAGGACGCGGGGCAGCCGAGCGCGCCCCTCCAGCAGCCCAGCACCAGGCAGCACAAGCCCCACAGCCGCGCCAGGCCGGGCCCCGGCCTCCGCCGCCAGGACACCATGCCGGCCCCGCTCACCCCTCCGGCCCGGGCGCTCCCGCGGAGGGCGCGCAGCCTCCCGCGGACCGGGCTCACATGGGCGCGCCGGGAGCCGCCCGCCCGGGGCGACGATGGGGGCGAGCCCGGCGGGCGAGCACCTGCCCCCCGCGGGCGAGCGGCGCCGCCTGCCCCCGCGGCGGCTCCCGGTGATGCCGCAGAGCGCGCGGGGCGGCGGGGGCAGGTGGCGGGGGCTCCGCTCCGACCTGCGGGGGCTCGGGCGGCCGCTGCCCGCCGGAGGGAGAGGGAGGGAGGCGCAGCCCGCGGCGGCGGGGCTCGGGGCGCCGCGCTCTCGCCGCTTTACGCACCGTCTCCTCCTCCCTCTAGCCGATAATAAAGCGGCCCCGGCTCTCGCTCCAGCCCAAGCCGGGGAGCTGCCGGCAAAGTGACGTGGGGCTGACGCAGAGAGGGGCAGAAACTCCACAAAATGAGCCTGAAATCAAAAAAAAAAAAAAAAAAGACAAAAGCAACAAGCCGGGGGGGGGGGGGGGGAGGAGGGGAGAGAAGAAGAGGGAGGGTGCCGGATAGGAGATACCAATCGGCAGGCTGCGCCTGAGCCTTCAGACACACACACGCCCACGGGAGCGCCCCGCGGCCGCCGCGGGCGAGCGCAGCCGGGGACACCTTGCCCGGAGGCAGCGGGCATCCCCGCCGGGGCGGGACCGCGCGCCGGGTGACGAGCGGGATGCTGCCGCAGCCCCGGAGGCGGCGGGCGAGCGACCCGAGAACGCCTTGACCTTTTTTCCCCCCCGAAACGCCTCGTCCTTCCCTTCACACTTCGGGGATGCTTTGCGCTTTCCTTCCCCCCCCCCAGCCCCGGTGCGGGTTTTCCGCAGCGGCTCCCCGCGCCGCAGTGCTGCGCGCTCCGCAGGCGCCACCGCGCGTCCCTCCGCCGCCGTGCACCGCGGGGGGGGGGCTGCAATTAGCGTGGAGGTTTAATTAACCTCCGAGCGCAGTGTGGACACGAACGGTGCCCGCTGGGGGGGCAAGGAGTCACCATTGCCATGCACCGGTGCTGAGGCAGGTCTGGCTTAGATAGGTGTATCCCACAGAATCATAGAATACTTGGGGTTGGAAGGGACCTTGAAGATCACCCAGTTCCACCACCAGGGACACCTCCTGCTAGACCAGGCTGCCCAAGGCTCCATCCAACCTGGCCTTGAGCACCTCCACGGATGGGGCAGCCACAGCTTCCCTGGGCAACCTGGGGCAGAGCGTCACCACTCTCAGCATGAAGAAATTCCTCCGTATGTCTAGTCTAAATCTGCCCCACTCCAGTTTATACCCATTGTCCCTCGTCCTGTCACCACAAGCCTTTATGAACAGTCGCTCCCCAGCTTTCTGGTAGCCCCCTAAGGTACTGGAAGGTCGCTGTAAGGTCTCTTGGAGCCTTCTCTTCTCCAGGCTGAACAACCCCAGCTCTCTCAGCCTGTCAAGTGACACACTCGCAAGTGTAAAGTGCAGCTGATTGGGGAAACTGGGCCTAATAATTTTGTTCTTCCCTTGCCATTTCTTAGATCGTGTTCATTCTGTCCCTGTAAATGACAGTCAGTCCTGCTTCGTGTTGGCAGACTGCTTAATTATCTCTGTGCCACTCTCTCCAAAGATGGTGACGTTTGCTTCTTACCTAATTACCAGGGCTGAGTATTTTGAAATGAGTAAATCAAGACGAATTAAAGAAAGAAAGGTTACAGAATTTTTTATTACAATGGTACAGAACAAGTAGTCAATACATTGTTAGAAAATACTCCGCAATTTATTTGGCACAGTACTTTTTAGTTGAAAGCACACTTTCTTCTTTTCACATTTGCTGATGCTACAGAAGAATCCAGTTCTTCCTAGATACATTCGTAGGCCAAGCACAGTTGCAGGCAGGGTTGATTTCACTTACAAGAACATCCTGCTGAGGAAGTCTTAGCTATACCTACCTGAAACACTGATTTATGCCTCCCTATAAGGCAACGAGTGACGACTAGATAAAGAGACATCATTGAAACTTACGGCCCATCATGCAGTCATAGTTAAATCAGATTTATTCGAAGTTTAAGGAAAGTTGTTACAGAGATACGTTTCTTCTACCCGTAATGTATTTCTTCCTCACCAAGTTGAGCACTTTGTCCTTTATAAATAAAACACAGAGATCAAGAGAGTCCCATGGAATAACAAAGCCGCATGAATCAGCATAGAAACATGGATGGACCACAAGAAATATCATTCAAGTACAAGGCATTTTGTCTACAAGTAATACAAAATTGGAAAAAAGGGCACTAATATTAAAATAATGTATTTATCTAAATAGAAATATTTGTAGGACGATAGCAAGTAGGATAAAAATTTCATGGGACAATTTTCTAGAGGCAAAAAGTTGGGATTTTTTAAAGCATTTGGAGGAAATTTTCAGATGAAAACATGAAGTTGAATCAGACTGGCTAATTAGATAATTCAGTAGTGTTGGAAAAGTAAAATTCTGTAGGTAAGACCTTGAACTCCTAAGGCTGCATGTAAGTATTAAATAATGCTAGGGTGTACACTGGAAAGGGGCATTATCTATCATGTGTTGTACACATCAGTTTGTATTTTCTACAACTCAGAAACAGTTCTCACAGGAGTGTTGCTGAGTTGAACAATAATAATTTCTGGAAGGGTTGGGACTTACCATCTTAAATTTGTGTGTGACAAATCCAAAAATAGCTGGATGTGAAAACATGTTGGTAAAACAGCAAATTCTGTTAAAAAATATAATTCCCCCCAAATTAGTATTTTATCAAGATAGATTTGGGGTAAAATGTGGGCAAAAAACAAACTGAAAGTGGGGTGTTCTAGGGCCACCAAAACTGCCAATATGAAAGCTAGGGAATGCTCCACCAAGAAATCGTGTTGCTACCATAGCGGGGGAAAGAATGCCTCTTTCAATAGGAGCATATAGATGCTTTAAGTCTTTTAACTCTGGGTTTACAACAGGGTAGCTGTACAAAGAATTGCTGTGATAAACTGTGATTTTATTTCTGCTTAAAGGAATTGCATTTATGAAGTTAACACTGTTCTTCCATGCTTTTCTCACAGATTTTTAAAAGAAATGGGAAAGAACTGCTCAAATACTTCCCATGAACCACTACTTAAAGGAAAGCTCCAAGTAAACCACTAGAGACAAGTACCTTTTTGGTAATGCTATGAGAGCAAACATCATCCTGAAGGTGGTAAAACTAGAACAAAGACTTGAAAATATGACAAAGGCATAAAGTGTGATCAGAGGGATAGAAAACAGGAACTCTTGAGTCAAGATTGAAAGAACTAGTTTTCATCAGTGCATGAAAGACTGACGGGAAGTGCAGTAACAATCCTGCAATATCTAAAAGGGTATGCAAAGGGACGGGTAATCATTTTTTTCCTCGTCTGTGGGATAGGACAAGAAGTAATGTACTTGATTTACGGCAAGGAAACTTCAACATTACAAAAAATTTTGTGTGGAAAGAATCATTACACACAACAAACAGATCATCCCGGAGAACAATGGAATCTTAAGCAAAAGAGCCTTCTCAGAACAGGAGAGGTGAGCCTCTGTCCAGAGCAGGTGGAGTAAAATTTATCTTAGGTCAGTGAAAACAAATTAATGAGTTCCCAGAGATTCTGTTCCCTTGCAATACACATTTCTTTGCCTCATTTTTTACTGCCATAAAGTTATAAGAGCATATTCATCTGAATATATTAAAAGTGAAATCCGAAGATGCTGAAATACGCAAGGTATTTTCTTAATGTAAGTGTTTTGAAATTATGTTTGATCACTCTGAAACTTTAACTCATACACTGTACATAAAATTTCTTTGTATCATAGCACAGAAATTGTAGTAGATATATAAAAATATGTGAATGTGATTTTCTGAAAAAGAGGCGGGAGATGAAAACTCAAAAAATCCCTGTTAAACTATTGTTGTTTGAGGGAGGAGGAGGCAGGGAGGGAATAAGAAATTGTACTACAGGGTCTGGAAAAAAGTTAGGGTGACATGATTTGTATGTGTAGTAGGATATCCTATCCTGTCCAAAGGAGTGCACACAGAATGACCAGTCGTACACACTAGTGCCAAAGCTGTGTGTAAATAAACTGCTTACATTTTGCTTACACTTTGAGGATTTGGGACTGTTACAAGAAGGAGAGGTTGGACAGCTCACAAGAACTCCTGCTTTTGTCAGAAACACTTAGTTTTCCAGAGAAATATCCTGATTACCATGAAACTCCACGTGAGGGTTTTCTTGCGTTGTATCAGAGAGACACAGCTCCACCATGACCCAGAGCAATCATATGAATCCAAATTGCCAACATCTACTGGGCTAATAAATATGCTGACTGGTACTTGCCTCTCTTTGCTGAGCTCCCACATCTTTTCCTTCAACAATAAAAATTGGCTTTTTCTGAATTTCCTTTGAACACAAAGCACTTTCTGAGTGTTCTAGCTGGCTTTTGTGATTCCCAGTGTTCCATCTATTTGTGGATTTATCTAGTTATTTGATCATAGCTGATTTTGCACTCCTGAATAATGGAAGTATTTTTCACCTTATCTGTTTCAAGCACTGTTCAGCATTTATTGGCTTTAAAGGGAAGCTGAATCCTGCCACCTTGTGCTCAGGAAAATTAGCACACATCTTTATTTTGGCAAGGGGGGAAAAAGGAGAAAAGAAAAATTAACTCTAACTATCAGGTCTCTAATAAATGAGGAATTAAATGAGAGCTGGAGTCTCTAATGGTTGGGCCCAATTGGATATTGCCTGAAATGTCTCCATGGGACCTCCTCACAAGTGCAATCCCTCTTTTAGGGGCCCTGTTCACACCACAGAGTCACTTTCCATATGCCCACAGGACTTTGAAACTGTGGCCTTCCCCATGACCTAATGACAGCAATGCACTTAATCAAGTCCTCTGGTCCATAGTCTGTGTCTATCTGATGGCTGGAGGCATTAATCACAGAATTCCTGGTAACCCGGGGTCATGTTTGTTTGCTGTTAGAGCAGGGCTACTTTCTTTCCATCGACAAGCAATCACATCATAGGGTGGAGGGAAGAACCTTTTAAAAATGTAAAAAATTTAGTATTTTTTGAGAGCGCAATAAAAGTGATGGTTTGTAAGGACTATGGATTTCCTTTCTCTGCTGAAGTCCAGGGCAGCACTCTTTTTTCTGGCTGACAGGATTCCACAAGTAGCTTTCCAGTAATGGCATGAGAACAAATATCATCCTGAAGGTGGTAATACTGGAACAAAGACCTGAAAAGGATAACTCCCTCCACCTCATGCTTGACTGCCCATTCCCTGTGTCACTGCAAGCTCCTACCCCTATTTCAGACTATTTTATCCAGTGCTCTTCTGAGTCTCTCTGCAGCCAGCCAAACAGGGCAGCTTGTTGATTATGCACCTATCCATTTACCAAATTCTGGGCAAATTCTGACAGCAAACGTAGGCGGTGTGTTTTTCAGGAAGACGTCAGCAATGGGAATCCCAGAGCAAATGATCAGCTCTAATGTTCTGTTTTGCTGGTTTTGTCAAATGGTATTTGTTCAAGTTAATTTGTGTCAAATTCATGGACTTGCTCAGTTCACAAAAATTGGTTCTCCCTTGGATAACCCAGCAAACTCTGTATGCCTGTTTGCCCACACATATTTTATTGTGGAAGACATGCTTGTCTTTCTGATTACAAGGGTTCAACAGGTGGAAAATGCAAACATAATAAAAATCTGACAGGCAGTTTCCTCCCAGTTTCAAAGCAGTCCAAATAGTAAGATTTTTTTGGTCACGATGAGCTGATGATATTCTGAATCCTCCTTTACAGTAATCAATGAAAAATGGGGGGAGGGAGACTACCCAAACCCCAGTCTCCAGTGTGCTGAGTAGAATGATCAGAAATCATCTGAAAACTTAGCTATTGGAATGTCACAAGCCTACTTCAGTTGGCAGCAGAAGTTACTGAGTTACTGTCATTGTTTATTGTTCCCTATTCACGTGGACTACATACTGCGAATGTTCATTGCTCATGACTACAAAGTTAATATTATTTCAAGTTAGAGGCAAACACGATTTTTGACTCCTTGTCCTTCTAGGCCATATCCAATACACTGACATGGAGAAAGAAAGCAAGCTCTATAATTTGTTGCTCAAGATAGAAATCATTTAATTTATGATGCAGATATTCTTGTCATGGCCCTGTTAGTGTCTCATTCAGAGTAGGGTTAAGTCTCACTTTATGGCCTGTTTCTCCAAGGGGAAAATTTACTTGTACAGTTGTGCTTATTGTTGATGGCACAGGCAGGACACAGTAATCCTATTCCAAAACCACTGATGATATCTGGGCATACCTCTTCACACAATGGCATGAGCAGCGATAAGGAGTCAAACTAGTAGAGACTTAGAAGGTCAGAAATCAATCATTTCTGAATGATGAACTTAGGACTGAGAGATCCTGGTGGTCAGTACTGTGGCGGTAAGAGGTAATAATTCTTCCACTTATCATATGAATAATAAGCTGTGAATGACTTGATAAATCTCATCTTCTCCTATCCGGAAATCATGTATGTAGGAGCATCATTCTTTTTTTTTTTGTTAAAAGAAAAGTTAAAAATACTGGTACTACAGATTATACTATATAAATGTAGTACTCGTTAGCAGCTCATGTTTCCTTTTTGGCTGCCTTTATCTACTGGTATGCTACAGGCACTTTGACAGCTTCTATACAATAGAAGACATCACATAATGTTGACTATTTTTAAGACTAAGCAAGAGGAAAACAGAACTGTTATAAAGACTTGCTAACTTCTTTGCAGAATAGTAAAGTACTTTACTCTCAGAAAATAGTCTGTCTTCCTTCCTGTTTATGAAATTGTCTTTTGATGCTGACAACATTCCTCGCTACCCTCTGGCCTGACTTGAGAAAACTCGGTGACAAATCTGCCACTAAGCCACTGTGTTATCATCTGGAGTCCTTCTTGTTCAGCTTTAACTTCAAGATTTAGTCTAGAGAGGAAGCTATGCAGATCCTTTTGATTAACACATTTTCCACCCTGCTCTCTTACTCTCTTTCCCTCAACTGTGGATAAAACCACTTCCTTGCTGATTATTTTCTGTGGCTCCTACAGCCTTTTCTTACCACCAAGATGTTGCGATATTTTCCGCTTCTCCTCTGGAGCCTTTTCCTCCCAGCAACACCCAGATGTGGTCACAGGGTGTGAGGGACTCCCTTACATAATTTTCTGCAGGTTTCTATGGTACTTCCACCTGGTTTCCCACAACAACCACACAGAGCAGGAGACATTTAAAGATGTGTCATCATCATCAGTTCTTAATCCTTTTTGCAAGATTCAGATAAAATTGGTTCTTCATGCTGCCATGTCCAGCTAAGACAGACGTACCGTTTGGTGTCAGTTTTCTGAAATTCAATCAAGAAACATTGTCTTGTGGCTTGGCAACATATGGGTCAAAGAAAGAGTCAATAGTTACCCTTCTGTTCACAGAGGATGTCATAAAAGTTCACAATCAGAGAACATTTGGGTTTGGGAAGTGTTAACATAAACTAATCTTGGTATTTTTAGTACCGTCTCCAAATCTCTAGATAAGACAGTGTCCAGCTACCTCCCGCAAGCAGCCAGGCTTACTGTGTGAAGAACATTATGTACAATTCAGTGCATGACGCGGTGTCTGTTGACTGTTAACAGTACTAACATTCATTTAACATGAATTCACCTTACAGCCTATGTCTTAAAGCTTAAGTTGGTGAAAGGTTTCTATTGCCTCAACTGAAGCTTATCTATCCTGCACAGCTTAGTCTTCTGCAGTTAAATGCTGTTTGTGTTGTACTTTTTCCCTTGGCTTTAAGTGCCATCACTTAGGGTGAACTGATAATGCAGCAAAAGTTTTTACGTACTTTCAGTGAAATTTATTTGAGGTTTTTGTAGAGGTTATCTTTTTTAGATGTATGAAAATTCTTGTTAATGCACTCTATTAATGCTTAAAATCCTTGTTTATGTTCTCTTCCTGTGTTGCTTTTTTGTTCATATTTCATGTTGCCTTAACTTTCTCTAGTTTTATTTTTCACTTGAACATTTTATCCAAAAATTACAGAGCTAGAAAGCAGAGAGGGAATGAAAGGGGTAGTTTCTCCTTATTCATCATTGTCAATGCAAATTGAAGGTTAAAATTTGCTTCCTTTTGCTCTAGTTTATATATGCCAAAACCTGTATTCCCGTTAACCGCATTCCTTTTTTTAAGGCTATGGTCCAAATGTCCATCTGTCCATCATCAATATCTTCCTGAATTCTTTGGGTTTGACTGTAATTTCTTATGAGCCAAGAATGATGTCTCAGTGTTTCTCAGCCCACTAGCAGATTTAAATCAGTAGATTTCTGAGAATCTGCCATGAGACAGCCCCAACTGCCCTTCCAAGCACTGCTTTCCACTTAATGACTCAGCTGCTCCAGCTCTTTGGCTGGATCCCTGCCCCTTAGGATACTTCACTCAGTTCAAATGGACCCTACAGATTTCAGTAACCTTTTTTACTGGTGGCAAGTTGCACAGGAAATTCAGGATCTTCTATTGAGGGTGCCAATATAAAGCATTTAAACTTGAATTCCCACCATCATTTGCAGTTCATTCTGTCTGAAGAGCACCTCCTTTCTTCAGACGCTGGTGCTTTTACTTGTCGTATATATAAACAATGCACTTTCGGACCTGTTCCTGTCAGAATTACTGCTTAATGGTTTCTCTTTCTTCCTGGGCCTCTGCTGTCAGGTGCCATACTCCACTCACATCATAGGTCTTCTAAACTTTTGAGATAAATATGTGTATATGGATGGAGTAACTGCCAATACCAATAACACGTCATCAGCATCTCTCAGGTGTTTGCCAGACCTTTCTCTCTGCAGCTGTTTCAGGGATTTCAACCCATCTCAGCTGAAGAAACCAGCAGATGAAATAATGGGAGGCAAACTTGCCCTGTGACAGGGAAAGGGAAACACTTAATATGGATGCATTGCTCCCCACACCTAAGAGATCAAGTCGGTATTATGCAGGTTTAACTTAGTCCTCATAAGTACCACTGAGTAGTCCTCTTTGTCTTGCCTCTGCGTCATGAATTTTCTGATTTTGTTACACATTTGATCCTGTACCTGGAAAAGAAGCTGAAAAAAAGCCAGCAGTTTTAAAATAGTTGATACCAAATGAACACAACTTTTCTTAGCTCTGCCCATTTTACTCAGGTTTTGAAGACCTCTCCTGAAGAATGGTCATCCATTGAAGGAGATAGATACATTTTCTTTAGCAACAGAGGCAGGCTTTAGTGGCAGTATTCATCTGATCACAGGTAGACGTTGACAGCATCACTCTATGTTCCTTTGAAATTTAACAGGGAGAAATGGACAATGCCTGACATATCCTACGGTGCTTAAATAGGTCCTGAAAGTGCTTGTTTCTTGACTGTCTGCAAGAATAGATTTGGAAGACTATAACAGACATGGAAGTTTTTGTTCTGGATACTTATATTTAAGTGGATACTGATTTCTGCCTTTGAATCATCGACGGGAGAAATCTGTGGTCTTGTAAATATTTGGAGACTACAAGCATTACAAACTACCCTGACTCCTTGATCTCACAGTCCAGCAAAAAGGTATTTCTTGGTTACGATTCTTACTCATATTTTATTTCTGTCAATGAAATATAAAAGGCTTGGAAAGGCATTCCCAAGAAAAACAGTGAGCAAAACCCTCCTCAATTTCAAGTGTATCATATTCCAGTATGGTCTGCATATCTACAAGGTTAAATTAATTGACTAACAGCCAGTGACTAGTTTTCATCTTGATTCATGCAGATGCTTGTTGCCTCAGCATGTCAACATATAGTGGAACTACTTTGCCAACAGTGTAGCTGTTCAACAGCAACACTAAGTGTCTGTTTCCCGAGACACACACTCTCTTTAAATTTAGCCCGTTTTCTTTTTGCTTTACTATGTGCCCTTGGGGGCTCTGATGCTTTTGGAGTAATTAATTGGATTTTTCCTGCTGGATCCCACCTACTCAAACCCTCCACCCTTTCCTAAATCAATAGCTAAAGACATTATGTACCCTCAGGATGTGACGCCATTTCTGAAAACCATACTCAGCATCTAGCCTTAAAGCTCATACCCTTGCAATCCACTCCTGTTTGATTCACTTACCTTCTGCAGTAGTCCTTTCTTCCCTTGTACTGTCCTCACCAGTGCTCAAAATCCCACAGTTCTTGCAGTGCTGCATTTTCTTATAGCTCCTAATGTCAGGAAAAGATGCCTCTTGTGCAGCATTCTTCTTCACACAGGACTGTGCCTCATCAGAGTTTTGTGCAGTCATATTCCCCAGCTATTTTGTAGCCAAGAATAACTTTCTATATTCCTGATTCACATGGCCAAACCCAGCTTATATCCTTGGTTTGCCCTTTAATGCAAGTACAGGTCACTCATAGTTGGATTTACCCTCACTTTTGACATCCTTAGTTGCTAGGGCAGTCTAGATCCTGCTGCAGACACAGGGTTTCCACTGAGCTGGGGACAGGTGTCTCTGGCTTTGCTGCTGGTGGTCATGTGACTAGGCTTGGAAGCTAGGGTGCTTATGTTCAAAAATAGCTGTGGTTTTTTTCGTATCCTTTCTTTAAGGAAAAGGGTCTCATGCCCTGTTTCATGTTGCATTGATACCTATGTTTGCTCTTCTAGGGAGGCTTAGAAGAAGCCACTGAGACCCAGTTTACTCTTCCTTCCCATCACCTTTTGTCCAACTGTGTCTTGACTGGATTTTTGTCATCTGATTGCTCTGGCACAGTAGTCCCTACATTTTTTTTTACTTGAGAGGGAGCAGGGTAGTTGAACAGATTCCCAGGGCTTCACTCACCTACGGATCATAGTAACAAGAGTCCATAGGATTGGTACAATCCCGTGCTTTGCTGTTTGAACCAAGAGCAATATTTCTTGAAAGGCAGATGGCCTGTTGGTTAAAAGGTTAAAAGCTTTGTTAAACATGTGTGTGCATTGCCATTGATTGTGGATTTGATGGTATTTAAGTGTACTTTGAAAGGAAACCACTGATGTATGGTTCTCTCCTTGTCATCCTTACTTAATCCCAGTGTGAAACAGCCTAACAGATTGTCAATTTATTAATTGACCACAGAGTGAGGGTCACAGAACTGAAGTACATGGGTGGTAATTACTGTAGTTGGATAAGTCTGGGTACATGACAATTCACTGCAGCTTCAGTGTAACTTTCTATGAGGTGAGAGAACTAAGGAAAATCTGAGGCTGAGTTTGCACAACACGTGGTATAGCTGAATGACAAAAAAATCTTTTCAGGTCATTATCATTACAACTCTAATCTTCAGACACTGCTTCAGGAGATTATTAGACTTGGCAGGCCAACTTAGACTTACCCACATGTGGAAACACAAGCAGCTGGGCTCCTGATTCCCTTCCCTTCTCCCTTCCCAAGGGAAAGGGAAATGAGACGAAGAAAGGCTTGCAGGCTGGAAAATAAAACTAAAACATCTTTAATATAATAATAATAACAACACCAACAAGAACAACATTGTGCCCTACATGACTACATCACCACAGATGCTGGAGAGCAGGCCTGGGTAAATGTTCCCGGGCTAGAAGGAAGCTGAACTCAGTAACTGGATTCAGGAATGTATGGATCTGAGATCAGGGAAAAGAGACAAAAGGGTCCTCACTGGATGTGAGGAAAAAGAGAGCTTGACCATCATGATCCCTCAGTTTTATACCAAGTGTGACATAAATGGAATGGAATACTCTGTTGATCAGTTTGGGGTCTGTACCACCCCTCCCTGCAGGTGTGATGTGACCTTTTTCACCTTTTTGACTTACTGCACACCACTAGCTTGAAGATGACCTTGGTTGCTATAGGAATAAGTATAAGCAATGTCTTTTCTACACACCAGTGACCCATATTATCACTTCCAGAGAAAAACACTGTTTGAAAAACATGCAGTTAACGTTCAGAAAATGAAGTTACTTAGACGAGACTTAGCTAGAGTTATAAAACTGATTCTTCTTTAGCTCAAACCAGATCAGGAAAAAAGTGTCAGTGTTCTGAAAAGCAAAAAATTAAATACAGAATATGTGATTGGTAACATGATAAGCAAAGCTTGTATCATCATTAAGATGATATGCAAATTGCACCAGGTTTTGAAGTTTTGCAGAAGTGACTGGTGTTTGATATTTTTTGTTTTGACCTGATGATAAAAGAAGTTGTTTGCTTTGCTTTCTCAACTGTACCTGTATTTCTAAAATTTGGTTTTAATTTTAAAGGTAAGATACATAAGAAGTAAATGTAAACAGTGGTAGCACAGATGATATATAACAAAAGCAGTTTGTGATTCAATTATTAATAGATTATAGTTAAGATAAATATGTAAAACACATTTGTTTACAATAAGATATATTCATAACATTATTCTTTCCAAGCATATAAACCTTTATAGTTTAAGAAGACTATGTAATGAATTTATGATATTCAGAGAATTAGTGTGGCAATATCCCAGAAGGCACTAGTCCAGTCAGTATTTTGTAAAAATTATCTAAGATCAACTCACTAACTGTGTTATGTCTGTCGACCTAGAAATGCAGACCGTAAGTGCAACGCAAACACTTTAAAGCTGACAAAACAGAAATCACGTGCTTCTGCAAGCATAGCAGCATCCATGAAAATGCATTTTGACTGTTCTTGCTTTTGAATTAAATTCCTGTTCTTGAATATCTGCGATGATTTCTGAGAATTCACAGAGGCATGTGAAGACCTCTGTCTTGATTGAAAACTTGTACTAGAGTGTAAAAAGCAGGCTCTCCCTTATTAAAACAGATGGAATTTCATACGCTTCCTAAGATACAATGGTTTAATGAAGTCACTACATACATTAACACATTTGTTGGCACATCCTAAGATTACCCATGCCGTCAACGCAGTTAAACTGAGCAGGTTGTTCAATTGCCACTCAAGAGGACTTGGAAAACGGTGAGTAGAACATATTTTGGGGAAAAGAAAAAGATATTGGAAATGCCTCCCACTTGAGCCTAAACATAAGGGGACTTCACAAAATCAAGAGCATCTTTGAGGACCTACAAAGAAACCTGAACACAGAATACAGAGCTGACTCAAGTGCATTTCTAGGTAGCATTAGGTTGGTAAGTGCAGGGAAGAGCAAAGAGACTATTTTACCCCAGAGTGATAATTATTAAGCCATAAAATGGTCTCCCAGGAGAAAGCTGCTGGAAGCACTAATACTTGGCACATCTAAAATCACGTTAAATAAAGCACTAGAAACTTTACTATAAGGAACTGACTTTCACTGGCACGCTAATATTCTAATCTTCTATCCTACTGATGGCCCAAAATCATAATATCCACTGTTCTAATTCCCAAACCTGTGAACTAACGCTTCTTTTTCAAGTCATTGCCATATTCACATAAATACAGAACTGTGTGCAGGGTTGTTTGCCATTTTGCTAAAGGAGAATTTTTCAGAATTTTTCCTGCACCTAGAAAAATTAGTATCTTTCTAGAGTAGTAGGGGGGGAAATGAAGTGGCAATTCATATCTCAGTAAAGTCCACTCTCTTCCCTGTGCTGTTTCTTGGGTATCTTCCCCTTACAGAAGACAAATTCTTATCTCTCAAAGCATCCGTTAGCCTTTTCTTATGTGGTGCACGTTGGCCTTGCTGGATTTCAGACACTGTGAAAGTGGGTGTGCCTAACTGCAAAATTGCCCAATAAATTGTTGCAGGCACAGAATTGACCATTTGACCTGTAAGCTCTATCTCAGTCTAAGGAGGTGTCTTCTTTTGAGGTCTTTCATGCTTCTTGATTGAAGAGTGTGACAACATTGAGAAATGCAAAAATAACAAGGAAATACAGCAGTGTTTTGACCCCTGATTAAAGGCAAACAAAGTCAATAATAACAGTAGTATGCCAGCTGTAAACACAATAGTAACAGTGGAGGGTTCCTAATAGAGGCCTGAGGCACTGGAGTAAGTCAGGCTGTACTGAGCCTGCAACCTGTCTTTATCTGCAGTGTCAGTATCTCTATCTGGCAGTAATGGTGCTAAAAACTATGCTCCTCACAAAAGACACAGTAAGAGGAAAGATGTGACTCACACTGACACAAAAGTAGGGTAATTCGTGGTTAACTCCTCTAAATACAAGCAGTGGCAGTAAGATGTAGCTGGAGAAACAGAAGTGCTAATCTAGCTCATCTCAAGGCAAATATTTTCACTTGCCTGTTTTGTTCAGTAAAAACATCTTACTTTGCTGAAATAGAACACCAGAAATTATTCTATAATATATTTTCTAGAATATACTATATTATAAATGCTAGAGCAAACAACAGGAATGTTATCCTATCCATCTTAGTTACATTTTTGTGACAGTTGTCATCAGGGTCTGCAAATACACACAATTTTCAAACTATTTTTCTTAGCATGCAAGCAAAAGAAGATACACTGTAATATCAAGGAAAATTCCATGTGAAGGCAGACAATGTTGGCAGAAGACTTTTTGCTTCTGCATCAAAATGGAAACAATTTCTGAAGAAAAGTTGCATCTGAAAATAGGAACAAGTATTGTTGCTGGATTGCTGAAAGAAGAGGTTTGCTATATCCATTTAGTTACCTGTAGGCTAGGATGAACATGCATGCAAAATGGATAGAATCATAGAACGGCTTGGATTGGAAGGGACTCTCTACAGTGAGCAGGGACACGTTCAACTAGATCAAGCTGCTCAGAGCCTCATTCAGCCTGACCTTCAACATTTCCAGGGGTGGGGCATCTACCACCACTCTGGGCAACCTGTTCCAGTGTTTCACCCCCCTCAGCGAATAAAAATTCTTCCTAATATCTTACTCCTTCCTAATATCTTACCCTTTGTCTCGTTGCTATAGGACCTGCTGAAAGTCCCTCTCCATCTTTCTTATAAGCCCTCTTTAAGTATTGAAATGTTGCAATAAGGTCTCCTTGGAGCATTCTCTTCTCCAAGCTGAACAGCCCCAAGGCTCTCAGCCAGTCCTCATAGGTGAGATATTCCAGGCCTTTTATCATTTTTGTGGCCCTCCTCTGGACCTACTCCAACAGGTCCATGTCTTTCCTGGGCTCCAGAACTGAATGCAGTATTCCAGTTGTGGTCTCACAGAAGCAGAGTAGAGTGGTAGAATCTCCCAGCTCGACCTGCTGGCACAACTTTTGATGCAGCTCAGGACACAGTTGGCCTTCTAGTCTGTGAGCACACGTTGCTGGCTCATGTTCACCTTCTTATTCCCCAGGAACACCAGGACATTCTCTGCAGGGCTGCTGTCAGTCTTTTCACACCCCAGCCTGTGTCAATACTGAAGTTTTCCTCAACCCAGGTGCAGGACTTTGCACTTTGCCTTGTGACATGCCTTGGAGTAATCCTAGGCTTTGCAAATAATGTATTTCATCACCCGAAAGACCCTGGGTATTTGTTACTTCATACCTGAGGGAAGTTCTGGGATCACAATGAGACAAGATTTGAAGAAACAGGGAAATACATTAGTCATTTAATTATATTGGAATAACCTCCCTAGTGAAGTGGTGGATTCCCCAATATTGGGCACTTTCAAGATTCAGCTGGACAAGGTGCTGGGCCATTGTGTCTGGACCGTGCTTTTGCCGAGGTAGGATCAGATGATCCTAGATGTCCCTCCCAACTTGGTGTTGTATGAGTCTATGATACTTTCCGTGAAGCTGAAGAAATACTGTAGGGATTATCCTCTGTAATGAAGGCAATTACTTAAGGCACTGAGTTCCAGGTACTCCTGAGGGTTCACCTCTGTAACCTTTAGTCATGGTGCTGAATGGTGTGTAATCACAGCAAAAACAGGGTGATTCACAGGACGGCCTTTGTCAGGAAGAGTTGTCAATATACTAAGCATTCCCTAAAATGAACCTCGATGCTCAGAGGTCCCAGTTCCTAAATTCAGAGTGGACATTAAGGTACCCAAATGCAATGCCAAGTAACTTCCCAAGGAAATACAGCTGAATTCAGAGCCAAGTAACAAACTCAGATCCAGCTGTGTTGTTGTACTCAGATGTATGAGGTGGTTTATTGCTTGTTTGGATTTTTTTAGTTTTACTCATTTTTGCAAAAAGAAGTATTTCCTAAAAGCATCATTTTGTCCCATGAATGAAGCCTCTATCTACAAATAAAAACATTCCTATAACTCCTCCCAGCAGACAAAAGAGAGTTGTGGATTGCAGCCTACAAAGCCACAGAATCAACATCCTTAATTATGCTTTATTGAGGAAATTCTGACTGTTTTGAAACCAATGAGAACATTTTCATCAACTTTTGCAGAGTTAGGATCTAAGTTCAGTCACACAAGACCAGCATAAAGTCAGTGAGATTCTCCTGCAAATTTCAGGGCAGCTGATAGACTCCTATTTTTTTATATCTTTCTTATAGGAGGCACATAAACTACAAGGAATGAACTCCATCTCCAATTGCTTGTTAATTGTTAAATTTTATTTTTCCATCCCTGTACCCCATTCACCTTCAATAGTTAGAAATCATTTGGGACAATTTAAATCTCATTCAGCAGAATGAGTTTTCTAATGACACTCACACACGCTTTGTGTACTCAGAATTCTGATTAACCTGTGCAGACCAGACCTTGTAACAGCAGGAAATAAAAGTTCCCATAACTTTTGATCGGGTTTCTATCTGAGAGAGTAAACTCATGGAAATTTTTATATTGAATATTGCTTGTCTGTGTGATTCTCTTTCCTGGATCAGAAACCTGGAGGTTCAGCTCACCAGCCACAAGCTGGCCTCCTGCACAAAGCTGACATCATAATTAATTAAAGTCACCATACTACTTGTACACTGGTATTCTTGCGATGAGGCATTAGTGTAGCACATTCTGGACAGCATCCACTGCTACAAATTATGTCAGAATTTTTTTGGCACAGGTACAAGCTCTCATCATTAAGACAAAAGGGAAGTGCAAGACTGCTGTTGAGATTCCTGGTGTAGTGTAAAAACAAAGAAAGCCCCTCAATTATTCAGTACTCAAGGGTGAAAAACACCAAGACTACATCAGTGGGTACCTAGTGGCAAGGTGTAAACTGCATGAGATTGCACCAGACTATGCTAAGAGGCAGCAGCTGCTACTAATCCCTCACCACAAATAGGAAGGCTTTCTGTGTGTCCCCTAAAGCACTTTCATTCCTCTCTTATCACCACTCTTCTGTAACATGATATGTTCGTTCATTCATGTCCCATGATGAAGCCAAGTACAGCTGACACATTCCTATTGATTCATTTATTCCTTATTTCTAGGCATCTTGTTTAACAATGATAGCAAATGGGTGAATAATACTTACTATCTCTTCTCAGTTAAGTATTCACAAATCAAACTCAGTTACTTTCACAGCTGTCTGCACTCCTGTGAGTTGATCATCCTCTCATCTCTGTCATTTCTTGTTTTATATTAGGGCTTCCCAGTAGGGCTGATGTCCGTGACAAGGCTTCTTGACTCTGTGATTCCCAGAAGATGCGGAGAATGGACACTGTAGTTACTATGACTCATGCTTGGAAGCTGATGCAGGTCCCAGCTCAGAAGCTCTCCTCTTTTGGATTGACTCATCAGCAGTGTAAAACAATCCATGATGTCTGAACACTACTCATTACAGCCAAACTGGAAAGAGGAAAGAAAAGGAAAGCAAGCTCACTTGTGTTAATAACTGTGTTTTTACACTGCAGTAGTCAGAAATATTATTATTCTGCTGTACTTCGCTTTTTTTTCCAAAAGTTATCTCTGTGTTCTGAGCTGGATATAGATTCTAATTTCTGAAAGGAATAAACATATTTCTTTAGTTGTTAGGGGATACATTTACTAAAGCAGCTCATTAAATGAGCTGTTTCAGTTTCCTTGATCTACCTTGTGTTTTTTCTAACATGCAGAGAAAAACTTTATTGCCAAAGTACACAATATTTAGGTTTTGCTCTTGGTCTTTCTCTAGTCAGTAATTCTATTAACACGTTAAGTATGGCATAGCCTTGTATCTATAATGATAGGAGCAGGTCATAGCTGCATAAATTTGCAACTTTTTCTCAGTGGGGTAGTAAAGGATAACTGGTACTTCTGCACTACACACTGACTAATTAAGAACATCTATGACTCACACCCGTGCCCTTTGCTGCATCCCTTTAGGGGAATACTAGACCTCATGAGCTATCTTTCTGTTAGGAGCTGCAAGCATACTTCAAGGCCCTTCCACCAGCCTGTGCTCTCCAGACACTGGAGAACACCAGCCATGTCCTCCCTGCTTTACTGTTCTGGTGTCTGCAAATGACACCAGGCACAGCCTGTCCCAGATGGTCCCAAATCTGGGCAGTTGTGGCTCCTCCAGATTCAGCCATGAGATCTATAGGGGCAGTCAATGTTTTTCCTCAAACCCTGATGGTAGCTGACAGATGGTGCAATCCCCCAAGCCTATGATGTTAGACCGCTCTGTATTTCCCAAGGTCTTCTGTAGTTGTGTGAACCCATTCAAGACAACAAGAATGAATTGAAAAGGAAGGAAGGCAAGATTAGAAATTACCAACTTGATCTCATATTCTTAAAGTTCTAGATTTCTACAGTTGCTTGAAGAATTAAAAGAGTTCCATAACATTTTCTTAAAAGCATCTAGGGGTTCTATAAAACCATTACTACTTCTTTGAAAGTAAACAATCTAAAAGCGGTTTCATAAATTACAATATATACTTCATACATACAATGTTTTAAGAGATTTATGTTTACAGAAGAGGCTTTGACTCTATGTTTCACTTTAGTGAGTGAAAGTTACTGTTTTGCCACACCAAATTCTTGCACCTATAGGACAGATAACGTTGAAAAAAATATAACAATTAATAAGAAGTTATGTTTTAAACAGGGGAGGAAATCTATTTTTTTTTCCTAAATGGAAAAAATGTAACACAGTATAAACCAGTTAGGGTAACTGACTTTTCACTTCTATGTTTAAGTCGCAGCCAGGTGAGGAATCCAGTCAAAAATATCCAGAGAACTCAAACTGCTGATAGTCCAACCAGATTTTCTTGACAGTTTCTAGTACACCAGTTCATTACAGCTTTCTGCAAGGCACAAGAGAAGAAAGACAGTATTTCAAACCATGAAGACCATTTTAGTTTCCATTTTTTCCTGCATTCCTCTTCAGTTTCTCTCCAGTGGTTGGTTGATTGGTTGATTTGTTTGTTTGGTTTTGGGAGAGGCAGGGATTAACTACAATGTAAATCAATTCATTTGCACCTTTCGTTTTCCCACTGTTTTTCACCTCTGTGAAAATCTGGTCTAAGTTTTTTGAAAGCCTCTAGAAGTACTTAGAGTACTTAGGGAATAGTGGTTGCAAAAATGTAAATCAGAAGCATCTGTGACTTCCAATAAAATGTTTAAACCCAAGTGTGAAATGGCATTAGCTTGTTTTCACATCAGATCCAGATAGTCTAGCAAAGTCCATGGTCTATGTACACATTTATTCTTGTTAAAAATTAAAAAGGCAAGCTTTTAACGTCTCAGCATTAACTTAAGTTGTAGTCAGTCTGTAAAACAATCAGAGTGATGCTATTAAAAGTATATTAATAATAAAACAGATGCTTTAAAGTAAGCTTAGTGTCACAGCAACCTCAATCCACTTCGCTTTCCATATCGAGGCCCTGACTGAGAATTACTGCGATTCAGTCAATCTTAAGCATGGAGATTTGTGTGGAAGATTCTAACTTTTCCCTTAAAAACCAAGGTTTTAGTAACCTGTATATGTAACTTGGGGGGGTGGGGGAGCGGGTGGAGAAGAAGCTATTACTGTAGTCTACGATTTAACTCCTGAAATCGGTTATTGCAGCCATAATTTACTTTTATGGAACTCTGAGACTGAAATAAGAAATAGCCACTAATGGAGGATCAAATAGCATCTAAACTGGGCAGAGGTTTTTTTCTATCAGAGAGTTATGGCAGAGGAAACAGAAGACGTGATTGTTAATCCTCAGTAGTTTCAGCAGCAAGAATGTTTCCAGGAGTGAGACTTGACTCCAGCCGGTTTAGAATCTGAATACCAAGGTGCAGCCAGGCCATCCTGGAGTAGCCCATCCTAAGCAGTAGCATCCTCACGCCTGGCCACAGATCTTCATTTACTCCAGAGTCAATACACAGGTAAAAAGTGGTTAAATATAGCTTTAGAGACAACAGATACCTACTGTATCCCTTTTATTACCAGCTTCCTTAGCTGTGGTAAAGTTGCTCTTATTATAAGCAACTATAAGCTCTGTTATAAGATACAATCTTTCTTTATATCCAGTGCCTATACTACCCATTTTGTGACACCCAGCCTTTTCAATACCACACATGCACAGAATACTTCATTAATACATATACAGTTGTATAGATGTGCAGTTAGCAACTTCATATCCATTCTACAGAAAAAATCTGGTTATAGCAGCTCTTCTTGTACAGCTGAAACTTACACCTAGCTTTTAAAAATTATTAATATAAGTTTATGATAGATATCTTTAACTTTATAAATGTCTCTGCTTTGTTCAGATTGTTACAGACCTATTTTCTCTGTCTGCTGTTGCCAGTAATACAGGCTTATCAAGCACAAGCACAGGACAATTGTGCTCAAATACCTATCAAGCTTGTTACGAACAGTGAAGCAAAAATTAATTTTGGCAGTTAAAGGCAATAAAGCCTAAATATGAATACTTCCCCTTCTAAAAGAGTCTGTATCTATCTCACTCACTGAGGTCTAAGTTAAGAAAAGTGTAACAAGAAACAAATAAGTTATAGAGGTTCCTGGTGGCTTGTACTGAATCTCCTGAGCCAGAAGACAGACAGGAATAGCAGAACATAGCTCCAATGATCCAAAAGGAAATGGTTAGAGGCCTGCTCAACCAATTAGACATTCACAAGTCTAGAGGGCCAGCTGGGATCCACCCAAGGGTATTGAGGGAGCAGACAAATGTGGTCCTAAGCCGCTTTACATCATCTACCAGCAATACTGGCTGACTGTGGAAGTTTCAATTGACTGGAGGCTGGCAAATGTTAAGCCCATTTACAGGAGAGTTTGGAGGGAGGATCTGGGGAACTACAGGCCTGTTTGTCTGACCTTGCTGCCAGGGAAAGTCATGGAGCAGGTGATCTTGAGTGCTATCACACAGCACATACAAGACAACCAAGTAGTCAGGCCCAGTCAATATGGGTTTATGAAAGGCAAGTCCTGCCAAACTAACTTCATCTCCTTCTATGATAAGGTTAATGGATGAGAGAAAGTCTGTGGATATGAGAGTGGTGAGCACTGGAACAGGTTTCCAGAGGGGTTGTGGCTGCCCCATCCCTGGAGGTGTTCAAGGCCAGATTGGATGGGGCCTTGGGCAGCCTGGTGTGGTGGGAGGTGTCTCTGCCCATGGCAGGGGAGTTGGAACTGGATGATATTTAAGGTCCCTTCCAACCCAAACTATTCTATGATTCTATGATATAGTGTACCTGGACTTCAGTAAAGCCTTTGACAACAGTTCTCACTGTATTCTGCTTGAGAAACTGGCTGCCATTGGCCTGGACAGTTGTACCTTCTGCTGGGTGAAAAACTGGCTGGATGGCCAGGCGCAAAGGTAAATGGAGTTGAATCCAGTTGGAGGCTGGTCAGAAGTCGTGTTCCCCAGGGCTCAGTGTATAGTCCAGTTCTGTTATCAGGCACTGGCACAGGCTGCCCCATGAAGTGGTTGAGTCATCATCCCTGGTATTTAAGAGATGGGTAGATGAAGTGCTCAGGGATATGATTTATTAGTGGACAGGTATGGTTTGACTTGATGATCTCAAAGGTTTTTTCCAGCCAAGAAATTCTGTGATTCTATGAGTCCTACTTCTCAAATCATAGATGCAAGCATGCATTAAATAAGTCTTGAGCCAAATGCTCTCCAGAAAATTCTTACAAACAAGACTCTTTCAGAGCTTCATTGTGATTACTTACCATGTTTGTATAATAGTAGCACACTGCCTCAGGCCTATGGGAGCGTAATATACACAGATACTGCCTTAATCAATATAGATTTATATCCTGCCTCTTTTGTAATAGCTTTAAAGAGCAACAGGAACTAAACACATAGTTCTATAATAAAACAATTGGGCAGTCTCCAGCTGACCCAAGTTGGCTGAAGTTTTACAGTAAAAATATTCTTCAGTACTCATACTAGAAACTAGTCATAAATTGGTTCCTACTTTTCTTTCACGTCTAATATCATGTTTACTACAGCGATAAGAGTTGAAAGAAGATACGAAGCACAGGCATGAGCCAAACACCCTCCTTGAAATACAGACAAAATTCTCTTCCCTTCTTGTTATATTTAAGACCTCCTCCTCCTTCCTAGATGGAGAGAGAGGCTTTTTTATCTCCAGTGGACTTTGCACAGCAGCTTTATCTTCCGCTCCAGAACAATCTAATTTGCACAGTCTGTAGGCTAAACACTGGGGAAAAAAAGCCTGGGAGAACAGAGGTTGTTCTAAAAAAGAACCTCTTTACATTATTTCACGTTGCCACAACCCGTTGCACTGGACTTGGGGTTAAGCAGGCACAGGACATAAGACTGGGCTCTTACTGGCATGGCCACCACCTCTATCAACTGTGCTGTCATACCCTGCTCCTGGCTTACCTTAGCCAGTCCTTGCTGTTCTGGTGTCTACCACAACACGGGACCTCATCTTCACATAGGGTCAGGTCACAGTCAGACTGCTGGGAAGGACAAGGTCCAGGATCCTACCATAAGGGTAAAGCTGGAAAAAAATTCTGTGACTTCGGCTGTCAGCTGGAGCTGCCTCTTCAGAGACTTTCATTTCTTGATGTTAGGTACCAGGAATGATGCATAAACTTTGGAGTGAGCCTCTGGGCTGCATATTTGAAATACAAGAGTTCTGGGAAGTCTGGATCATGATCAGCTGTGTTAGCATCACAAGAACTCCAATGTCTGCCATATCTACATTTAATAGTGGTAATGCAGAAAATATTTATACCTTTCACATTTGTACATTTTCAGAGAGTAGCAAAAGAGACATCCCAAACTGTATTCAGATCAGTGGGCACAAGCTAGAAAAGTGAGACAGGATCCTAGCAAATCTTGTTTATAAAAATAAAATGCTGAACATCGTTATGTGGGGTTTGCAAATGGTGACAGATCAAATCATATACAGTAATCTGTGACTATCTCCACCTACCCATTGAATGCTGTGAATTCCACAGGCAGCTATCACTGGTGGCAAGGCATTCCAAGGAAGTTGTCATAGGTAAGGTGACAGAAGCTTTGCAAAGTACCTGCTGTCTCAAGATTTGCTAAACAGTTAGCTGTACATCATATCTTACTATTATAATTGCAGAAGCCATCTTAGATTTCAAAAAATAAAAAAAGTTACTGGACTTAAGTTAGAATTCAAATCAGGAACAAAAGTCCGGAAAAGGAGTTTAAAACTATGAAGGAATTACAGCAATGTATGCTGAACTTCTTGGAGAACGAATCTAAACTTTTTGTGGTTCAAATACAGAGTTTATCTCCACCATATCTCTGTCCTCTTCTCCTCCTCGGGGATCATCTGGCTTTCCTCAGAATTTATGTGTTCTTGGATTCCCCACTTTCCTTTATTCAGAAGGGAATGGCAGGGTCTGGCCAGTATGCCATCTCTGCAGTGTATGTTTTAGACCACTTGATTTACAGACTGACGCTGAAAAGTAACATCGGCACTTGGGGCCAGTCTTAGGCACTTTAATGGGTCAAACAGAAGAACTCACATAATCTCTGGATCTGAGAACAGAGAGAATTGCTGTTTAGAGACACAGATGGGTTTGGAGATTCAGATAATTATACAACCACACTTAGGAAAAACAAGTAAAGGGGTTCCATTTTCCACCCTTTGAAATAACCAGAAACATTGTATAACACACAAGTACATCATGGAACTAGATTTTTTTTTAGGTTGGATAGGGTTAAGCACTGTTTACATTTATATTTTTTGATCTGTATTTTTACTGTTGCTGATAGCCAAGGAAATCCAATAAGAATAAGGTGGTATTGAAGAACCCTCTCCCTCTAGGTCATCCTTTCCTCCCACTCTGTCAAAGGTTTATGGGCTGTGATGGAGCAGGCACAGACTTTGTTGGTAGGATATCCAAGCAAATATGCTCCCCTTGCTCACAGACTCCTTCATATCACTTCTTTTATCCCTCTGATGAGACACCAAGACACTTTACATAAGGGCATTTTTGTAGCTGAGGTGCGGTTTGTTAGGCTTGGAAAGAGGAAGTCACGATCTCTTGAGGGTTAATCCAGCACTATTGCCATTTAAATGTAAGAACTTCAGGACATAATGTAGTCATAAGTCACCTTTCAGGAATCAGATTCTGCATTTATAGAGGGAAAAGAGAGAAGTGAGACATTTATACAGAAATCTATTCTGGTGGAATGCGAAACAAAAATAAGAGGCTGATCTTTTCCTGGGCTGCACTATATGCTGCTATTTATACGAGGATTGCAGACTTTATCTGCAGTTTGTATCTGTAAGAATTTCCAGTACAGTTTTCAGAGCACAAGAATGTGATAGCAAATAAATAAATAAAACATTAAATTTTGGGGTTGTGCATACAGGACACTGAAAATGGTAGCAGAAAAATGTTTGTAGACATGATAGCAATGCAACTGCAGTCATATAACAAACAGGTAAACTCAAGAAAGAAAAGTTGAGTTTTCTTCAGCACAGTAAATAGATGAATGTGGCTGAAGTTGTCTTTCTAAGCACAAAGCACACTCATATAAAACATTTCTGAAGCATGAATTCAATGAGGAAGACAGCCTTTGATGTCTCTAGATAACTGCTTTCATTTATATATATATGAAAAAAAAAATCTGGCATGATCTGAACTCTGTATTGATTTACTGATTATTACTTGTAATATTAACATATTCCAAAACTATTTTCTTTGAAAATTATTTAATAGGTATTTCATTTATATATAAGTATCCTGCAGAACAATTTTCTTCCTACTTTCTCCATATTTTCTGGTTGTTTTTGTTAGTAAATCCAAGACAAACTCTGAGATCTAAATAATGTAGGTAGGACTTCACAGCAGGAAACGCTTGTACTGAACTATAAACCTCGTATAGATACAACACTGGTGCAGGAATGTACCACAGTGGAGTGGTGGATTGTGGTGTTTAGGGGGTGTTCTAAGCCAGGAGAATTCCAAGGGGAGCTCAGAGACCCATGGAGTTCCACAAAGACATGATATCCGTTTGCTCACCTGACCCATTCTCCAGAGAGGTGTGCTGCCTACCAGGGACTTGTATCAGGGATGTCACCAAGAGGCTACCAGGTCTAGTACAGCCCATTGACTACTACCCACTGCTGTTGTTTCATGTGGGCACCAGTGATATAGCCAGGGGAACAGCAACAAGAAAAAATTCTACAGGTATGTTAGTGATAGAAGGAAGACTAGGGAGAATGTGGGCCCTTTCCAGAAAGAAGTGGGATAATGGGTGGCTACAACATTTAACGAGCAAAAACCCGAAAGACAATAAAGCAAGAGGACCTCACATCTGGGGGGGTCTTTTGACAAAAAAGGGAATTTGGAGTAACGGTTCTGAAAAGGCTCTCCCACCCAGATATTTTCTAAACCGTGGTGACAGAGCATGGGGCGGAATACCCAGCAAACCAGTTGGTGAACTTTGTTATGTAAGAAAGTTAAAATTGTTTACACCAAGTATACAATACGTTTTTGGAGTTTTGAAGAAAAATTTTTTGTCAGTTTATTAGACCCAAGTGTTGCAATTCTTGAAGCTGTGTCACAAGTCAAGAAAATGGCTTGTTGGAGCGTTAAAGCAAAGATTATTTATCTTGATTGCCATTATTGTAGTTTTAAGCGTTTTGATGCTTTTAATAGTGCTTGGGTCACTCAAAAAGAAAACGGAGGAATTGATGGGTGGCTACAGCATTTAATGAGCAGCCCAAGCACTGAGGCTGGGTAGAGTTGGGAAGCCTTAGCCAGGGTCCTCAAGGTTATAAAAGGTTATAACGACTCTGTTGTGTTATGCAAATTAGGAAACTGGCTGTTGAAGGAGGGCTAAGGTTAAACAATTTATAAAAGCAGAACGAACCAAAATAAAGCAGCTTCACCTGAATCACATTGATCGTTGTGTGTTTTCCCATTTCTTCCGTCGTCACAGTGGGAGACCTGGTTACCCAGGATATGGAGAAGGCTGAGGTACTCAACCACTTTTTTGCCTCAGTCTTCACTGGCAAGAGCTCAAGCCACAGTGTCCAAGTCATAGACAGCAAAAGCAGGAACTGGGAGATCAAAGAACCACCCACTGCAGGAGAAGATAAGGTGCAAGATAATCTAAGGAACCTGAAGATGCACTAGTCTATGGGACCTGATGAGATGCATCCACAGGACCTGAGGGAACTGGTGGATGAAGTTGCTAAGCCACTACCCATAAAATCCGAGAAGTCGTGGCAGTCCAGTGAAGTTCCCACCGACTCGAAAAAGAGAAACGTAACTCACAATTTTAAAACTGAAAAAGAGGATGACCCGGGGAACTAGAGGTTGGTCAATCTCTTTGCCCAGCAAGATTGTAGAGTAGATCCTTCTGAAAACTCAGACATGTGGGAAATAAGGAAGCTATTGGTGACAACCAAGATGGCTTCACTTAGGGTAAATCAAGGCTGACGAGTTTGATGACCTTCTACAACAGAGCTACAGCACTGGTGGATAAAGGAAGCGTAACTGACGTTGTCTATGTGGACTTGTGCAAAGCATTTGGCAGTGTCCCAAGCAACATCCCTGCCTCTAAATTAGAGAGACATGGGTTTGACAGATGGACCACTCCTTGGATAAGGAATTGGCTAGATTGTCACACTTAAAGACCTATGGTCAGTGGCTCATTGTCCAAGTAGAAACCAGTGATGAGTGGTGTTACTGCAGGGGTCAATACTGGGACTAGTGTTGTTTAATATCTTTGTTGGAGACATGGCCAGTGGGATTGAGGGTACCCTCAGCAGGTTTGCTGATGATACCAAACTGTGTTACATGGTTCACATGCTGGAGCAGAAGGGCTTTTTATCAGGGAGTGTAGTGATAGAAAAGGGGGTAAGGGTTTTAAGGTGAAAGAGGGTCAATTTAGATTAGATATTAGGAAGAAATTTTTTACTGTGAGGGTGGTGATGCACTGGAATATGTTGCCCAGAGAAGTTAAGGGAGCCCCATCCCCGGAGGTGTTCAAGGCCAGGTTGGCTGGGGCCTTGAGAAGTGGCCTAGTGGAAGGTGTCTCTGTCCATAGCAGGAGTGTTGGAACTGAGTGGTCTTTAAGGTCCCTTCCAACCCAAACTTTTCTAAGATTCTATGATTTGAAATGTCTTTGTATTTGTTACAGTAAAAAAGCAACTGGAAGTCCTGCAGCTGAATCAAATAATGACAGAAACCTGAAGATGTGCAAGACACTCCTGGAAGCCAATGAACTTGCCAGCTTCACTTACACAAGCCTAAACTAATGCAAAATCTCACCTTTCTCATATATTCCCACTGCTTCTCTATGCTTCTTTGCTCCTTTCTTCTGCATCCCTAATCTCAGTTATGTTTTCCTCAGTTTCTTTAGACTGCAGCTTTTCAGAGGTGGGACATTTTTATTGCTGCATCTCCACAGCTCAGCCCAACTAAATTTTTATTTAAACTGGGGCCTTTGGCTACCACAGCAAGCTCGGATCATACTAGAAATATGCTTTTTTCCCTCAAAAATGTTTCTAAATGGGACTACTAAGTGGTATACAAATAAAAGTAGGCCTCTGCATGCTAGTATCCATTCTATCACATACAAAACACATCAAAACTACAACGCTGACACTTCAGTAACACGGATTTGTCTACATGTATTCCCTTCCTCTATTCCCTGAATATTTATAATGTGATCCATCAGTTTGCAGATTGACAACCCTTCATATATTGTTATATTACATATCAATTAATTCAAAGTCTTGAGTTGAAATCTAAGAAAGAAAAATATTGTATGCACAAGCAGGCATATTTCTAATATAAAGTGCCACATTTTCTGTAATGGAAACATATTTTTAGGAAGTTAACAGAGAGATTTATCTTCCAGACAAGAGGCAGTAGGGAATTTAACAGTTGTTTTATCATGCAGAGCAATAAGATGCTGCATAATGTTCAGTGTAAAACTAGTCACAGATCCTTTCTGGTGAATGAATGGATTATTATGTTCAACATTTCAATTTATCACAGTACCACAAGTGGACTACAGTAATTGTGATTTTATTATACAGTTACATAAATAATGCAGTATTTTTAATGATCTATAGCTTTCAGAACACCACACTGAAAACTGCCTAATACAAGAAGAAGGTACTGTGCACTGTTTAATTTTTACTGACTTTAAACTTGTAAGAAACATTAAGAAATTTCAACAGCCTTAAAGGAACAAAGTCAACAGTGTAGCAATGATGTTATAGCCTGGCTATAACACAACACATATCTGTAGATATATGGAACTTTGATTAGGAAAGGAATCTGGGATCACAAAAAGAAAGTAAGCACATTATAATAATAAAGACTGATATAATATGGTCATTATACTGAGATAGTACCTAATGCATATAGAATACTTTAAAATTTAACAATGCAAACACTAAACTGCTTATGAATCAACTCCATGTATCTCATTGTTTTCTTTAACTCTTCCAAAACCAGTTCCATTCTTCATCCCCTGAAAGAACAAGAATTTTAATTAAAATATGACACTGAACTATTGGTTAATACAAGGTCCTCTGGGGACACTCAGTTCTACTCTCCATGCAAGTGGACTTATTAAATTATTTTGCTTCTGGAAAGCAGAAGTCTGGAAAGCAAAATCTGAAAAGCGTGAGTGTGATGCAATGAAGTGTGTCACCAAACAAGGATTGGATGTAGAGACAGAGATATGAATGGCTGTTATTTGGGCAATAAACACAACTAGCCCTGCTCTTGGGCTTCCTCTGTGAGTATATGCGTTTCAGATTGACACTTATACTTGCTTCAAGCACTTCTATCTATGCCCAGAACTGTCACCACACAATAATGTACATATTGAGCCAATGTTGCCTGCTCAGCTATACATACAAGCAGAAGCTCATGCAGATGTTGCAATACAGCCCTACCTCTCATTTCACAGTTACCAAAAACTAAGTCACATATAAGTGCATCTATAGTACATTCACAATTCTCAGACCCTGTCTCTTGCAGCTTTCCAACCGTTCTCTGCCCAGCCACCCTTTATGGGCAGCTTGCTGGTTTATTTAAATGGCTGTACTCGTCTTCTCAACAGATCAGCCATGACCAAGTGCTTTTTAAGGCTTTTCCATACATCCTCTGCACTTCCAAAGATGACCAGTATCTGTCTGTTTTCTCTGCATATTTTCTGAGTTTGGTCTTGTCTTGATAGACTGCTCTGTAACCAGTCAGTGACTTGCCAAATCAAAACTTCCCTCACCAGGTAACCCAGGGAAACATGTTCTTTACGCTATGATTGCATAGAATCTTATTCCAAAAATTAGCTAATTAGCTAATAAATTAACTAATATGCGTATATTGAAAGTACAGAATAATTTCTTTTTGATGATCACAAAAGATCTTATTTGTGAGCCAACAAAACCAACCACAGATGTTTCTCAGCCTCAGTTCTTCTCTTCCTTATTGTGTACATCATGACTAACCCTACAACTCTCACAAGTTCTTTGACTTGACAGCAACAGATCTGATTGACTTCGACCTACCAAAGCATTCAGATATATTCAGTCTTAAAACTCACTGAATGAGTTTTTCTAATAAATCTTCTTCACTGTCAGAGTAGTTGCACTAAGACATAATCTAAGCCTATGTCTGATCTTGAATTTATCCATGGCTGATTTGGGTTTATATAAATGCTGTCAAAATCAAGAAATTCTGAAATGAAACGAAAGCAAGGGAAGTGGTCACATGCCCATGCCTTAGCCACATAAAATTTATGTTACTGAAGGATCCATCGATATAGTATCAATTATCTGTGAATTGTGCTTTTAAGCATCACCTTACTGACTACTGTGCAGCAGCATAACTCTGGTAATGAACCGCTCCCTGGCAATGCTTGCATGCTACTAAAGTAACATCTACAGGCACCTCAAGATGTCCAACCCCAGAACCAGCGGAAAACACCTGTACAGTGGTGAGATATGGTGTATGTTGGCTGCTCACTGCTGCAATGTCAGAATTGTTAACATGGGGCACAAACAGTGGATAAATAATTCTAGAGAAAAGAAGAGGAACCAATTTGGTTTTTTTGAATTCTCAAGAGTGGAGGTGGGTGGACAAGTGGGGTGTTGAGGTAAGAGATCTTTCTTCTTTCTCAAACCGAGAACATCTGTAGCCTTTTGTTACTCTGACAAAGAGCACTAAAGTGAAATGTAACTCTCTCAATTTTTTCAACCATTCCTACAATTAATGCTACATTTTCAAAATAACATCATTTATCATTAAACATTAAAAGTCCTGATTTTTAAAAGCATAGCCCTCACATGCCCTAGTTTTCTATTTCTGCTTACACAACTTTACTTAATAAATAAATATCTAAGTTAAATAAATAAATAAATATCTAAGGCCTACCATGTACCATCTAAGTATTGTGATGCAGAGGCACTGAATTGTTTCTTCAGGTTGTGATACTCAATAGTTTAGCAAAATTAAAATTTTAATTTTTTCCATTTCCTATCACCCCTAAAGGAATGACAGCCATATGTAATCTGCTACAAAACTTCTTTCAGTGAGCATCGTAAAAAAACACAAGAACTAAACACCTCTATTTGCTTTACTTAAAAAGGTCAGAAGAAAGTCAACTCTCAAGTAGTCCCTCCCTTTCTTAGACTAAAGGGATTGAACAAAGTTGATACCCAATATATAAACAATCCTTCTTACTAAATCTGCTAAATCTGCCAGCAGCTGTGCTTCTTTGGTAGGATTGTTTTAGAAACACAGAGAAATCAGCCAAGGCAATCATGTCTTTCCATGAACACCCTTTGATAACAAGTGCATTTGTCTTTAGCAACCTGGCTCGTTGAGGACTTCAGGCACCTGATTTTGGTTGACAATCTACTTCTATTGTCCACTGAAGGGACAGAGCAGCTGGATACAAGCAGTCAGGAGGTTTCTGGCAAGCTAACAAGTCCTTGGCAGCTGATTGCAGAAGCCAATGAAGTGAGATGCTCTACTTACAAAAATGGAAGAACTGAGCAGGGATGCAAAGCCTTCTAGCATCCTTGGCTGCAGTGACCATGAGATGGTGGCATTCAGGATACTGGGAGAAGAAAACAAGGCAGAATCACAGCACTTGGCTTCAGGAAAGCAGACCTGTTCATGGATCTGCTTAGAAGAATGGCATGGTGTAGAACCCTGGAGATAAAGTGGTCAAGGAGAGTTGGTTGATTTTTCAAGGATCACATCCTCTAACCTCAAAAACAGTCCATGTCGTGAAGGAATTAAAACAAAGGTGGAAGGACACACCTGCTTGAGTCAACAAGTAGCTCCTGGCAAAACTCAGGCATCAAAAGGAAAGATTCAAGAACTGGAGGCAGGGTCAGGAACTCAATAGGAGTGGAGAACATGCAGGAATGAGGTTAGAAAGTCCACCTGCAGTTAACCTGAAACAGAATGCATAGGGCATCAAGAAGGATTTCTGTGGATGTATCAGTCGCAAAAGGATAATTGAGGAAAATGTGGGCCTGTTGCTGAAAGTGCCGTAGAATCTGGTGACAGAAGATGTGCAGAAGGCCGAGGCGCTCAGGGTGGCCTTTATCTCAGGCTTTACTGTCCAAACAAGCCTTCATGAATCTCACATGCCTGAGCCCTGCAGGAAAGCCTTGAGCAACGAAGACCTATCCTCACTGAAGAAAAATTAGGTTAGGGAAATGTAAAAAATTCGTCAGTGTGACAGGTATCAATTAAAGTGTTATGTGTATCAAGCCCGTGAAGAAATTTTATATTCCAAAATAGCATCGTTGAACATACCAACAGACATTTTAGAGTGCATCTGTTATATTTGAATATAATGTGCCAATAAGAACTAAGAGGCACATAAATTAATTTAAATACAGGAGGAGAAAATCCTCATTCACTATCAGTCAAGTTATGGGACTGTACTAACCAGATAAATTGCTCCAATATTTATGATCATAAACCTTTATCACACCTTGAAAAGGATATGTTTGTGACACTGTTATGCTGCTCCATCCCTTAAGGAAGTGCAACATTGTTCAAAAGTGTTAAGGTCTAAGAATATTTTCCAAAAAAAAGGACCAAAGACACCTTTTAATGTCTAATTGTTTGACTGCTATGTTGCCACTTTATAATTATAATGTGTTCTACTAATCCTTTGAAGAAAAATTAGCAGTCTTTTCCTCTAAATAAGGAGACTAGAATTAATCTCAATAAAGGTTACACTAGAGTGATAGTCTGCTCTGAAGTCTGAGCTGCAGATTTCTTTTGCTGTTTCTACACTGGTGCCTTGCTGATGCCAGGATGGTCAAGGTGCAAGATACGCAATAGATTCAACTGCCCAGTATCAGGTGGACTATTATTCATTTTTAAATATAATCTACTAATTCTGCAAACGTTTATTCATATAAGTAACTACACACTTCATCCTTGCTAGTGCAAGCACACACTGAAGTCTACACGTTATGGCTATATTCAGAATCCATGCAGATAGCTGATGTATAAAGTTACACATACGAAACATATTTTATGTGTAAAGTCTTTTAAAATGTCTTCAAGGAAGATTATAGTCATTAAGTTATATCATAGTTATATTTTACTATATTAAATTTCTGTATAAAAATATATTTAAATTGTTTAGATAAATATAAGTTACATTATATGAAATGTTTAATTTCAATTCATATGATATTTACCTATTTTGTAAATTATTTTCTATGTTTTAACTCTTTCCTTCCCCAAGTACTTTATTTTAATGGACAGATTTACCAAATGGTCACTCTGTAATATTGATTCTGTAATGGTACATGCCCTGCCTGATACCACATGGGTATTCTCTAATGGGCTGATATCTGATCACGTTCTCATTTGAGATAAATTTGAATACACTCTAGGTATTCCAAGTCTGTGTCCCACAATAATTTTTAATTATACTCAATCATTATTGAAACCAAGACATCACAGGCAAAAAAAAATATATTTTACAACTAGCATGTTTTTGGAAAACAATGATTACTAATTGATTGTATATAGAAAGTCTAGCCTAGCACATAGAGGCTCTGTCTAACTGGACACAGACTGCCTTTGAAGCTACCAAGATCCAGTTACAAGCATATGTAAAAATTACTTTAAAACATTGATTGTCACTGGACATGCTGCTGCTGAAGAAGAATGGAGTCTGAAGATGATTGAACACCATCTATCACAACAAGCTTCATTAGTGTTAACTTCATAAATTAGTGTGAATATCTCTTAAACACTAACTTTTTCACTTAGTTCCTTTTTGCACCAGAAGGAGTATTATTCTTTCTTTCTTCAATTAGCATGAAGGCTAGCCATGACCATGTCTTTTTGTAGTATAAATACACATCTAAGAAAAAGTTTTAAAGTAATATTTTTGGGTCTAGTGCCAAGAGATATAATATTACAAGTGATATTTAGTTCAAGTCCATGATTCAGAAACAATAGCATTTATTAGCATAAATTCATCAGATTGAATGATAGTTTCTGCCTTCCTTTATAATATATTGCTATAGTTAACATTTAGAGATTCCTATAAGCTAAAGAAATACAAACAATTTCTGTCAGATAATAGCTGTTTTTTTATCCTGTTGTCCTTTTTTCTGTTATGTCTTTGAGACTTTCAGTCTGAATGTGTCTAAGTAAATGCACATTATTCATTACCATTTCCATTAGTCATGAAACAGGTAAGCAATCACTTGCAAAAAATCAAGAGATTGTACAAATATGTAAAGACAGATTTCGTTACTGCCACCTACTTGATTCTCATAGAATATCTGGCATAATTTGCAGTTACTTGGCATAACTATATGTTTTACATATGTATGTGGAGATTAAAAAAAAAATAAAGGCAGTTTTCAGGCAAGTCATGTATGTTGGTTTATACAGTTAAGTTTAGAAGATAAAAATCCCGCTGCAGCCTTTAAGGGGAAGATGGCTGAGAACTGAATAGTGCTGCATTATCTGTTCAAGGAGGATGCTATCCATCCATCAACTTGATACATTTTCCTAAGTCTGTCAGCAGTAGAAAAGTGATAAGATAATAGGATGCATACATTTTAATTATCTGGAATATTTCCCCAGTGAATGTTGAAAATAGTTCCAGCTCATTTTAGTTATGAAAGGATAAATAAACTAATCACTTTTTAGCTAGATATATTTGAATAAACAAATCCTGCGTAGTCATTTACAGAAAGATGTATTTTTTCATAAATTCACTTAGAGGTTTTTTGATTAGTTGGTTGGTTTGTTTTTTTGTTTTTAATATAGACTTCCATCTTAGAAATACGAGCCTTTTAGTAATTTTGTTACTATGGCATTTTCCCCTCCTACAATTAGCATTACTACTGTAGAATTTCGAAATTGTTTTTAAGTATATATTATCTATTTGATCCAAGATTTGATTTTTTTTGTACATTAGAATGGTTTAATTTAATAAACTGTTATGATTTTGAATGCAGATTGTATACAAAGTCTATGGAGATTGTGGTATTCTGATGGCCAGCTTCACACTCTGATGAGATCCTTTATATTACAGTGCTGAATGAACAGTCAACTATAATTCACTGTGCAGTTACCATAACCATAAAGATCTGACATTTGTAGTTCCTCTGAGTAACTGAAAATACATATGAGCACAAATAAATCACAATCGAGGAGTCTTACTCCTACATATCTCTAGCAATAAATGTATCACTGCCTGTTAAAAAACAGCAGGGACAGGAGATCTGGAAGTTTCTATTGAAAGAGATTTTGATATAACGAAAATAATGTTTTTCAGTTTTTTAGTTATGGCACTTATGATAGTTGATGAAATGCATTACTAACAAACATGGGATATAACCTTAAATAAATGTGGACTTAGGCTTAGTAAAGGAGGCTTATAGAAGTATATGATTTTCACTAAACTCAGATTAGTGAGGTGGCTCTCCCTGACATATGTTCCCCAATCATGTTTTTAGCCCAATGTTAGACCACGAATAACTTAATTAAACCACCATAATTAAGTCATAATCCCAAGGTGAGTGAGAGCCAATAACACATTTGATCAGTTGGATCAAGTGTTCTCTTCATTTCAAGGCCCTCAGCGAAGCTGAACTTTCTGGCAACAGCAAGTCTTTCCAAGGGGGACTGCTGAAACACAATGCATCCAGTGCCTGCTAGCAGCCCTCACCTTTATCCCCTTCTCCCAGAAACCATATCAAAACAGCTGCAGTTAAGATCTTGATAGAAAACACAGTCTCCTCTCCCCAATAAATCCGTCTTTGATCTTGCATAATTCTGAAAGCATCAGCAAATGAATTCTAGCTTAAAAGTGCAAAGAAGTATTTTCTCATACAGAGTGATATATGACTGTGCAAGTATTAGGAGGATGCACTGGGCATGCCAAAATATACAAGTTTTACCAGTGGGTCTGTCTTGACATAAGATATTAATTTTTTACAGTGAGAACAATCATTCACTGGAACAACACCACAAGCTACACAGTTGATGTAGGACTGTCCTTGTCACTGGAGATTCTCAAGATGTGATTGGAGAGGGTGTTAGGTAATCTCATCTAGGTTCTCCTTTTCATGAAAATATGTACCAAATGATCTTTCAAGATCCCTTTCAACCTAGGCTGTTCTATGATCCTATGATTTTATTTATTAATTTTTCATTAATGGCTACATAAATTCTGACTTAAAATTTTCTCAAGTAGAAGCACTATTCTCAGGCCTCTCACTGTAAATATTGTTACTGATGTCTACTCTAGCATACATCTGAATTTCTCCATGGAAACAGGAAGTGCAAGGAATCCAAAATGAGAAAAAGAAGGAATTAAATGTAAGTGTCAGCTGGGAAGTTCTTCCAGAAATGATAATTCTTTCAGCATTCAGGTAATTGCTCAAGATGACTGACTGCGAATTGAATATTACTGGTCATCTTTAGAAGCCAAAATAAATATATCAACTATTTTCCAGAGAAAGAAAAAATAACGCAGACTTGATTCTGATCTTGTTTATATTGGCTTTTTATATACATATGCAGTTGCAGCTGGGTCTTGTTGCAGTTACCTTATGAAAATTTGAAGTACTTCTGTTGAACTGCAGACTTCCTTCAGATCGCGCATGAGATCAGGATCTAGATCCTCTATTTTAATGGGGAAACACCTAATTCAGAGCACCATAAGATTAGAATCAGGCTTTGAATGTGAAGAAACAGTGGAGTAACAGTTTTAAGATATAGAAGACTACAATATAATGAGAATAGAACACCCTGTACACAGACTGAAACATGAAAAATGAAGCTTTATTTTCGTGCTCACACCTGACATGCAAATGTGTAACAGATGTTTAGTTGTGTCCTTTCATTCTATCAAACTCACATCCATCACAGTACAAAAATACATAACATCATAATAGAACTGATGGGAAGCCTGTGTTATACAAGTGACTGTAAGGACTTCTCCTTTAGGAGGAAGAACTTGGCCGGGCCCAGGGAGTGGTGGTAAATGGAGTTAACTCTGGCTGGAGGTCAGTTACAAGTGGGGTTCCCCAGGGCTCAGTGCTGGGTCCAGCCCTCTTCAATGTCTTTCTCAATGAACTGGATGAAGGCATTGAGGGCACCCTTAGCAATTTTGCGGACGACACTAATCTGGGTGGAAGCGTGGATCTGCTGGAGGGTAGGAGGCTCTGCAAGGGGATCTGAACAGGCTGGACCGCTGGGCAGAGTCCAATGGCATGAGGTTTAACAAGGCCAAATGCCGGGTCCTGCACTTCCTTCTTTCAGAATTTAATGACAAAAATGACTAAAACAAAGTTCACAAAAATCAGTTGTCGCAGGGATTAACAATAAAAGTACGTCACAAAAGAGAGAACTCGTGTTCAACAAACTGAAATGGTAAAGATCTTGTCTCAGCAAAGATCATGGTGTAGCACTGGGATCCACACATCCTTTTCTGAGCAGCTCTTTTTGACTTCAGCAGGTTTTGGATATATCATATTTTGAGCACAGAGGAAATTCAGAGCAATTTCTTACTGCACAGTCATGCTCCCAGTGATCCTAAAGGCCTAACCCCAGCATTAGATTACCAGATGCTCAGAAGTTCACTAATCTGCTAGCTATTACATCTGCATTCCAGGGTTTTCATAAGAAATGTTACAGCTGTGAAGTGTCTAGTGAAGCAACGACTGATTTCTGAGACAATCAGTCCCTTTTCCCCTAGAACAAGGATGGATCCTCCTCCATAGTTTCATGCCACTGAAATTGATTCTGGATAACCACTGACTGTTTAATCCCTGCAGACCCTGAGAGCAGTGCAAATGTGGGTGGTGGGTAGTAGGAAAATTTTTCCTACTGAATTCTGAGAATTCTTACCCTTCAGGTGCTCCTTCTTTTCCAGGAATGTCAGTGATTTGCTGTCAAAATTTTCAGAGGACACTTGAAGGAAAATATTTTCCTTGAGGCTGAGATAAGCCCATGTCTTAGAGGTGCATAAGCAGCCCAGAAAAGACTGGAGGGAGTGGGCAACTTACACATGGACCTTTCTAAGAAAAAAAGCAACTTCACTTTTGTTAAGTACAGTTATACCTGAGGAATAGCTTATACTCTAAAAACATGCTAAGAACATGAATAGTGAAGAAGTGGGTTAAAATTAAATTTGGAGTTAATAAATAGCATTTACACAGTTTATGTTACATGTTTTAAGGCAATGCATGCAAAACCTAATGAATTTGATTGTTTAAGATATGCATGAAGCATAGTAACCACAGATATAGCTAGTGAAGACAATTTATTGCAAGGAATACCTAAACTGTAAGCAGGACATTCAAATAAGTTCTCCCATCTTCGCTTTTAATCTTTGCCCTTTGTTCTTAAAAAAGGCTCTTATATAAGGTCTCCAAGCTTTTCTCATATTTTAGTTTGATAAAATCAAGGCAAAGATGCTTTCTCTGTCTCAGAAACTAATGAAAGACAAAGATAGGCAATATGTCTCCAGTTGAACATCTTCCTTCTGATAAAATAGAAAGCAGTAATTCATGCTGAGACTTTGATCCACAGTCAGGTGAGTTGCATTCAAACCTGAGTGTCTATAACAAGTTGTATTTTCTCCAGAAGAACACAGCAGGCCATGTTATTTTTGGCTTTCAGAGGAAGAACCCAACTTTTTCTTTTAGCTATATATCTGTACCAAATGAAAGCAGAAACACAAGTCAAGGCTTCCAAGTCCCAAAATTCTCTGCATTATAGCCCAGTATACAATCCAACTTGAAAATGAAATTGAGCAAATAAGGCCAATGACATATCCATGTATCCTCCTGGAACATGTACCAGTGGATAACTCGTGTTATAAAAACTGTTTTGAATCTGGTACCTTCTGGATCATTGGCAAAACATTTAGAATTTAAGGTTCCCATTAAGATTATCTCTTGACCTTGAGAATATTGACACTGCTTTCTACTGTGATGTTTCCTCGTTGTATCTTGTCAGCAAAGGAGTCAGAAGAAAATGACAGAAGGGAAAGGATTAATTAAAATGTGGTTTCTGGACAGCATAGCAAATAATTAAGTGTCAGAACAGATAAGCTGAAAACAAGTGCTAAGGTTGTTTGATGATCATGTAACAAGTATGAAAAGAAGTGCCCTCCCAAAGCAACATCATTTGCTTTAATGGTGAGCTCAGTAATTCAACATCATGTTTCATATGTCTAAATATTTTGCCTTTAGTTGCATCATTCTTAGTTATATTGAATAGAGATACTTTTAGCTTGTATTATATCACTGAATTCAACAGCAGAATGGCAAGTTAAAAAAAAGGCACCGCTTCTGTGGTTTTCACCCATAACAAATTTCCCAGAGAAGCAGGAGATACCACTTGTTTGTTTAGACTCAGCTGCCAAATACATTTGTTCATGTTAGCTTATGTTATTTCTAAAATATTTAAGATATGTCTAGAAAGAATAAGATATTTTCTTGTTAGATGAAGCTGCATGCTTGCAGTGCTGAAGGATGAAATAAAATTACTTAGAGCAATATATGTTAGTCTAAAGTAATACACGTCCTTTTATTTCTGTAAAACATTCAGGCTACTTCCTCTTGCTTAATTGACACTCCAGAGGAAAGAACACAAGGTAAAGAGATAAGATGTGACCACAGAAGAAAATGTCATGAGAATACTAAACTATTAAATGAAAACTGGTGCTGTGAAGTTTACATATAAAAGATTCAGGGTTTTCAGGAACAAGTATATGAGACCTTTGCAGCACTATAGTTAGATATCCACTACAATCTACATAGACCAGTTTTTAAAGCTGTTGTCTATCCAGATGCACTCTGGGTTTCTGTCTGTATACTTAGAAAGTTTCCAAATTATAGTAGTTTCTGATATTTCTACCTACACTGCAGGAAGGTTGTCCCATCAGAAGCATTTTCAAAAGCCTTACTAGTAGAAATGGGACAAGCATGCCATCTGCTTAGTAATACCAAACTGTATTAATTGTTCTCTCAACACAGTCTGTTAATAAACGAATGCACTAACCCCTCAAGTGAGACACCAGAAACTACATGGTGGACAACAGTGTCCGAAGTGTAAATAGTAAGAGCCCACATTTGTTGATGTCATAGCTTTACACCAATCTGCTCTTTTACTTTGGAAACTGCGGGATCAAGCCAGGTAAGGGCACAAGAGAAGCAGGTACATTTTCTCTACTAATAATGGAAAAGAAGTAAGAGCAGCTGATGAGTGGCCAGAAAAGGCATATCAGCTAATTGCTAATAGAACAGATTACTCTAACCAGATACAAAGCATGGAAGAAGTTGTTTGACAATTAAGACATGTAGTTATGGAGCAGGAGAGGGTTCGCTTAGGCCATCAGTAATACAAAATTTTGTTCAGGTGAAAATTCCATTCATGTTATCTTATCAGTTTAGTTTGACAGTTCAGGATAAAAGCCTTCATTTACAGCAGTAGCTAGCACCAGGAAAAATGACCTTAGAATTAGGGTTTAACTGCAGCATAAAAAAAATTGTGATGAGAACAAGGGAAGTAAGGAAAGTATTCTACATGTATCAAACCTTTTCATTTTACTTCAGTAAAAAGTTCTCCCACAAACTAGGCCAGACCCCCACAGAAGTTTGTGAGATGACTTACTGAATATCCTTCACCCACATGGCTGTGATGATGACAGAATCCCTCATGGAAAAATTCCTTCCATAAGGAGCAGTTCAGGGCCTTAAGGCAACATAATCCATTCTGGATTCCTTTGGGTTTTGAAGAATGCAATTGACTTTGCAGTCAATAAATCTACACTTCAGCTGGTGTTTTTACAAATTCTCCTCCATCTTTGTGTTTCAAATTGAAACACAAACATTCTTACTGAGTCCAGAAAGTATGTGCCAAAAATTCTAATGGTGAGTGTGAAAGCAGCTCTGAATAGATTAAACTCTCAGCCTCTATACTATGGGCCACAGAATTTACCCTAGTTCTTGAATTTTTTCTTCTAGATTAAAAATTCAAAGGAGAAAAAGAATCCAGATTGGATACTGGAATGGAAGGAATGATTTGGCATTTTCAGTACTGAAAGAAATCATATTTCTTTGATACCTCAGCTGGTCAAATTGTGTACCATTTCTGTAAGCAGAGAACCTGAAGAGTTTATCCATCTAGAGCAAACTACACACAGTTCAGAAGATAAACAAAAGATTTTTCTATGCTCATGGCAATTTCATGGAAGTTCATAAGAAAGGTTTCCAAAGATATTCCCAGTTATAAGCAAAAGTAAAAGCATGAAATCACACAAATTTAAGTCGGCTCTTGCTGATAAAAATTTTCAAATTTCCTAGTCTTCTCTGACTGTATAAGGCACACTGGTGCTGTTTAAGAATGGCATAGCTTTGTGGAAAAGAGAAAATTACCTTTCATTTAAACATTAATGCCAAGTACTTTGTAATAATCACATAAATACATTCGATCATAAGTGTTCAAATGGAGGAAGTCAATTGCTTGAAAATGTAGAAAGATAAAAGTTATCTGACACAAATAAGAGGTTAATTGTGTAACGTCAGTAGTCTTCCTCCTTCCACACAGTCTGAGGCAGCTTCTTCTAGCCAGCTTATGAAGACCTCTTACTAAGCTGTTATAATTGGTTTAGTAATTCCACTGACACTAGATGAATCACATCAATAATGCACTCTCCCTAAATATAAGCTGCCAAACTTCCCCCACCTCCCAATTTGAGACTGTATTTTCCGAATTATATGTGGTTTCCCAGACACCTACCCTCAGTGAAGCCCACCTTTGCCAGCAGTCAAAAGACTAACAAGTAATATGTACTGGTAGAGTGGTGACTTGTAAACCAGCTATACTAATTTATCTGATTGCCTTCCAAGGGTGATGTGGGGAAAAACAGCTGACATTAACCCATTGTCCAAATGAGATTCAGAGAAACAGTCTGGCATGTGACTATTCATTTAGAAAAAAAGGTACTGGGAAAGGAGAGGTTCCTGTTTTCTGAATCCTCATAAATGTTATGAATATACTGAATACATCTGACTTTGAACATCACAGACCATTACTGATGGCAGCACAGTGGGATGGGAATTGACTTATCTCCATGAATGGTGACACGCACCCTGAAGCTGAACAAAGTGTGGACCCAGAGCTTGAAGGGGAGGCATAACAGGTAAAAAAAGCTTTCGTTTGTTCCTTATGTGACATGTAATAAAACTAAGTTCTGCCCATGACAACTTGTACTGAGGACTGGATCCTGGGAAGCATTTGCTTCAGTCCTAGAAATGCTGGGCTGGAGGTAGTTTGAAAAAGCTGGCTACAGAAACATGACTTGGAAACTTGTTTCTTCTTGGGATCCAGACAACTGTTCCTGGTCCTGCCACTACTGCTCCTAATAGCAATTCAGTGGACATCCTGGCTTGAAATGCCTACAAAGGGGGTTTTGCTAATTAGTAGACAATGCTATCCAAGCAAGACCTTCAAGACCATTTGATTGCAGCAGTGCTGCCAGGACAGCCAGCCTGATGCAGTTTAAGGTTTATACTTGGCAGTTAATAAAAACAATTGACCATCTCTGACAGCAAATGTTTCCTTAAGGGTACATAAACAACCTTTTAGCACAGTCATTCAGTTCAGCTGTGATAGCTTTCCTGTATGTGACAAAACCAGATGTGACAATAATAATACAGTGAATCACTGACTCAGGATTGCACATTTCAGAACTAAGTAGAGTAAAGTCCTGTTTTTAGCTACAGTAGAGTGTTTTCTTCTTCCTAGTACCGGTATAGTGCTATGATTTGGATTTAGTATGTGAATGATGTTGATAACACACTGATTTTAGTTGTTGCTAAGTAGTCTTTATACGAAGTCAAGGACTTTTCAGCTTCCCATGCTTGGCCATCAGAGAAGTGCACTACAATCTGAGCAGAAGTATAACCAGGACAGCTGACCCAAGCTGGCCAAAGGGATATTCCATACCATATAATATCATGCTTGGTATGTAAACTGGGAGGTTGGCTGCCTGGAGGATCACTGCTCAGGTATCAGCCACTAGGTGGTGAGCAACTGCAATGTGCATCACTTATTTTGTTTGTTTTGTATATCCTATTATTATTATTTAATTTTTATCATATCTTCCTTTGCTGTCCCATTAAACTGTATTTATCTCAATGCACAAGGTTCACCTGTTTTTCCAGTTCTCATCCCCACTCTCACTGGCACAGGGGAAGGAGTGAGCAAGCGGCTATGTGACAGTTGCCAGCTAGTGTTAAACCACAGATGCAAATTCCTGCACATAAAGTTAAGAATAGGTCAGTGCATTTTAAGTGTCTCTTAAATGAACTTAAACATAAAATCCAAAGGGTTTTATTTTGGATGCATTGCGGGGTTTTGGTATTTCTTGGCATAGCTTCACCGCCAAAGGGCTTTTAGGTAACCGCCATCCACTTATATGGATTTCCAGCTTAAGCAGATGACATCTAGAGAACAGTTATCCCCACCTTTCCTATTAATGCCTTTATTAATTTTCACTGAAATAATTAGTTTTATTGGTGTTTCAAGAAGAAACTGTTCCTTTACACATTGAGTCTCCTGCCAACAATTTAATGTTACAGAATTCACATGATTTAAAATCTCAACGAGCCTGAGGCTTTTACATTAAAAAAAAGAACAATTTACTAAACTTGTGTAATAACTCAATGCCAGTCATTTTAATAATGTGACACTTACTGTGATCAATTGAAAATAAAACTTGCTTAGTATTCCTGATAAGTGACTTCCAGTTTAAAGCCAAAACTATCTTTCCACACCCTGTCTCCAAGTTTTATTGTTGGAAAAAGTTCCTTTTTCAATTTACATTATGTTTATGATAGACTGAAGGTTTTTTTTTGGACTCTGCCATTTTATTTTGGTTTTTTATACCTGAAGAGTCTTTTAATTAATAGATCCTATGTTTTTATTGTTTGTAGGGGTTTTTTTCATATGTGCTGATAACTTACTGCACTCTAAGGGGAAAAGAATTCAAAGGAAGGGAGAAAACACAAACATCAAAAACTTAGTATATACAAACTGTCCACTCACTTTATTGAGAGGCATATCAAGAACCATAGATGCTTTAGAGTAGTGAAAATGAATGGGATTATTCATATGACTTGCTGGTGTTATTTGTTACACATGTAATCAATGATAATATTATCTATTACCCACCTTAAAAAGAGGACTTAATGTGTGCCCAAAGAAATGGTATCTTTATGGATTTTATAACACTAAACTCCTATTTTCCCATTTACCTTGAGTTTTCACTACTTCCTTGCCAAAATTGCAGGTAGGTATAAGTATATACTTGCTGAGTATGTTGGGGTAAAATGTGTATTCTACTATGATATGAAGAACCCTGGTTTTGTCTCCTAGGGAAATTCTTATATATGAAAATACGTGTTCTATGTGTTATTACCAAATATGGTGATGATATGTGAATAAATCTTTGAGTTTAAATGCTTTGGGGTGGATGTAGATTTTAAAACTGTTGGATAAGTGGAGAGGTTTGCATTCAAGAATGCTAACTCCTTTCTAAATACACACTCCTTTGAACACTTGTTAAAGATTCTGTGCCCAAGAGGGAAGGCAAATGTAGACAATTTTGACTGCTATTTTTAGAAACCCTAAAGGACAGCATCTCTGCCACAGATGCAAGTACAGCCAACCATAGCTTTTGGTATCCCGTTTGATAAGGAGTGTGAGCAACTTGGTAGACTGGATTAGGTAGCTCCAAACCTCTCAATGTGGTTAATGTTATCAGAAGTTTACTGTCTTTCTTCCTTCACTCTCCAACCGAATTTTGTGTCACTAAAATGTGCGTGTTTCGCCTCTTACAAGCAGAATGACCTGGAGAATGTTTAGGATAATAAACAATGTTGCAACAAACTGAATGAGACACCCTGTGACACAATGACTGTATCTCTAAGTGTCGTACACTGTCATAACCAACAGGAATTGGTGAGAAAATTCTTTCATCCCTCCAGTAGTCCCTAAGTCTGCTGAAGCTTTTGATGTTCTCCAAAAGGAAAACATATCCTTTCCAACAAAAATGTTTTGGAAATATTTAGTTGTGAAATCATACCCATTGAAAAAGCATGTCTGCTTCTGACACCAAAGAGGGATACAGCTGATCTGTAGAGCAAAGGATTTACCTTTTGATTCTAGTGAGCTTTGCAGCACAGAGAAATATGTTGAATAGAGGATGTACCTTCCCTATAATATAGTGCCAGATATATGAATTCACAGTCCCAAAAACTGGGGGGTTTTTGCTTTTAAGCGTGGAGCTGTTGCCTGTAAGACGTTTTGACAGCAAGATTAGAGGGCAATTCCTTAACTGCACAAAAGCAAGAAAAGCAAAGGATAGCTGAGGGTTGCTCAGGTTTGGTTTGGTTTGTGATAGGGTTTGCAGGTGAGTATCTGCAGCACAAGGTGGGCGTGCCTAGTTGTACTGGCTGCAGTAGCCTTCTGTGACAGTATTTTGGAGACCCCCATGTTCATTTGATTAATGAACTTCCATATCATACCACTCAGAGCACAAAATGAATTAAGAAGCCCTTAGGAGATGGCTCAATTTTCACTAAACTCTTCTTCTATGAGCTAAAAATCACCTCTATTTTAGTATGACTTTAGACAGTACATTCTCAAGTCTCAGTTTTACTGTTGAGGAAAGATGAGGGTTTCCATATACCCTATCATGAGGATACAACATGAGGGTGTTTTTATCCACTCACATGAAAACTGATGGAATTGAGCACTGGCTCTTATACTGTATTACTGCAATGAAGCTGTACAAAAATGCAGCAAAATTATACATTTCAATCATGTTTTGATAATATGTAGGAAAAGAAAAATGTAACTGAAGCAAAAGATTCTGTAAGATAAAAGACACTAGTTTAAGGTTTCCATAGTAATTTCCTTTTTTGGACTATGTTCTTTTCCATGTGGCATAGAATACATCTAATTTAATACAAATACTTTTTAGAAAAGGAATAATGATATCCTGGTGATTTTTGGAGTGAATGTAGCATGTAATAGAATTACAGCTTTCTTTGACTTCCAAATACTGATGTTTAATAACTCAAACATTTTTCATTTCAGTAGAAAAGACTCTAAGAAGAAAGTGCTGAATTCTGAACTTATCTTAAGAAGTCACATTACTCAGGACATTGAACTTAAGGTCCTCACTCCTTAAAAAAACAGCATACAGTTGCAGTAAAAGTAAAGTCTCAATTCAGATTTTATGTGTAAAAATGTCACTATTGTTTCAATTTTGCATATAGAGCTTTTAGTTTAAGAATAAATGTAATCACTGAAGTTACATCTGCTTCTGTACTGGGTATATTGCAACTCATTGGTGACTCATGATAACTTCATTTTATTTCATGTTTTATTTGTATTAAAATAGCTCCCTAATGATTCCTTCATAAGCAAGTACGGAGACCTTCACTTTGTCACGTTGCCAACAGGCGTGTTACCACTTTGCTTTGGTCTTTACTCTCTACAATAGCACTAGAGTACTTTTTAAATGCACCAGTCTCTGCCCTCCTGCAACTTGCAGTCAAAACTTGTGAAGAAGGAGGAAGAAACCTTCCTTAATTCTTACTTGAATTGACAATAACCAATTAATTCTCTGAAAAGGAGGACAAGATTTTATCCAAATCACAGATCACTTCATTGCCCAAAAGCAGTATTTTTAGATAGAGAGCTGGAATGCCTCTCACAAAAACAAATACAGTTCCTTCCGCAAAAAAAGAGGGTGGGAATTGTTGTAAAGGCCTCACATTTTTCTAAGCTTCCTTATCAGACATAATTACTCATTTCCTCTGCTCATTTTTTCCAGAGAATTCCCTATAGCCCTCCCCGACAGAATCAAGATCTACTCTGTTGCATAAGGACTTCCCTAGTTATCATCCATCCAAACAGAGAACAGAAACATGGTATTGCAGTTTAGGCAATCAATTTTGCAGGGTGGGGTGTTTTATGCAGGACAAAGTGCTTTTGATTATTAATGCTTTTGCCTTTCAACTACCAAAGTACATTCCAGGGTAAGACAAAATTTTACTAATGAGGAATGAGTTATGGCAGACTGATAACAGCAGACAACTATTATAGTTCAGGCATCAAATGCATAATTTACTGTCCATGAAAGAAGGGGATCATAACAGAATTACTCAATTCAAAGCAATATCACCTTCTGCACATGCTAGAAGATCCAGAAGAAATTGCAGCTGCACCAGTTCCATGGAAAATGCTGACAAATCGATGTAACTTAGCTTACTTCTGAAATCTGGGGGTAGAGGGGGAAGATGAGCATTACACTTTTTGCCATTAGGTCAGCAAAAGGATTTATGATTTTCACACTACAGCGAGTTCATCCCTGGGCTTAAGGAGGATATCAAGTTTTCCAGCTACCTGGGTGCATCTGAATATACATTTGCTTAGAATATCAACCAACACACATTAAAATATTTCCTATAGCGTTGTTCATGTAACCAAAGATAAAGGAGGGTCTGAGAGCAAAGACAAGGAACTTATCTAACACTGCAGCATTCAGTTGGACAGCTTTCCTCCACCACACAGAATGCCACCATCCTCAAAAACATAGAAGGATTTAAGCTTGAGGTTACCCAAATGTCTTCGGGGGGCGGTATTTCATGGAGGCAATTCCCTCCTGGTGTGGAGAGAAAAGGAGAGAAAATTTCTAAAGAATACCATGGCTTCAAGAGGCATTTAAAGAGTTCAGCTGTAGCATTTCTTATGAAAACCCTGGAATGTAGATGTAATAGCTAGCGGATTACTGAACCACTGAGCATCTGGTAATCTAATGCTGGGGTTAGGCCTTTATGGATGGCTGGGAGCACAACTGCACCACAGAGGTGCTCTGCATTTCCTTGTTCTTCATAAAGCCACAGCATTTATCTAAACAAGGCAAATCACTCTGTGAGCTGATTTTCAACTCCTCCTTAATTCTGTAATGTCTTTCTTCTTGCCTGTTGAGATTCTTTGTACCAGCTGTAGCTTCCATAGGATCTTCAAGGTTAACTCCATGTGGAGGATATTACAATAATCCCATAGGGAAATAGGTGTTCTGAGCCTGGAGCATCAGCTTGGAGTACTAATTTTTTTTTTTGCTTCTTCCTCTGGATTGGAGTCTGTGCTGAGCTGACCTTTCTCTGCAGCTGGTCCTCCAGTGCACAAAGCTCAAAGCTGCTGAAGTTGATTGGTTCTCATTGTTCAGATCAGTGGTGAGTTCTGCCTGACCTGTGCAGTGCCACTGGCAGGGAAGCTCCTGCCTTCCAGCTGGCACCATTACAGATTTGGTGGGGAACCATACATGAACAGCACTGGTATTTCAAGAGGCACTTGCTGGCTGCTTCCTGGGTACAATGGGCCATAGTCCAGCAGGTCCAGCAGCCAGGACTGTCCCACCACCCCAGCCAGGAAGCAGAAGGGCAGCCCCAGCCCTTGGCATCAGCCTAAAAGCATCTCTCAGCTGACAGGGATGGACTTTGGCCACTGCCTCTTGGCAGGGTATTTGGGAGCCTCTTCTGACAGCACTAGCAGGGCAGAGCTGCCCTCTGAGCTGGTCCTGAACTCTAGTAGCCAAAATTCCTGGAGAGAGACAGTGTCTCCAGAACTGATATTAAGTTGAAGAGGTGTAAAGCCCATGGGCCTAATCTTTGCACTGAACAACAGAGACAGCACCATTCTAATCATCAGTTCAGACATCCTCTAAAAATCCACTTATCTTTCAAAAAATATTCTGTGTGCTCCTATGTACATTTGAAGTATCGTGACATTACAAGTCATACTCTAGACTTCTTCAGGATTTTAGATATTAATCAGAGCATGATTTGTGTTTGGCTAAGATACAAAATCAATAATAAAGCAATTTTTTCTAGATTTTTCAGGATCATTGTAGTTTTGAAAGTTCCAAGAAAAAATATGATCTTTTGAATCTTCAAAGACTTGATTTTATTTTTTTTCCTCAGAAATATAATAAGCAGCAAAGGGAATAAAGAAGGAAAGGAAAGTCCTAGGGATTTAAGATTTCAAAAGCAAAACTTTCCTTAGCATGTCCTGTCCATTGCAAAGAGACCAAAAAAGAAATTTCTACCTTTAGCTTCAGCACAGTTAAGTTCATAGGTTACTGTAAGACTTCTGGCACACAGGACATAAGCTCAGTGAGCTAGGGGAAGATATATGCAACCCTTCAGAGCCCTACTCAATATCTGCTCAAAGAAGGCAAGAAATCATAAAGGAAAATTATGTTAAAGGCAAGATTCAGCAGCTCTTCTGTGACACCTGAGTACTTACATAAATGTGGGCTTTCTGTGGATTGCACTGCAGAGCTTTAAACCTTGTTGCACTGTGACCCAAAAACGGTGTTCAGGCACCTTGTTACTTTGCATCTGTTATGCGTTTACTTTTCAAGACTCCCCAGGAAAATAAAAATGTCAGTTTGCATCTTGCACGGCATATGGTTCAGGCATTTTAGATCTGGCAGCTTAATCTCACTGATCTGGCAGTTTAGTCTCACCATGTTGTTTTTCATTTTTAAAACAAAGCCCTCCTCTTTAATACACAACATGGTACTAAACGAAAATCTCCATGTAGTATCTAGTATCGTCTCAATTATAAATGTTGGCACAGGGATGTAGGCTGAAGTAAAGGACTTCTGGGTTCTTAGACAGAAGACAACTACACTTCACTCAGAGATCATAACATAAGGGATGCATCTCAACACAGTGCTTTATCACTCTCCTCAGTCAAGAGCATCCCCTCTTAACATGTAAACTCCTGGGAGCTCTGATGCTTTTGCATTATACATTCAGACACATCTTTGCACAACAGGACCATGACCTACACTGAGTGCCATGAAGGCAAAACCGACAACAATCCTAGATTTTTAATTCCAATAGCTTCAACATCTTTTCCTTAGATGTCACACAGTCAGCTAAGGGAAAACTTTCCTGGTTTTGGTATTGACTGATGTCTATGGACAGCTGTGCATTCATCTGAACCAAGTCCATCTGGGAAGACAATTAATGCTTTGCTGTGCTGAACTCATAAGCTCCATAGACTAGTAACATGGAGACTTATGCTTAGATGCACATTCTTGTCTGCATGTTATTATATAGATTTTCTCTTCCTCATAGCAAGAACAAAGGCCAAAAGACACATTTTCTGTCTGCGTCTCTTCATTTCAAGCCTGTATGTAAATGTAAACTTAAAGTTGCAATCTTCCTCAGCTGGTTGTTTGCTAATGTGCTAAACTTAATGTCTTTGTAGCATTTTCCTAAAGAAGCTGGCAGCTTGTGGCTGAGACAGGTGTACCCCTCACTGGCTGGATGACCAATCTCAGAGAGTTGTGGTGAGTGGAGTTAAATCTGGTTGGCAGCCCGTCACAAGTGGTGTTGCCCAAGGCTTACTGTTGGAGCCTCTTCTGTTTAATATTTTTATCAATGATTTGGATGAGGGGATTGAGTACTCCCTCAGTAAGTTTGCGTATGACACCAAGTTGTGCGTGAGTGTAAGTCTGCTCAAGGGTAGGAAGGCTCTGCAGAGGGATCTGGACACAGATGAAGAAATGCCACTATACACGAGTGGTTTTGTGCCTGATCCTCAGGTCTTTCCTCTGTATCTCGATTTTTCTTTTGTGTTTTGTTGGTTGTTTGGCTTTTTTGCTGTAGTTCCATACTGAATTGTCCATACATATGCGCTGTTCCTTCTCTCACAACTAATGTCTGTGTAATTATGTTGTATTACAAAGCAGGTATTTAAGACAGCTCCTGCAAAGCAAAGCATCTTAAGCCAATGCTTAACTATCAACGTCTTTTTTGGTTAAATTATGAACCCTATAAACATTTTCAAATTGTCTTATTAAAGGTATTACAAAGCTGCACAACCCCTTAGTTTAAAAGCCTTGTCAATATGTCATCTTGGGATTTCATGTCCATCAATCCCATCACTGAAACATGTTATGTTCAAAACAATCAATGAAATGCCATGTCTGTAAAAGAATAATAGCTTCTAGAAATCTGAGACTGCTATTATAGATAGTGGTTGCTAAAACTAACAAAATAAATGCAATGGGAACAAGAAGCTCAGGAGAACTCATAGGAAAAGGATGAAATAAAACAAAACAAAATCTTGTTAGGCAAAGAGTAGAAATGAAATAGTTTAAGTAAGAGAAAATAGTCACAATGTGTACCTGCAATGTGACATAAAAGCATACAATTGAAAGAAAATACGAAATATAGGTAGTCAAAGGAACAGTACACAGATGTCTTGCAGGTGCTCGTGCTTTACAGTTTTGGCTGTTTTGTGACTGGAAATGAATTAGGTTTGTGACATAGCTCTCAGGACTCTGAAATTCACAAAACAATTGAAAAATGAGAAAATAATACCATTTTGTGAAAGCTTTTGCTGTTTCTTTAGCATACGAAATGTTTGATTAACATTAACATTGTGTTAAACTTTGTGCATATGAATTACAGCGGATGGATGACAGAAGACTGAAGTCATCTTTACTTACTAATGAGTTTTTGTGAGCTTTCTTCCATACAAAAAAGCAGAACTGGCATGGGTGAGACAAGTCAGTCATGAAAGATAATCAGTCCTTACATTTTACTACTGATTATTAAAGAAACACTTGATAAGTACAAGTCATAGGTAGCTCAGTATTTCTAAGAAAGTACCATAAATAACTACCAGCATTAATACTTCTAGTCTTTCCTCATTTAACAAGCACAGCTGGCTTTATGTTTGAATGGAAACAGTCATAATTTGGGACTTGCTTTTCATCAGGGAGATGAATCAGTGATCCAACAAGAGGTCCTGTTCCTATCAATTGCTTACTTCTGCAATTACCGAAGAACATTCCTACCAGCACACATAGTATTTAGAAGTAGTTACTGTTAACCACCAGTAAGAATTAAAATTTTAATAAGCATCTATGCCTCAGAAGTTTAATTTCTACAAAAAACCTAATGATGATTGCCCCTCTAAATCAGACCAATGCCCTTGCAGATATTCCTTTGGAGTCTGAAAATCACATTTAACACTTAGAATATTGCGTATAAATTGTAGAGGAGGACACAGGGATGTATTTGCTTCGTCTCTTATGTATTATCAACTGATAAAATCAGATGTTATCGTACACTGTTACTAGGAACCTTTACAACAGAGATGCTGTAATATGGGAATCCCCTTTGACTTTAATTAATACAATACAAATCTGAAATGTGCAGATTCAGCAAGGTTGCCTGTGGTAATTTAACTGGCCTTGCAGGGCAAGAGCATTGATTTGTTTCACTTGGATAAAGACAGGAACACCGCAAAAGCAGGTTTTGTGTTTGGAGGTCAATGACATCCAGTCAAAGGCTAGCATGCAAGGAAATATTATTCCCATCATGTCTGGAAAAAAAAAAGACAGTTGACCAATACGCGTTAAATGATCTCTCTAACTGTTATGTGCTTACCAGGAGATGTTACAGAGTCAGCAAAAGTACTGATGAACACTGAAAGAATTTAACAGGCAAATAGCACAAATAATATACATAAATAGCAGTATGCCAAATAAAAGTTTATTTCCAGTTGTGAAAAGCCTAGCAAGTGTTTTCGGCTGGTAATGACAGCTCCTTAATACCTCATCATATGAAAAATCAGAACAGATGCAGGGAGCTCTTAAAAACCACACACAAAGAGCATTCATACTTTAGAAGAGCACTAATTAAGTAACACAGTAATTATTGAACCTGATTTACTGCCTCTTAATTCTCTATGGGAAGCAGTTTTGCACAGTCTTAGTTTGTCTAGTTATTTTTTAGAAAAATGGGCTTGATACCTTCCTACCTCATAATCAAAGACATGCACTGCGTGCTGCCAGTGATATGGTGTGGGGCAGCACTCAGGTTTGCACCATCTAAGTAGCAGCAGAGAAAACTCCCTGCTCAGGTAAGCCACAAAAGGAGGTGTCTAGCAAGAAGTTTCTGATAGTTTTAGAGGGCCACCTAAGCATCCTTCTCCCAAATAATAATAAAAAAAAAAGGTATTTTTCTCTAAGCTCAAGTCTCAACGTCAAAAATAGAAATAAAAAAAAGGAATAAGCAGCCCAAACAGTCTCTGGCATATATATTAAATGCAGTCACACCTGCCTAGATTGGGGGATTGTATGGGACATGACTACAGGGCAGATATGTCTGTATGTTTTATATGGGATACATCCCCTGCAGAGAAGAGTGGATGAAAAATTGAATATAAGTCAGCACTGTGTGCTCACAGCCTGGAAGACCAGCCATATCCTGGGCTGTATCAAAAGAAGTGTGGCAAAGAGAGAGATGATTCTGCCCCTCTACTTTGCTTCTGTGAGACTCCACCTGGAGCACTCCATCCAGCTCTGGGGCCACCAGCATAAGAAAAACATGATCCTCCATGAGTAGTTCCAAGGGAAGGCCATAAAGACAATCATGGGGTTGGAACACATCTCCTATGAGGACAGAATGACTGTATCGTATGGGTTGGAAGGGACCTCTGAAGATCACCTAGTCCAAATCCTTTGCTAAAGCAGGATGCACAGAAATGCATCCAGGCAAGTTTCTAGACGAGGAGACTCCACAACCTCTCTGGGGAGCCTGTTCCAGTGCTCTGTCGCCCTGAAGGTAAAGAAGTTTTTCTTCATGTTCGGGTGGAAATTCCTGTGCTCAAGTTTGTGACTGTTCCCCTTTCTCCTGTCACTGGGCACCATCAAAAGTCTGGCCCCATCCTTTTAACACCCACTCTTTAAGATGTTTTTAAGCACTTAGAAGATCTCCCCTCAGTCTTTACTTCTCCGGACTAAACAGCCAGGACTTTCAGCCTTTTCTCATAAAAGAGATGCTTGTGTCCCTTTATCAGTTTTGTAGCCCTCCACTGGAGTGTCTCCTGTAATTCCTTGACTTTCTTGAGGTGGGGAGCCCAGAACAGAACACAAGACTCCAGATGAAGAGTGTCAAAAAGTGTCAAAAGCCTGGCTGAAGTCAAGGCAAACAACATCCACCGCTCTCCCCTCATCTACCCAGACAGTCATTGACATCATAGAAGGCGATAAGATTGGTCGAGCATGATTTGCCCTTGGTGAATGGATGTTGGCCGCTTGTAACAACCTTCTTTTTTCCCACATACTTGCAGATGACATCCAGAATGAGCTTTTCCATCACCTTTCCAGGGATGGACGTGAGGCTGACTAACCTATAGTCCCTGGCTCTTCTTCTTGCCCTTTTGGAAGGTCGGAGTGACATTGACTTTTCTCCAGTCCTCAGGCACCTCTCCTGACCTCCATGATTTTTCAAAGATAATAGAGAGTGGTTCAGCAATAATTTCTGCCAGCTTTCTTAGCAATCATGGCTGCATCACATCAGGGCCCATGGATTTGTGGGTGTCCAGTTTGCCTAAATGTCTTCTAACATGATGCTCCTCAATCAAGGGACAGTCTTCCTTTCTCCAAACTTTCTGTCTTTCCTCCAGGGCCTGGGGTTCCTGAGGGCTGGCCTTAGCAGCAAACACTGAAGCAAAGAAGGCATTCAGCATCTTCACCTTCTCTGCATCTTCACCTTCAGCAACCTCACCTTCTCCTTCATGAGGGTTTTCACCTCATTTAGCAGCAGGCCAATGCTGATATACTTCAAGAAGCCTGTTCTGCTGTCCTTGACATCTAGATGCCCATTTACAAGAAGGGCTGGAAGGAGGATCTGGGAACTACAGGCCTGTCAGCCTGACTTCAGTACTAAGGAAGATTACAGAGCAGTTCATCTTGATTGCACTCACCAGGCGTTTGCAGGACAACTAGAGGATCAGGCCCAGCTAGCATGGGTTCACGAAATGCAGGTCCTGCTTGACCAATCCAATGTCATTCTATGACCAAGTGACCCACCTAGTGGATTAAGGAAGGCTGTGGGTGTTATTTGCCTTGACTTCGGTAACACCTTTGACACTATCTCCAACAACGTTGTCTTAGAGAAGCTGGAAGCTCAAGGCTTAGACAAATGTACTCTTCACTGGGTTAAAAATTGGCTGTATGGCTGAGCCCAGAAGGTTGTGGTAAATGAAGCTGAATCCAGTTCATGGACAGTCACAAGCAGTGTTCCCCAGGGCTCAATGCCAAAGCCAGTTTTGTTTCATATCTTTATCAATTATCTGTATGAGTGGTTTGAGTGCTCAGTGAGTTTGCAGATGACACCAAATTAGGTGGGAATGTTGATCTGCTTGAGGGTAGGAAGGCTTTACAGTGGAATATGGACAGGCTGGATTGATGGGCCAAGGCCAAGTGTATGAAGTTCAATAAGGTCAAGTGCTGGGTCCTGCACTTTGGTCACAGCCTCATGCAATGCCATAGGCTTGAGGAAGAGAAGCTGGAAAGCTCCCCAGTGAAAAATGACCTGGGGGTGCTGGTTGGCAGCCGCAAGCCAGCATGTGCCCAGGTGGCCAAAAAGGCCAACAGCACCCTGGCTTGTACCAGAAACAGTACGGCCAGCAGCAATAGGGAAGTGATCATTCCCTTGTACGTTGTGCTGGTGAAGCCTCACCTTGAACAATGTGTTCAGTTTTGAGCCTGCACTACAAGGAGAACATTGAGCTGCTGGAGCATGTCCAGAGAAGGGCAATGAAGCTGTTGAAGGGTCTGGAGCACAAGAGTAATGAGAAGTCTGAGAAGTGGCTGAGAGAACTGGGATTATTTAGTCTGGAGAAGAGGGTGCCAAGGGGAGACTTTATAGCTCTATACAGGTACCTGAAAGGAGGTTACAGTGAGGTGCGTATTGGTTTTTTCTACCAAGCAACAAGTGGTAGGATGAGAAGAAATGGCTTCAAGTTCCATTAGGAGAAGTTTCAATTGGATATTAGGAAAAATGTCTTCTGTGAAAGAGTGGTGAAGCATTGGATTAATCTGCCCTGACCATGCTGCCCAGGGAAGTGGTAGAGTCACTGTTCCTGGAGGTGTTCAAAAAACATGTGGATGTGGCACTTCAGGACATAGTTTAGTAGACATGGTGGTGTTGGGCTAATGGTTGTACATGATGATCTTAGAGGTCTTTTCAGTCTTTGACAATTGCATGATTCTATGATCCCTTGCCAGATTTAATTCCAAGTGTGCTTTAGCTTTCCTTGTTGCATTCTAGCATACCCTGACAGGGTTCTTATATCCCTCAGTGTATTTTTCTACATTCCATGAAGTTTCTTCTTTCATTTGAGATTTTCCCTAAGCTCATGGAAGACTCATCCATGCAGGTCTCCTGCCTCCTTTGCTTGATTTCTTAGTCCTAAGGATGCATAGATGTTGAGCTTGGAGGAAGAAATGCTTGAATATTGACCTCTCGAACCCCTTACTTTCTCTTGAACCCCCTACTTTCTAAAGACCTAACCCATGGGATTCTTCTAAGTATGTCTTTAAAGAGGCTAAAGTCAGTTCTCCTGAAGTCTAGGGTTGTAAACCTGCCTCTTCCATGCAGGATCAGGGTGACTGAAGTTCCCCATGACAACAAAGGCCTCTGATCGTGAGGCTAGTACCAGCTGTGTGTAGAAGGCCTCATCAACCTACTCTGCCTTATCAGGTGGCCTATAGTAAACACTCACAACAGCGTCACCTGTATTAACCTGCCCCTTAATTCTTATCCACAGGCTCTGAACTCACATGAAAAGCAACTCCACCACCTTGAATTGCTAGCCTGTCTTTTCTAAAAAGCACATAGCCATCCATGACAGCATTCCAGTCATGTGAGCTATCCCACCATGTTTCTGTAATTGCAATGAAATCCTAGCCCTGCAACTGACAGGCTGAGAGAGTTGGTGTTATTCAGCCAGAGAAGAGAAGAGAAGGCTCTGGGGAGACCTTAGAGCGACCTTCCAGTATTTAAAGTAGGCTTACAGGAGAGATGGGGAAGGGCTCTTAACCAGCAAGTGTAGTGTTAGAATCAGGTGTAACAGCATTAAACTGAAAGAGGTTAGGTTTACATTAGATATAGGGAAGAAATTCTTAATGATGAGGGTGCTGAGACAACAAAAGTTGCCCAGAGAAGTTGTGGGCTCCCCCTCCCCGAAAGTGTTCAAGGACACCTCAAAGGATGAGGTCTTAGGCAACTTGATCTAGTTAAAAGTGTCCCTGCCCAGGACAGGGAGATGGAACTAGGTGATCTTTAAGGTCCCTTCTGACCCAAACCATTCAGTTATTCTATGTTTCTATATTGGACATGGAAGTGTGATGCCTAACATAGCGGTATTCCCAAGCCAAATTTAACCTATACAGGCCTACCAGGGGTACTGAACATATGTTTTAGATTTCATAGAATCATAGAATAACCAGGTTGGAAGAAACCCACCAGATCATCGAGTCCAACCATTCCTATCAAACACTAAACCATGTCCCTCAGCACCTCATCCATCCGTGCCTGGAGGTGTTTACACCTCCAGGGAAGGTGACTCAACCACCTCCCTGGGCAGCCTCTGCCAGTGCCCAATGACCCTTTCTGTGAAAGTTTTTTTCCTAATGTCCAGCCTAAACCTCCCCTGGCACGGCATGTGTTTAGGATTCAGTTCCACATTTTCCTCCAGTCAGAAAACCCAGTCTGAGGATTGCATAAGGTAATAATATTTCCTTTTCTGAAAGTTTGGTTTCCACTTATCGGACTCCAAAATTGTAAATAATTAGCAGAAAGACAACCAAAGTTCAGTCCAAGTCTGTTTCCATAAGCAGTTCAGCCTACCACCTGCCTCTTGGTCATCTACACATTGTTCTTTTTAGACCATCACAGAACGAAATCCTTCTTCTTTCTCCCAGTACATCTGACTGATAAACTCACCTTCCAAGCATGGTATTTCTGTCAGGTTTTAACAGAAAGGACAGTTTTTGTCTACCCCAAGAGCTAACCGCTCTCACAGTTTACCATGTCCTCTCCAACAAAGAACGGGATCAACCCTCCATGTAGTGAGCGAAAGATCCATATGCCCACATCTCTCACAACTGGACTTCTTCAAACATAGGTTCTTGAAAATGTTGGTCTGCATGGCACCGACCTTAGCAAGAAGTAGCACAGACCTCCCTTTTTGGAAATATGTTTTACCATTTTTCTATCATAAAAATCACTGCATAGAAGTACCATGCTGCAGGATATTTTTGTTACAAGTTTATGGCTGCATGACTGTGAAATGCACAGCATTTATATAAGCACATTCAACTATGTCTAGGAGAGTAGGCAGCGTGGCACCAGTGGACCTTTGCAATAGAGTTTTTCCATATGGATTCGGGCAGTTCTTCTAAACAAAAGTGCATCTTTTTTAGCACATGTTTGTGCATAGCAGTTGCAGATACAGTAGCACAGACTGAAAACCCCTGAAGTGCAAAATGAGGTCTGACCAAGGTGTTTTCTACTAGTCTGACACAGAAGGTGTCTGATCTTTATAGGGTTTAATTAAGTGTCTGTCCATTTATTTCTACTCTGATCAAATTATTTTCTTGGTGTCCTGTCTATCAAGATGTTTTCATTTCTTTGATTATCCAGCATAATAAATTTCTTTTAATATCCTTCTGCATACACGTGACTATCCTGTGCAGCTGCTAAAATACCAGAGGGTTGTTACTGTAAAACATACAAATTAGGACTTCTTTTAATTATGCTACACAAGGACCTAGGGACTTTCACAATTTATGCCGTAGCATCTTGCAAGGGTCTAAAAACCAGACCTCCAGATTCAAGCAATGAGAAGGAGCTTTTCACACAAGGCTGTTACCAACAGGTCCTGCCTAAGAAGGTGTTTAAAATTGTACACAAGCAGAGAAATAGAATTATGTTTCACCAGTTACTTTGAATTTTGCAGTGGAAGTCTAGAAGTCTAGCACAACATGAGAGTTTATCTACAAAGCATAAAGAACAGTATTGGGTTTTTTGTACTAAGACTATTTCAGGTCTCTTCTAGCACAGAACACAGCCTCCGATAGAACCTGTTTATGTAACTTCAAAGGGTTTACATCTCATCTAAGAAAAACATGCTGGAAACTTCTGAAGAGGCAGCTTGAGAATACTTATGAAATTTTTAATTTGACTTCCAAATTAAAAAATTCCAAAACTCAAAATCTGAGGATATTTAGTACATCTAGGCTAGGCTGTGCTCACAACTCTATGCAGACCAGAGGAAAAGGAACAACAGGAAACAAAGATAAAGCAAAGGAAGACGGTTTTGCTTTGGTGTGTATTCTGTAAAGCACAAGAATGAAATACGATGTCTTCAGCTGTTTCAACATTCCTATTTCCACATGGTAAAAAAATGCATTGCAGAAATCTCATTATTTTTTCACCTTTACATTTATCCAAAAAGCAATTTCCGACTCAAATTGAAGAATGGTTGTACTACTACTTTTGCTGGTTAGGAACAGTAACAAACCTTGTCCCTTAGCTTCCCTGTGGGGAGAACTAAAACAAAAAAAATCAACAACCAAACAAAAGATTGGCATTTATTTTTTTTAGAAGCATTACCTACTCAGTGTAAGGAAGTTACAGTTCTGCAGTTTTCGCACTAATGCAGCAGAGGCTGCTATCTCCACTCTGCCTAGCTGTGATTTAAAGGCTACTGCTACAAATTTTAAAGAAAAATACAGAGGACTCCTTCACTGGGAGCAGTCATTTAATGCACAATCAGTTGTAAAGACAAGATTTACTCTAGGTAAGTATTAAATCTTCCTCAAGCTATAAGAAAAAAAAAAACTTGTTTTCCGGTTTCTGAATCTCCAAAGCCAGTAGAGGAGAATTAGGAGTCAGTAGGTACAAACCATTCATTTTCTTCCCATTCACACTGGAGCAATACAGCTTTATTGACTGGCAGGCTACCCTCACTAACCTAACTCCCCTACTTGTTACAGAAGTGTATAGATTAAACTCCCAGCTAGTGCAAATCACAGTGTTCTGATGACTTTATTTGAGCTGCATCAATCTGCACTTTTTAAGAGTAAAACTATTCTATTTTCTGCTTTCTAAATGGTAAAATTGCAAGGCAGTGAAATCCACATTTGTTTGCCAGTGACTGCACTGGGACCACACTGTTCACACACTGCAGAAATTGTGAGTTGGAGCTAAATTCTTCCAACTCACAAATAATTTTAAAGCGTGTAAGATTACATTTTAAAATAATCTGCATGTATTAGATATTATTCTGAAATTAATGGAAAATTCATGACTCTACAAGTGAAATTAATGTCTGTTGTAAGTATCATTTAGTGCTTTTTTGACCTGTAGCTAATTTTCTTTTGGTAATGATGCGCCAGATACACGCAGATGACTTTATAAATAAAGACCATGTCAAAATAATTCTTCACTTAAAATATTAACTTTCTGTTTTCTTTAAAATTATTTACTATCTCACCATTTTTCTTATTGATTCAAATGTAGTAAGAATTAAACAGTGTTGCTTTTATTCATGTATGTAGTTCAGTTTCTAATGTAACTATTAAGGAAATGCTCTGTTAAAGAGCTTGCATTATTTATCTGAAAGAATAATGAAATTATAATTAACGTGCACTTGTAGTACCATATGAATTTAAAACTAAGAAAAACTCTTATTCCTCCCTGAGAAACAGGGACATTGCAGGATCAGTAAGCTAAATGATTGGCATTATTGCATTAGTAAGTTACCCTCCAACTAATGACACTGGGCACAGATAAAATTTCAGGAAAAACAGCAATATATTGCATGAAATACATTTACAAAGTTTACTTCCTTTCATTAACCCCTAGATTTCCAGCCATTCCAGTCTGAGCATAAGTGAGTTCACATGTTCATACATTCCCATTCAGTATAATTCCAGAAGAGCCTAACATCTGAAGTCTACCTCCCTCAGACCCGTCAGAGGCAAAACAATACAACATTAAGCCTACAATCTTAAAAGCTTCTGAAATCCAAGTATGAAACCTTTGCCAGAGGAGAGGGAAACAGATTATTTAGCCAGAGCATTATCTTCAGAGAACATTAGGGACACTGATGAGCTTCATTTCTCATTTGATCCACAGGCACTTAGCTCCCCATCTGATCTGAAGCCCAGTTCTGTTTGAAATTAATCTTGCTGCTGATGGTGATTATGGCTAAGTCTTTTCTGAATGGATTTAACAAGAATGCCATAGATTAAAGTTGCCTTTCAAGAAGATATTCTGACGTTGGCATGGCTGAAGACATCAGAATCACTTCTTATTTAATTGTTTTTTCAGACTGAATTTCCCCTTTTCCAATCCTTCCCTGCGATTCCAGTGCTCAATGATGGAAAAAGAACTCACGAGTTTGTTCTGTGCGTCCAAGAAACAGCATACGATTGCAAAGTATGAGAAGCTTTTACAACTCAGTTTCATGGGCTGCAAAAGCCCATGATGTGATGTCTCAGAAGATTCCTACATTCCACCCTTACTGCAGAGATGATTGCAGCTTCTCGTGGAACAGCAACTAACTCACTGGGAATTGCTGTCTGCATTATTCAAAAACAGATCCGTAGTGGTAATTTCCTTTGTGGTGCTCAACTGTGTACTGTAAAGGTTCAGTAGTGGGTACCACTGCAATTGCCCAATCCATCCTGCTCTGGGCACTTTATGTAGTACAGTTTTGAAGTATTGTTTTTCCTTGCTTTATTGCAGTAGATTAAAATCATGCACGGTGCATTACTGTATTCTGAGTGCTTTATACATAAGTCCCAATGTTCTCTTTGACTGAAGAAGGTTTAACAGGGATTTCCCCTTCTGAAAGTAAAACATTTAGGACATTTAGGCTCTGATTCAGCAAAGCCCTCATTAAAAACAGATCCATTTCAAAGGTATGATAGTTAACAGATTGAAAATACTTTACAGAATTAATGCTTGAGTGAGATTTATCTGCCAAATCTAGAAACTTGTTCTGTCTGAAAAACAGAAAGATATTTTTACAGAGGCGTTCTATAAAATATCAGTTTATAGTGGAGGAAAACAACAACTGCTTGAACATTTTGTGTAAACATAGGCTATAAATTGGTAGCCCTTCCTGTCTTTTTTTCATTTAATTCACTTCTCATTATTCACAATGCAAGTTGTAACTAAATTTTCAATTCATTTGACATGTATGAAATTATACAGCTTGACACATTCTACTCCAAGCATTTTAAGAGGCAGCTACATTTACCGATACTTCATATTAACCTCCTAAAGTAAGTGTTTGGTCATACATGGTTTCCAAATCATTCTGTTAAGCTTCTGCTTTACAGATTACAATTTATTCAATCTTGTTAGGTTTCTTAGATCAATCTGATATTATGGAATATAATGAGATATGGACAAGTATAATCATCGACCTGTCAGCCTCATCTACTGACCTACCAGCCTCACCTCCGTGCCTGGGAAGATCATGGAACAGATCCTCCTAGAAGTTATGCTGAAGCACATGGAGGACATGGAGGTGATTAATGGCAGCCAGCACGGCTTCACCAGGGACAAATCCTGTATGACCAACATAGTGGCTTTCTATGATGGGGTAACCACAGCAGTGGACAAGGGTAAACCAATGGATGTGATCTATCTGGACTTCTGTAAAGCCTTTGACACTGTCCCCCACGACATCCTCCTCTCTAAATTGGAGAGGTATGGATTTGATGGGTCGACGGTACATTGGATAAGAAACGGTTTGAATGGTTGTATTCAGAGAGTACTGATCAATGGCTCAAAGTCTACATGGAGATCCATGACAAGTGGTGTCCCATAGGGCTGGCAAAGTGTCCATACTGGGACTGCTGCTGTTTAATATCTTCATCAATGTTATTGACAGTGAGATTGAGTGCACCCTCAGCAAGTCTGCAGATGACACTGAGCTCAGTGGTGTAGTTGCCGCACTGGAAGAATGGGATGTCAGCCAGAAGGACCTGGACAGGCTGGAGAAGTGGGCCTGTGAGGACCTCAAGAGGTTCAACAGGGCCAACTGCAAAGTCCTGCACCTGGGTCAGGGCAATCCACAGCAGATGATGTGACTGAGAGCTGCCCTGCAGAGAAGGACTTAGGGGTACCGGTCGATGAGAAGCTCAACATGAGCTGGCAATGTGTGCTCGCGGCCCAGAAGGCCAACCATATACTGGGCTGAAGCATGGCCAGCAGGTCATGGGAGGTGATTCTGCCCCTTTATTCCTGTCTTGTGAGACCTCATCTGGAGTACTGTGTCCAATTCTGGACTCCTCAAAGTAAGAAGGATATGGAGCTGTTGGAATGGGTCCAGAGGAGGGCTACAAAGATGATCAGGGGGCTGGAGCACCTTCCCTATGAGGACAGGCTGAGAGAGTTGGGGTTGTTCAGCCTGGAGAAGAGAAGGCTCCAAGAAGATCTTACAGCGACCTTCCAGTACCTGAAAGGAGCCTACAAGAAAGCTGGAGAGGGACTATTCATAAAGGCTTGTAGTGACAGGAAGAGGGGGGAATGTGTATAAACTGGAGAAGGGCAGATTTAGTCTAGGCATTAGGAAGAATTCCTTCACCTTGAGAGTGGTGAGGCACTGGCACAGGTTGCCCCAGGAAGCTGTGGCTGCCTCATCCCTGGAGGTATTCAAGGCCAGGTTGGACGGGGCCTTGAGCAGCCTGATCTAGTGGGATGTCCCTGCCCATGGCAGGGGGGCTGGAACTGGATGATCTTTAAGGTCCCTTCCAAACCTAACTGTTCTATGAGTCTATAATTTATCTCCACCTTGTGATGGCACATTGTTGGTATATCTATGCAAGGAGAGGTTTAATACTCCTTTTACACAAGTTCTACGTTGCTAATTCCTCCAGTTTCAGTAGTTTCTCCTAGCACTCATTCACAGAAGTAACATGATAGTGAGGAGTATTTTCCCTCTTCAACGTATAAGAAACTGGTCTCCAGCATACTTTTGCTGAGATGGTAGCATGATGCCATCTAAAATTAGAAAGGCCTGAAATCGTATCCCTTTTAAGGATCTAAAGGTTGTTCATAAATCTTTCACTCTTGAAACTGTACAGTAGAAACTAAGTGGTAAAAAAAAAAAATCCAACGAAAATATGAAAATCTGCTTGTATTTTGCTTCTTTTTAAAAAAAACTGTCTTCTCCTAAAACAAATAACATTATTGCCATAAGCAGAGTTCAGAATCAGGGACTTTCACTATCCACCAATTCCCATTATAACAGCTCTTCCACTTTAGCCAGCACAAGCTGATGCTGGTTTCTTGTGAAACAAGCAACCCTTCACACTTCATGTGTTACACTGAGTATTTGGTCCTCTGTGTCTCACAAGTAATATACAGCACTTGGTCCTGATCAATTTGCTTCTATTCTTTTCAGAGGTCCAAAGTAAGCAAAGCAGATCTATCGGGGGGGGTTTTCTTGTTCTAGCACTTAGTTAACTAAGTCCTACTAAAACGGCCAATATGAATAAACTCAGGATTACATTTGCTTCTGCAAGACTTCATTAAATACCAACATTTCGATTAACTTCCATGGTATATACTATCATTTTGATTAACTGAATGTAGGAATCAGAATTGTAAGATTTTACTAAGATTGTTTTGGATAAATTCTTTAGTCTCGTATGGGCATTTCATTTATGAACACAGTTTAGAGGTGAAGGTGCATATGGGGAGCAACAAGCAACATGAAACCTTAAAAAATAATCAGAACAGAAGTAATTCTACATGGCATTAATACATATCATGGATTTACCTAAGGCAGACAAAAGCTATGTAAGTTCCTGAAGGAATCTAGCATCATCAAACTCTTAACACAGGCGAGATATAATCCAGAGGTTAAATGGTCAGTTATATGCTGCAACAGTGCACTGAGCAGTTTTCCAGTCACATACATCCACAGCCACCATTGCTGAAGCTCAGTGGTATCTGAAAGTTACACCATAGCTGCAAGAAATCTCAAGGAAATCAAAACCCATTACCAGACCAGGATTGCCCATGGCTTCCCCTGCAGAGTCATGTGACATTTGTGTTATTCAAATTTGCAGCCAAATTGTATCATTTGTTTGTTATAAACCTGATATAAATGATTGCTCAAAGAATTAGTGAATGGGACCCTGTGGGAACTGCCCTCAGAGACAGAGGTGCTGAACAGAGCTGGCAGCTTTTTAAGGACATTGTCCTCAGGGCACAAGAGCTCTTATTTCTCACATTGAAGAAGATGGGCAAAGAGGGTAGGATACTAGCATGGGTAAGTAAGGACCTCCTGGTCAAACCAAAGTGTAAGAACAAAAAGCATGGGCAGTGGAACAAGGGACAATATGTCCTAGGAAGAATATAGGATGGTATCTAGATGTGTAGGTGTGGGATCAGGAACACACTGTTGAAGCTGAATTTGTCAGAAGATACAAAAAATATTAAGAAAGGCTTCTGCAGGTTCATTGGACAGGAAAGGAAGATTTAAGAAACTGTACCCTCCCTGACAAATAAGACAAACAAGAGAGATGGTGGTGATTGTTATGGAGAAGGCCAAGGTATTCAACAATATTTTTTCCTGTTTTCAAGGGTAATCTCTCTTCCTACATCTCTCAAGATCCTGAACCTCAAGGCAGAGACTCAGGGAATGAAGTACCTCCCATCGCAAGAGGTAGGTTTGAGACTACTTGAAGTACCTGGAGCGCAAGGAGATGCATCCTAGAGTCCTGAGGGAATGAGCTGATGTAGTTGTCAAGTCATTCTTCATCATATTTGGAAAGTCATGGCAGTCAGGCAAAGTCCCCAGTGACAGGAAAAAGGGAAATACCCCACATATTTTTAAAAAGGAAGACCCTGGGAACTACCAACTAGTCAGCCTCACCTCTGTGCCTGACCATGAAACCAGTGGAATACAGGAAGGCGCGTAGAAATAGCCAACATGATTTCCCCAAGGGCAGATCATGCCTGGCTCATCTCATGGCCTGCCACAATGGAATAGCTGCACCAGAGAACAAGTGAAGGACTATAGATGTCATCTACCCAGATTCCTGAAGGCTTTTGATGTTATTTTTATGATTGACATATGATATGAGTTTGATGGATGGACTGTGAGATGGCCAAGGAACTGGATAGATGGCTATGTCCACAGTTAGCTGCTCAATATTGCTGTAGAAACCAGTAAAGAATGGTGTTCCTCAAGGACATTTTTCCTGTAGTGGGACAAATACTGTTTCTTATCTTCATTGCTGACACAGACGGTGGGATTTAGTGCATCTTCAGCAAGGCTGCAGATTACACCAAGCTGAGCAGTGCAGTTGTTTGACTAGAGGGATGGGACATCCAGAGGGACATTGACAGGCTTGCAAAGAGAGATCATGGAGCCCTCATGAAGTTCAACAACGCCAAGTCCTGCAGATAGAGGCAATCCCCAGTACCATACAGACCAGGGAATGAATGGATTGAGAATAGCCCTACAGGAAAGGACTTAGGGATACTGGTGGGTGAAAAATTGGACATTAGCTGGCAATGTGTTCTTGCAACCCATGAAGGCAATCGTATCCTGGGCTGCATCAAAAGAAATGTGGCCAGCAGACTGACAGAGGAGATTCTCCCTGTCAAGGCTGCTCTGGTGATACCTCACCTAGAGTATTGCATCTAGCTCTGAGGTCACCAGTACAAGAAGGACGTGGAAATGCTATCACAGAACTAGAGGAGGGCCACAAAAGTATTCAGAGGGCTGTAATGTTAAGTACTTGTCTTCCCTGTGATGAAAGGCTGAAAGAGTTGGGGTAGTTCAGTCTGAAGGAGAAAACTCAAGGGAGACCTTCTTGTGGCCTTTCAATATCGGGACTTATAAGAAAGATGAAGAGAGATTTTTACCAAGGCCTGTAGTGGCAGAACAAGAGGAAATTGTTTTGAACCAAAGAGGGTAGGTTTAGGCTGGGTATAAAGAAGAAATCTTTATGATGATGGTGATGAGGCACGGGAATGGGTTGCCTAGAGAAGTTGCATGTGCCCCAATATTTCAGCAGGAGTTTTACTTTTTCTTTCTGGAATTTATGATTTACTGCCTTGGGAAGCATAAGACTTGTTTTAATATTCACGTACACTAAGGAAGTACTTCATTAGTATGTGTTTCCTACCTATGACATCTTATCTATGAAAGCAATAAAAAACAGACTATATTGTATACATGTACATAAAGAAAGAGACTTTTTAGAAGATACACTATGTTTTCCACGAACACCAGTAACCCATGTTCTGCACAACTCAGTTCCCAGCTCCCCTCTCTGTGTCATGGCTAGCATTTATCTTTCAGTCATGTTTACACTGGAGTGATATAATCTCTACTATTATCACACAACACACGCACACCAAGCATTTACAGTGGTAATGCAGCTCCATGACAACTCAGATGTCAACTTATTGTCTGCTCATAAGATGAAATCTATGTCATCTTGATTTGGCCCTTCCCTATTAGCAATCAGACTACAGTAAAATAACACCACAGGAAAAATGAAAAGTTAATTTGAGGTAATTTAGGATTTATTTTTCTTAAAGTTGTGTCTCTGTATTTTTCCTTTTTTTGAGGTGGAAAATCTTCTGAGATAGTCAGGATTCCCTCAGAGGTCAGTGAGCCAAGCAAATACAGAAACTCAGTTTCACAAATTGGTTAGAAGAGTACAGTGCTGCAGACTCTGAGCTTGCAAGTGTTCGATGTTTCATTTTTTGCTCTCTTGAGCCTCCGTAAATAAGATTCTAGAAACCCATTTTCTTCATTTGAAATATTTTAACAGAACATTGAACAAAGCATTAGCTCCTCAAAGAGAACAACTGCATAATATATTTATGGATTCAAAAACTTGTATATGCTCAGATTGTATGGATTTATGTGCTTGAGGAAAAAGAGACATAATGGATGTAATTTATAGTAAGTATGTGAGATTGATACCCTTGTTTATTGATGGCAATAATCTATTAATAATTGAAATACAGTTCCATCCCTATTATTTATACATACTGTACAACATTATTCATATTTATTGTGTGATGGTTTATCAGTATCATCTACACATTTCTACTAACTATGTTTTTACAGTTATATTTTTTTAGGGTTATATACTGCATTTGCCTCCAACTTAGAAATCCATAGGCAACCATAAATTAAGAATTTTAATGCAGTGTTTCAGTTTTTCTTAAGAGAGCACAGTGGGTGTAAGTGTGGAAAACGACCAATTCAAAAAAGGGAAATAAATGTGAATTAAGGAATCAAAGGATTAAAAATCACACCAGACAGTCCACGGGGGGGGGGGGGGGGGGGCGCGGGGAAGAGGAAAATACAGAAAATATACATTACCTTTGGGACAAGATACCTGCACAACTTTCCTCATCTTGCTCAGTTTAAACTGCATGAAAACAGTATAAAATTACATCAAACTCCTTGTTAGACTATCTGTCTTATGAATATGTTTAAGCAGGATTTATACCAGACTCTGGAGTAAACAAATTCACATCTGAATTTTCATTCAGATGGAAAAATGAGGCAAGGAAAGGTATGTTAACCATCAAATCCTGTTTGACCTGAGACTTTGCAAGACATCAGCAGTTCTGCTTCTAAACTGCATGAGAACTAATTTAGACTGAATATCTAGGTGTCTAACTGCCATGAAAGTACACAGGAAAAAGTGGAGGGATTTTTAAGTTCTTTGACAAGCCTAGTCCTGCTGGATGCTGTGAGTAATCTTACACACAGACTCCAACCAAAGTTTTCTATTTTTTAGCTGCTTTGTCTCAAATGCATCTAGGAGAGCTAAAATGATCCAAGAGCTTCATTTTACATAACAACCCAGCAAATAAAGCAGTTATGTAGGTAATGAATGAGTTTCTAGCTCTCCTCTGATGAGGTTCAAGCCATAAAAACACTCTAACCACTAGGCTACAGGTCATCAGAAAACACAGAGGAAAGCAAGGAATACAGACTGTCATCCGTTTCTCCTAACCACTTAATGAGTAAGCTACCTCCTTCGGTCCCAAAATGTTTTATACGCCTATACACAATCACAAAATATACACAGGAGACGAACTCGTATATAAACACAAAGCTGAGGAGAAAATGTTGAGGACCTGTACAATCTAAACCTTCTATACTGAAGAGATCTTTAACAGCGCTGAGGAAACTAACATATTAAAAGATGGCCCCTATGAACTCCATAGCCCCTCCCCAAAGAGGTAAGATTTCACTACATCCCTGCTTTCTGCTGTTTCCTATTGACTTGGTCATGATATTGACTTTCTGTAGCACTGTTCTGAAATACAAACTGTCCTGAAATACACATTTTCTTTATAGACTACAAAATGACAAAAGGGCCTTCAGCTCTGGGTTTTATATTCCATTCCCCCACCACACTTTTGACTTCCAGGTGTTCATGTTCATTGGTTTCAATTCTCAGTCTTTAGTGGCATCAGGTCATCTTTTCTATATATTCCCACAGAATATGCCAGAAAAGCATTAAAAAGCCTATCCTTCAATCACAATCTGCTGTGACCGTTACAGTAATTACTTTACTACCTAATTTCACACTGATTCAGTTTTTAGCTCACTTACAACTTGCCTTTAATGAGGTGCTAAGTCTTTCGGTCAAAGACAAAAGCTGCACAGAGACCTTTGCTCTTCACAGATGTGCTACTTACAGATTTCCCCTTCTCCACTTCCCCAGCTGTTAGCCTGCTGGAGGTTGTCACCCTTGCAGAACAATATGTGTGAATGATGCCTAATCCACTCGCCAGCAAGCCAGCTGCTTTAATTTAAACAGTTCATATAATAGTTTGAATTAACTTGGTCTGTTTGCCTGATCTGGATTTCGAGTATTTCAGGATCGCTTTAACCAGTCACAACCGTAGGAGTGGAAATTTCAAACCAGCCAAGAAAGACATCCAGAGGGAGCAGGCAATAATATCTTCAGCTGATGCTGATGCACTCAAAAAGAGAACATCTGTCAATAAAATGTTCTTTCAGAGATAGTAGTACTGAAAATTTTCACTACTGAATTACCAGATTTTATTACTTCTACCTCAATAAGATGTGAACATATAATTGCATTTTTTATCAAATAAGCCATAATAAGCAATCTCTGATCCAATCACAAGTTGAAGAATAATGTAGTAGGAATATATTGTGAATTATGAATATATTATATTGAATATATATAATATGAATATATAATATATAATATTATATTATTAATTATGAATATATATTAAGAATGATAAATTATGTTTGATCCAAAAGAAAACTGGCCTGGAAAACCAAAGACAAAATATATTAAAACCACTTTGGGCACAGAAAGTGAATTAATATTTCTTTGGTGATTTTTATCACAGCGATGAAACATTTCTAATTCATGTGAGTGTACTGCAAATGAAATTTACCATCCTACAGAAGCACAGCTTGGCAGAAGCTTATTTTAGCATGTTTTGGGTTTTGGCTTTTATTGAGGAAGGGGTTCTTCTTTCATGACTTATCATAAAAGAATTCGTGCTTCCTACATTTTTTAAGGGTTCAGAGTTCCACTTCTGTTGGAACAAAGGTAACTCCACAGAACAAACAGGGAAGAGGTGGCCCGTGTTTGTTCATCTAGCTGTGGAATCAACAGGATAGATTAGAATCTCCGTTGTAGGAAAATCTGCAACAGCCTTCTTTGTACAAAATGCTGTCTTATTTCATAAGTAAGCCCATGATAATTAAATGTCTTGACATCACTGGGACCACAAATGGAGTTACAAGCATCTTAAGACAGGCAAAAGGACAACAACCTGACACAACATTCACACCTCAATGCAGCTATTGATTTGCTCTGTATGGAAATCTTTGCACATTGCTTTGAATTTTACATTCTTTTGAAATATTCTGACTCACTATTCTCACTCCACCCCCACAAAGTCCAAGCCAAGAGTAAATACTGCCATTGTTGGTGTCTTTGTGAGCTTCACTATTGATCATACCTGCCAGTAACTGAGTGGATTGAGCAAGAATCTCTTTTTGAAATTACATCTTGAAGATCAAATATTTCAAGACTTTTATTATGAAAAATAATAATGCTGCTTGGGGGAAGACTTAGGTTTCCCTTAAACATTGCTCACCTTAGCTATTATGCCTTAACTAACATAGCCAACTGAAGGATAGGCCAAAATCAAAGTGACTGATCCAATCATTCTTGAAGGAGAAAGGAAACTAAATCCAGATTACAATTTTTAATTGATGACTGTAAAGTTCAAAACCAAAAAAAAAAAAAAAGGTCTAGGAAGACCATCTCCTGAACTATGTGGGACAAAAACCCTGGTCCAGTTTCAGATTAGAATTTTACCCCAACATTTGGACCAGATTCTGAGCTATGCTGCAGTTTCTTTAAATATCTAAGATTAAATAAAAATCATAAAACTCCATTAACCAGCCTACTAAGGATGCTGTTAGACAACAGAAGTAAGCATATGCAAGTCCTGCCTTGCAAGTTGTATGGATATGCTGAGGAAAAGTAGGGAATTGTTGCAAAAATACAACTTGCCTCTGGTGATCCAAACTAGTTTTTAATTGCCAAAACTTTTGCTTCCTGGTAAAAGCAGAGTAGAAAATCTGTAAAAAGAAGAGAACAAATCTGTAGGTTACTTTCTATTTGTGAAAAGCAAAAAAACAAAAAATAGTCCAAGACTGAAGTTTGCACTGCAAATATTCTAGCCTCCACTCTTTCTGCTGTTTGGGGGTTTTGGGGGTTGTTTGGTGGGGTTGTTTGGGGGTGTTGTGTATTTATTTGTTTGTTTACTTCCGTATTTCCTAAGGGCATCACAACACATCTGGGCTGAAGTAAATCTAGTTATTCAAACACATAAGAGGGCACTATCTCATCCTAAAAGATATTTGAAAATTTACAGCTATTTTATTATGACTGAGTTTTGCACCTTTAGACTAAATCACCTGGAGCTGTGTATCATGAACTTCTTTGCAAATCAAGTCATGATCATCTTTGCACTCAAGGAGATAATGGAACCCTCTCTCCAAGTACCTTTTTCTAATATGAAAAAACTACAGATTTTTCTGTTCCGGTAGGGCAGTAAACAACATTACATACTCTGGAGCACCATCTGCTGGTACCTGACCAATTCCTTAGCTACTAGAGTATTTGATTACGTTTTTTGTCAGTGAGTAGCTTTGTATTTTCTGTGATTTGGAGTCTTCAGGGAAGGGAGTGAAGCTAGGAGGAGGGAGTTGATGTTTCAATAGCAAAGAGGAGAAGCTGACTAAATCACAAAAAGATTCATAGAATTTCCAGCCCCCGTCAGCATATGCATCATGCAGCTATCTTCTTTTTTTACAGCTCAGTCTTATAATGATCCCATATCTCAGAATGAACCGGACAGCTCAGAAGCTGTAACAACCCAGCTTTAAAGGCAGTCCATGGCAACAGGGGCTTAGCTATGGGGACTCACTTGGGAGGACAGGAAGAAAAGATCAAACGAGATACCAGAGCATAAATGTTGAATAGGATCTTAATAAACTATGTAAGTTTCTCTCACAATGTCCATTGTCACTACAGACCCAGGATGAAGCAACAATCCACCCTCCAGAAGTAGTGCCTAGGGATACAATGCGGACCAGTGTTACTGTGCTGTCCTTCCAGTCTTTCCAAATTTGACCTGCCTATTGAACACAGTTGGCTGGGAGTTTCTATCTGAAATGGCTTACATAAAATATTTTAAAATGCAGCCAGTGAAAACTTGCTTGATCATAATCCAGCCAAACAGGCAGGGTTTCATTTTCTCTGGGCTCTTCCAGCTAGCTCAGGAGACTGCCTAAGGCATTGGAGCAGCAGTTCCACGGTGGTACTATTATCCTTCCGGGTAGCTGGGTCTAAAGAGAGCCTCAGCTACAGGTTTTGGGACAATTAGCCTTCTCCCTGTGTCCTGATTTTGGCTGGGATAATTTTCTTCCAAGTAGCTGGTACAGTGTTGTGTTTTGGATGTAGAATGAGACTGATGTTGATAATATGCTGAGGGGACACTGCCAGTACAGCTGACCCAAACTGGACAAAGGAATTATTGCATTATGCTCAGTATATAATAGTAAAGGAGAATGGCTGGGGGAACCGCAGCTTGGGAACCAGCTGAGCATTGGTATGTACTTATATATACTTTTATCACTGTTATTGTTGTTGTTATCTTCCTTTTCTGTATTAAACTGGTTTTACCTCAATCCACAAGTTTTATCTTCCTTTTTGTCATTTCCCAGTTCTCTCTCCCCTTCCACTGTGGGGACAGTGAGTGAGCAGCTGTGTGGTTGTTTCAGCTGCCTTCCTGGTTAAAAGTTAACAGCCCAGGAAAGACATAGCCTAGTCAAAAACCTCAGAACATAGATTCTCAAAGGAAATAATAAAAAATTTCACAACTACACCCTAAACCCCCACAACTATATCCTAAGTAAATTACTTTAATCACTGCTAAATAAAGTTCCTCAATTTCTTCATCACAGTGAAAATTCTGGAATTTTTTTTACCTTTTCTAAGCACAGAGAATGTTTTTAGAAATTTCCATGGAGGGGAATTTCAGTTTCCAAATGGTTCTGGCACTGAGCAAGATTGCTCTGTGCATTGCTGTCTTCCTAAATCCTGCCATTGCTAGTCATTCCTTTGGGAAAGAAAAGGGACCAAAGCTTTCCTCTCTCTCTCTCCCCAAACACCACACACAGGCATCTTAATATCTCCTGGAGCCATAGTCGTTTCAGCAAATATTTTCGATGGGCCCTGCAACTCATGAATTTTGATTAGTTCAACTCCCAACTCCCAGCAGTATTGCTTCACTTAGCATAAATTATTAATTTATTACAGAGCATTTCAAGGGGACAGAGGGATAATTCAGCTGGATAAAGACAGCAGCTTTAACAAGGAGAGTGAGACTCCTGTGTAGTGAAAGGGGAAAATTTCTGTTCATAGCTTTTCAAATAAAAACAGGTAGAAAAGTGACTCAGCTGGACACAATACTTCCCAGCTTCATCCCTGAATTAATTACCCAGTGGATCAGATTATCAGTTGGTAAAACTAAGCCATATTAAATCTATGCTGCGTAACTCCAGCAGAGGACCTCTTTTAGCATTTGAAGGGGACTGAGCTGTTTTCTTGTGTGATTTTCTTTTAATTCCTGGCATTATTTTTCAGAATAAAAATCCAGAATTGTGAGCATTGCAAGGAAAGACATACTATAATGTGATTTTATTGCACATCCAAAGCTGTGAAAACCACCTCAGGAGACCAATGGATGCTCTTCCCCGAAACAAGCAGGAAATGCCTGGCATTTCACAGTTTCACCAGAACAACAGCATGTAACTTTTCTTGTTTGCACCACAAAGACTCGCATCTGCTGTTCACACATGCAAAAAAAACTCCTCTCAAACATTTCCACAATAGCAGTGCGTTACTTCAGTCATGTGTATGGGCCAGGCACTTCCAAATGTATCACCAGTGGCAGGTCAGCAGTAAGGGGACTGCTCTCACCTGCTCACCTGTTTAAAGATATTGTGCAGCACAAGCAAGTTGCCACGTGCTTTGGCTGCTTCTGAAACACTGTAGCCCCTTAAAGGCAATAATTTGGAGGGTAATGCTGTAGTAACAATCCTACCTTCCCTCTTAATCAATACAACCCAAATCAATGTTCTCAGCTCTACTGTGATAGATTTCAAATATCTGTTCACTTAATTTTTGTCCTGAGATTGAGTAGATAGGGTCAGTGAGACCTATTGAGGCAGCAAGTCAACAATAGCCAGGAAAATGAAATATTTAAAGCAGAATTGTATCTGACTACTGTGACATTAGAATTGAAAAGAGTACATCATGTTCACTGTCTTTCCACTCCTCTTTCTCTGTGATTCTCTTCCCTTTCCTCCCTGTCCCACCAAAAACGCACACAGCTCGCCATAAGCTGCGCTGGAAACCACACAGGTAATGGAGCTACTGGTGCAAAAACCCAATGCAAACACTGCCATCAAGTGCCCAACAGACCTGTTTGCAGTGCAGATAAGAATTGTCTGCAGCTATGTGCAGAGATGTGGATGTTAATACACAACATGCATCAGTCGTGAATGCTTAGGTACAAGTCTTTCTGGCAGTGTCAACCAGTTAACAAATCTGAATGCACAGCCATTATCCTGGAGACAGCAAAGCTGCATTAGATTTTAAGAAGTGTAGCTAGGATGGGAAATCATTCTCCTCATGGGCTGGCTTTGGTTTCCGTAAGACCTATTCCATTTCCTGGCATGCCCCAAAATTAAATTTAAACTCTCTGTCTTGATTCAGCACTTACTTAAGTACGCTGGCAAGGGCTTCAGGGAGAAGCATACTTAAATCACACAGGATTGCGGCCAGCACCTGCATGGACTGGCCTGAATGTGGGTATCTGTCAGCAGATGCACTCACCACAGTGCAAGATGGTCCCGCAATGTCTGGGAGAAGCCTGCAGCTCGCCAGTGACTCTCAGGGCACAGTTTATCTGAAAGACCAGTTTCTGGGCCTTATCATTTCTTCCCACCTTGCTTGCAAGGGAAGTGAGACCCCTACTGTCTGCCTGGCCCTCTGACTCACTGGCATTGTACAGCTTTCCCTTAATTAACTTTCAGGCTTTCAAGTTAAACGTTTTACTCTCATCAGAAAAACTGATCCAAATGTACACTAAGCAATGCATCCATGTGTATGTATGGTCAGATATTTTTGTTCTGTTATTTGGTCAGGAAATGAGGGCATATGTATGAGTATACAGCTAATAGGAAGAATACTGCTTACATTCACCTTGTAGACATCAAAGACAGCTCAAAAGACCAGTACTTCATAGGAGGATACACTTTAGGATAACCAGAGGCTTCCTGCTCTCTGAAAACCACCACATATATATTTAATTTCTGTTACCAGCAAATGTTACTCCTCTGCTTAGAATAAGATAATCTATTGAGCTTGTTCCCTCTCCCAGGAAAGAAAGAGAGCAGGAAGTGCACCTGACCTTTCCTAGTGCTTCACATCAATCACTGCTAGGCTCTGCAAGGTAATCTGCTTCCAGTGGCATTTTCGAATATACTTTAAAATACTTAAATGTAGCACTTTCTAAAATGAATAATCCATCACAAATAGTTAGAGCTGCCCCTAGACGAGTTGGATACTCAGTCAGAAACAGATGCGTCATACATTTAACTTACTGGTTATCCATGGCCTAGAGAGTCAGCTTTTCTGGCAGAGGCCCCCGTTTTGATGGTAGGTAGCAATTCCAGAGGGTGTCAACGAGCAATTTGTTCATGTGAGAAAAGGCCACAAAGGACGACAAGAATGGAAAAGAATTTAAAAACATTTTTACAGTGATTATATGGAAATGTGTCATTCTGTTTACTTATGTGCTTATCTTTGTGTGGCACTCACTATTCAACTGGTGTTTGGTAGTTTTCTGGCACACAAGATCTTTTATCTCATTACGTTCTGCACCCAATTCCATATTTAAGTAGAAAGTCTTGCTGAGCAACATGGTTACAATTCCTTCCTACTTTTAAACTAACTCTTCACTTTTGGTCCAAGAGTAAATAATTACCTTTTTCATTCTCTGCTTCTTTCAAGCAAGGTATCATTCCTCATACTTACTGAATAGATAGTGGGATAGATAATGTTTTTCTCTGTCAGAAACATAAGGAAATATTGTCTTCAGGTTATGTTGTCTTAGTTTTATGAGTATGTTGTTTTGTCTAGCAGTATATTTAAGAAATTCAAAAAGGTCATTAGGTCAGCAAATTCTTAGTTGAAAGTGTACTTCTAAACCATCAGTCCATGCACCCTGCAGTATGGAAATACTATAATAAATACGCAAGGTAGGAGCTTTGGATTTTTTTGAACCACAGTTAAACAAGACCTGCAAAAAAAGGTACAGCAGATATAAACTCTTCACTAACAGGTTAGCTGTGTCATAGAATCATAGAATAATAGAATAACCAGGTTGGAAGAGACCCACCAGATCATCGAGTCCAACCATTCCTATCAGTCACTAAACCATGCCCCTTAGCACCTCGTCCACCCGTGCCTTAAACACCTCCAGGGAAGGGGACTCAACCACCTCCCTGGGCAGCCTCTGCCAGTGCCCAATGACCCTTTCTGTGAAAAATTTTTTCCTAATGTCCAGCCTAAATCTCCCCTGGTGGAGCTTAAGGCCATTTTCTCTTATCCTGTCCCCTGTCACATGGGAGAAGAGGCCAGCACCCTCCTCTCTACAACCTCCTTTCAGGTAGTTGTAGAGAGCAATGAGGTCTCCCCTCAGCCTCCTCTTCTCAAGGCTAAACAACCCCAGCTCCCTCAGCCGCTCCTCATAAGGCCTGTTCTACAGCCCCCTTTACCAGCTTCGTTGCTCTCCTCTGGACTCGTTCCAGAGCCTCAACATCCTTCTTGTGGTGAGGGGCCCAGAACTGAACACAGGATTCAAGGAGCGGTCTCACCAGTGCCGAGTACAGAGGGAGAATAACCTCCCTGGACTTGCTGGTCACGCCATTTCTGATCCAAGCCAAGATGCCATTGGCCTTCTTGGCCACCTGGGCACTCTGCTGGCTCATGTTCAGTCACTGTCAACCAACACCCCCAGGTCCCTCTCCTTCAGGCAGCTTTCCAGCCAGTCTTCTCTTAGTCTGTAGCACTGCACATGGTTGTTGTGCCTCAAGTGCAGGACCTGGCACTTGGCCTTGTTAAACCTCATGCCGTTGGACTCAGCCCAGCGGTCCAGCCTGTTCGGATCCCTTTGGAGCCTCCCTGCCCTCTGGCAGATCCATGCTTCCTACCAGCTTAGTGTTGTCTGCGAATTTAATAAGGGCACCCTCAATGCCTTCATCCAGGTCATTGGTAAAGACATTGAACAGGGCTGGACTCAGCACTGAGCCCTGGGGAACCCCACTTGTCACTGGCCTCCAGCTGGTTTTCACACCATTTCCCACCACTCTCTGGGCCTGGCCATCCAACCAGTTTTCCACCCAGGAGAGTGTGCGCCTGTCCAGGCCAGAGGCTGACAGTTTCCAAAGCAGAATGATGTGAGAAACTATGTCAAAGGCTTTACTGAAGTCCAGGAAGATACATCCACAGCCTTTCCCTCATCCAGCAGCCGGGTCACTTTGTCATAGAAGGCGATCAGGTTAGTTTGGCAAGACCTGCCTTTCGTGAACCCGTGTTGACTGGGCCTGATCACCTGGTTCTCTTGCATGTGCTTCATGATAGCACTCAAGATCACCTGCTCCATGACTTTCCCTGGCACTGAGGTCAGACTCACAGGCCTGTAGTTTCCTGGATCTTCTCTGCGACCCTTCTTGTAGACGGGCACAACATCAGCCAGCCTTCAGTCCAGTGGAACTTCCCCAGTCTTCCAGGACTGCTGGAAGATGATGGAAAGGGGTTTGGCCAGCACATCCGCCAGCTCCTTCAATACCCTTGGATGAATCCCATCCGGCCCCATAGGCTTGTGGGTGTCTAGTCGGGCTAGCAAGGCTCTGACCACCTCCTCTTGGATCATGGGAGCCTCATTTTGCTCCTCTAGCTCCTGGGTTTGTACACAGATGGAACGACTTTCTTTACAATTAAAGACTGAGGCAAAGAAGGCATTAAGTACCTCAGCCTTTTCCTCATCCCCTGTCACTGTTGTTCCTTCTGCGTCCAATAGGGACTGTATGGTCTCCCTAATCTTCCTTTGATTGTTTATATATTTATAGAAAGATTTTTTGTTATCTTTCACAGACTTTGCCAATCTGATTTCTAGTTGAGCCTTAGCCCTTCTGATTTTTTCTCTACATAATCTCACTTCCCTCCTGTAGTCCACCGAAGAGGCCTGTCCCTTCTTCCAGAGCCCGTAAACATTTCTCTTCTTCTTGATATCACTCAAGATCTGTCTGTTCAACCAAGCTGGTTTTCTCCCCTGCCGGTTTTTTTTCCGGAACATGGGGATGGCTTTCTCCTGAGCTGCTAGGATTTCCTTTTTGAAGAGCTCCCAGCCCTCCTGGGCTCCCTTGCCCTTAAGTACTGTCTCCCATGAGACTTTGCCAACCAGCCTTCTGAAGAGTTTAGTCTGCCCTCAGGAAATTTAATGCTACTGTCCTACTAACCACCCTCTTCCCTTCACCTAGAACAGAAAACCCTATCATCTCATGATCACTTTGTCCTAGGCGTCCACCTACTGCCACATCCCCCACAAGGCCTCCTCTGTTCACAAACAGCAGGTCCAGGAGGGCACCCTCCCTTGTTGGTTCATTCACCAGCTGTGCAAGGAAGTTGCCTTCCACACACTCCAGGAACCTCCTAGACTGCTTCCTTTCTGCTCTATTGTACTTCCAGCAGATATCAGGAAGATTGAAGTCTCCCACAAGAACAAGAGGCATTGATCTAGAGATTAACCCCAGCTGTTTATAGAAGAGCTCATCAGCTGCTTCTCCTTGGCTGGGTGGTCTGTAACAGACTCCCATCACAAAATCTACCTTCTGCTGGGCTCCTCTGATTTTAACCCACAGGCACTCAATCTCCTCATCGCCACAATCCAGCTCAATGGTGTCCAAGTCCTCCCTTACAAAGAGGGCTACCCCGCCTCCTCTCCTACCCTTCCTATCCTGCCTGAAGAGTTTGTACCCCACCATAGCTGCACTCCAGTCATATGAGTCGTCCCATCATGTTTCTGTGATGGCAACAACATCACAGACTCCTTGCCCTGCAATAGCTTCCAGCTCTTCCTTCTTATTCCCTATGCTGCGTGCATTGGTGTAAATGCACTTCAGCTGAGCTGCCGAGCCTTCAGCCCTCTTAGAGGGAACAGAGTTCATTCCCAATTGCCTGGTAACTGGAGTACCTAGCTCCAGAGTCCCCATATCTCCCTTAGCACCCCTAGGTGTGTTCTCTCTCCACTTTTTGTATGGTAATGTACTGGTGGTCCTCACCAGAACACCCTCTCCGAATCACCATTGCCCCACGTCCAGGCTCACTCCTGTCTAGCCACCCCCTCCCCGTTCACATCTAGTTTAAAGCTCGATTTATGACCTTAGCTAGGTTTTTAGCAAGGGCTTTAACCCCCCTAGGAGACACACGTGTCCCATCCTTAGCAAAAAAGCCTGGGGGTGCGTGAGCCACCCCATGATCAAAGAAGCCAAAGCCCCTCTCCTCACACCAGGCTTGGAGCCAGGCATTAATCGAATTCTTCTTCCTGACTTCCCGCTCCTCTCTATTTAGCCTTGGGATGGAGCAGAATACATTTTGTGCCCCAGAGCCCTCCATCATTTTCCCAATGGCCCTGAAGTCACTCTTGATAGTTTTGGTCTTTTTGTTTACTAGATCATTGTTACCAGTTCGGACTGCTATCAGAGGATAGTAGTCTGTCTCGTGGACCAGGGAAGGAAGCTTTGTAGCTACCTCCTTCACTGATGCCCCCGGTAAGCAGCAGACCTCTCTGTGGAGCGGGTCCGGTCTGCAAATGGGTCCCTCCGTTCCTTTTAGGAGGGAGTCCCCTACAACAATCACCCTCTTCTTATTGATGGAGGATGTTTTTATCTTTTTCTGAGGATGCTGCAGCCTAGGGAAGGATTCTAGGCTGTGGGAGCCATCATCCTCATCCTCAGGGTTGGATTCCACCCGCAGCACCTGGTACTTGTTCACCAGGGGGATCTGGGGTTTTGGTGTCTGGGTGAGGGGAGCAGGTTTCTTTTGTCTGGCAGGAACTTGCTGCCATTCCCCATGTCTTGTAACCCCAACCTTGCAGTTTGCAGGTGGATGGTGTTTGGACACACCAGCTCCAGCAGGTTGCTGAGTTAGTGAGAGGGCACTACTCCACTGGTCTATCTCCCTCTCACACTCCCTGATGGTCCTCAGCCTCTTTACCTCCTCCCTTAACTCCTCCACCATGTGAAGGAGCTCCCCTACTCGAGAGCAGCTTTCGCAAGTGGAGCCAGTAACAGAGGCCCGAGCTGGTGTGGGAGGGGGGCACTGCCTGCAGCCCAGGGTCTGGGGAGCTGCCTGCACCCCCTGTGGCTCTGTCTGGGTGGCAGCATCCATCCTGCCTGCTGCAGCACACGGAGCAGCTTTAGTCTTCTGCCGGGTGGCCACCATGGTCCTCGGTGTCTTCTGTCTAGTCTCTAGGCCCTCTCTGCGCCCTGCCTGCTCCAAGTGCCGCTCGAACTGCCCCGCTCCTCTCTGCGCTGCTCCAGGTCGCGGTGCTCCCAGGGGACTGTTTCAATCTCCCGCGGCAGCCGCCGGGAGCGCCCCCTGCCGTCAGGCCCCGCGCGGGACCAGCGTGTGGGGGCCGGCAGGACCCCCGCCCCCGCCTGGGATTTTCTGGGATTTTCCCGGCTCGGGGAAGCTCCCACCGCCTCAAAAAGTCCTCCCCACCACAGAACTCCCCGTCCTGCTGCTGGGTGCCGCCAAAGAAGCGGTACATGGGATCTGTCAACATGGGATCTGTGGGCTGAAGTAGAAATCCTTTGGGTGATTGTGGTATTGGTTGTCCAAATCCACTTACATCCTGTTAAATTCTTTGCCTTGACAGACAAGCCATATTTTTGTGCTTACTGGAAATTAGATATGTGTACCCTGAAGTCCTTAGTGAGGAGAGGGGGTTGCAGCTCCTTATACAAAACTGTGCTTGGAATAGGTATTTTTTAATCTTAGACATAAGGCTTGGCTATTGCAAGACAAGTTTAACTATTTTCCAGACAAAGAAAACCTAGTGCTGGGGAGGGGTGAAATGATTCTGCTGAGATGACCCAGAACATCTCCAAGCACCAACATAGGGTTCATTTCAACCGGAAAAACTGGTCTGGGCAATACTACTGTGATGCTGAGGCAACCTCGGGATTCCCCAAACTGTGCTCTAGGCCAAACCTTCCCTCAAAGCTTTCAGAGATGGTAACAGCTTTAGCAGAGTTAACAGCAGTATGTAAAGAATGGTGTTTAGCCGTTGTTGCCCTCTTCATCGTCTTAGCTACACAAAGGTGCCCTCTCTCTCTCTCTCTCCAGCAGCTTAAAAAATGCCCTGGAGTTCAAACTGAGTGCAAGTGTTGCCCTTGGCTGGTGTAGTATTTCACAACCCAAGGAATTATTTTCTCTTTGGAAGCGTATTTTATTTCAGCTTCTGCATCTGGTCAATAAATGTAAAATATACAGTTACAGAAAGTACCAAAGGATGCTTAATTGTTTAAGTATTTAAATGAATTGACTTCCTGATATTCAAAGAAGAGGGTTCTTTCTTTCTTTGAAAGGGTTTTGATGTTCCTATTTCTTTCAGGTTACAGAGAGGTGACCTTTTATAGAATCACACTGAGTGATCCATTGCATCAAGCAGAAAGACGCTATATCGTATCCAGTACACCTAGGGAACCTGCACGGGGGAAGAGATTCAACGCAGTCACTTGAAGTTAATAGGTTATATTCAACCTCATTTGTCTTCTAGAGTTGCTCTTTCATACCGAGCTTGGCTTTGAAGTTTTGTTCTTGCTGTAGACCTATGGAATATTTATTCAAAACTACAGTGTGTGTCTTCGCTCTGCTTCAAAGCAATTCATTCCACCAAACTTGAGAAATGTAATTAAAGTAGGATTGTGTACAAGTAGTGTATTTTCCAACCCCTCAGAGCAGTGTCAGTATCAGCCAAGCAAAAGAAAACCAACCTAACTACAAAACAAACAAAGACATTCGTCCCAGAAGAGCCTGGTATTAGTATAGTCCTTTAGCCTAATTAGATCCGCTTTCTTTACTCCCTTTTGGAAGTGTACACACATCTCTGCATAAGCCTTGTAATGCATACCAGATAAAACATACTTCTATTACTGGTATACTAGATATGAAAGGTAGTTCAGGTAGCATGCACTCCAATCCTCTTCCTCTGAGTCTGGAGGAATGGAAGCTGGGGGTACTGGTCAGAACAATGAATTAGGACACAATCTTTAGCTTTGCTATTTTGAAAATATAAGCCTACTGAACATTATATCTCTCAACAGTGCTGCTGGTTTTCAAATCCAGGTAATGTGGACTGCAAGTAGTTTTGCAATTCTGTGCAAAAATGTTTAATCTCACTTTGATGGTGCCAGCCCAGGGACTACAGACAGCAAAGTACTATAAGTAGCATAAGCCATACTAGTTGTGATTTTTACAGCAGTGAAGCTTTGTTGCCTGTGTAATGAGTGACTCCTCAGGGAAACACACTAAGCACAGTATATTCACACTGCTTCTATTACCCTAGATCCCAGTAATATCCAAGAGTGATTTACCATTAAATGTAAGGAGTGTAAGCACAGAGGTTTTTTGAGATGTCCTCTTCATTCCTCATCAAGTGTGGATTCCCACTGGCTGGTTTAAGCTCCTGCTTATCAACATCCTCCTGCAGCTCCAAGCTCCAGAAACACTGTTAAGTGCATCAGTGAAGCCATAATCACACAGATGAATAAGTGTTGTGTTATGTGTGCAGGTTTTCATTGTAGATAGACATCTAAATACTTTCAGGACTTTTGGTCAAATTCTTCACATTTCCAGCTGATAACTGCCCTCTTTTCAGTCTTTTTGAAATGCTTAATAATGAGAAAAACATTTAATTGTGCTGCTAGAAGGTAACAACGAGTCCCACATATATTGCTCTAGCAGTTCAAAGCAGGACACTACTATTTACTTATGTAAAAAACTCTTCAGGAAGTAGGTAAATATCATTGTTTAGGTCATAACAGGAACAAACCTGTTATAACAAATACTGAAATATTCAAAACTTGTCAAAACTTGTCAGATTCTGACCACACTTTTAAACAAGTACAAATAATCGACATTGGTTTATAGCAGACAAGATTGCTTCAGGAGATAGACTCTCTGAGCTGTACAGAGATTTGCAGACAGAATGCTAGTTACAAAAACAATTTATTGTAATATTTTGCCTAGATAGGGTGATGTTCCTGTGGGGAACTGAATCTTTCAGTCACTATGCAAATGGTGCAGGACTCTCCATTGCAAGTGCTGCACGACTTCTTAATTGGATCATATGAGGCTTCTTGAACTGTAGTTGAGCTTAATTTTTATAGCCTTAATGATCCTACTAGGATTACAAGTGTCCTGCTCAGTCCTGTTAGCACGCCAGCAAGTGCATGATCCATTGTCATAGGCTACTTTTAAGTACCTACAAAACATATCCTAACTCTCCTCGCTCTGCACAAAGGATTATCTATCCCACCTGTGCAGGAACAGTTTCAACTGACCATTCAAACTCTCTTATCTACGCACATTTCGGTAAACACCTTTCCCTGCAGCTGTAACTTCCCCGGGGGAGCGCCCAGGAGGAGTCAGTTTCTCCACCGGGTGGTAATCGACACATCTCGACAAGATCACAGTGTCATCAGCTGGTCTCAGCCCCGCAGGAGCTACCAGGTCCGCTGGGAATGCTGCACAGGGAGACATCCAGTACCAATTAGGCAGTTGCTTCGAGGCAAAGCAAGCTAGGAATTCAGTCGAAGGATTTGTCCCAGGTGAGTTCACTCCCTCCTCTGTATCGAGACAAGCTAGGGAGTTCCTGCCAGTAAGCACTCTAGGCATGCACATTTGTAGACACAGCCCTTGCACATGCCAGCCACACCAGGAAAAACACAGAAAGAACTTGAATTTCCTCCTTATATCACAATTATAAATTAATTTCCATGCTTTTGCCAAACTTGCTTTGACACAATGTGTAATAGGCATGCATTACTGAGTGGCTCAGAGGTCTGATTTTCACAACAGTGGTGACAGGCTACCTCATTGACGCTCAGTAGCATTTGAACCCACTGAACAGAAAGGCAAAACTATTACAAAGTAAAAAATCAACTGAGTCTGCACCTGTGCCCAAAGTAAAATCGCATCCTCCATGGCTTTAAATTGGAAATGGCTTTAACTTGGAAGGGGGAAGATTTAGATTAAACATTAAGAAGAAATTCTTCACAATGCGATTTTTGGAAACAGGATTTTGAAAGAATGTAAAAGTCCTTACAATACACCAGTTCTACCAGTAAGCAAACATAGGCTTGATAAAGATGGGGATCCTGAATATGGATTTGTTCGGGATTTACGAGACATAAATAACATGTAATAGCACCGCACCCTGTAGTATATGATCCCAATCAAATTTTGACACAACCCCCGGTTTGGGGGTTTTACTGTACTAGATTTAACAGTTGCTTTCTCCAGTATACCTATTGTCAAAAAAATCCAACAAATTTTTGCATTCACGTGGAAAGGGAAATGGCTAACCTGGACTAGGATGCCACAGGGGTTTACAAGCTCGCTGACAATTTTTTCTCAGATTTTAAAGCATGACTTGAGAGATTTAAGTTTTCTGAGTAAATCAGTATTGGTTCAATATGTAGATGATTTGTTATTGGTAAGCCAAACTGAAGATGATTGTATAAGAGACACCGAATATTTGCATGTTCAATTGGTTAAAAAAAGGACATCTATTTAAATTACAATTTTGTAAACAAGAGGTGAAATATTTGGGGTTTTTTCCTAAAACCTGTGAAGCATGAGGTGCACCCTAAGAGAGTAAAAGCAATGCAAGAAATAACAAGACCAGTGACTAAAAAACAATTAAGGGATTTTTAGGACAAATAGGGTTCTGCCATCCCTGGATCCCAGGATTTAGTAAAATGGCCAGACCCCTGCATGAGGCTACTCTGAATAAAGAGGTTGATCCAATTGCTTGAGGGACAGAAAGAGAAAAGTCTTTTAGAACATCAAAAGCAGCACTTTTGTCTGCCCCAGCATTAGGAATTCCTGACTATTCAAAACCTTTCAAATTATTTTGTGGTAAGACAAAAGGCACAGCAAATGGAGTGTTGGTCCAAACTTTGGGGAAGCATGAGAGACCAATTGTGTATTTTTCTTTCACCTTAGACCCAGTAATAAAAAGAACTCCCTTTTGTATTTGAGCTATAGGTACTGCTGCTGAAATGATTGATAAAAACAGAACAAAACAACAACAACAAAAAAAGAACAATAGCTTTGAACATTCACTAACTGTTTGCGTACACCATGAAGTAAAAATTTTGATAAAGCAATAGGCAGAGAAGGCTTTATCTCCACAAAGAGCACATAAATGTGAAATAATTTTTCATTGGCTGATAATCTGAAATTGGAAAGGTGCAACACTTTGAATCCAGCTAGTTTGATGCCCCTACCGTCAGGCAGTGAAAAGGACACTCAAGATTGTACTCAGCTTGTAACTGAAACCAATATGCTACGAGGTGACCTGAAAGATCAACTCATAGACAACCCTGGCTTGAACCTCTTCACAGATCATTTGTCATAATACGAGGAGGGATGCAGATGCACAGGCTTCACTGTAACTACAGAGACACAAGTACTACTACTGGGACCCTTACCTGCTGCCCTGGGTGCTCAGAAAGCAGAGATTGTTGCTCTCACTGAAGCAGCAAAATATGCAATTGTGAAGCATGTCAATATCTGCACAGACTCAAAATATGCCTTTAGGGTGTGCCATGCAACAGAAACTCTTTGAAAAGAAAGAGGTTTTTTAACCTTTGTGGGGAAAACCATTGTTCATGGGAAACAAATCAAGAAATTGTAGGCAGTCCTGAAATTTCTGCCATGTATGTAAAGGCACATACCCAGGGAAAGGACATGTTTTTGAAGGGAAACTTGCTCGCTGATCTAGCTGCCAAAGCTGCATCTAGACAATTAACACCCAGCATGTCTATAATACAACCTGAAGTAACATTGAATCTACCCAGCATGGAAAAGTTGTATGAAGATCTTTCAGAAGAGGAAAAGAATCACTGGATTTGGCTTGGAGCTACACAGCAGGAAGAACAGTGGATACTGAATCATAAGCTGCTTCTTCCAAAAAGGTATTTATTGCTGATTATGCAGTGGCATCATGACAAAACTCATGGGGGACCAGAGAATCTAGCACTTCGAATTCAGAGACTTTGGACAGCTCAAGGAATTTATGCCACAGCAAAAAGAACCTGTGAAGGCTGCAAGCTGTGTAAGCAGTATGCATTGATCAGAATAAAACCTCCTGTGGTGAAGAGACCACCAGCCACCTTTCCTTTTCAAAATCTCCAAACTGACTATGCGGATATGCCAAAATCCATGGGGTATGCTTACGTGTTAGTGATAGTTGATCAGTTATCAGGGTGGGTGGAAGCATTTCCTACTAGGAAGAATGATTCCAAAGCAGTAGTAAAAATGTTATTAAAAGAAATAATCCCTAGGTATGGGATTCCAGAAGTGATTAATTCTGATCAAGGAAGTCATTTTTACATCCACAATATTAGTCCAAGTTTATAATGCAACAAATACGAAAGGATGACTCTTCTTGGGGTTTTACTGAAACTTTTTTGTGGCTGACTTCTTAGTTTCCGGATTTAGCTACCTGGTTGAAGAAGTTACTTGTGATTGGATTGGTGATAATACTAATTATAGTTTGTATGACTGTATTTGTACAATGTTGTATTACTTGTTATAGTAAGATCATTAATAAAGTGCAGCAATATTTGTGGTTCTATTAAATGAGGAATCACAGGGATACCCTGAAAAAAACAAAAGGAGGGAGTTGTTAAGGGTAAATGGAGTATTGTGTTAAGAGTACAACCAGAACCAGTGTTGGGAAAGTAATCCTTGTGGCAATTATAAGAACACTGTTCAATTATGCATAGCCTTTTCTATGGCTGGTTTAAAGCCCAGTCCAGCTGAATGAACAGGTTGTGCAAAGAATGTCAGACCTAGAATAGGTATTAGATTTAATGATAATTAAGGATTAAAAGGTTGAACTACTTTGATAATAGGCATAGATTAAATATAAATATAAGTTAGTGGAACTGCTTGAGGTTTTCTTTAAAGTTTTAAAGATTAAACAGAAATGTCTCAAGAAAGAAGATAAGCCATTTTTATTACTGGAGGAGAAACATGAAGCATCACTTTTGAGGGAGAACTGAAACCAGACAGCAGAGGTGAATTATCAAGGTGGAATTGAGAGTGACTTCAAAGAAGAGTAATGAACAACAGAGAACTGAGAGCTCATGGAAAAACACCATGGAAAAACATCAAGAAATTTTCAAAGAAGGAAAAAAAAAATACCTATTGTACCAGGTGTATAAATATTTGCTGATTTTGTGTGGGCTTTGCCACTCACTGAGGTGGTGGCCCAACTCTGAGTTGTTAATAAAGCAAGCCTAGAGTTACCCACAGTCTATTGAAAAATCCTTTAACACTCTGCCCATGGCAGGGATGGCTGGAACTAGATGACCTTTAAGGCCCCTTCCAGTCCAAACCATTCTATGACTTTATGAAGCAGATTGACACAAATGTCTCTGTAAAACCAGTTGGTTTTACATCATCTATAGGCTATCTTCAGAAGTAGTGTTGGAAAGAATTAAACAAACAAAAGTCTAAAACAACCAAACCCACTACCCAAAGGAAATATGATATACTAACATTTCAGCTCATCTTTGCTTGTGGTGTTAGCTATATTTCGTTGTATGAAAGGTTAGCAGAAACAGTCCAAGTGACAGATAACCAATAAGTATACTGGTTAGATTGAGAAAGTTATATCTAAATATCATCTATTGATGAAGATATTTTAGATTAATAAGACATTAAAAAACAGTCTTGTAAGCATAATTGCATTTCTGTGTCTTTGAGTTTGTGTTTACACAGGGGTTCCCATCTGCAGGTGGCCAGACCCTTTCTCAAGAATATCATGGAACCAACATAAGATTTCTACCTTAATTAAGTAATTTCCCTAGTAGCATTCTTCGAAATAATCCTTCCTGTTACCTGTAAGTATATACATTTCTTCTTTTATTTGGGTTTTGTTACCTAGCCTACGTGGCATGATCAAGATGTCACACAAAATCCTTTTCTCTCTTTCTCTGAAGGTCTGCTCCTTTTAGGATGATCTCTTAGAAGTCTCCTGAAGTTGCTGCTAATGTCTGAGGATCATCAGCTGTAGGATTCCTGCTGTTCAGCCTTACACGGGTATTTGTCACAAGGTAAAACACAATAGCCCTCAAAGGCCCTTAACTTTTTTCCAAGAAGTCTTTCCTCCCTAATTCATTGAGTTTGTTAATCATGAAGTCCTTTTACATTAATGTTCCCTCCTGTCAAGGGGCAAATTTTCTCATGCTAAGAAGCATGAAAATGTTTCATTTCTACTGCCACAGAAAACCAAGGAAGTGAATAATTTTCTCAGCAGTTAGTCTGCTCAAATGTTCACACAGATTTCAAACGCATCTTGGAGAGAGATAGAGTTGGGAGCCAGAGTAGGAGCTGGAGATTTACTGGGCAAGAGGCTGGGACTAGTGTGGATAAAACACTGGATTTGCAGCAGAAACTGGGAGAGAAGAAGGCAGCACCTGGCCAGTCAGCTACATTGTAACTGTGAGAGCAGTATATTTTCCTAAAGTCCATCTGACAGGAAGTTAAAATTATTCTGAAAACGCTGATGGTTTCTCTCCCCAACCCCCGTAATTTATCTCCAACATGTGTTATGTAAGAATTCAAAGCACTCCAGACAGGCTAGATGTCATGTCAGATGCTCTGGACTGTCCAGCATTTATTCTTCCCCTACACTTCCGCTAGCTTACTTAATTTAAAAAAAAAAAAAAAAAGTTCAATAATTTCTTTTCTGTCCTAGCAAAAAATTTCAGATTAATTCTGCCCCTGAGCAAACCAGTATAAACTGCTGTGTAGAATGCAGTGTCTGTACTAATACTTAATCCAAACTTGGGAACTGGTGAACAATGAAGTCCTTTCCTTCTGTAATATTTGAAGAACAGAACAAAAGGAAAAGGCAATGAAGACTGCAGAAACCTGGTATCTGGCCAGTATTTCAGGAGCCAAAAAAAGATGGGAGATCAAGATAATCCTGATTTTTAACCTCATAGGGAAACTTCAGAGAGGGACAGGCGCCAAGAAATACAAAATACATATGTATAAGTTCATTGTGTAAATAGCTGCTACTCATAACTATCAGCATACATGTTATGTGGATCACTCCCCCATGTACCCGGTACTGAATTAAAAGGATGCCTTGCTTCTTAAGATCACATTGGTGTTAAGAATTTTCTTTCCTGTTTTCCATGACAGAGGGAACAGAAAAGTTTGATCAAACCTAATGCTTTATGAGGTATACAAAATATATGTTTGTACAAAAAATGGCTGCAAAAACATTTGTTTCCTTAATAACACTTACTGTCACCTTGTACAGATGTAAAAGGTTTGGTTTTTTTAAATGGAGATTCAGGGGTTTGTGTCCACATTTCCTCAAACTTAGCACCATTTTGATTTTTTCAAAACTGTATTTATCTTGGTAAGCTGCTTTTCCCCTCAGAATGGATGACCAGTAGCTGGGAATTTGAAAAAAAATACAACCAACCTTCTCCTTTGATAAAAATTTGTCCCAAAATCACGTTTTCCAAGAAATTGTGTGCTGAGTGATGATTTTTCAACACATAAAGTTGTGTTTCATTCTGAGAAGACAGTAATCTCTTCCTCTTGTCCTTTGTTCTTATGATACTGTGGAGTTTTAGAGTTTAAACCTGATGAAAATGCTTCTGAAAACTAAATAGGTCATAGTGTGAAGACCTGCAGCTTGAAGAATATAGAAATTAATGAAGAATGATCCAATTTTTTTTAAATACAGAAAGGATTTTTCTCACTTAGGTAAGTCAGTAGAGGTACACACCAAGAGCAGTCAGTAGAGCAGGACTGTCTACATAAATGTTAGCATAAAAAGGAAAAAGTAAAGCAACTGTTCTATTTGCCAATCATTTGTGAATTATAACCATGCTTTTCTGTTACTGACTTTTCCTTTGAGGAGCAAAAACTAGGCAGTAATATGGAATAATCTTCAAAATACTTGTCCCTCTACAGCTTCAATCTAACTCACTCTTCCCATGATGCTTCTGGCTTTGGGTTTGGGTTTTTTCCCAGCTTTCATCACAGAGATCTCAGTAGCTCTAGCAAAAATTTCTGTAGAAAAACACAGTCACTGACTGCCAGAATAACAGCATCTCTGGAAAATCTACCTTCATTTAATCAGGATCGAAGCTGCTCTGCCCAAATCATGGCCTGGACTGTTTTTTTTTTTGTTTGAAGTCACAGATTACCCAGGTATGTGAGAGATAGTTCAAGACTTTATTATCTCAAAGCTTTTGACTTTTTTACCAAATTGTTCCAGAAAATGCAGCTGAGTAAAATTAGCGAGACTATAAATACTCAATATGACCACTTAAATATGTAAAAAATATGAATTTTTTAACAATTGCACAAGTCCTAACTACGAAGTTGCATCCTGTGGCTTATTTGCTGTAATACTCAATTTTTTTACTGCTTAGATCTCTGTGTATATTCCATGGGAAACACCGATATCTAGTGTCAGCCCAAAATACCCATTATATACCAACTTGTATTACTTTGTGCTACAGGTAGGAACACTTTTCTGTATCACATAGCATAGAGTTCAGCTCAAAGCCTTTCCTGCCAGCAAGACTTCTGGTTTCCTTTATCTGCATTATGAAGAAAAACACTTTGAGGAGGTGATGTTCAAGTGTTCTGCTTCCTTAATAAACTTCTGGGAAATGACTGAAAACACCTCTAGTGTTTTGAGGAAAGGATCCAAGAAAATAACTCTTCTAAACAAAACTTTTTTAAAAAAAGTTTGTTTCTCGCATTTGTTAAGTTTCTGTATTTCAGATAAAAAAAGTGGTTCATTGTGCTAGCTGCCTGCAAAGTTGAAAGATGCAAAATACACTGAAATTCAATTTTGCGTAGTCATTATCAAAAAAGTAGTTTTGCGTACTTATTGTGCTATTGTGTTCCTTCTCCAGATTGCTGTTTTAGTACAATATAATGTTTCCTTTTCTAGTTTCTCAGGCCTGGTAACCAAAACAGCAGGCTCCTTTCAAGAAATTCATAAACTTCTACACTTAAAAATGGAAGTGAAAAGTACTTAGGAGAATTATATTTATGTCTTCAAATGAGAATGAACTTCCTCTATGTATTATCATTTGTACTAAGCAAAATATAAATCTCATTTACAGGTGAAACTGATACTAATGACGCCAGCAAATAAAACTCACTGAGAGCCGTTTAGGAGTTTTGGAAAGCAAGCACCCTTCATCAGGCCTGGGAAGTGCAGGAGTGATCTCCGTCAATCATGTGCAACAAGACAAAAGCTGGTTACAGAAGAGATTTCTCAATGCACATTCTATTGCTTTCCAAGGTCTTATTTTGTTACTGTGAAACTTTGCAACAGTCAAAACTCTTGCTAATTTGGAGCCGGCTCCAGCTCTCTGCTTGACCTTGCCTTTGAGATAAGGGAATACTGCAAATCGGTGATTGCAGAAGAGACATTTGTTCAGCACAGATCACACTTCACACAAGACGTTATCACCTTCAAAAATGAACAGTGTCTGAAGAAACACAGTTTTAAAGTAAACAGGCTATCAGAGGGACATTCTGTCTAGCTTTCAAAGAACACAATTACTTAGATAAATCTTTACTTTAGCTTAAAACACAATATTCTGCTTTTTGTAATAGTTACTGCTTCTAGTATCAAATCCTTCCTTTTCTTTTTGGACCTTTGATTCTCATCTAAAGGTCCACAACACCCTTCTTCCCACGGGATAACAAGCAAGGCAGAATAACATCAATGTAGTTTGCCTACATCTATTCTAGAAATGTGATCCATTTTCAAAATTATGTATTTTTCACAATTTAATGCTAGGAAGACTATCCCTATTATGACAGTGATTAACACTAAAGTTTGTGACAAGGAAGCCAGCCACCCAGTCAGCAATGCTCCACCTATATGAGTTAAAAATTTATTCAGCCAATTGTCTCCTGCATCCTTTCTCTCAGATCCTGAGCTTGTCAGGCAACAGTTTAAATTTCTTCTATCTGCTTATTAAGATCTTCCATTACATTTGGGATACGGTTGGAACAATAATCTGTGTCTGATTTCAGATCCCCACAGACTCCATGCTCTTTGGCCAGCTATAAATCTGAAACCAGATAGTGTTTTAATACTGCCTTTCTATTGGCCTGTACCTGCTGACTAATCTATTCAAATCCCTTGGCAACTGAACTAGCCAGAGTTTCCACTTGCCAGGTAAGATTTGCAATTAGAATCCAATTTTCCAGTGCAGTCCATCCCCATCCTACCTCACTGGATGTGCTTGGCCCTTGCTAATTAACTTCATCATTGGCTCTTTTGTTTTTTCCCCCAATAACAAGGGTTTATAAGGCTTCATTTCACTTCCAGATAGGGCACAGTGTCAGGAGGCCTAGGGTTACAGGTGTATGTTCTTCAGTAAAAGACAATCTGGCAGTCCAAGGCACGCTTCCCAATGCCGATACGCTGTACCCAAGGGCTGGCACTTCAGCCTGTGAACAGCAGGAATTGTTGATACAGATTTCTCATAATTCTCATGCTCTTTTTATAATAAAGGGAAGGCTGTTATTATTACATCTGCCTCTGGCAAAGTTACCTGTGATTTTCTGTATACAACTCCAGGACATCTTGGGATAATCAAATTTATCTTTTTTTCCCTAACTAAAGCACCACTTCAGGGTAGAAATGTATCTGCAATCTCCTCGTAACTTTTTATCCCAAATGCTAGAGCCTTTTCTCAAGATATCACATTCTGACAATTCAGTCACATCACCGCTGCAGCTGGCAACACATAGGATCATTAATCCAGCAGCAACTTGTGTCTCACCATATCCTGCAACCCAATCTAAGAAATGGACCCCTTTGTGCAAGGAGTGTTAGTACAACAGCCAAAAGCAGTCCTGCTTCTTCCCAGCCTCCAAAGTGTTGCATCCTGCAGTACGTCACTCCCACTTTGTATGCACTGGTTTTCACTATCTAAATCATAGTTCCCATTAGCCGGTTTTAGCACTTTGGTGACGTTATCCAATTTTTGAAGATCCATAAGACTTAATGGAATAATTCCTCAGGGTATTGGGTCTGAAGTGGATGAGGTGGAATGTGGCATGGGGAGGCAGGCTGTCATGCTAGAGTCTATTCATTTTACCAAAAGCTTTTATCACCTCCAATATGCTATTGTCATTCCAATCTACTCCTTTACCCAAAATTATAGTTGTAATGACAGTCATTTGAAACGCAACTGCAAAATTCATCATGATCTAATTCTTTGAATGTTTATCTTTAGTGAGTTCCCTGAGTCCCACTGTATTTTCCACTCAGGCTTCGGTACCCACTCAATTCCCATGTGGTGAGCAGCTGGGGATCGTTGTTCTGTGGTCCATGAAGCAGGAACCTTCTTAATCTCTGAATAATGAATCCATGGTCCTTTTCCAGCTAGCTTCATGGCTGTGTATGTACTTAAAAGTACCTGATATGGTCCTTTCCACTTAGATTTAATAGTTACGAGTCCCAGGACTTGATATGCACCTAGTCTCCAGACTGGAACAGGTGTGCTGGTGTATCAAGCTCTAAGGACTTTTTAACTGTCACAAATTTCTGCAATTCCTGGAGAGTCTTTCTTAGAGATATCTAATAGTTTTTTAAGTCCAAATTCCCTTAAACAGCAATATCGCCTGGGACATGTGGCATCTGATAAGACCTCCCATACAATATCTCATATGGGCTAAGGCCTCCTTGTCAGGGTTAAGTCTGAATTTTTAATAATACCAAAGGCAGTGCTTTTACCCGGGTCATATCAGTTTTCTGACATATTTCACCCACCTGCAGCTTCAAAGTAGAATACATTCTACTTTCTCACTAGATTGAGGCCTATAAGGTGTATGCAAATCCCAGGATATTCCCAGAACACTGCTTAGTAGTTTGATTACGTCTGCCACAAAATGAGAACCTCTTTCCAAAGACATTCGTAAAGGCAACCCAAACATTGGAATCATTTCTTCAAGTAAAATTTTACTAACATTCTTGCCTGATTGGTGTGAGCAGGGAAAGCCTCTGGCTAGTCTGTAAAGTTATCTACTAAAATTAGAATATATCTCTATCCTTTTTCGGAATAGCTCAGTAAAATGTATTTGCCAGTAATTTCTAAGGAAATGTTAAGGAAGGAAATTCCCAAGTATAATGCCACACTTTTCTGCAACTGAACAAACAATTTCTGTCATTGCCCTTCCTATAACTATTTTCTTTAATTGTTTTAGAAGATTTTCTGTTCCCCAATGTACTTTATCATGTCCCGTTTTGGCCAGTTCCCTTAAAAGAAAAGGAGGTATTATACCATCTGCCTGGTCAGTGTGACAAACCACCCACTATTTTGTTCTTTCCCCTGCAATGTCATAATCAATCTAAGGTCCTTATTATCATACCTAGGAGCTGTTTCTCGCAATTTTCTTTCTTTCTCTGGTGCTAAAGTCATGATGCCTGTTTCTGCAGCCTCTTTAGCAGCCTTATCAGCCAATTCATTTCACAATCCAATTTTAGATATCTCCAACTGATGTGCCTTGCAATGCATAGTAGCCACTTCTGTAGTTTTCTGAATACTGGCTAGTAATTTTTTAATTTGTTCTGTATGCTTGATTCTAGTCCTTTGTGCTGTAAAAAGACCCTCTCTCTTTCCATATGGCTCCATTGGCATGCACAACTCCAAAGGCATAGTTAGAATCTGCCCAAGGCCCTGGTTAAGGCCGCTAATTTGGCTTTCTGGGCAGAGGTTGTTGATTGCAAAGCACAAGCTTCCACAATGGAGCTTCTTGTGGTAACTGCATACCCCAACAACCTTTTTTCTCTTCGCAAAAAACTGCTCTTCTCTGTGGCCAACAGCGTGCCACCATCCCAAGAAAAGTTAATTCACTGACTATCTGGGGTTCTGGTAGCTTGCAAATAGCTTCTTTTCTTTCTGTTCCCAGTTGTTGCCACCCTTGTTGTATCTCAAATCCAAGATAAGTCACAGTTCTTCATGCCACCTGAGCCTTCTCTCTGCAAACTCTATATCCACTTAGTCCCCAAAAGTTTAAAAGACTCATAGTCAGTCACAATCTTCTCTAACAGCTGTAGCAATGAGGGTGTCACCCACATGCTTTAATATTATTCTCCCATGGTTTTATTTTCCTATATTTCTAGTTATTTGGCTAATTGTTTCCCAAAAATTGTTGAACTGTTTTTAAATCCATGGGGTAGGACATTTCATGTATACTGAGCTCTTCTACCAGTTTCAGAATTTTCCCATTCAAAAGCAAAAAGCTCTTGACTTTCCCTTTTCAAGAGGAATGCAGAAAAGGGCATCTTTTATGTCTAGCACAGTAAACCAACCCTGTTTTTCAGTTAAAGCTGTTTTTTTAAAGAGTATAGGGATTCACAGCCACTGGATGTATATCCTGAACAATTTGATTCATTGCTCTAAGATCCTGTACTAAATGGTAACCCTTACCATTTGCCTTTTAACCAGCAAAACCAGGATATTATACTTTGACTCATATTCCACTAATAACTTATATTTCAAGAATTTCTGAATTACTGATACTAACCCAAGCTTAGCTTCCAACTTTAAAGGGTATTGTTTAATTCCAACCAGAGCCAGTCTTAGTTTCAGAACGCCTCTTACAAATTATGCTCACTCAGACTTCCCATGTATCTCTCCAGCCCACACTGTTGGGACCACAGCATCTTAAACTCTTCAGGGATTATTTTCTCAGAATGTTGACATCCTGCAATAATAAAGCTGTCGCTTCAATATATTTAGATTCTGGTATATAAACTTGAACTTCCCCTTCTCCAAATCTTATTTGAGCTTCTAATTTTTCAAGAAAATCCTTTCCTAACAACAGCTTTGGGGAGCCTGGCAAATACAAAAACTGATGAGTTACCCACTGTTTTCCTAATTTAAATTTCAAATATTTTAAGAAATGGTTGACTTTCCCTGACTCCCATCACACCAATAATGCTTATATTATTGTTATTGTTATTATTTCTTCAAAGTATTCAATACAGAATATGCAGCCCTGGTGTCTACCACAAGTTCAATTTTCACTTCCCCCAGCCCGATTTTAACCAGAGATTCTGCAAAACATTTCTCTGGTCTCCTTTAATCCTGTTCTAGAGAGAACAGGGGATTCAGAAGAGTACCTTAATTCAAAGGAAGGCATTTCTGCTTCCAGAGCATTAATTGCAACAAAGCATTATAATTCAGTGACGCATTAGCAGGCCACCCTTCTCCTGCAAAAACACAGTTTTAAAGAAAACACGCTATCAGAGGGACATTCTGTCTAACTTTCAAAGAAAACTATTACTTAGATGAAACTTAACTCTACTTCAGTTTAAATCACAATATTCCGCTTTTTGTAATAGTTACTACTTGTCGTACCAAAAAAAATAAGCTTCTTGATTGGTCTTTCTATAACTAAGAGAAAGAGTCCAGAATTCATGTAGAAATACTGGAATGGAACATAAAATTTTCTTAGTGCTATTCTCAGGAAGCAACTCTTCAGTTATTGCCAGTTTCCCCAATATTAGACAGTAGAATTTTGACAACATTTATTTTCTTGAGCCTAGGACAGTAAGTCTTTGTAAGAACACCCCAAAAATTAAGAATCCAAGTCTTTAATGCCTTCTTGTAGCTGTAGGACTCATATAAGTAGAAAACAGTTATCCAAGCATATTGTGAGTTCAAATGACAGAATGTGATATCCCTCAGACACCTAAAATTCCTTGGAAGTCCATGTCTTCATGTAAGTATTTAAACTAAGCAGAAACAGGAAGGGGTTGGCTGCAGATCAAACATTAAGCAGACTGCTGAGCAATCCTAAAAAAGAATGTCAGGGAGTTCTCAGTTGTGGTTCAACAACACGGTCCTTTTTCCACAGGGAAATGACATATTTAATGATTTTTATAGTGTTTCAGGACTTCTGTCCAATATGTGGGATTGTTTGCTTTTAGTATTCTGTTAGTTTACTAACATAAAATATAATTCAGAGGAGGAAACTTTGCACTGAAATAATTGTAAGTGTTACTCTGACATTTTTTGAGAAAACCAGTATTAAATACAACGTAATGACTTGCTAGAAGAAGAGGAACAATAGCAGAAAATACTTGTGTCTTGGCATAGTTACCAGGGTATAACTGTTTTCAAACTATGCAAGTGCAGACTAGGGATTTTAGGATTGCAGGGGCTGGATTTGAAATTGATCCACAGATTTGTTTCCTCAGCACTATTCCTTGTGATAGCAAAAGCATATCCAAAACTGTCAGGAAAAGAGAAGAGAGAATGAAACAGCTGAGGTCTGCAGTAATCAGCAAGCAATTATATCAAACTTAAAGATATTTGCAGCTATTTTTGCTGGTGATCAGTGTGCAGAGAGATGCAATTAGTCACAAATTGGTCTACTCACAGGGCAAATACAAGTAGTAACAAACGCACTGATTTCAAAACCTGGGGTGTCAGAAAAGATTCTTAACACTGAAATACATCAGAACACAGAATATATCATTAAACATCATGCGCTCCTTACTGAAAAAAAAAAGAAAAACAATTAGTCTTTCTTTTTAAGTAATAGTTATGAGATTCAGAGAGCATAAAATACAGCTGTATGATTTATAATATAATTAGAACATAGTTGCAAGATTCCTTAGAAAGATGCATCATCTTATTTTTAATGTAACTATTCTTTATTTCCAGGAATATATTCAGTCACAGTAGTCTATTCCTAAAAGCAGGACATAATTTTTCGCTCTTTCACAGGATGATGAAAAACTCATGACATTTTCAGTCCTCATGTAGAAAGTTATGAGTTTAAGGCACCTAACAAGTGCATAAATATACATTGCTGTATTTCAAAGAAACAAACACTAGCTAATTTTTGTTATCCTTAAAGATAAAAGGTTACATTCATTCAAATCCTCTCTGGCATTAGCATTTGTAATAATGCTACTATTTTCAGTGAACTTACACAGACCATGTTGCAAATACAAAGTCCATAGGCAACAAAAGACATGGATAATAGACCTTACTGGTAGTTTTAAGACTATAACTTTACCATACTGCAAATAGCAAGCCTGAAAATGTGTTAGAAAACTCTTCCATTAAATATGAGTAATCTGAGGACAGATGACCAAATAAAACCATGCCATAACATTTGATATGCCAACTGCAAATGTGTAACTAGTATTTGTTGGAGGTTTGGGAGTTGTTCTTTTTCCCTTTCTTTCTCTGGCTAGCTGAAGCCCTTATCCACTACGAAACTAGAGCCATGATAACATCACCGAAACAGTGACTTGAGAATAGCTGTGAAAAAGACACAAACTGCGATGACCTCCGAAAGATCTAGGTGGACAAAATTTTCTCCTATGTAAGTGAGGAAAGCCAGAAGTCATGCAAGTACCCGCATTCCACCTTGAGATACCTTGGTCTCTTGGGGCTCGCAGGATACTCCCTTCTTTCTTCAAGAAATATTGAATACAGTTTCCCACGCTGGCCAAAAGGGGGGTTGTGCTATGGGAGCGAGAAGGAGGAGCTATTGAGTAAGAGCAACCTCGAAGTGCCTCCAGCTAACTAAACTTAAAGAGGTACTCACCGGCCCTGAGGATGGATTAAACAGGTGGTGACTGCTATCGCCCTATGCTGCAAACAGCTTTCAGCATTTACCCAAAACTCTCCTGCCCGTTCTAGGCAAATGGCGCTGAAGGATACCACCCGTGGTCACTCAGGAGTTCACAATTTGACCTTCCAGGTAAGCGTGGTTTCCTTTGCTTTGTGGGTAAGAGGAACGGCTTAAAAACGATGAACAATGCTTACTTTAGTCCCTGAACAAAGAAAATGCAATTTTGGCTCTCTCCATGGCAGATATTTTACTAGAACTCATATGCTTTGCACTGATATCCTGCCAAAGCATCAGGGTCTTGGATGAAGAAGTAGAGCACAATCTACACATTCAGAAGTAGGCTCAGGTTTTTGCCTTCACCTGCTCCCTGGTATCCTGGTATCTTTGAAAAGTCTCCCGGCTCAGTAGCATTTCATAGGCTGATGGATCTCACAACTAACTCATCCACCTCTCCCATCTGCTGCATCAGATGCTGCTTTTTCCTGAGGGTAGGTAGTTCTAAGTTCTTTTGAAGAGGTCATCATTATGGAGCAGACACATATTTCATCAAAGCAATGTAATAATATGAGATAAATAATCCTGTAATCACAGTGGGGCACATCTTGTTTCTTCCGCACATAAAATAAGTGCAATTGTCTTGGTCTGCTCCCAAGAGCAGGGAGAGGACGCCAACCCACAAGGTTCTGAGTGTTATGGGCTTAATGTGACATTGACATTTGAAAAAATGGAGGTTTAAGACGCAGAAGCACCAAAACCCCACTCCTTATTAACCAGTTTGTTATTATTTCTCAGTGCCCAGCATACCTGCACTTTCATAGGAGTTAGAGCAGGACAAACTCACAGTCAGGACTGTTTACTGTACTTGTTACTGAAATAGGCCAGGGAGAGACAGTGACTAAAAACTGCTATGTTGGGTCTTGCTCTCCTCTGCAGCTTCTGATCCTTATGCTGTCCCTGAGCTCAGCCAGCAGGAAGGGTAGCACATAGTGAGGTGTGAATATCAGCCAACACTATTCAAATAACACAGAAAAGTCTTTCTAGATATTAAACTTGTGGAATATAATGTAACACCAGCGATATCCAACCACTGTATATTTATCTGCTGGGTAAGAGACACAGACAAGCAACAGATTGTTTTTATAACCTGCCAAATGTGGAGTGCAAAGGAGTTAATAGTCAAGTCCCTACTTCAGTCAATAGTTAATCACTCTGAGTGGGAGCAGCTTCAAGAGGAGATAGAGTCATAACTCTTTTAAAACATGATAGCCCAGTGGTTAGGGCTTTCTTCTGGGTAGTCAGGGCGCCCTCAATGCAACTGTGCTGCACAGCAGACAGGCAGGCAATTTGAACTTGGGCCTCCCTCAAATTCTAGAGAATGAGAACACTCTCCTAGTGAAAATAAGGCTTCATCCTGGCTGCATTTTTACACAAAATGTGTGCCTAAGGTAGTGCAATCTGCTTACTAAGTGTGCTTACAAACCCATCTAGTAAAGAAGTCTCTCCTCAGCTGCAGAATCTTAGTGCCAAACGCTCTTGAATGACCTGAACTAAAAATCATTTCTTTCCTCTGCAGTCTCCATGGAGCACAGTACAGTGACCCAGGATAATCCTCTGCCTGATGAAGCTAGCTGACCAGGGCAATGTGCAGGGAATCCAGGTGCTTCCTTTCCTTTCTTTTGCAGAGGTTCACAAGAACCTGCAAATCTCATCTGATTTTAATAACCCAAATGCCAGATCACAGAGACTGTCTAACAATGAGTCTGGGCCTGAGTCAGGTTTTCTACTTGCTTTTTTTCCTTCAAACACCAGCAGGTGTTTACATTTACACCATCTCTGACTCAACTGAGAAGTCACTCCCTGGAGAAAATAAGGCTTCCAAGGAGATAGGTAAATAACTGCATACAGAAAAACAAATCACTTTGCAGTAGCAGCCACTGAGAAGAAAAAAAATCTCATCATTTCTTCCTGTTTTCTTGTGTTTGAGCTTTACTTGCACGAGGAATGATCACTTCTTCCTCCAAGAAGCAGTGTCTTCTAGTATTAAGAAATTAGTATCTTCCCTAAACTACAAAATATAAAAGTGTTCTGGAAAGGAGTTAATTTAAGCCATTTTAAGTATCAGTGTGGGATTGTACTCCAAACATACCTTCAGATGTACCTGAGCCATTCAATGATTAACACACAAAGGGACAGAAAAAGTAAGGCACATGCAAAGTAAACCCGGGTCACGTAGTTTGTTTTATAAAGTATGTAAGTTAAGAAAACAACTCTCAACGTAATGCAAAGCAACTCAAGGCTAACAAGTGATGGGTGAAAGATCCAAGGCTAACAAGAGATGGGTGAAAGATCGTATCAGAGCCTTATTATGGCAAGAATGAGAGGCATTGTGCCTGCTGTCATGGAGGTACTGTTAATGTGATAAAGAAGTAATGCAGAGTAATTGGCCTATCAGGTAGTCGTAGCAATAGTCAGAGGAAAATTATTTGAGGTCTTCTTAGTCTCACACTGGCTATTTCTATTTAAACATACACGTCCATATGTACTAAGATAGAGTTTTTATGCTTTAGTAGACCCTCAGAAATCAGTTAACAGATGTTAACTTTCGGAGAGGATGTATATCCATGTAACTTAAGGTTCCATTAACACAATTAATTACATTTAAAACATGCATAATCCTGCAAAATAACAGCCACTTCTTTTGTACACAATGCAGATTCCACTTCAACGGTTTAAAGACATAGTGTCAAAAACTGCAGATCAGTGTTGTTGCCTCCCAATAATGCCAATACCTGGAAGATCCAGAAGCAACTCTTTAACTCTTCAACAGCTTAAAATAGTCTAAAAAAAACCCCAGACAACAAACCTCACGTGTACAGCTCCACTGTATCCCATTCTCCCTCTTTTTTTTAATTACAATAAGTAAGATTCTTGTATTGGTTTTAAGAAGATACATAGCTCTACCCAAACTGACAGTCTTCCCAAGCACACTCCTACTCTTTTGCACAACGTATACTTAGTAAAGCCCCAATGCAATTGTTAAGACCTACATGCTAAAGTTGCTGCTTTGGATGCTGCATTGCAGCTAGAATGAATAGATTGTCATACTGTTTATACTGAGACTTTCAGATTTTTAATGTGGGGATTTTTTTTTTCCCTTAAATATGTCATGCAATTTAAGGAACCTAAATAATCATCCTCATTATCACTTTTCAGAAGATCTTTCATATTAAGAGTCTACATGCCAATATAGTACATGTTATATCCTTATTTACAATAATGTCATACGTGACATATAAAAACTCTATCATGTCTGTTGCATTCAGTGTGGTTCGGTTAACTTGTCTCCACTGACACCGCTGTAGGATCACCATAGTTGCTCACAGAATTTACTATGTTTTAGCACATGGATAATGATGCTCACAGAATTTACTATATTTTAGCACATGGATAACGAACATTCATTCCTCCTGCCCTGTGCATTGAATTTTATTATTGGTCAGGAATTTATGAATGCAATGATTATTGATTAAAAAAACATCTTCCTCATTGTTTTAAAAGTGTTTTAACAGCTTCAGAGTCATGACACTGACTAGAAAAAAGTAGTGCACTGTCATGTGTACACTGCGGAAAATTTAGATTAATGGACTTCAGTTATACTGAATATTAAAGGAGTAGCAAAGTTTTGAACTGTAAATCAGATTCATCTGACTGAATGGAATCTGAAACACAGTTAAATCCAGCAGGGTAAGTTAGAACATTTGCTTTTGAAGCATCTGTTTTGCAGTGAGTTCCTTAAGTACCCTAGTTCTAATCATCCAATCTAATGTAATGACCTGCCCTTAAACCATAAACAATTTTAGCAGCTACTTGAATGGTCTGTTTTTATCAGTAATTGGCAGGGGCAGGAAAATCAGCTACTTTAGACTATCTGCTTTTGCTAAAAGAACAGCTATGATTAAACTTATTTTGTTTCGTTCATTTGTAAATAACAATTTTCTTAGAAACCTAAATGCAGATACTAGTTTACTGATTTTATTACCACATAAATAATGAGATAGTTCGTGCAGAGTACAGTGCAATGACCATACCATAACTGCTGCCATAAGAAATCATTGAAATATAAAACATTTGTCAACTGCAGATATTGTTATTTGATATTTCATTTAGACGGCCTTCTTAGGAAACCAAAAGAAGAACTAGCCCCTCAAGGATCATTAAAAAGGAGCAATTTCCCCTTCAAAACATTAAGAAACAAGAAAATGCAACTTCAGAATTAAAGGAAGTAGAAATAGTGGAGCCAGTGAGGGAGAGTCTTAAACACTTCATACAGCCTGATAAAAGGTATACCACAGAGAATTAATATGGTAAAACTAACTGCTCTCTTTATTCTGTTTTATTCCAACAGCAGTAGAAGTACATGTTTTTTACAAATATGCATTTACTGCAGGCACTAACAACCTGGGGGAAGGCCCAGGTAGGCCGTTTTGCCCTTGGCAGGGAGAAGGGCTGGCTCTTCCTAAACTTGTTTAACCAGTCCTGAGGCAATGGGCAGCACCAGGACATGTGAGTCTGTGTCAAGAAAACAGCAGATTCACATCTAAACACTATCCATGACCAATGTAGCATTGTGTAATAGTGCAGGAACTTGAACACCTGGGCTTTGGACACTGTGATTTGGGTTTCCCTGTGCTAGTAAAGTAGAACATGGAAGCAGAGGCAGCAGAGTATTAAGTCGGTTCTTACTGCACGTCAGAAAGGCTTTCAGCTTTTGATTTGAACTGACACAGTTTCTGCTCCTGTCAAGCCTCAGAATGACAATGAAGGTGTGGATGTTTTAAATCCAAGAGGTGTCAGGGACAATTCACAGAAAATCAGGAAGTTGCAAAATAAGAAAACTGTACATCCTAATCAGGTTTCTTTTTTCTTCTTTCATTTGAATAACCTTATGTAAATTCATAAACCTCAAATTCTGTATCAGTAATTTGTTGTGATAATACATCCAAGATAGATATTTTAACAAAACCTGAATTTGATTTAAAAGTCATAAACTGACAGGGAAGAGAGTTCTGTTCTCAGAAATACATTGAGAAAAAATACAAAAATTGACAGAATGTGTAGGATTCGGAGAATTCGTTTCTAATGTCATAGTGGCTTCTATAGCAAGGAGTTGCTATAGAAGCATTTTCTCCCAAGAAGTTGTGAAAAGAGAAAGTGGAAACATTGGTTTTAGTGATACAGTCTTTCAGTCAGGTAGGGTATACATATTATTAAATATCCACTTATATAAAATAAGGCAAATTTCAGACAAACACAAACTGAAGGCAACAGCTCTGATGTACAACTGACCAAAGGAAAAAGAGGAAAATACAGTTCAGGTGACTGTATAATAAATATGTCCATTTTGACTTCTTTTGACTGAACTTAACTACGTTAAGTTCACGTAGTGAGTAGCTCACTATGAAGATATGAAAGTCAGGTTAAAAAAACCCACAGATATTTTAGTAGTGTCATGTGTTAATATTTTCACATTCATACTCCAGAAATAACCTGCTACTTTAGAAGTTCCATTGAAAACCCCTAGTACTTTCCTTTGTTGTAATCGTATCCACTTACCAGGTTTGGTGACGGTACTTGAAGCATCACAAAAGAAGTAGGGGTTTCCTGGATATTCTCTTCTATCTTCCAGTGGTTTTTGGATATGATCAGAGGCAGCAAAGATATGCTGACACAGACATGCTCTGCTCTCAAAGTTGAAGTAATTCCAGATTTACAGTGATGGAATGGATCATTGGAGCTGTTTGGATATGCGCTCCTAGAAACTACACCAGGGTTAAAATTCGAGGAGAGGAAGGTGGTAGACAGTGCCTATACTACCTCTTAAAAAAAAGCCAGCAACAAAGGAAAATGTTAAAAATAATTAAAAATACTTTCAGAACAGATTAAAACTGTTGAAAAATTGAGAAAAGTAGTGGGAGTAGGTAAAAGCTTGATTTTAATAGAAGAAACTAATTTCCTACTGAAAAGGTTCAGCTGAAAGGGTTCAGCCACTACTTTGTGTAAGTATAGTAGAAATATGTATATGCACACTGACCCTTTCTCAGGCACACTGTGACTGATGCAGAAGGGTTTATTTTGTGGCTCTGCAGAGTATAGACTTTGTTCTGTCCCCTCTGGCATCACTCTATATGCTCCATGCAGCCTTTGAGTTACTCTCAGCTAAGGCCATTGTTCTCAAGGAGCCTAATCTTCAATAATGTTTAGCCGTGGAAAAAGAAGAAAAAGGGGTTGGATCCACTCTCCTTTTTCCTAGTGTATCTGCAAACACTTAGATGCTAAGTGATCTTAGACTTCAGGTTTTCTTAACACCATTTAATGTAAAGATAGGACAGCATTTGTGACATTATAACAACAATATAATAATTACATGGTAGACAATTTGAAAATACATGAATTGATGTTTTTTATATTGAAAAGTTCAAATGAAAAAAGTAGGATAAATTCTCAAGACAAACATTATATTTCACAAATTCAAAGAGCCAGACCCCAGGCTGTGGGTCATCTAGGGGTGCTCCTGGCCTGGGGAGGATGCTGAGGCATGGAGGAGAGCAGTGGGGCAGCAGAGTCTGGCCTGGGCAGCACATGAATGTGGGCACTGGGCGGTGGTGGTGAGGGTGGAAAAAGAGTAGGACATGGGTTTCAGTCTGTGACCAGTAGAGGGGACACAGTGCAACAGGGATCACAGCTGCCTGCAAGTATGGAAACATTGCTTTTCTGCTCAGAGGGCTGAACTCTCTTGATGTATAATTTAGGTTCAAAAATTTGTGGGAATCACTGGCATGCAATATATGCCAAATTTAAGCACAGGAATAAATGATATTTCAGTATCAGTTGGAGTCCAGTCACAAGTGGTGTTCTCAAGAGCTCAGTGCTGGGTCCAGTTCTGTTCAGTATCTTTATCAATGACCTGGACAAGGGGTGGTTCTGCAAAGGGATCTGAACTGGCTGGACCGCTGGGCTGAGACCTACAGGGTAAGGTTTAACAAGGCCAGATGCCGGGTCCTGCACTTGGGGTACAACCCTGTGCTGTAATACAGACTAGGGGAAGAGTAGCTAGAAACCTGCCTGGAGGAGAAGGACCTGGGGGTGTTGGTTGACAGCCGATTGAACATGGACCAGCAGTGTGCCCAGGTGGCCAAGAAGGCCAATGGCATCTTGGCTTCCATCAGAAACGGCGTGACCAGCAGGTCCAGGGAGGTTATCCTCCCTCTGTACTCAGCACTGGTGAGACGGCTCCTCAAAAACTGTGTTCAGTTCTGGGCCCCTCACCACAAGAAGGATGTTGAGGCTCTGGAACGAGTCCAGAGGAGAGCAACAAAGCTGGTAAAGGGGGCTGGAGAAGAGGCCTTATGAGGAATGGCTGAGGGAGCTGGGGTTGTTTAGCCTGGAGAAGAGGAGGCTGAGGGGAGACCTTATTGCTCTCTACAACTACCTGAAAGGAGGTTGTGGAGAGGAGGGAAATGCCTTCATCTCCCAGGTGACGGGGGACAGGACAAGAGGGAATGGCCTCAAGCTCCACCAGGGGAGGTTCAGGCTGGACATCAGAAAAAATCTTTTCACTAAAAGGGTCATTGGGCACTGGCAGAGGCTGCCCAGGGAGGTGGTTGAGTCACCTTCCCTGGAGGTGTTTAAGGGGCGGGTGGACGAGGTGCTGAGGGACATGGTTTTGTGATTGGTAGGAATGGTTGGACTCTATGATCCAGTGGATCTTTTCCAACCTAGTGATTCTGTGATTCTGTTAGCGTATCTAATTTAGATCAAAACAGTGAAGTTTGCTTTCCCTTAGAGCAGGGCCAAAATGCTTTTGACTGAGAAATCACTCACTGTGATTTCTTGATAATAATGATGTGACCAGCAGGACCAGGTGATTCTGCCCCTGTACGCAGCACTGGTGAGGCAGCACCTCAAATACTGTGTTCAGTTTTGGGCCCCCTAATTATGAGAAAGACATTGAGGTCCTGGTGGGCATTCAGAGAAGGGTCAACAGAGCTGGTGAAGGGGCTGGAGAACAAGTCTTATGAGGAGCCACTAAGGGAACTGGGGTTGTTTAGCCTAGAGAAGAGGAGGCTGAGGGGAGACCTTATCACTGTCTACAGCTACCTGAAAGGGGTCTGTAGAGAGGTGGGGGTTGGTCTTTTCACCTGAGTGAATGGTGATAGGGCAAAAGGAAATGGCCTCAAGCTCTGCCAGGGGAGGTTCAGATTGGACATTAGGAAAAACTCCCTCACTGAAAGGGTTGTCAAGCACTGGAACAGGGTGCCCAGGGAGGTGGTTGTGTCACCATCCCTGGAGGTATTTAAAACACAGGTAGATGAAATAGTTAGGCATATGATTTAGTAGTAGACAGGTGCATTGGACTTGATGATCTGAAAGGTCTTTTTCCATCCCAGGGATTCAATGATTCTATGATCCTTACCTGTGTCTCTTGCTTTTTAGTGCATGTGTCGTGGTATCGTGCATGGGGCTCTCTTCAGCTCTGAGAAACAAATTCTGGTGTTTTTTTCCCCTTTCAAAATGGCGTGGATATGGATTGGAAAAGTTCACAGTCATGGTCTAACCAATGGGTTTGCCTGAAACTGATCACAATGTTGGTGGCCGACAGGAGAACTGGAGCCATGCATGTGCAGACAGGAGAGTCTCAAGACTGCTTCAGCCATCTGCCAGTGGGAATCTGTTTTTTTGCGCCTTACTCAACAAGTATGCACCCTTCTCAGCCTCAGTATTGATCTTTTTTTCCAGAACGATGAGTACATCATTATGGAGAGCAATCTGGGTGAAAACAAACGTGATTCAGAAGATCATGAGCAACCACGCTTGGAAGGGTAATGTCTTTTTGGATGAGTAAGTTTTTCACTAACTTTGTCCTGGCCCAAGCAATAAGCTGCCAGTGTTTCTGCTTCTGGAGTGACAGCTCCAAGTTTTCCTGCCATACCCCTATGCTGCACAGACCTTTGTATTGCCAGGCAATTTCTGTAATGCAGAAACAAATCGTATTTAAAATTTTTATACTATTCAACTAACATGTTATCATGCAGCTATGTTTCTAAAGCCTTGATAATTAAAGGAGTAATTTTTTTTCTTTTTATACACTAACTACTTTTCCAATATTTTCACAACAGCCTTTTTTAAATAGAGGTCGTAAATGGTGATCCCTTTCAGGAAGTTAAAGATTCACTATTGTCCTTCTGTTTGCATAGCTACCATACCCCAGTGCAAAATAAGAATACAATAGCTGTAAACAAAGCCATGTTGATGGAGCAGAATTTTTACACTTCATTAGCACTGTTACCAAGTGACCACATAGTGAAAACAAATATCTGTGTTTTACGTGAGTGTTAAGATTGTTTGGCAAAAACTACTATACCTGTGTAAGACAATCAAAATATTAAGATGTAATACTTAAAATTATATTTTATTTTCTTACTATTTTTCTCTCATATTGAATCTTCATATACACCTTCACAAAAATACTGTACTTTTACTCTGATTTCTATGACTGCATTCTCTTATACAGAACATCATCTGAGCTTTGAACCTGTTTTTCTATCAGCAGACTCTAGCAACTGGCTGTATATCTCAAATAGAAGTTTGTCTTACTCAAATTGGGCTACTTGGAAAGAGGTCATGCCTGTACAAACAGTGTGCTTGTATACAGAAGTAGTTGTGATGATTTTAATTATGCTTTAATGACTTGCTAATATGATCAGGTTTACTGATGCCATCATATTAAAGTATAGAATCATAGAGTGTTTTGTGTTGGAAAGGACCTTAAAGATCGTCTAGTTCCAACCCCACAGCTCTAGGCAGGGGCACCACCCACTAGGCCAGGCTGCTTTAGGACCCATCCAACCTGTACAGAAAGTACTGCTTCAAAAATCTAGCAGAAGTATTTATAAGTCACTTAAATATTCTCTCGTTTCTCCTCTCTTTAATTTGGAGATTTTTCATTCCTTTAGCAGTACATGACATGAAATGCTTTATTGTTAAAAACATTCAGGGGCTTGTCTAGCAAAAACAAAAGATGAGATTTGATGCATCAAACATCCAAGCTTGATAGGCCTCTCCAGTGGGACGTGTCAAGCATCTCCCCAGAAATTGTACAGGCAAGTGTTGGTGCGCAAATCACTATAATAATACAGAAAAATCCAGCAAATAAAACTCTCTAAAACTAGTTTTGGACTTTTAGAAAGCAAGCATCCTTCATCAGGCCCAGGTAACATGCAGGACTGATCTCTATTAATCATGTGTGATGAGGCAAAATCTGGTTACAGAATAAATTTCCCACTTACATGCATATGTATGAATATCCCCAGAAATCCTATGCATATTCCATTACTTTCCAAGGTCTAATTTTAATCTTATTATAAAACTTCACAGCAGTCAAAACTCTTGTTAATTTGGAGCTGGCTCTATCTCTCTACTTGACCTTGCCTTTGAGATAAGAAAATACTGCGAACAGAAGTGGTTGCAGAAGAAGAGACATCTGTTCAGCACAGATCCTACTTCATGCAAGACATTATCATTTTCGAAAAATGAAGAACGTCTGGAAAAGCACTGTTTTAAAGAAAACATGCTGTCAGAGGGACATTTTGTCTAACTCTGAAAGAACACAATTACTTAGATGGAACTTTACTTTAGCTTAAATTTGAGTATTCCATGCTTTTTAATAATAACTACTTCTTATATCAGAACAAGGTCAGTGAGTCCTTTCCTCCTCAAACCTGGGCTCACAGGAATGACTCAACAAGGCATCTCTGCACAGAGATGAGTTGAGTTGGGACAAAGGTGAAACTTGCATGTTTTTTATTCATTCTTGTTTATTGGTACTCCATTGGAGTACAATTTCTAGGCTTAATTCACTGGGCTTACTGTTTTACTCTTCCTGAAGCCTCCTTGTTCTTCCATCAGCAGCAGATACCACTGCCTGGGGAAGTGAAAGCTCATCGTAGGCTAGAAGCTGAAGAGGATTTTGCTTTTTTCTGGTTACAATCAGGTTATGGCTTGTTCAGTGCTCTCCAGTTTTGTACTTATTTTTGGAATTTGTTTAGGTTGGTTTTTGTTTGTTTGTTTGTTTGTTTTTCTTGCACATGGTAGGGGCAATGGTATATCTACCAAGTTACTTTTCTCAAATTAGCTCCTAAAAGTAGACGCTAATGTAATGTAATGTCTTTAATGTAACTGCTTAAAAGGGGCATTCACAAAGTGTGTCTCAATTTTGAAAGCATCACTGATTTCTTTCAATGGATAGTACTGAATAATCTGTGGTATGAGACACAACTCCTTTGAAAGAGCTGTCTTTCGATAACAAGGATTCATTACATGTACAAGACATTAACATCCACTTGTAGAGTACAGCAGACCAGAAAAAGGATTTCAGAGATGCAAAATGCAAGCAAGAAGAGTTTCGGCATATACAAACGTTTCACATTAAAGTTCTTAAATATGCTTAAGTGATACCTGCTTTTTCAACATTTTTGGTTAAGTAAAAGCCACCAGCAGTGTGCTGCACTTTAAACCTATATGATCACCTTTTATAAAAAAAATTTCCTTTGTAAATTGACCAGATTTCATAGGAAGATTGTTTTTCCTGCATCTTTCAAAACAGAGTGCATATTTATGACATATATGCCTAAACTTTGAAGATATGCCAGTACTGAAATGATAATCACTGAAAATAATAAAATAACAATGGAGAGAGACATATTAGAGCAAAGAAGATATTGCAAGGGATTGTAATCTTAAAATAACAATTTTAAATCCCAAAGGATCCATACATAGCTGTAACAGACACTAGATAATTTTTTTTTTGCTGATGAATTAAGCATAGATTTGATAAAGTAACTCCAGCTTATTCATGCATCAGTCTCTCATTTCTCTTTTTCTTTCTTTTCCTGTTGTATCTAATCTCTCTGCTGACACTGAGTAGATAACCTAATGTTCTTACAAGTTTTAAAAAAAAAAAAGCTACTATTTGAAAGGCAATAGGAATTCCCAGAACTAAAACTGAAATGTCAAAAGCAATCAAGATTTCTCAGACACCCTGTTACTCTTTGTGCTACTGGTGAAGGAGTGTGTTGCTCTGTTCTTTTAAGTGCTGATGTGAATTAAGTTAATACTCCTTGATTCTCATCAGTTTCCTTTACATTGATTTTTTTTTTTAGTGCAGAAAAGAAGGATATTTTTGCTGAATTTTGTTGTGCATCTGACTCCAGCTGTACCTCATTCCCAAACAAGAACAGTCTGGATAATTAGAATCTCTAAAGACAGTGTTGCTTTTTTAGACTGTAGGGTATGAGGCACCACTTTAGAGAGACAGAGCTATAGCTGTGATTTATTTTTCAGCTTGCACAATACAAGGGGTTTTACTCAGCTACAGCGTTTGTGACTGAAATATGTCCATGTCATCAGCATACTTACCACTGGAAATCTGTGTTGAATTAACTCCCTTAATTGCTATTTATCTAAAGTTCATCCTCCCTCGTGAAATCACCCTGTGTTACCCTTAGTGAGCCAAGAAAAGAATAACAGTGAAGTAGGTAATAACTGGAAGAACAGATACAAGAATAGGACATTCAAATATTAGAAATAATTCTAGCTTCCATGAACTGCTGAGCCTTAGATGAAAAGTTAATGTAATTAACAAGCAAATTTTCAAATATCCAGAAACATCTATGCAAACTGTACTAAGTTTTTAGATATTGGCAGTTTTACACACACAAATGCAACCTTAGGCCTTCACAACTACAGCAACCCTGCTCCTCCACATAGCAGCGCTGGACTGGCTGCCCTTAACAGTTTTTGTGAGTCTAATAATGGATACGGAATCTTAAACTAGCTACCTAATTTGCATTAAGTAACAGACCTTCTCACAGAAGCGCTGTACTTCAGAGGCGAGCAGAACTGGTCTGCTAACCTTTGTCCGTTAGCTAGTTGACAGATTGGCCCATTAGGTATCTGCCAGATTTTCTTTTTTACTTATCTAACATTAAACCTAAGAAATGCCCTCCAAAAGCTCTGCAGATGTTGTCATATTTTAATTTTTATTTGGCACTCTGGCACTTTGTAACCCTTACAAAGTGCAGCATACTCCAGTGCAGAAACTTTGATCAGCGTGACCTGATCATCCTGTGCAAATTACTCTTCTTTATCTACAGCTGAATTTTATGTTCTGCTTGTTTTTTTGGGTTTTTTTTTGTTTTTTTGCATTTTTCTAGGCATTTAGAAAAGAAGTATCATAAAGCCTGTGAATTTTGCAAGAAACATAAAACCAGAATTCACTATATGGTCTATGGAATTTTAATAACAGGTACAGTATATTACAAGCAGGGTTTCTGAAGCCTTATTTATTTCCCTTTATGAGATTATACACTATGCCTGTCTTCTATCTAACACAAAATCCCTTGACTGTCTGAAAGAGTGCATTTGAAAGGAGGCAAAAGTTAATTTAGTCCCAGGGAAAGCTCCAGATCTCAAGTCCTCCACTTATTTCCAAACTTAATGAAGGCACAGATCTTGCTATACTGCTCCTCCAGTGTATTTCAACTCTAACTAGCAATTACGTTTGGGATAAAAGAGTAGTTCAGCCTTTGTGTATTCTCTATCACCAAGAGGCCTGTTAAGCCCAAAACCATAAAATCACATTAAAAAAGGTCAGGGACCAACTTAGACTGAACTTAAGTCAGCATTTAGAAATGAAAATTTTCTGTTCTGACCTATATCACTAGATCTCCACAACAAACATATGCTAGAGGTAATATATTTTATGTCAGCATGCACTGCAAAGTCATTCAGATATTTTTCTTTGACCCTTTCATAATTAGCCATTACAGTGGGGTTTTTTTAACTTCCACTTAGCACTAAGTAGTTTCTTTTTGAGATCCACCTGCTTAACACTGAGAACACATAGACCTAAAATATCTCTGTCGATAGGCATCAGCATACTATAAAGTGATTACAAAAGGTCTGCCTACACGCCGAATATCACACCCTCCTATCATCAACCCCTCTTGCTTTGTCATAGTACAGATATATCCTGGCTCAAGAAAATAAGTGAGTGCTAAGGATATATCAAGGTTTCATACATTCATTCCATTAAAAAACCAGCTTGTTTTACAAAAATCAATTATTTTTCTTCCTTATTTGTCATGAACAAAATCAGACTCTTACTTACAAGAACTGAGTGTTTTATTTGGCCAGCAGTATTACCAATAAATCTGCCAAATGACAAATCATTCCATGGTTACTTTACGACATAAACTACTTCTAAGCTTCCCAATTACTTGGGAGGGCCATCAAGTCAAGTATTTCAAATACTTCTAAGTGTTTCTTCTAGTTTTATTGGATATACTCATCTTCCTGTGGATGAGAGAACAAGACCCATAGTTATGAATTCGAAGTCTTTACATAGCAAAAAGCAGTTCTATAAATGTATTTCAGTTTCCCAAGTGATTAATGTGTTTTATACAAACTTGGCCTGGCCAAAGCGTATTACCTGTTCTGATGGGATGAAAGACATCTTTCATATTGATGAGCATGTATCATAAGTAACAACACTATCTGTGAAAGCAAAATTTTTCAGTATTTAAGCCAAGAGTCAACAAAGCACTTAAAAGAAACACAAGCCCGACTTCAACCATATTCTATAAATACGAGATTTTATGTTGTTTTTAGAAAGACCAACTCAATTGACATGTATATTCTTGTTTCTGTGACAGCATACTTGGCATTAACTATTGCAGCCTGCAGCCTGAATTTTCAGAGAGCTTTACCACTTTTTATCATCACTGTCCTAGCCATCTTCTTCATCTGCTGGGATTTTTTAATAGCTAAGTATGAAGACAGAATTGCCTCATTATTTTCCCCTGGAGAAAGATACCTGGAGAAGCACTGGTTTTGGCTAAAATGGTAAATATGAATAACTTACTGTTTAGGCAGAAGCACAAAGCATTAGTCAATTTACCCTTGCAGCTGTATTTCAGCTTACCCCCTCTATAAGCACAGGGAGGTGGATCAATCACATAAATTGCAATAAAGTGAAAGAATACATACAGAATAATTCGGTGTTTTCCATTTTATAGATGTCAGGCACACCTTTAAGATTGTAATACAGTAGCTAGGTATCAAAAATCTTGACAGAAAGTATAAAATAAATCCTGAAAGTGAGATACGACAGGTTTGTGGTTGCAAGAGAACATGTTCCAGAAATTCAGGTGTGATGTAGCCTTCCCTATTCATTCTGCCAGCTAGAAGGTGCCTCACTGTCACTTGTTGAGAAAGCTGTGAGTTTCATAAAAACCTTAATTCTAAAATATGCAAGCTGCTAGACTGAAGTGTGTTATCTCGACACTACTTGTTCACATATCCCCATAGCAAATTTTACTTGACTTTCAGAAATCAAAACATGCCAGCCACAGTTAGTGTCATAATAAGATCATGCAACCTTATTTTGGATGGAAGACATTAATCTGCAAGATAAATGGTAGATACTTAGATCTGATAGAAAATTATTCCAAGTATTGCTGAGCAGTTATCAGCAATATTTAAGTTATTTCTGGGAAAATGGGAAGGAAAGAAAGCTCACAGACCAAAGAAAAGACCAAAAGAAATCTCATTAAAAAGGAAAAGGAAATTAGCCAGCTGCTTTCTGTCTCAGCTAGGTCACCTTATATCTGAGAGAGGAAGGTCTAAGGAGTCATCATCCTGAGTTCAGGAAAATGTCCAGACTTATTCATAAGCTTTTGAATTGGTTTTGCCACAGGATCTGGAATTTACTAGAAAGATGCTACAAAGACTGTGGTCCTTCTCCTCAAGAGCCACATTAGAGAGCAGTCACATGCAGGCACCCTCATTACGTGATCTGGCAGCCCTTTTGGAGAAGGACTAAAGAGAACAGGAGAGCCCTGATGAGCAGATGAACAAGCCAGGGGCAGTAAGTGCTGTATTACCTGGACTGCAGTCCTTAAATTATACATGTTGCAGATTAAGAGCTTAACTGTAGGTCACAAATTCCTCTAGAAGACAGAAAACCTCTCGGATGTAAAAAGTGTTGTTCAGCATTGCTATGACCGAGTAATTTTGTGGAGTTAGCCTGCAATACTTTTGTTCCAGGTCTAGAAACAGAATTTAGCTATCTAGGTACCACTAAAATCAGTGGAAGCTAGACAACTGTTAGATACAAATAACACTGAAGAACTGGGACTACGTTTAGTTTCTCCACCTATAAATGGGGTAGTGTATTTCCTTGCCTTTCAGGCTGTTGCTGTGATAATTACCTTCAATATGCAAAGTGAACTGAGTTCTGTGACAGTGAGGATCGTAGAAGCACTGAACACGGATTTACACGTGGCTTCAGTAATTGCTCCCGAGATAGCTAAAATTGTTGTGATTAGAAGTTATTTTTCTAAATGGACTACAACCCATTGAAGCAGTAGACAGCTTATAACGTGTTCCGCAGTACAATGTAATTCATAAAAAACACAGCCTGTCTTGCTCAGAGCCAAGAAAAGATTCAATAAAGTGGAAAGGGAAAGGAGGAAGGAGTGAGAAAACAGAGTATGTTCTCACACTTCATTTGATAGAAATAACACGCAGACAAGAGTCACTTATTCTTTATTGGGTTTCCCCCGCACTCCGCCTTTTGGGACATGGTTGGAGGGCATTTCTTCTGGATTCCACCAACGGATGTTGTCATCAGAGCTGTATCACCAGTGACAGGTTCCTGCTTGTGTAGAAGTACATGTTTCAACCTAATACATTGATCAGTGAGTTATTTTCATAGACAGAGATACAAGTGTTTTGGGAGGGGGAAGGTCTGTTTCAGGACGTCATACCTGACACTTTTTTTTTCCCTAGGTTGTTGTGTACAGTTTTTGTTATAACTGTCATCTGCTGGCTCATCTTTGACACAGCAAAGAAGGGATCCCACCATCTGATCTCCTTTGGTGGGCTTGTGATGTACGTTCTCTTGATGTTTATCTTTTCCAAGCATCCAACAAGAGTGAGTATTTAGTCTATGCTGATTCTTTCCAGGGTTTTGTTCAGTATCTCAAAAACTATTCCCCTACCCTAGCACCAAGTTCAGTAAGTAACAGAAAATCTGTGAACATCAAAATTTAGGCTTGCCAAACTCCAGTGATATATTTAATTTCTGAGGAAAGTTGTCTTGCTCCAGTATCTTGGGGAGCATGTGTGGGGCTGTTCCAGCACCTGGGTCTCACTATTTTGAGAGGCCGCTGCCCATCATTTGTTCTAGCCCTGATACAGATTGGAATAGATTTTCTTTTGGAGCATCAGTGCAAGCTAAGGCAGGCCTGCTCCATGCTTTCCACCCACAGGAGGCTCATCACAGTCTTCAGGACATCATAGGCGCTTTTTTGAGGACACTTATAACATCAGTTCAAGTTGCATGGAACTGGAGATGTGATTCCCTCAAGTATCTCTTAATCCCTCACAAGTTTTACTATCATTGCAAATGTAGTAGCTGAGGCCAAGCTTATATCCTCAGTTTTCACTAATCCAGTCCCATAGGCTTGCCAATGCCATTTATTTTAATTTTCCAGGTGAGATGTCCACTCTGTGATATTACAAAGGGGTTATTTCAGCCACCACAACGCCCCCATAGCTTTTACTATTTTGTGCATGTCTAGCATACAGTACGTACCTTCATCTGTCTTTCATCATATCTTAATCCATTGTCCAGGTCACCAAGTTTCACCAACACTTTTTCAATGCTGCTGCATCACTGATGGGATTTCCTTAATAGAAAACGTCCCCTCATCAGGGACTAATGGACATGTAACTCCCCATCCTTTGCAACTGCCTCTGTCTCCAGCTGAGGTGAAAACTCATGTAGTGCAAGTGCTTTGTAGTCTCCCATGGGTCAGCATTACATCTAATTGGTTTGCATTATTCAAACATCACCTGAGTAAATTAGAGAATGCCATCTCAGCTTTGCCTTGTAAATAATCAGATTCAATTTTCTGAAAACAAAACATGTTTTCTGAAGCAGCAGAGCAGATATCTGCAGTGTAGTTGGGACTGATCACAGGCAGTCACAGGTTTTCCTACAGCTGCCTTTCAGTCATACGAATCGCAAAATCTGAGTAGTTCACATCTTTAAAGCTGGGGAACAGAAACAGAGTTAAGATTACCCAAGCATACAAAAAAGAATCTGTAGCAAAACCTCCTTGTTCCCAGTTCAGGTAAAAGGAGAGTCCACATGGTTGGTTATATTGTTTTTTAATGTTTGCATTCAAATTTAAAAAAAAATAAAATCATGCCTGCTACCCTCATGTATTTCATCTATGAACTGTAGCACAGGATGAACTGTCTCTCCTTTTCCTTATACTTGATTGCTTTCTGTCTGTGATGGTGAAATGGGCTAGTCCATGCAAACCTAGCAAGGCTTTCTGCATCTATCTGAGATGGAGACATCTACATTGAAGAACTCTCAAATTAGGAGGGGTGATTCATGCTCCAAGTCCCATACAGTCTGTTTTGGCAGCTGCTTCTATCCTGTACTATAGTCAGACAATCCCCTCACATTAATTTAACGAACATCAAAAGTAAATTATCTATTTAACTAACAAGTGGTTTCTTTGTTTTTATTTTTCTGTCCATCAAGATTGCTTGGAGACCAGTATTTTCAGGAATAGGAATGCAGTTTATCCTTGGATTTCTTATTCTGAGAACCAAAGTGGGATTTGATGTTTTTAACTGGCTAGGCATTCAGATCCAGGTAAGGTACTGGACAAAAATTTATTTTTTGCACTATTTTCTGTCTTGGGAATCTTACATAAGAGCCACGCAGCTCAAGGGGCTGCTTGCCCCTGGATGTTTTCCCCTCTTGATAAAAACTAGGTTCTCAGAAAGGTAATAGACTATATGAATTGAATCATTTCTTTCTTTATTGTTCAGCAAATATAAGACCATGTTGGACAGGCTGATGACTAATGGCCAGAATGATCCTGTTTCTCAATGGTTTTACCATCCTTGGGCTGAAATTATAACCTGCACCCTCCAAACACAAACCCACTATTGTGCCAGGGCACTCACAGAAATTTAGACCTGGCCCAGCTCCAAAGCATCCTTGCAACAAACCTGGTATGCTGAAAAGCCTTGAGATTTGGAAAGTCAGAAACACTGCTGTCTACTTAATAGCCACATTCCTGGCCCCAGGGACGCTTCATAGTTCTCACAACATTCAAGAAAATTAATTCAACTACACATGGCAAAATTCAGACCTGCGAGCAGCAAAGGATCTCTAGAGTCCTTTCGTAGGCGTCCCTGCAGGCAGTCTGCAGGCGCTGTTTTTTTTTACCAAGTCCATTACCGTAAAGTAATAAATAAAAGAAACCCAAACTGTAGATCAGAGAGTACTGATCTGAAGGACATTCAGATTTTTTTCGCCCCAGGGATACTATTTACACAGCTGTTCTTCGCAGTACAGATGATTAACCACATTTAAAACAAGACAGTGCAGAATGTACTGTCTCTGAGCTGGAGCGAAGGCGCAGGTCTGACGTCTGACTCCTAATCTGCAGGTAGTGGGAGTCATCTGGGCTTTGTAACCAGGTTCTCAAGTCTCCCTTTCATCTCCGACTGAAGCGGGCCTGGCTCCCCCTTTTGTTACGTCCATATAGCTCCCAGTCACTCATGTAATAACTGGTTACTCTATGTATTACATCTCCATTTTAAACTGTGTCATTAATTGCATATGTTGGCATCAGGAGTATAAAAATAGATGATTTTCTTAGACTAGCTTTTGGCTACTCCTTTCAAAGCCCATTACTTCAGCCATTAAATCTCCATATTAAACTGTATAGTTTAATGCAGTTATTTGCATGAGAAGAGGTGTAGAAACAAACCACAGTATTGGGTCTAAAAAATAAATTCTTCATATGGCCTCTATCATGTTGGGTATTGTAGGAAAACGGCCCTTATACCTTTGCTATTTGAAGCAGCCTGCATTCTTGGCAGAGTAGAGCAGGAACCCACAGTGCAGCCAGACACAGTCAGCAAAGCCTGGACTCATACATAGCAGAGCAAAAGCTACTTGGAAATAACCAGATCTGTGCAAGACAACTAGCAATATTTGCTTAGTTTTTGGCACTGACACAGAGCTTATTGCTAACTCACTTTGCTTTTTGTCCCTAGACTTTTCTGGAGTATTCTGATACAGGTGCTAAGTTTGTGTTTGGTGAGAAATATACTGATCATTTATTTGCTTTTAAGGTAAGACATGGGTTTTTTATATATACTGTAGATGGCAGATAGACAGCAGTAAAAGGAATAGTGTGAATGGGAAAAAATTATGTCTTGTAATGGTAATGCAGTCACCAGAAAAATCAGATAAAGGTAAACTATTCTTACTGTGTGACACTCTGAATAGAAAATTTGGGAACCCCACATAAAACCCTTCATTTATGGCCATATGCTGATTTAAGTTACACTTATTTAGTCTGACTATAGTAACACATATTACATATAGACAGAACTTTGGGATATGTTTCTACAAGGAACAGGTTAAAAGGCTCCTGCCTGGACACTGAAAGAAATAGTACCTCCAGCCTATCTTCCCCACCTCTCTGCAAGTAAAGGTGCTATACCATGCTCTGTTGTTCTGTCCTAAAGTGCTGTGCAGAGCACTGCCTCCCAGACATTACCCCTGTAGAGGTGCTTAAGAAAGAAGATGCTAGTTGTAAATTACAGCCAGAGCATCTTAGAAGGAAAAAAAATAAAGCATTTCAGCAAAAAATATAAATTATAGTTTAACTGCAGTAATTCTGTACCTTTTGTTTCGCTTTCCAGTCTCCTCCTACCTTTTCTCTATTAAGCACTCAAATGATAACTTGCAGTCACAATTACATTTTGGGAAGGGGGGTAAAGTGTCTTAATTCCCACCCTCAATGCTATTTTTCCTGTGTTTGTCTACGGCGCCTTATGAATATGTTTTTTTTCAAAGTGATTTTTTTAATGCCTCAGTGATGATGCAAGATACTGTACTGACTAAAGCCATAACTAGGGATCAGACAGTCAAAAGTTTGCTTCTGTGAGTTCATACATCCATAAGCCTTATTCTAGAAGGTAAAACAGCAAAAGACCTGTGAAATTTCTAGAAGAGGAGAACAGGGACAAGTAGGTTACTTTCCCACTGAAAAACAAGAAGGCAAATCTCATGAGTTGATTTTCAGAGCTGCATATGTCTTAGTATAGGAATATATATGATAAACAGAGTGGCGAACAAGTGTACAGCAACACCAAAAGGTGCTCCATCTGCTTCTCCTGTAGAAAGAGATTTCTCTCTTCCAGCATCAGTGAATGACAGCCAGCCTATTCTCTTTGTAAACACTTCTTGTTTATTTCGAGATTAAGATGGTCAAAAGAGCTCTATTGTGTCTTTCAGATATTTTATGAATTTTGCATGTAGCACTGAGCTGTCCAGATCTTGTCCCAAGCTATTTTAAAGCACTGTCCAAAAGAGAAATATGTCAGTCTTGGCTTAGCCCTTGAAAGAGAGTAGACAAGCGATAGGATGTGCCTTCACAGAAAACTGTCAGAGCCCAATTGTACCCATACTGTATACTTAGCAGTATGCAGAGTCAACTCAGTTTTCTGCTAACTTAAATGGACACAGTTATCAGAGCAAACACATCCCCCGAGTACACCTACTGGGTGTTCTCGGCAGTCCCACTGTAGCCTTTGAGCTCACAGTTTCGGAAGCACTTAATCAGTCGTAAAATATATGTATTCGCATGCATAAACAGTGTTATTTTAAATGCATATTTCTCTATGCATATACAGAGTTTCAGAGTTCTGAAAAGAAAATTTATCTGCATAAACAAGCATACCCAAGTGCTGAAGTAGTTGGGAAAGACCTCCTAGTACTATGTCATCCTTTTGGTTATGAAAAGCAAAGTTTGCTTTGAGCAAGCAGGGATTTAAATATCTGTTATATCAGTAGCTTCTTTTCTATGCTAGGAGGATTATGGCTTCCTGAGTAAGGCTTTGCTTTGAAGGTCAGGCTTTAGGAGTTTCTGAAAGCAGAATGTCCCTTGAACAACAATAGCAACTTCTTTAAAGGAACATAGAGAAAAAGCTGAACATCAAGCCATTAATAGGAGAGGAGTTGTGAGCAGCCAACTGTTTGAACTCCCTGCCTTGCATGTAGTATAGACAATAACCATGATCTAGAAAGTAGATCTTTAATAATGTCAAACAATATTGCAGAATTGATAGTAGATATTAAATAATCCAGTTTATAAAAATCTCAATTAAAGAATTTATTTTCTTAGAAGTTTTATTATGGGAAACATGAACTGTAACTATATAGATGTAATTCTAAAGAGCCTTTGGATACCAGTTCTTCATCAATATGTTGTGGGATTTTTCAGAGTGCTCATTAAATTTATTTATCAGTTAAAGCTTGACTGCTTAAAGGTATTTTGATATGTATCTGGAACTATACATATTGGAAATTAAACTGCCCTGCAAATTTGTCTGCAGACAGAAATACAATTCTAAGAGTTTAACAATGCAGGTATTTTTACACCGCAGGATCCCGTGTGGAAACATGCTAGCACTTTTTAAGGAGTAAACTTCTGCTGCAGCTTAGGTCCATGTGACTTCCTTGTCATACTTTCTTCTGTGGTTCTCTTCTCCACTTTTCTCAGAGTTGACAGCTGTCTCCACCTACAGCCAGTAATAGTACATGCATCTCCGTATTAAACCGGTGATTTTTTTAATCGCAGAAGTATGATAGAGATCATGTCTTTGTTGCTCCCTTTTCAGAGTATCCACGTCTTAGAGGCAGACTCTTGTGCTCATAGAATAAGGGCACTGCAGCAGGAAAGTGGCAACAGGCAATCCATGAGTCAGAAGAATGAATTTCTTTCCCTGAAAAAGCAGTTTCATAAAGTCAGTGCATGTTTTTTTGAAAAAAAAAAAACAAAGCAAACTCTTGACCTTTTCTTCCCAAATGCATTTAATCAACAAAGAAAACACTACCGGTTAAGGCTGATACTCCACCATGACATTTCCATGCTGTGCAGATTTTCCTGCATACCCAGGTTGTGTGATAGCTCCGTAGTTAGAGAAGGAAGCTGTTCTCAGACTTCTTGATTCATCCTCATGTCTCCTCTTTTCCTAACAGTCCTGCCTCCAAGTACATGTGCCTGTCTTACTCAATCCCCTAGCCCTCCAGACTACTCCTCCAATACAAAGGTTTGCATAATCTATTCCCTTCTTCACCTCCCCAGACCCTGTATTCACAGCTCCGGGGCTGGGCTCCTTCTGCTTTCTCCAGAACTGCTCCTAGCCTGGGCTCTCTTGGTACTTTGTCAAGTGCTCAATTGTGGAGCACTACCAGAGCCTTCCCCTTCCTCTCCCATGCCCCTACACAGCTATTTGTCACCAAGGTGACATGTACACCCTGCTACCCATGCCCTAAGGGCCTCAGAAGGAGTCTTCTGGCATTTTTAGTCCTGTGCTACATATTCCCCTGGGTTTTGCACTGTGAAGAGAGGAAAGGAGAGAGGATGGAGAGTGGGAGAAGACACTTCTGCCTTAGAAGTTTTCTGATTCTGTCCAGCCCACAACATGCAACTCTACACGAGCTAAACATGAAGGCAAAATTCAGGGCTGGTGGAGAGGAGGTGGCCTCTGCATACAGACATGGGACAGAAGCAGATTTCTTAAGGCTGTTCCCTCCTGTCTCCCCAGTTTCAAAACCACTGCCTTAACATTTCGGTATAGTAACCGGGGGAGCCTTTCTTTAGAACACCTGTTTTTTCTGCTTAACTAGTTATCTCATGTTAAGTGCTTTTCATTGCATTTATTTCTGCAGACAAGGCAATTGAAAACCCTCTGCAATGCAATGTGTTACAAGTAGCATATTTACATTCTGCTTATTTTAGAGTAATAATTTGCCAGTGTTTTCCACGTGATTTTGTTATGCCTTTGGTAAAAGCTGGCCTGGATATGACAAAACATTGCAATTACTTACCTATTAAATGTCTGCTACCCTTTTCTGATGAAGACGTAACAGACACTGCATTAAATCAATGGGAATTTAAGCAGGAGGGTTCAGTCATAAAGCAGTCGCCAAGTTCTTGATGCAGTCAAGGCACAAATGACCACAACTGGAAAACAGATTCCCTGTTTTGTGAAGACGAGTACTTCATCCATAAATGCCTGCAACTACAAAAATGGAAAAGCGTGTTTTAAAGTTATCTTAAGTATTTTCAGGGGAATGTGCACAAGAAACAGGCCAAAGGGTGCCTGCTGTCACCCAGGGTAAGCAGAAAAATTGTTTTCTCACTCCTCTAGCTTAAACCAAACCACAGTAATGCTGAGGGGGCTTCATCCATTCAGAATGTAATATGGGAGGACACTCATTGTTTTGACCATCCAGTAGAGACAGATAACCTTTGTCTGTCTGCCCACTGCCTCTCCAGACCCGTTTCCCTGTAGCTGGCTGGGAACCAGATGCCTCTCTGCCTAGCACAGGGAAGGGAAATGGCAGGAGGGATAAGGCAGAGGAGAGAGATGTTATTTTTACTGAACTAAGCATTCTACTATCACTGCATGGCAAACCACCACTAGAAGATCACTAACAGGATCAGAAAATCAAACTAGAGAAACCAGACTCATATTGACTTGCTGAGGAGCACAACAGTATCTGGAAATTGCATTCTCTTATTTCAGTGAAAGTTTCTGACTATCTAAATTGAGTTTCCAAACCTTTATCAAAACAGCTGATAGTACTAACTGTCCTCTAGAAAGGCACAGCTTCTATTTGCTGAAAACATCTGAACTAACAAAAGTGTTTTGGTTTTTTATTCTGTTCCTTCTTTTATGTCAAACATACATAAAATCTTGCTACTGTTAGTGGTACTGTTTTATCTATAACTAATCTGTCTGCCTAATTTTGGACCTTTTATGGGATAGAATTTCTTTCTGTGTATACTAGCATAGAAATGTTGAGATCCTGTGTATTTGACAAACTTGAGAATCAAGTGATACTAGGTTTACTCAGGATAAGTAGCCAATACATTTAATTACCCATCAGACAGTGGGTTAGACACTCAAGTTATTCTTTTAAATTATGTTTAGGCAAAATATTTTATCTTCGGTCTCCACTGTCTGAGACTTATGTTCGCCTCTTATTTAATGGGTATACACATGTGAATTTGTTGTTTTTAAGCAGATTCTGTCTCTCTGTACAGCTACAGAGCTCTTGAGTGCTCCACATTGGCATTATAATCAATGCTATAAATACTGTAAAATATAAGAGGATTTTTCTATAATGTTTTATTAAAGGACAGCTACACAGTATGGGCTTTCTAAGGAAGCTGACCTTGGTTCTGTGAAATCAAATTAGCTACAATCACAATCAAAATCTTTTCAACTTACATAGCTGTCTAAAATGTGTTTCTTAAACGCAGACACAGTAAAATCAAGCTCTGAATTCTACACCACAGTCCCGTTGTATATATTTTTGTTCATGGTTTTTGAAGTCTACAGATGTATATATCCAAGTCTTTGTAGATGCCATTGCTCAGTAAATTTTTGAGCTGACTCAAACATGACTATAAACTGATGCATGTTATATTAGACCAAACAGTTTCAAAACTATCGCAGTCCTGGTAGAAAACTATGTAGTTACATGAAAAACAGATAATTACAGCACAAGCATAGAGTCTGGAATATTAGAATTTTACAGCATAAGAGTAAACTTAATGATGAGTTTTCAATACCTTTAAGTGTATCTCCAAAACCATGCCTCTTTTTCAAACTTCAAATGGAGTGCAAAATCCGGAAGAGGAAAAACAAAAGAAAAAAAAAAGTATTAATGATTTTTTATCTCTAAATTAGGTCCTGCCAGTTGTGGTTTTCTTCAGCACAGTAATGTCGATGCTTTACCACATTGGATTCATGCAGTGGCTCATTGGAAAGGTATGAATTTTTGCCAATAGGCACTCATTTGCCTAGTGCAGAACCTTGAACACATGCAGGCAAACTGTAGTACTGGCCATGATCAAGCTGCTGAGGAGCAGACATATGAAAGTACTTGTTTGTTTTTAACCTGGAAATTGTACCAGATATGATCACTGCAAAATCCTAATTGACTTGACATAGCGTACACTCCTGCCCCCAGCCTAGTTTTATTGCTAACATCGTAGTCAATGATTGATTTTCCTGGATAGCTTTGCTGTTGCTCATATGCCATAAAATGCCTAAATCTTGCTTTCTGCCTGCCCTCTCCCAGTCCCCAAAATGCAGGATGGAGGTCACATCACAGACAGAGGATTTCTGCTTCCTACTAAATATTATAGTAGCAATTGCATATACCTTCCTATAAAACATCTCCAGAATAAAATCTGAGCCTGTTTCCTCATCTCATGCTCTAAGAGCTCATTCCTAGGGCCAGTGACAGTGTCTACTAAAAGAAGAGCAAGTCCACAGGAGGCCCCCTTACTGTCCTGTCCACCCAATGAAATCACATGAGGGAAAATATCTTCCTACATGATGGTAGTTAAACCTTAATTTCTTTCTTATCATATGATCCAGGTTCCTTTGGACAGTTACATAAGCAGTAAGGACACATCAAAGTATCTGCGTTGATTAATTTAGTTTAACAATTTAGTGCCCAGGTGAGCCTGGGATACTCTCAGTTGTGTTAAATTATTCTTCCTCTGGCTTATTGTAATATGCTACTATTAAATGAGTGTGCAATATCTTGACACTGAAAACATTAACTCAGAAAATATTGTAAGGTGTCTCAGAACTTTTACACCGGCTTGATTAATTCAAGTGGTGATTTTTTTTTCTTTTTTAATAATTTTAGGTTGGTTGGATAATGCAGATTTTCATGGGGACAACTCCAGTTGAGTCTCTGGTAGCTGCGGGTAATATATTTGTAGGACAGGTAAGCTGGAGCATTGCAAAATGTACTATTACAGGATTACTGAATATTGTGAAATATTGCTGCACAGTGAGCATCTGTGCTTAAAAAAAATCATCATTTCATATGAAGCTAGGACTGAAGTACAGCAGAACTTGTTTGCAATTTCCAGAACTCCAGTACATTCATATGTCAGCATTGATGTACAATGGGGTGAGTTTGGGGAACCATATGTTTTTCTAAAGGAAAGTCAAGCATAAATGTAGGTGATAGATCTCCCTTAAAATGACTAACAGACTACTCCAAGGCTATGAAGCAATAACAACTTCAGCGTTTTTCTTCAACTGACAAGATAAATGGGATGAAAAGAGGGTACATTGAGGCAGGCAACAAGAGAGACAATGCAGAAACTAAGATCCAGGGCTGGCTGTGAAAGGCCTTAACCCAGAAGGCCTGGGACGGGATATAGCAGTCCTTAGTAATGGTAAATCTATTAAACCAGCGCTATAGCAGTGTCTGTTCCAGGCTTCAAAGCAATGTGGAAAGGTCACAAAGTAGCGTTCAAGCCCCAAAGCAACACCAGGATATCAGTTATTTAGCAGTGATGCGTAACTGTATCACACTGCTTCAAGATTTAAATTAGTACCTGCACTTGACACTGCCTTCGGGATGTGCTCACACACATGACAGAGGGGCTAAGGGCTTAAAGCTGCCCGTAGTGGCTGGTATGCATGTTCCACTTGACACATAGATTTACCTGCAGATCAGACCTGTGGCTGTCTCTAACTCATTCAGAATTGGATTGGGATTTCTCGGCAGTTTCATTGAGCATTTGAGGGAGATGATAAACCAACAAGAATTGTCTTTGAACAAGATAGATGTTGGTACAATTTTCCTTCTTGGGGTAAAAAACTCCAACCTATTAATATTCAGAGCACTCAAGATTAACTTGTCAAAGGCACATAAGAAAGTGTGATGCAGTCAGTAATTTTTCTGCCCTGTTAATAAGAACAGCCTCTGAGGGTTTATTATGATTTATTAATTTGGTAGTTGTTCTTCACTTTCAGACAGAGTCCCCTCTTCTGGTACAGCCCTACTTACCATACGTTACGAAGTCTGAACTCCATGCTGTCATGACAGCCGGATTCTCAACTATTGCTGGAAGTGTCTTGGGAGCATATATTTCTTTTGGGGTAAGATGGGGAAGAGAAATGGGAAATAATACCGTTTATCTGAAATCACATAAGTAGAGGAGCCCAGCTAAAACGCTTTGGAAGTGTACCTGAGTCATTCCGATCTTCTCTATTTTCTTATTTTTTATTTTCTGAAGGAATTAACCACAAAAATCCCCTGTCTTCTGACAGTAAAAAGGATAGCAATATCTGACCATGGAGATAACGTTAAATAGCACAAATATCTATCTAGATAATACAGAGACTTCCTGCTATAGCTGCAAGGAAGTGACCAATCTATACGCTCCAGATGAACCGACATGTGGAATATACTAACTGATCAACCCACCCCCTTCTGTGGCAATGACATAGATGAAGTCCTTCAGGAATTGTTGCTAGCCATATAAGCCTAGAGCTGACTTGTGACTGAGATTCTAGTGATCCCATACAAATACAGGAAGAAAACATCTTGTCTGCTAAGGGGTTAGCAGCGCAAAGCAGAAAAGCGGGACTGAAGATGTAATTTGTGATCAGAGTCGTTGGGGGATGGCTGATAAATATATTAGTTCTATATCGGAATGAAATACAATGGAGAGGCAGAGGCAAGGAAGGAGGATTAGGCAAAAAGACTGAGGGAGTAAGAGAAGAAAATGAGAGACGGAAATATTGCAGAAGTTACTAAAGAAGTTATTTTGTGTAGAAGTTTGTGGAAGAAGGGGTAACAGGAGAATTTATGTTAGGCCATGTAATTTTTTTTAATTCTACATCAGTGGATAAAGTCAATTTGCTGCTACTGCAAGGCATATAGGAGGTGTTAAGGAGGGCTGGCTCTCACTCACCTGCTCTGCTGTTGCTACCCCCAGCTGCATTTGACAGATCTGGCTTTTTTTGTCTCTGTTGCTTTCTGGCTTGCCATTAGAGAGAAGTGCAGTAGTTCGCCTCTTGGAAAGATTACTCTATGCTTCTCACTACTTAGATTTCTTCTGTCTCCTGTATTGCTCATTTTTTTCTTTTCCTTATGAGCAATGTGAACTTTTCAATGATTCCCTGTAGAAAAGTCATCCAAGCATCTTATAATTTTAATTGCTTTCCTCCGTGGTTGTGCATTATGTGGTTATCACAGCATATTCTCTGTCACCTGGAATTCTAGGTTTCTGCCTCCCACTTACTGACTGCTTCTGTCATGTCAGCACCAGCATCATTAGCCACCTCCAAACTATTCTGGCCTGAAACTGAAAAGCCTACAATAACTCTGAGAAATGACCCACAGATGACAAAAAGGTAAGCTGGTCTAGGTCTAGTTCATAGTAATAATCATACAAAAGTGAGATTTGGAAAAACAGCTCACACGAGCTTTCATTTCACTACACGATAGATGTGCAAGCATTATATTATTTGCACACCAATATACCTCAAATGACTAGTTTGTGAATTCTGATGCAGTGTGCCTCATTACAATGAATGCAGGTATCACTGCCCCAGAGACTTGGCACAGAGATGCCAAGGACCTGGGGCAGACAATAAACCCTCCAAAGAAAGGGAAATGCCTACCTGAGGTTAGCCAACAAGGGGTTTTCCCGTTTGCTCTGTTGCTGTCTTTGTGTGGTAAGAAATCTGTAAGTGCAAAAATACAAAAGCAAAAATGACAGCAGTGAACTTATTGCCTATCTGTAGGGAAACTCACCTTGAGAATGACAAGAAAAGCAAAAAGGCTTGTAAGGCTTGTTTAGCCTTGAGAAGAGGAAGCTGAGGGGAGACCTTATTGCTCTCTACAACTACCTGAAAGGAGGTTGTGGAGAGCAGGGAGCTAGCCTCTTCTCCCAAGTGACAGGGGACAGGACAAGAGGGAATGGCCTCAAGCTCCACCAGGGGAGGTTCAGGCTGGACATTAGGAAAAAATTTTTCACAGAAAGGGTCATTGGGCACTGGAACAGGCTGCCCAGGGAGGTGGTTGATTCACCTTCTCTGGAGGTGTTTAAAAGACAGGTGGATGAGGTGCTGAGGGTCATGGTTTAGTGACTGACAGGAATGGTTGGACTTGATGATCCAGTGGGTCCTTTCCAACCTAGTGATTCTATGATTCTATGAACAGGCCAAGCACTTTTGTAAGGTCTGGCTGCAAGAAAAGCAGTGCCCACTCCCCCATCCCAGTGCTGCCACAGGTAGTCACAGTACTGAGACCTGATTCAGAGATTGCCCAACCTGAATGTGCCAGAATTGATCTTCAGGGCATAAAAAGTATACTCTCCCAGTGGCTTTTCTGAGGATTGCTAGCAAATTGTTGCTCCACCTGATCGTTATTTTCCCTATGAGTGAACAAACAGCTTCACTAGAAGATTTCTAATCAAGTCCATTTAACTCTTACTTCTGTAATTTGTTCTTGAATTAAAAATGTTCACACTCTGGTTTTCTTTTCATTCATAAAGTGAATCAAAGAACTTACTGGAAGCAGCCAGTCAAGGTGCCTCTACCTCCATACTGTTGGTGGCAAACATCGCTGTGAATCTGATTGCCTTCCTAGCCCTGCTGGCTTTCCTTGACTCAGCCCTCTCCTGGGTGGGCAATCTGTTTGACTATCCCCAACTGAACTTTGAGGTAAAGTTTTCAGGTCCTTCATGCAGCTTATATACATGCGTAATTTTTCTTTCTCAAATTAAGTGCCTGTGTGGATTTTTTGTAGGTTTTGTAATGATCTAAACCTGTATATTTTTATGTGCATGTTTTTCAGAAATGTCTTTACAGCCAAAGGAAAATTGTTGCCACATAAATATTTCTGTATCTAATAGTCCCATGTAATTTTCCACTGTGTTTTTTTGCTGAACAGCAGAGTATATTTACAGAATATTTATGGCAGGTATGCTAATACCTGCCTCCACTGACTTGGCAGTGCAGCAGATCGGTCACATACTTGTCAAGTCATAAACTTCTCTTTCAGTGTAAACATTGCATTGGCTTTAGCTTCAGAGAGCCCCACCGAGTCCTTAACGCTCACTAGCTTCACTTAGATAAGGACAATGGGTCACGGCCAGACTAGCTACTTAGTTAATAGGACTGTGTTCTCAACATGATTAACTTGTATAATTGCACCCAAATCACTCAGCTGAGCAAACAAGTTTCAAACAATACTTCTTTTTTTTTAACTTACTCCAATACGGAGTTTTTGACTCGATGCAGTAATCTTGTTGCAATAGTTTTAGGCTTTTTGTTTTGCAAGCTCCTAGTAGAACTGCCATGTGAAACATGGATAATGAGATCGTGATAAAGGTGTTGCAGAAGTGAATAGTTGCTCATAGCAGATGTGGCCTCAGCAATATTAAGATGCTGCACTGCACAGCTTCCACAGATTATCTCACTACACATACACCTACAGCAGGTGAAAGGCACAAGTACACATACTTCAGCCATACTCATGCAAGGGCTAGTACTTTAGTAACTTCTGGATGGAGTAAGATTTCAACAGATAGGTAACCCGCAAGGAGCTAATGCCCACAGACACATTGCATTCAGCCAGCCAGCCCTTTTCAGAGACACTAGCTTCTAGCTTTTTGCAGGCAGAGAAGCCAAACAGAAACCAGGTGAAGCCAGGTGTTTAGGTGTTGCCTAAACACCTCAGTTGCATTCACTAAAGACAATTTGACCAAACCCTTTCACAACTGCAGCCATTTTCTCTCTTCTGTAAAAATAAGCTATAATGTGATATGGGGTTTTTAAAGAAAAATTACGTAATACTTTTAATACTAGGAAAAAGGTACAGCTTTAATTATGTCAGATGCACTACTTTTATGCAGAGACAAGTCTTTTGTTTACACCAGTTGGAGTCCAATAACCTGGTAATTAAGCATGTTCATTAATACACTTGATTTAATCAGCAGAAGAAACAGACTTCTCAAGATTCTTTATCAGCTCCTCTAACTGAAACCTGCTTCTTTGTTTCAAACACTATGCAAACTGAAGCCATTGTTGGGGGAAAAAGAAAGGCACAGGAACTTTACTTTGCTCTAGGTGTAAAATTAGGAGTGTATCTGATTCCTTTGTTATATATAGATGTTGCATTAGTGTTTTGAAAATTACTCAGTCAAGCATACCTTATCAGGAAATAATCTCCCAGACTTGTTGGCAGAAAGAATTCCAAGGCCAGTTTTGCCCTGCTGAAGTAAAACCATCCTTATTTTAAATTTAGAGAACTTATGACATACCGTTGTTCTTTGACCAACCATATCTTTTGACCTGCTTTGTGTTATATATTTTGCAGAATATTTGTGCTTATCTCTTCATGCCATTCTCTTTCATGATGGGGGTAGACTGGGAAGACAGTTTTATTGTCGGTGGACTACTAGGTTACAAAACTTTCTTCAATGAATTTGTGGCTTACGAGCGCCTCTCAAAACTGATTCACAACCGAGAAAAGGGTGGGATCATGTACGTTAATGGTGTGAAACAGTATATGACTGTAAGTAACATTTTCTCTTCTGAAGATTTATTTGATCTAGTACTTTTCTGCTGAAACTCAACTTATTTTTTTTAAATAGGCACAAGGACAAAATGGTGGCACATTACTCTAAAGGGCGTGCTTCGGTAATAGAGTTCAATTATGAAAAGAGTATTGCTTTGTGAAGCTGCTACAGCTGGTATCACACTAGCTGTCTCAAACAGGCATAGCAAAAGATAAGCATACTTTTGAGGAATATGCAGTGTCCCACAGGGCACTGCACATAAGACCAAGATTGTCTTCAGGATGAGTTTTTTCTTACCTCATTCTTAGCTAGCACTTCCCTATGAGGTACTCTCCCAGGAAAATCCTTGGCAAGAACTACAGAGGTTTAGCCAAATATTAAGCTTCAAGGGAGGCATCCATCAAGCTTTAGCTGATGGTGTTTAAGATATTACTGGCACACCTCTGCTGGAGGTTATTGTCCCTTGTATGGAGGGCAGTAATACAAGACACGTATTATATGGCATACACCTCTCTTGCTGCATTGAATCCAAACAGTTTGTTTCAATTGGCAGTGCAAGTTAGTTTGCATGAGGATTACCAGTCAAATCCTGGGCCCACCTCTCATTCGCACATCCTCAGAGATTCACCCAGGAGAAAACAGTGAGGACAATACGTAGAGAATGGCAATACAGAGGGCATGCTGGGTATGTGCACAAAGAGCATGCACTGATCAAGGCCAACCTTTGCTGCTCCAATATCTAGCATTTGCATACCCAGCCTGGGCTGAATTTGTCTTCATTCTAAGCAAAGGCGATGAAAACCATAATATCTAGCTTTGTGCTTGTATTGGCCTTTCTTCCTCAAATCAGGAAAAGTTGTCACTATAGGGGACCCTTATCTAGCAAGTATCCTTTTGTATAGCTTTTAATCTTAATTTAATCTAGCATGAAGTTGTGGATAATTGCCTCATATAGAAACTAAAAATATATTCCTAACCACTTCATTCCTTATTGCCAGGACATATTTCTCAATGGGAAGTAGAAAGCCAGGTGATCTGATCAAATACATACACGCTTGCCTAAGGATCCATTACTTGTGTACCTGGGTTTCCTGGGAATTAGATCCTGGGCTAGGCGGACCTTTGATCTGCTCTGCTCTAGTCATGCTACATTCTGCAAAGAGAATAAGACTCTCAGCTCCTAAGTGAGTGAACATATGTTTTTTATCAATCTGGAAGTCAGCCTTAAAATTCAGATCCATCAACTCTGTATTCCATCTTTTTTTTCTTCTTCTTTTTTTTTTTTTTAACTAAGGTGTCAGATAGAACTTCCATGTTCACTTCTAGTACCAATATAGAGCTATATAGGCTTCCATGGTAAAAAACTCTGAGATATAAATCATTTTGATTCCTAACACTAGTAAAAAGTGCTCAGTAGCCATTTTAATTATGTCATAACAGTCCAGGTAAGACTGTGCTTGACTTCCATTTTTAATTCCTCTTCAGCTTCAGAGCTCTCCAGTACATCCAGACACAGATATACAATCAGAGCAAGCGAACAAGCAGTCTTCTGAACTCCCTCACCTGAGTCAGTAATAATAAGGCTTCCTGTTTTGAAAGCTAGGAAAGTGCAAGTGAAAGCAGGGAAATCACAGTACAAAAGGTGGTTGTGCCCCTGTGCTTGGCATTGATGAGACTGCACCTCTAATACTGTGTTCAGTTTTGAGCTTCTCACTGCAGGAAGGACCTTGAGTGTGTCCAGAGAAGAGCAGTGAAGCTGGTGAAGGGGCTGGAGAACAAGTCTTACGAGGAGCAGCTGAGGGAACTGGGGTTGTTTAGCCTTGAGAAGAGGAGGCTGAGGAGAGACCTTACCACTGTCTACAACTATCTGAAAGAAGGTTGTAGAGAGGTGGATGTTGGTCTCTTCTCCCAAGTGGTAGGTGATAAAACAAGAGGAAATGGAGACAAGAGAAAATAGTAACAGAAATAGAGAAACTTCTAATAAACAGGAAGCCTACTGGCATACTCGGGCATCTTCAACTTGCGCATGAAACAGGAGTTCAGAGCTGCCATGGGTACAGAAGTACATTTGCTGAGATATGTTGCTTCCTCTTCCAAAATGAACTACGTTTTCCTCAGGATTTGCCAGATGTATAGCCTGATTTCATCCAAACTCATTGTGTGTCCTGTGAGTGGTCCCTCCATGGGGGCAAAGGCAACCCAGCCTTGTCTCTGCTCTGAAGTCCAGACTAAGCTGCTGTCTCCCAAGGGGAGGAAGGTGGCTGAAGTCAGGAAGGAAATAAGCCACTAATGGGGATTCCAAAATCATAATGTCCCTCTACCTGTTATCACATCGAAGCACACACTCTCCAGGAGAATCGTTTGTCTTTTATTCCTCTGTGTGCAGAGTGGAACGTGCACAGAGCATCTCTGCACATGGAGCACTCTGCTTGTTCAGGGATGAAGAACTAACAGATGCATACCAAAACTTGAGGTGTCAACAGTGTTATAGAGGCAGTTGAGCTATAAACAAGATGACCTAAAGCCCTCTGACTTGTACCTTTAAAAAACAGCAGCTAAATTGCTAGTAATACTTTTTTTCTTTAATTACTAGTAATACTTTTTTTCTTTAATTACTAGTACTCAATTCAACAAGGCACAGCTATATACATGAAAAATAAAACCACCACATGAGTCCTCACACAGGCAAAGGGCATGAAAGCCTGCACCTTTCAGCAGGGGAGTAAGACTACCTTGTTGAAAGCCACACGCTAGGGCAGCAACTAAGCAAACCAGAGTGATTTTAGTACCTGGAGCCCTGAGCCACAATGTCATGTTTTCAGACCTCCAGATCAACACAATCTGTCTCAAACTACTCAATGGTATGTGTGTTTGTCTTCCAGGTTCGCTCTGAAGTCATTGCCACTTATGCTCTTTGTGGGTTTGCCAACTTCGGCTCTCTGGGACTGGTAATAGGAGGCCTGAGTAAGAACACCTCTCATGGACGATTTTTTTGGCAAAGCAAATCCCAAAGAAAACATGCAAGGAAACAGGCTGTTGGTGATGCTTGTCAGCATTAGGGGATGAGCAGCTGCTCTGCCAAGACACAGCACCCAACTCTGCATGGAAAGGCTCACAGAGGGGCACAGGTTTTGTTGTGAGGTACTGGGAGAGGGTCTAAGGGCAAGGCAAGGGGACCAAGCCCTGCTGGTAGTCGTCCCTCTCCAGCCCTCACACTACAGGTCTAAACTACTACAATCCTCAGGCTTCAGGAGGCACAAACCATCACTGTAGCCTGCTGGTTTGAAAGGCAAAGTTGACTGTTAACAGCAAAAGTGTCACATATGTGCTTATAGGGAAAACAAGAAAAGGGCTTTCCAGATCTCATGGGAAAAAGAAAAATTCAGAAACCATTTCCTCACCAGGTGGCCAGAATTGCTGGTAGATGTTTCTACCCTGAAGCCCAGGTGGGCTCTGCAGTACCAGCAATGGGCCAGCATGGAGGAGCAAGACCCAGCTGCTGTGCCAGACTTTAGTGCTGTGCCCATGGTTTGCTTCTGAAATCCACCATCAGCCAAGCCAGACATGCAAACTGCTAAAGCAAACAGAAGTTGTCATTTTACACAAGCCACCTTCTTAAAAGAAAGAGCCAACACTGGCACTATGCCTTCAAGTGGCCTGCTAAATTCTGTCTCGTTTTCCTTCGTATCTCCTGGTTCAAACTGCAGGGTGAGAATTTCCTTTTGCGGAGGGAGAGCTGTCAGGTTCATCTTCTTTGTATCTTTATCTGTAAGTATTTATGTTTAACACACACTTTGTTTTTCTTCCTAGCAAGTCTCGCTCCTTCAAAAAAAAAGGAGATAGCGGGTGGTGCTTTCAGAGCAATGATTGCGGGAACTGTCGCCTGCTTCATGACGGCTTGTGTGGCAGGTATGGTGCCCGGGCTCGGTGTCGCATGCGGCCACTGACCACAGGGTGGCACCGCGGTGTCACAAGAGTTTTGCGTTTGGCAGGACTGACAGAGTGCGAGGAAAGGTGTTCCTGAAAACTGGAATAGGAAAAGTATTTGTTTTATTTCTTCCATTATGTCCTGGTTTTTTTGTTTTGGTTTTTTTTTCACACCACTCATGGGCAAAGAAAGTTATAGATGAGTTACAGTCTCTACTCCAAACTGCTGGCTACAGAAATACAGAAGTAATTATGAATCATAGAATCATAGAATAGTTTGGGTTGGAAGGGGCCTTAAATATCATCCAGTTCCAACCCCCTGCCATGGGCAGGGACACCTCCCACCAGACCAGGCTGCCCGAGGCCCATCCAACCTTGGCCATTTAAGTTAATGAAACTGTCCTAAGGTGGGACTCAACAGCAGATCCTTATTTTCAAAGTCTCGCTTCCAAGCCGAGTAAAGAGTCACGATGTACCAGCCATTTGAGATAAGAAATTAAAGGTAACGTAATAGTAATGATTCAAAAGATTGATTAATTGACCTGATATGATACTGCAGGTAACGTTTTATCCCCAGTGTTTAACAATCCCTTTCCTAGCTTTCTTTTCTGAGCGTGTGATATGCAGAATTGCATGTTGAAGGTGAAAGCACTTGTATTCCTCCAGTAATGATAGATATTGGTACTTTATGTAGCTGAAAGCAGCATGTCTTATTTCTACCACAGCTTCCCTATACCTTTGTGTTCACTGCAGCAACAGAAACATATGTGTTAAGGATAGGCCTATACTATTTTCTGAAGGTTATAGAACACTAGAAATGTCATTATTCTCACAGCCCTCTATTATGTTTTAATATGTGACACTACTCTGTATAACTGTGGAATTAGCAAGTCTTACTAAAAGTGTGTCATTTCACAGTCCTGGCCTTTTAGAACAAAATTGTCAACAGCCACTGAGAAATCTTTCCAAAACAATAAAATTTGCTTTGGAGAGAAAATTACATTCCACTTATCCTGCCACAGCAGATGTTTTCCTTATGCCCAGAGAAGGAGGAAGAGCCAAGCAATTTCTGCTACCCCATTAAGGTACAAACGTGTTAAAAATGTATCCAGGTTCCACAAAAACAGGTACAATAAGGAGCTGTCACTTTCATGTTTTAGTGTGTCAATTACTGCAATGAATGCTGACATTACTATTTGTAGGAGATTCTGGAGAACATCTAGCAAAGCAAGGACAGACTGTAACTATCTCAATTAAAAACAAAAAAAAGTTCTATATTTTCATGCACTATAAATGCAGCATAGTTCCATTATAGTAAATGGAAGCTCACTGGCCCAGTAGTGAAAAAAGCATTAGCATACCTTTTTAGTAGCATTAAAAGGGGCAGAAAAACTAAATGTTCTGACTGTCATAGGTTACCACAGTTTAATTTCTACACGTACCAAAAAAAAATGTTTGTGGTCACTCTTCAGTCCAGCTCCGTAAAATTATTCAAATTTTTTCAAAGAGGTCATGGTTCAAGGGGTTTAATTTTGCACCTTTAGAGAACCACCTCAGAGGGTGATTTTATGCCAACAAGAACGTTTCATCTGACCATGCCCCAAAAGTCTTGTCTTCCTGTTCATTACTTATTAGGAAAATTGTTACTTATTTTACAGGAATGCTGACTGTCCCTGTTCTGGAAGTTCCATGCCACATCTTATTAGGAAATGCCTTCAACTCCACAGACTTCTCTGCCAACAGCACAGAGCTAGTTGAATGCTGCCAGCAGCTCTTCAACAGGTATCAAGGAACTCCTTGTACTTTTGACAGCATAGTTTAGGGAGCTCATATATTCAGTAATAGCTTAATTTTATCTTTGGCATTTGATTTGGCAATTGGTTTTTTTTTTTGGCAATTGGTTTTTTTCTTAGGCACCTACTTTCCATGAGCTTGCATCTTTTCAAGGAATTAATATTTAATGCTGCTGAATTGTTTTACTTCTGTTGGGATTTTCTCACACCAAATACGGAACCAACAGAGATCTCAAAACATCTTTGTCCAAGCCTGAGCTTCCTGAAATGCTGAAGATAGATTATTATGTAAAGTGGTCTAGCTGAAGCCCATCTCAAATATTATCAAAAAATAAAACAAATGTTTGAACTAATATATTGTTAACATAATATCTGAGGATAACTCTAGCTGAAAAAAAAAACAAGATCTTTTCCTTCTGCTAACTATGAATCTTGCTGAAGATAATAGTAATTGTACCCTGTATATAACATTTTACACCCATTTGAAGTAGAAAAATATTCTGAGGCAAATTGTCAAGACAGAGGAAAAATGAATAGTGGTATTAGATAAGGAATATATGCAGAAATAATTCATACTATCTCAAAAAGAAGCAAGGGACTAGGTATTTAGGCTATGGCAAGAACTTTTAAAATTTGTCCTAATATGCTGCTTTTGGGGTTTTTTTTCCATTTTCACAGCTGTTTGCTTTAGAAGTAAACACTCTAATTCATAGTTTTTTTCCATGCTGTTGAAAACAGAACTTCATCCTTCTTTTCATATTTGTTTTAGCAAAGGAAATGCTCTAAGATTAACCATTTGTCTACAATAAAAACAAACCATGTAAATGTAACAGTGTTGTTGCTGTAATCTAATTTGCAAGAATTCTCTTGGCAAAAATCTTCAAATAGGGAAATTTTTCAGAATTGCTTTTATTTCACTGGACCACTTTCACACCTCCTCACTTAACTAAAATGGGGAAGTAGAATAGTAGAGAGGGACCTCGTTACATCTTCTTAGCATCAAGACTAGTGTCAGGAATTAAAATGCAATTCTAACTTCAGGTGATTATTTTTTCTGTATTATTCCTTTGACACATTTATTTCTCCCTTCCCTGTCTTGGCATAAAATGTAGCTTTGCATACGGGTGTATACAATATGTAAGGTGGCCTTATTTTTGTGTAACATATTTAGTTTTCAATGATTCAGAAAAAAAAATTTTTAAAAAATTACTCATGTTGGTATCAAGATTACCAGCTTCTAGTTGAATATCAGCACTTGCATATCACTGCAAGGAATTTCTAGGTTTGCAACCTAATGTTCCAAATGAGTTTATTATGATATTGAACCAGTATCATAAACTTTTTGGCGCAGTAAAAATTAACTGTGATATTGGGTACATTCCTTCATCATATTTCTTCATCACTCCAACATTCCTCATCACACCAATTTAACTCTACTATGTTTTCACAAAGGCAAGAACTTGCTTTATTTTCACCAGATTCAGTGTTGGACACTTGTTTTGAAGATGTAAAAACCTTGAATACTGAAGTGAAATCCTCAATCATTTCAGTTATCTTGGAAGATATACCTAAGGCACAAGGACTTTACACAGAAAACTAGGCATCACTCCAACTAAAAAGGAGACTCTCTGGTCATGGCATATGGTTAATGTTTTGAAAGTCTTTTCTCTGCTTCAGTTCTCATTTAAATTTTAACACATTCAAATTGCTTTGAAGAAAGTGTGTGCATGTGTTTGTGCGCATATTTGCATAGTTGTGTGCATGTGCTTGCATGTGTACATATACATATACTACGTATACTTACAGATATATAGATAAGTAGGTATATTTTTTGTTTCCCGTAGAGAAAAGGGCTGTATCTGATTTCTGCTTTTATATCCTTCCCCAGTGTAAACCATTCACAGGAGATCTTCCTTGGAGGAAACTACAGCCTGAGTTCCTGGAAAGGATGCTGCCAAATACTGGATCCACCTTCCTTTTATTGCACTTGACTTAAGCCTTAATTTTTGTAGAGGATACATCATAAATAAGAGCTATGTTCCTTGGTAGAAAGGTAATAAACAAATTTCCACAAGTATGACATGTCTCACCCTCAGCCTGTATTTTCCATCTCTTATCAGACCAGTTCCTCTGACTTGCTTGGTATTACCATAAATTAAAGTGGGATAAATGCAAGACACCTCCTGCTGCAGACCTCTTCTCCCATCAGAAGAGGAGAACATTCCTGAGCCTGATTTGCTTGACTTCATTTCTACCCTGAAACTGATGAATCTGTGGAGTTAAACTGCTGTAGGCAAGAAAATCAGATTCAAGGTTTTGACTGCCATTTTCAGTAACTTTTTAACTAGTCACTTTTAAACTTTTTTACCACACAAAGATAAATTACTCTGTTCTCAGAAATCTTTGCACCTTTCTTCTGGTAACTATGGCTGCATGTGTACCGAGGTGCTAATACGTGGTGCACCTTGCCAGCTTGGTCACTGAAGCATCCAAATCAGGAACTAGTCATTATGTGCCCCAGCCACCTTCCTTCTGCCCACAGAGGTATCCAGGACATATTTTGGTCCCGGAGTTTGGTCCCTCTTTAGAGGTAACTCATATGAATGGAAATGTACAAACTCCAAGGAAAGTTTCTTGTATAAATTCTTCTCAGTCTTTGTTGTTGACACTTGTGAAAGTTGATTCTGGAGTCACCAAACAGGAAATCAGAGCAGTATTTCTACCAAAAACAATAGAGCTATTCTGCCAATCAAATGTGCGTAAAATGAGGTCATAATCTAAGTACTACCAATGACCTCTAGAAGATCCTCTTGAAGAAGAATGTATTTTATGTTTCTAAGCTTCAGACCTTTCATGGGTTCCAAAACTGGGAAGTTCTTTGCAGATTGTTTGCAAAAGATGTATGTGTATGTGTGTGTATACATTCCTATCCTATGACATTGTTGATAGTGAAGACTTGGGAAAAAAAGCTAAGAACTGTAATACAGAATCATGAGAAAGTTCTGACATACCCTGCAAATAAAACTTGTGAAGATGGAAATTAACCTGTCTGTTCTAATAGTTATTGTTCTAACTAACATTTCAGTCCTCCATTAATTATTGAATAATCTGTTCTGGGAAATCCAGATTCATTAATTTAGACAGCTGCAAGAACAGCTGTTTTCAGGAGACATTTATTTGACTTATTTTAAAATATGCTAGTTTCCTGTAAAACTCATTAATTCTCTGAAAAATTATAAACGCTGGTATTACTACTACTTGTGATTTTTATCACAGGTTTCATATTGTTAGATGTTTTTCTTTGGCCTCATCCACCTACATTTAGAAGACTGCATGTCAATATCAGTTTTTAATGTTTTTAAAGCATGTTGCTAATGTTGATTATGGCATATAAATGCTCAAATATTTTACACAAACCTGTACTAAATAAACTACGTGGGTTTGGTTCAGTTTTTAGCTGGCATCCTGGTTACAGCAGGGTTTAGTTTTCAAATAAGTTTAGTCTCTGAAATAGAGAAATGCATTTTCTAAAAGGAAATTAATTAGAAACATTACATTTCATTGTCGAGCAGAACACACTTCAAACTCTTGCTAATAAGTCCTCACTGGCACAGTCCCTACTTGCTGCTCTCTAGCATCCTCTGTTTAATACTAGCCTTTTGAAATCACTGCTCTTCCCATTCCCGCAATTGTAAGTTGTTTACAAGGGCAACTCCAGCTAGTAAAAACAATCATGCATGAACTTTGAAAAAACCCTCTCATGTAGCTTGAGGCAGCTGCCTTCCTTCCACAGAAGAGATGTAAATGTGTTTGGTTTCTTTTTTAGAACTTGTCTCTAGTCAGATTACATGGAAGGCAGTTTTAGTTTTAGTTTTAGAGGATACGTGACATTGCTTTACCTACAACTGGCCAAAGAGATTGTCCATCTGGTTTGCTGGTGGTTTAATCGAAAGACGAAATAGATGGGACGTTGCATCCTAAATGTTGCAAAAAAAGCATCAAAAGCAGGAGAGGGTTGCTAACAAGTACCATCATGTTTTCAGGTGGCAATTTTCCCTCTGTCCTTGGGATGATGCTAGAATTTCAGCATGGAGGTCTTTGTGTCTTTCTAAACACAAAAATGCGGCTGTGCATTTCACCTCTTTGGGGTTAGCCTGGCAGCTTGGACCTTCAACTATTAGCATCCAGGAACACACTTCCGTCAATGTGATTGTCAGCAACAATGAATCTGCAACACAGACCTGAGAAGAAACATTTGACTTAATCAAATGCTTGCTAGCACTCTTGACTTGTATAGATTCAAAGAGCTACATGAGCATTTTGGAAATAATGGCTTAAATAATGGATGAAGTCTACATGAAGGTATCCCTGTTTCAAAGGTCTTGCAAAAAAATTGAGAGCTTAATCTGGTTTGCAGATGCTGGAGTAGCAGTGCACAATAGGTTATAACTAATGCAGATGACAATTTCATGAAGCACAGGTGGTATGACTTGATCTGTCACCCTCAGAAGCTACACACTGGATGGCAGTATGTGTATAATAGCCTTGTGGAGCTTTGTATTGTACTGTTCACAGGGTGTTATTTAGTCACTAAAAGTCACTGGTAATGATTCCAGGAAATGTTTTACACATTTCAGTGTACAACAGTTCCAGGAAACATACTGTGAAGCCTTCATTGTGCTCAGAGCACGTACAATGAAAGAAAACTACACTTGATGTAAGACAAGTTCTCTCTGGCCCCAGTCTAGAAAAACATTGGCATATGTAAATGAGGCAAGGCTGGTATGTAATGGGAGTATTTTTATTTTAATTGGCTTGGAGACAGTTGAAAAAAAACAAGGGCACTTTTAGAAACAGGGTTTTTTTCCAATTCTACATATCACAGCAGCACTTGCAACCTATAAACCATCGTGAACATATGAGTAATTGACTATGTCAAAGAGGCAAGTCATACACAGCAAGTTATGAAGCCAAACAAGTGTTCTCTAAACCAGGTGTCACCTTTCTTTTTAGCTCCATTCCAACGCTAAGGAATGAGGAGCAAGAGGTCAAAAAGAAGCACTTGATTAATACCTGGCTCCGACCTTGGTGTGAGGAGAGAGGCTTTGGGTTCTTTGATCATGGACTGGTCCACTCACCCCCAGGCTTCCTCACTAGGGATGGGGCACGCTTGTCTCCTAGGGACACTAAAGTCCTTACTAAAAATCCAGCAGGGTTCATAATTAGAGCTTTAAACAATGTGAAGGGGGAGGGGGATGAGGCCAGGCTAGTTGGGAGTGAGCCTGGAAGTGGAATTCCAGTACCAGAGAAATTATGTGATGGCAAAGACTGCCGGTATGCCACCACAGAGTGAGTGGGGGCAAGTACATCTGGGGATGGTAAGGATGAAACTGGCACTGAAGGATTAGATATTCCAAGGACCAGTCAATTGGGAATGAACTTTATTCCCTTTATGAGGGCTGAAGTTTCGCCAGCCCGGCTGAATTTTCACCAGCCCAGCTGAAGTGCATTTACACCAATGCGCACAGCATTGGAGTTGGAAGCTGTTGTAGGGCAAGGATACTACGATGTCGTTGCCATCAAGGAAACATGGTGAGATAACTCGAGTAACTGGAGTGCAGCTATGGTTGAGTATGAACTCTTCAGGCGGGACAGGAAGGGCAAGAGAGGAGGCGAGGTAGGCCTCTACATTACAGAGAGCTTTGTGTGGTTGAGTAGGGAGATCTTGAGAAACATCAAAAAGAAGAGGAATGTCTATGAGCTGTGGAAGAAGGGACAGGCGTCTTGGGTGGACTTGTCTTGGGTGGACTACAGGGAGGAAGTGAGATTGTACAGAGAAAAAATCAGGAGGACTAGAGCCCAACTAGAAATCAGATTGGCAAAGTCTATGAAAGATAACAAAAAAATCTTTCTATAAATACATTAACAATTAAAGGAGGACTAGGGAGAATATTCAGTCCCTATTGGATGCAGATGCAACAACAGTGACAGGGGATGAGGACAAGGCTGAGGTACTTAATGCCTTCTTTCACAGAATCATAGAATCATAGAATCATAGAATCATAGAATCATAGAATCATAGAATCAGGTTGGAAGGGACCCACCGGATCATCGAGGCCAACCATTCCTTTGCCTCGGTCTTTAATTGTAAGGAAAACTGTTCCCTCTGTGTGCAAACCCAGGAGTTAGAGGAGCACAACAAAGCTCCTATGATTCAAGAGGAGGTGGTTAGAGATTCGTTTGCCCAGCTAGACACCCACAAGTCTATGGGGCCGGATGGGATCCACCCAAGAGTATTGAAGGAGCTGGCGGATGTGCTGGCCAGACCCCTTTCCATCATCTTCCAGCAGTCCTGGAAGACTGGGGAAGTTCCACTGGACTGAAGGCTGGCTGATGTTGTGCCCATCTACAAGAAAGGTCGCAGGGAGAACCCAGGGAACTACAGGCCTGTGAGTCTGACCTCAGTGCCAGAGAAAGTCATGGAGCAGGTGATCTTGAGTGCTATCATGAAGCACATGCAAGAGAACCGGGAGATCAGGCCCAGTCAACATGGGTTTGTGAAAGGCAGGTCTTGCCAAACTAACCTAATCGCCTTCTATGACAAAGTGACTCGGCTGCTGGATGAGGGAATGTCTGTGGATGTATCTTCCTGGACTTCAGGCTGGACCACTGGGCTGAGACCAATGGGATGAGGTTTAACAAGGCCAAATGCCAGGTCCTGCACTTGGGGCACAACAACCCTGTGCAGTGCTACAGACTAGGAGAAGACTGTCTAGAAAGATGCCTGGAGGAGAGGGACCTGGGGGTGTTGGTTGACAGTGACTGAACATGAGGCAGCAGTGTGCCCAGGTGGCCAAGAAGCCCAATGGCATCTTGGCTTCCATCAGAAACGGTGTGACCAGCAGGTCCAGGGAGGTTATTCTCCCTCTGTACTCAGCACTGGTGAGACGGCTCCTCAAAAACTGTGTTCAGTTCTGGGCCCCTCACCACAAGAAGGATGTTGAGGCTCTGGAACGAGTCCAGAGAAGAGCAACGAAGCTGGTGAAGGGGCTGGAGAACAGGCCTTATGAGGAATGGCTGAGAGAGCTGGGGTTGTTTAGCCTGGAGAAGAGGAGGCTGAAGGGAGACCTCATTGCTCTCTACAACTACCTGAAAGGAGCTTGTAGAGAGGAAGGTGCTGGCCTCTTCTTCCAAGTGACAGGGGACAGGACAAGAGGGAATGGCCTTAAGCTCCTCCAGGGGAGGTTCAGACTGGACATCAGAAAAAACTTTTTTTCATGAAAAGGGTTATTGGGCACTGGCAGAGGCTGCCCAGGGAGGTGGTTGAGTCGTCTTCTCTGGAGGTGTTTAAGGGACGGGTGGATGAGGTTCTGAGGGGCATGGTTTAGTGTTTGATAGAGTGGTTGGACTCGATGATTCAGTGGGTCTTTTCCAACCTAGTGATTCTGTCATTCTGTGATTCTCACAAAAGACATGAGTAGAGAGATTCAAGATGCTAAATATACAGAATGTGAGTACCAATTCTTTTCTTCTGCAAATGAAACATTTACTGTGCAGCGATCACTGTTTCCCACTATGCAGTGCCATAAATCCATGGTTCCCAAATTTTGTGTCTGTGGATCACTAATGGATCTCCAAATTCAACTAGATACAGGCAGCTTTAAAGTCAGTTAAGTATGTTTGCCCAACAGTGACAGGTAGCTATTAAGGTAGTTCTGAACCTCAGCCTCACCTGCAGTGATACAAGACAAATCTGCACCTGCCATTGCAGGGCAAGGGAAAATCTCTGCCCTTGTGAGGTTCATGGCATGGGGAGCACAGAGCCCTGCTTGGCAGCAGGTGGCACAGGCAGACATGTCCTGGGGACAACTGTTTTGAGGCCCTAAGTTTGGGGATTGTAGGTACTGTCCACCCATGTGGCACCATCCTTTTTCTGCAAGCAGACACACAAAGTAGCCCTGCTGCTATCCTAAGCTGTTGTCTGATGTGAAACAGAAATGTCAGGTTGCGGAACTTGTATTTGAGAGGCTGAATCATATTCTTTCATTTACATCAGTCTAAACTTGGAGGATCTTCACTGAAGATGGAGTTCCCATATACTTATTAACAATGTAAAACAGATGAGGATTTGTTTACTTGGATTTGATTCTGATTTCAAGCTGGATTTAGAGTCTAACAATCCATAGGAGCCAATGGAAACACTTCAATTAATATAGTATTTTATAACAATCATTGCAACTGTTCACTTGCTTCTGTTTCACCTCATGGAGCTCTGAACCTGAAATCTGAGAATATTCAGAGAAGCAAACTGGTGAAAATCTGATTACTCCTTAACTCAGAACTACTTCATGATGGTTTTACAGAGGAAGAAAAATCAAAGCATTTGCTTGTTGCTATGGCATTCTGCAGTATAGTGATTTGCTATAGCAACCAGTGCACTACCTCAAAAGGCATTGATCAGAAATGCACGTGTTGCTATGGTTGCCATAATGAAACCAGATTTTTTTTTTTTTTTTTGCTGTATTGATTGGTGCTTTTAATGACAGGTGGCTAGAAATGTTAGGGAGATGGGAGCGCCATACATGAGATTGCTGCATGACAAGTATAGACAACAGTTCAGGACCATGTTTGTCTAGATAAAATGAGAAAATATGGCGAATTTATGTGCAAAAACTTGCATGTTACCAGGACTTGTTGCTTACTTGATTTCCACATGCTAGAGAAGCATTCCCACCTCAGCAGCAATTACACTGCAGTATTTGGAGTCCCTGTATTAGCCAGAATGGCCCTGTGCTTAGTATAATAAACCCAGATTTGTGTTCAATTGCAATTTTTGTCCCACATGTACTTGGACAAGTTTCTCAGCTCTGTGTGGGTTGCACTGTATCTCTGTAACTGCGGTTTTCTCACAGGTGGAAATTCACTGGGGTAGCTGCTGACTGGATACAGAAACACTAAATAAGGTTTGCATCCTCTCAATAAAGGTTATCTCACTTGTTGCCTCATCGACGGGGTCTGTGCCTTAAATGCTATAGCCTGGAAGTGTTCTTAGGTGTTCTTAGTTGCAATACAGCAAAAATTGTTAGACAACAAAAATGGGAGAGCCATACTTACAGAGTTGTGGGATTATACATCTGGGAGCTCCCTCCAGACTGATTCTGTGCTGAAAAGTAATGACAAACTATGCATTACATGCTTAGTTTCTGTCAGAAGCTCTTACACATGGATCAAAGAAGATATAATTCCCCCAGTACGGCATTTTTCCTAAACTAACAGATCTGACCCAAATAAAGGACAAATCCTGTGGATAGATTCATACCAAATTTATTTCCACCCCTAGCCCCACACACCCACTTTCTAAAGAAACGCTATTTGCGTGCTGTAGTATTTCAGCTCAAATAATAGCAGAGACACACAAAAAAATCAGTGCCCATAATAAATGGCTGCTGTTACATCACACCATTCCAGCCACCTTCCAAAGTTGCTTTATTATCTCTGTGACCCTAAATATCCCAGGTAGCCTCACTTGCTGACTGAACTTGCTATAAAACTCTCATTTGACTCTAGCTGGTATTTGACCATATCACACCATATCACACAGGGAAGGATGGCAAAGTCTCTTATTTGTTTATCTTGAATAATTTCATAGAATCATAGAATGGTTTGGATTGGAAAGGACTTTAAATATCCAGTTCCAACCCCCCTTCCATGGACAGGGACACCTCCCACTAGATCAGGCTGCACAAGTCCCCCTCCAGCTTTGCCCTGAACATCTCCAGGGATGGAGCAGCCACAGCTTCCCTGGGCAACCTGGGCCAATGCCTCACCACTCTCATGGTGAAGAAATTCTTCCTTACCTCAAGCCTAAATCTGCCCCTTTCCAGTTTACACCAATTCCTCCAGTCTTATTACTACAAGCCTTTGTAAACCGTCGCTTCTCAGCTTTCTTGTAGCCCCTCCAGGTACTGGAAGGTCACTATAAGGTCTCCTCGGAGTCTTCTCTTCTCCAGGCTCAACAACCCCAACTCTCTCAGCCTGTCCTTGGATGGGAGGTGCTCCAGCCCTCTGATCACCTTTCATAGTCCTCCTCTGGACCTGTTCCAAGAGCTTCCTATCCTTCTTATGCTGACGATTCTAGAATCGGATACAGTACTCCAGGTGAGGTCTCACAAGAGAGGAACAGAGGGGCAGAATCAGCTCCCTTGCCCTGCTGGCCACGCTTTTTTTGATGCAGCCCAGGATACGGTTGGCTTTCTGGGCTGCGAGTGCATATTGCACGCTCATGCTGAGCTTCTCGTCTACCAGCACCCCCAAGTCCTTCTCTGCAGGGCTGCTCTCAGTCATGTCATCCCCCATTGTGTACTGAATTCAGGGATTACCCCAACCCAGGAGTAGGACCTCGCACTTGGCCTTGTTGAACCTCATGAGGTTCTCACAGATCCACTTCTCCAGCCTGTCCAGATCCCTCTGGATGACATCATGTCCTTCCAGTGTGGGAACTGCACCACTCAGCTTGGTGTCATCTGCAAACTTGCTGAGGGTGCACTCAATCTCACTGTCAATATTCTTGATGAAGATATGATAATAATAACAATGATAACAATAATAACAATAATAATAACAACAATAACAATAACATATAATATATGACATATTTATAACTTCTGTGTTACAGATACTTCTCCAAGAAGTCACTGAATAAAAAGCCTTTATCTGTTTTCAATTCACAAATACCATTTAGAAGACATCCAGCTCCCACATTTTTGAATAATCATTCCTAAGCATTTAAAATAAAAACGAATTTGTCCGTGCAGTTCATGTTATTCTTGCAAACAGCTCAGCCGACGTAGCTGCGTGACTCTGTACTATAAATTCACCGTGTATATGGTATCTAGCTTGGCCTGAAACCACATAGGAAAACTTGCAAAACTCCCTGAGAGCTATCAGCACTCTCCCTGTGCTACTTTGACTGCCGTAATTATACTACGGCAGAGCCCAGACTGAGATTTCTGGTATAGCTTCATTTACCAGATAACTTGTGTATTCCCAAGCCTCTTTCTTCCCGATTTTTGTCCTTTTTTACTTCTGACCACAGTATGACTTTACTACAGCGCTGTTCACATCCTGCTTTCCATACCTGCTGGTTTTACTCCTCATCGCCTTTGTTTTGATTTCACACATCACCACGTGGGCTGGAGTTTTTCCTTTCTCGGATCACTAGGTGGCAGAACACCACCAGTAAAGCTCTTGCCAAGAAAACACAAAGTTTGGGTATCTGTATCCCTACGTGTACCTACGTATACATACATATATATACATCTATATATATGTATATATGTACGTGTATATATGGCCTACTTGGGACTTTTCTTGCTCAAGATTTAAGTTAAAAACTTTCATAACTACCACCCTCACCTCCACCCGCCCAGTTCCAGGTAAAATAAAACATATGATTTGGCCAAGGTGGTTTGATTTTAAGGGGCCACTGTGTGGGCCCTTTCAATAGCTTCACTTGTCAGAGTGCTGTATAGCCATCCTTGAAAATCGTCTTTCCCTAAAAGGCTGCCTGCTGCTTCCCCTGGATTTGTTATTATGTTTGTAGATTGTGGTGAAGGGTTTTAATACCTGTCTGTAGTAACCTTAGGGAAAGTAGTAAAATGAATTATGGACTAAACGCTTAAATACTGCCAAAAACTTGCAACAGATGGTGGTGTAGGGAGGGTACCTGTGCACCCTGCTGCAATACCTCCATTGTACTTAGCTGCAGGTAATATGGGACTGAAGGTTTCTAAAACTCATGCATGGACCAGAATAACGCGACCAATAACAGTACCAAAGTTCACTTTACTGCAATGTCCATCACTGTCCCAGGTCTCAGCAGGTCCTATGCCTTGAGGCTTGCTGAACACAATAAGGCATTTCACACGCTGATATGGTTTTCCTTAATTACTTTGTAGAGATAAGGGGGAGCAGGAGGACTCAGCTCATTGTGGTAGAGAGCTAAGAAAAAAACATATCAAGAATGACATGCACCATGAGTAGCAGCCTAGAAAATTATACCCTTGAAAAGGAGAGGGAAGTGATATATTGTGGAGAAAGCAATGAGTAGCTATCCTTATGAGACGTGACTTAAGTAAATGGCTTGTTTCTGGAGTATCAATTGTTGCAGTGTCTGGCAACCTCTTTGTTTACAGCTAATAAGGAAGAACGAAGAGGCTCCCTTGCCTTCCAGAGACGCTAGAACCACTACTCAAGAGCTTAAATACTTACTACTAAATATGGCAAAGTAATCCACTTTGCAGAACAATAACCTTGCCACAGTGAACTGCAACAGCTTGCACAGAATTCAAAAGGCTCTTTAAAAGAAACTGGAGGGGTATCGTCTCCTTAAGGCCTTAATAAGGACAGTCTTTCCATTACTTTCACTCCAATTGAGGAACGTTTCATCAAATAGTATGAGACAGCAGAGCACTTACTACCTACTTTGGGCTATTCTTAATCTCTTAGATCTGTGATTGTATTAATGGGAACATTTGAAAAGGCATACAGAGAGGCAAGGGGATGTGATCACCCATCCTTCAGAAACCTGAACTGGAACCATCCCCAGAACATCCTTGAAAAACCCGAAAGGCTCAAAGCTGGAGAGAGTGTGCTGCTGAGACAGATTCAGGAAGATATGGCTTTCTTACATCAGCTTTTCTTCCTATTTCCTGTTATAATTTTATAAAGGTTGTTGTATCTGCTTATCACCAAAGTTAACTAAAGCCTGCGTGGGTCGTAGAAGGGTGGGTGGTCATGCTGCTTTTATCAGCAATGCCTAGCTTTGAAAAAGCCCTCTCTTCTGGAACATTGCTCATAAAAGCGTTTTCACTTGGATGTGAAAGGGAGCACATTCTCCGAAGATGCTTTCAGCTAGTTCCAGAAGGTACATTACTGTCCCGCAGACTTTAACTTAACTATTTCCAGTGAATAATTTGCCAAGTAATGACCAAAAGGAAAAGACTGAAGTATTGGTCTAATTCACCATGGTGTTTCTCTGTAGTCTTTTTCTTTCCAAGGAAATGCAGGACTTTAAATAGTGATAACTTTCCATTCCATAAAGCTTGCTGCCTAAAGTTCCTTCAAAATACCAGTGCCAACTGGAAGGACTTTCTCCATATAGCAATAAGTAGAAAAATACAATTATTTATCAAATCATTGCTTTTCTAATCTATAAAGATATTGCCCTTTGCAGTTCCTTGACGATTCAGTAGGCTGCTAAAATTGTACAGAACTTGTTCCTACGTTAAAAGTCACACTCACTCCCTTCTTACTCTTTAAACAGTCCCTAAAACTGACATGGGAAGGTGTTTTCAGTCACATCTACTTCTATTTCTTCTCTGAGACAAGGTCTTTGGTCTTTGCAAAAATCTCCCAGAATCCTACCACACAGGTATCAAGCAAAAAAACCTTCCACACCAAATATATGCTCACTTATGTGTACTTATTTATATGGCAAAAAATATTTTTCAATGTATATTTCTCCCTCTAAAACAATACAAGGCAATGGCAGATAGTGAACTGGCTTCCTTTCTTACTTTATACTTTCTCAGATACAGCTATTGCAGTGACTTCAGAGAGAGAAGTAGCTTGATTCCTGAGAACCGTTTGTCTTTGTTGTTCTCCTAGCCAAGAGAAATGTTTATTAGACACACTTGAATTTACCAAAGAAAGTTCCAGCTGAACCAGACCTTATAGTGCTGGCCAAAGCAGAGAACGGTAACTTTTCCCCTGGTTTATTTTGAAAGAGGACTTGTAGGAAACCAGTTTTAAAAGATACAAATAACCCGTGAAGGCATTGTGAGCTAGTACTGTTCTTTCTTTAAAAATCATAACATTTAAAATTCTTGGCAGATACTCTACCAGCAGTGCTGGTAGCCCCTCTGTGTTGAGAGCCAGCTGAATACGAGCCAGCAGTGTGCACAGGTGGCCAAGAAAGCCGATAGCATCTTGGCCTCCATCAGAAACTGCGTGGCCAGCAGGACAAAGGAAGTGATTGTGTCCCTGTACTGGGCATAGTTAAGACCACACCTCAAGAACTGTTCTCACTTTCAGGCCCCTAACTACAAGGAAGACACTGAGGTCCTGAACCATGTCCAGGGAAGAGCAACAAAGCTAGTGAGGGGCCCGTATAACAAGTCTTATGAGGAGTGGATGAGGGAGCTGGGGTTATTTAGCTTAAAGAAAAGGAGGCTGAGGGGAGTCCTTATCAGTGCCTACAACTACCTGAAAGGAAGGAGGTTGTAGCCAGGTGGGTGTTGGTCCCTTCTCCCAAGTGACAGGCAACAGGATGAGAGGGAATGGCCTCAAGCTGCATCAGGGGAGGCTCAGATTAGACATTAGGAAGAATTTCTTCACCAAAAGGGTTATCGGGCACTGGTACAGACTGCCCGGGGAGGTGGTTGAGTCATGATCCCTGGAGGCATTTAAAAGACAGGTAGGTGAGGTACTCAGGGATATAGTTTAGTGGCATGGTATGGTTGGACTTGGTCTCAAAGGTCTTTTCTAACTAAGCGATTCTATGATTCTATGAGTCTTTCCATAAAGTACCGTTTTTCTGCTCTGGAATTCAGGTCTAGCCAAGGACACAGCAACAGTTCACAGGATTTATGAAGGGAATGTAGAGCTTCGCTATATGACATAATTTATTATTACAGGATACTCTCTAAAGACGACTGCTACAAGTGAAATAAAGGTGTGAAATACCCAGATTGAAAGGTCCTAATCACTAATATCTCATATGTATGCTTTGAAAATGTTCCTAGTAATTTGCTACAACGATCTGAAAAATCTCCCCTCCCCCGCTATTTGCACTGTGACATCGTAATGATCCATTCAGCATTGGTGACACACTGACATATGTTGTGCCATATGTTGTGAAAACATACGAGCTGCACTCCTCTCTAGGGAATAAGAAGATGAAGAGGCATAGAAGAATGAGCATCTTCAGACACAACGTATGCCTTCTCCTACTTGAGTATATGCATTTCTGGCAGATGTTTCTCTGGGTCTGTGGCAACTTTTTGAGATTTTCAAATCTCTTTTTTTGCCATTCACCTCTGCCCTGGTCCTTTTGTGAAGGGAACTGTCAAAAAGATGGTTCCCCACTGCATGGGTGAGTGAGCTTTCTCCTTGCGTCTGAAAGTGGATACTCCCTTCTTCCTATTCTGTTCTATTTCTGATGCTTTTCTGTCTCTCTCCTCTCCACTGTGCTCCCCTGTGTCTCCCTGCCCCTCTTTTCAGAGAGTGCGTTGCTGCCTCCCAGACAGCTGCTTTCCTTTTGGGGAACAGGAAAGAGGAGAGTGATGCAGCAGTGAGGGAGGGGGTGTGAGAAAAGGAGCTGTAGGACGTGGACGGAATGAGGTCTTTGTCCACACGAGGAGCACCAAAATTCAAAGCTATCTTTGCCAAAAAAAGAAAAGGCCTAAACACCACCAACAAGCTGAGGACTGTCATACCACAAAGAGGATTTTCAGTACCGTGTCCTCTGGTCGTCCGCAGAAGTATATACAATTTCTCACCAGCCCAAAGGTGAAAGATGTAGACACTTAACAAAGCCTGAAAAATGGAGCTGAAATACAAAATGCAAAACAATGGGAAATTAAAACATCTGAGTGCTGCTCTTACAATTTCCATGTGACTGTTATTTTCTGAAGCAGGCTTTTTTTCCTGTGTGGGCCTAGACCATGATACTCATTTTTGTTGATGCTCCTTGAGCTTCTTATCATTAAAAAATATAGGTTCATTGATTTTAACCGATAAATTAAATTCACTTAAAGCTATATTTTTTCCATGAGTCAAAAGGAAGAAAAGTTTACATTTCAAAATTAGCTTTTGGATAATATTTTAAGAACAGGCATGTCCACAAAATTTATACTAGTTCACACCAGTGTTGAAAATTTGACTGTCCAGTTTTTCATTGTGAATTTCTCGTATATGTATGTAAACTTAACTTTTTTTGCCTGCTGTTTTCCTCAACTCTAGTGTCATCTGGCTTCCTGAATACCATTTTGTACATGAAAAATGGAAAGAGTGATGGCTGCTAAAGTGTTTCAGAGATGGAATTAAAATTTAATCTCTCAGCTTTTTTACTTCACAGTTTTGTGGGGGGCTTTTTTGTCTGCCACAATATCTCTTCACACAGCTAGAGTTTGCCTTTGGTGTTGAAGGACACCCAAGGAGATCTTGAGAAAGGTTTGTATCTGTAGACCAACCACTCTATGGGAATGACCTCTCTCTACACTTCCTGTTAGCTCATTGACAGTTTTCCAAGCTCAGGTTCTCAAACCATCAGAGAACTGACAAAAACATTTGAGAGAAGGTGGTAAGCTATTAACTGCACTCACTTTTTTAAAGTAGGTTTCCTGTAGTCATCAATCTTAAACCCAAAGAAGCGTATTACTGTAAACACCTATCTCTAGAAAACCTTCAGCTTCAATATGACAACTAAGTAGTCATTCCAACTTTTGTCTAAACTTTCACAGACACATACTTGCACTGTTATCTCTGTCATCTCTGGCTGATTGAAAACTCACCTCCATCCTCTTCATTCGCTGAGAACGATGGGAAGTTCATCTGCTTGAGAAACTCCTGCAGCCTTCTCAAACTTCCTCTCATTTTACCTACTGCCTCCTCATCCCTCTTCCCTGCTTTTGAGCTGTTGTTGTTGTTCCACTCATGTCCTGCTGACTCATTCTTTGGCTGCAGTAGTCAGACTAAAGCAGAAGAAGCTGACGCAGTTGTTCGTAGTCCAACAACTAAGAAAGATGCTGAAGAGGTTCATATGTGGGATTTTTGGGGAGAAGGGGCTATCAGGACCAGATGCAGGAGGGTTTGGATTGGGGTTATTCTACATCAGTAACAAAGTAAAGGAAAGCAATTGCAGAAAAAATCCTGCCATTTTTTAGAACAACATTATTTCAGCAATATCCTTTAATTAAACTGTCCTCAGCCTTTCTCATTATGTCTGTAGCACACCTACACAATATCTCAATATCTGTATTGTTTTCTGATGCCCAGCTCCTTTTACTTAGTTTCTTAAACTGGAACATTAAGTTAGTTGATACTTCTAAGCAGCCACTTGAGCTCCAAATATTATTCTGACTTATCATGTCATGTGTCATTACAAAAGATTTAATTCAGAGCTTTCAAATGACAGTCAATCCAATGATAAAAAAATGGCACTGTTGAAAAAAAAAAAAAAGATGGGGGAAGAAAATGCAAGGGTTTCCCTATTTTTTAGTTTAAATCCTTGATTTGAAAAAAGCTGCTGAAAAGTATGAGTAACTGGCCCTACAGCTTCCTAAAGCAAAAATGCTTTTTTTGAGGGGCTGAGATATATGGGAGATCCAGTTTAAGTTATTTACTCTTTCATGGTCAGATTTTTACCCTGGATGATTTCACAGATTTGGAACAGAAAGCAGTTGGAAAGCAATGTCAGCCCTATGCATGGCAAATGAAAGGAAACAAATGCCCTTGAGAATGAGAATGATTACATTTTGAAATAAGTCTACTGTTGACAGGCTAACTCATTTTGCTTTGCTTTTGAACACTCATATTTGCTGAGCTGAACTTGGTAATTAGGTTCAGGAAATCCATGCTTTTTTATCCAAATATTTTTGTTCCACCCTAACATAAACTATTCATTAATTTCTGTAGCTGAGTTTTCTTGGGCAATAATTTCTGAAGCCCTTATGCTGAACTGATTTTTTTCCTGGTGAGCTCACTTGCTTTTGGTACTAATATGCTCCTGCAGTAGGGCTGCAGGATTGCCCCTCCCATAGATCAAAGAGCAAATCTTAAACTATTTCCAGAGAGCCCAACGTTTATACCCTCACTGGTTTTCTTCTCTTTCACATACTACTCTAAACAGTCTTCAGTACCAGTACTGACATTATTCATAATGCATTATGAGAACCGTAAAACTGACAGCTTTCCTTTGTGTGCATATTCATTTGTCCAACCAGGGGAGCATTCTCGCTGAACTATAAGCATTTTGAAGGAATCAGGATGCAGGGGCAGCTCTGTTTAATAGACAAGTAAACTGAGGTGGGACTGAAAAATATAGGGATTATTAAACACATAGCATTCCTCCCCAAACAAAACATAAGTAACCTCTGTAAAATACTCCACTGCCCAGGAGAATTCCAGTTTTTGATCACTCTTTTTCCAGTGAAATCCATTTAGTAACATGTCGGGGAAGCCTCTCTTTGTATGTGGCTGTCTATTCCAAATGGCCAAATGCCAGCAGTTTTGCTGAGAGTGGGAGCCATCTGATATTCCAGCACAAAGAAAAGGAGTGAAAGCATCAGCAGGATGCAGAGGATCAGAAAGCCAAACGGCATTCAGAGCACAGCCTGTATTTTCTGTGTGGTTTAAGAGACAACACAAGCTGAACAAAACCACGATTTGGTTGGTAATCAATTTCTGTCCAATGGACTCTTTTTAAGCTCTAAAAATGGAAAAGTTATTCTTATTATGTACAACTTGTTAAATAAACGCCAGAAGAACTCCAATGTGAGTCTAACTGTCCTTCAAGACAAGAGTGAGAGAGAAGGACCTTGTAGATCTTTCTCATGAGAGACTGCAACACGCCAGAATACTTTATGCTGTTTCTTAGTCCCGTGTTTGAACTTTCCTTAGTGCCAGACTTTAGCACAATGTGGTCACAATGGTTGACTTTTATTGATCTAGATGTAGTTTCCAAGCTTATTTCTCTTTGCCTGAGCAGTGGCAAAACTTCCCACCGAACATTATACCTGCACATACATTTAGAATAGAGTCAAATCGTCCATTTCCTACTCTATTGACATAAATAATTTTCTCTTCACCAGCTGAAACCTCTGCCCAGCCTCACTGTGCCTCTTAAACTGTGCTAGCTTTGAGAGTAGATATAGCAATTCAAGTAGTGAGTTTGTCTGGTTTTGTTTTCTTTTATGATATAGAAAATCGTGTTAGCTCTGGCGGAGAGACGAAAATTTTGGTGAAATTTCGGAATGAAATCATAAATAATGAGGGGTACTAATAATAAAATCTATCCAGTCATTGAAACAAGTCAATACAGGAGAATCCACGTTCTAGAAATGGTTGCTGTGATAATGAATAATCATAGTAACAATAATTACAGTACAAGAATATTTGATTACATACATCTTAAGAAGTAATTCAATTTATGTGTCTGTGTGGATGAATAGGACATAAATCTGTGTGTGGCATAATTTTATACTCAAATAACTGTATTTGTGTACAAATACTGTGTTGAAAGAGGCAGAGGTCAACAGAGTAAAAATATATAGTCTAGCTTAAATATCACCTTCAGATCCACTCAAGTAACTCCTGGGTTTCAATTATTTTATCTTTCTGCAGGTAGGTGCTTTGGGGTTTAGTTTGTCTTCTTAATTAATGAACAAACATATTGAAGGAAGAAGGAGAGGATAATTTCGATTTTTCTATTGATTTAAAAAGCTAACAGTAAATGACGGGGAAAAAAACAAAGTCTGATTTCTTGAGTATATCTAAATGAACACAAATCACTTAAGATCACACCATAAAGTGGTATATAAAGTGCCTGGACTTTACAGTCATGAGTACCATTAATTGTTAGTATGACACAAGACATGATTTCTAACAGCAAGAACTAGGCTAATATGGGTGTACAATTTTGCAAAACAAATTGCTAACATTAACCATGCCAAATGAACAAACAGTTTCAGGTGTTGCAAATTACAACGGGATCTGGGGCTTCAAAATGGCAAAGGGGCTTAGCCCCACAATTTCCATTAATTTCAAAGACAGCTGAATGCTAACATGCCTTGGTTAACTTTGTAAAACTTTTTGTCTTTTTAAATCAAAGCCTAATACTAACTTGTATTTGATCTCATCTTAGCTTTTGTTGCAGGTGTTTCAAATCAGCAAGGAAAAACACTAGTGCCTAACCCTCTGTTCACTTCTTTTGCTTCTCCCCAGCTCCCTTTTCCTATTTATGCTAATAAGCAAAATATTAATAGTAGCTTTTTAAGTATTATTACGTTCCTAAGAACCAAAGCAAGGGCTGTTCGAGTTTATTTAGCAAGACCCCTTTTATTTGGGAATGCATATATGTGCTGCTTAATTGTGAAACACAGCTACTAAGAGGAAAATCCAACAGGCAAACAAGCAAGGAGCTGAAATAGTCCATAAACTCACCTTAGTCCAAATTAGCAATGTGGGCAAAAATAGCATCTTGAGGTTTTGTCTTCAATTGCATATATTAACAGCTACACATGCAAAACGAATTCTTTGTGGAAAATGAATTATGTAAATGTAATTTATAACATTAATTTGGACTTGTAAATTTAGTCCACTCAAACATAAAAAGGTTTTCGTGCACTGAATATTCCTGAGGTGGTTTAATACGCTTAAAATAAATATTGAGCAGCTGACAGAAAAACATGCCCTCCATGTCACGAAAGCTGTTTTAAAACAATAATTTAAGTGCCTAATTAATATTTACTACCTAGGGATTAAACTCCTAAAAAAATTTTCTTTCTAAAATATTATTTGTGTACTCTATACGGGTGGCAGGTATTGACTGGACTAGATTTCAAATAGGCAAGGCAAAAGCACATTATAAATGTAAAAAAACATAACATTTGACATGAAATAAGAGAAGGTGATATAAAAGAGAGTTAAAATTCCAGGTCTTCAGCAATAAAGTGCATTTTCCACCAGGTTCTATGTTTTCTGAAAGTAGCAGTGGCCTAACTTCCAAAAAAAACTTTTGCTTGAAAGGATTTGGGTGGAAAACTGGTTGGATGGCCAGGCCCAAACAATTGTGGTAAATGGAATTAATTCCAGCTGGAGGCTGGTCACAAGTGGTGTCCCCAGCGCTCAGTGCTGGGTCCAGCCCTGTTCAATGTCTTTATCAATGACCTGGATGAAGGCATTGAGGGCGCCCTTATTAAATTCGCAGACAACACTAAGCTGGTAGGAAGCGTGGATCTGCCAGAGGGCAGCGAGGCTCCAAAGGGATCTGAACAGGCTGGACCACTGGGCTGAGACCAGTGGGATGAGGTTTAACAAAGCCAAATGCCGGGTCCTGCACTTGGGGCACAACAACCCTGTGCAGGGCTACAGACTAGGAGAAGACTGGCTGGAAAGCTGCCTGGAGGAGAAGGACCTGGGGGTGTTGGTTGATACTGACTGAACATGAGGCAGCAGTGTGCCCAGGTGGCCAAGAAGGCCAATGGCATCTTGGCTTGTATCAGAAATGGTGTGACCAGCAGGTCCAGGGAGGTTATCCTGCCCCTGTACTTGGCACTGGTGAGACCGTTCCTCGAAAACTGTGTTCAGTTCTGGGCCTCTCACCACAAGAAGGATGTTGAGGCTCTGGAGTGAGTCCAGAGAAGAGCAACGAAGCGTGTGAAGAGGCTGAAGAACAAGTCTTACAAAGAGCAGCTGAGGCAGCTGGGGTTGTTTAGCCTAGAAAAGAGGAGGCTGAGGGGAGACCTTATTGCCCTCTACAGCTACCTGAAAGGAGGTTGTGGAGAGGAGGGTGCTGGCTTCTTCTCCCAGATGACAGGGGACAGGACAAGGGGGAATGGCCTCAAGCACCACCAGGGGAGATTCAGACTAGATATCAGAAAAAAAATTTACATAGAAAGTGTCATTGGGCACTGGAACAGGCTGCCCAGGGAGGTGGTTGATTTACCATCCCTGGAGGCATTTAATAGATGGGTAGAACAGATGCTCAGGGACATGTTTTAGTAGCAGGTAGGAATGGTTGGACTCGATGATCCAGTGGGTCTTTTCCAACCTAGAGATTCTACGATTCTATGATTTATGTATTGATACACCATCAAATTCTTGTTCACCAAAAGAGAAAGGCAGTGAAGCTCAACCCCAAACACAACATTAAGGTTGCCACACTGTTGCTGTTGGGCTCTCCTGTACTTCAGTCTTCCTTTGACCAACTGCTATTTTAGCTTTCCAGCTCAGAACTTCAGTTAAACTCTATCAAATGAAACTGATTGTCTTCACTTTTGGTTCTAAAATTCGAAACAGGAATTTGACTAGTGAAATGGGGTAAGTTTTCTGAATGAAAATGGTACCAGTTTGCTTCCTTTGTTTTTTAGAGTGGAGAGAAGAAATTGGTGTGAGTTCTCTATGATTTCTCACTGTAAAGTGCATCTTCAAGTTTCTGCCCTGGGGTCTATAACACATTCTTTTGCAATCACTCACCACCAGCTGCTGGTGGGAGGACTTTTGTAATCTGATAATGGTCACTGAAAAAAACAAAAATAAAAGGAGCTGAAATGATGTAGAGGTAGAAGGTGTTTGACCACTGGGCTTTAGCATATACCAACAGCTGTTCCTGAAGAAGGTGAAGTGATGCTTTAGATACCCCTTCTGACCTGAAGAAGTGCCCAGGGCCAGTGGTGTAGCAGCATCAGTTTGTCTGTATTTACTTACTTGTTTGGCATTTCAGGCCAGGCTGTGCAAAAGGAGTGTGGCCTACACTGGCAAAAGATAAGAGGGTTCCCACACTCCCAGGTTATTGTTTAGCAGCCTGCCTGTCAACCACTATTAAGTGGAAAAGTCTGATTCAGACAGTCAGTGATTTTTACGTAAATATCTACTTACAATATATTCACACAAATACGAGGTTTAAGGTTTATATTACACATTCAAATAAAGACAGGTGCATGTGATGAATTCATCTGAAGTTGCAATCCTTCATAGGCTCTTAATTTCTCTTCTTTGTAGAGAAAGTAAAAATTACCTGCAGGTTATCATTCTTATTGTTTGCATGCACTGATGCCAGGAAGCACAAAGTTGCTGTTTCTCTTTTATGCAGTTTAGACATGTTTCACATTTCTATAAGCGTTGAAGTTAAATAAGTAAACTGTAGTTATAAACTGCTTTATTGCTGTCTAGCTTCTAATACATACAAATCCAGTCCTGGAACTTCTGTAACCTGTGAAAAAAGAAAGACTATAAAAAGATTAGTTTTAACTCAAGGAGGTTCCTCATGGTTCTCTGGAATTATTTAAGCCTTATGAAGTTACTCTTATGCTAAAATTAAAGCAGAACTTTATGATTTCACAAATCATGTTAGGAGTTTGGACAAGAACTATAACAGCTTTCGGAAGAGTTTTTACACACTCCAGCTGCTGATTAATTCAGAAATACTTTTGCTATAGGGATCTGTATCATGCTTCTCATCTTTTTTCTCAATCATTATTGGCCATATTTTAAGTGATATTCATACAACCCTGTTGTATATCTCTTAACATTTAGGAAGGTCTTGAGAATTCTAGCAAAGAGCATTTTCAAAGAATTCCAAGACTTTATAAGCTTCATGTCTCTAAAAACTGGGGGGGTTTGGCTATTGTTATGTTGTGATAGTTGAATACGTCCTCTGTACAGTCTGTACTAGGGCTGTTGCATGGGAAAAATGAGGGAAATTAATTCTAGTGAAGTAGTTTTTCTTACAGTATGCAACATATCTTGTTGCACTGATGCAAAAAGAAATAGTAATAATACAGTGGCAGCCAAGTGTATTGAAGCATAACACAGCAAATGTTGCCAGCTTGCTCTTGCAAGGGTTTCTAGAACCTACATGTCCCTGTGTCTTTCCCTATCGTAACCTCTAAATTATTTACAAACAAGGTTATATGTTGCAGCTTAGTAATGTCTGGCAGCTGAGCTCCTTGCCTCTCCAAAAAGCCTATGAAAGCTTTTGGCTGGTAATCAAGAAGATTCTGATATCTCCTTCTGTCTCTTTTAGTTAAACATGAGTATAACAGAAAGACCTTAAACATGCCTGGGGCATATTCATTTAATATATTTAATAGATATGAAGAGATGACATCTATGTGAATCTGCTATGAAAATGATCCAGGGTGCCTTAGCAGTCACCACAGAAGGCATCACGTGGAGAGAAATCTGGACTATTAGCGACTTGCATCTGAAATTGCTGGACCTTTTATTTTGGTGTAAGACACAGGAGGATAGAAATCACACAGGTCCATGACAAGCAGGATTATCAGGAGTCCCTGATGACAGAAAAACAGCATACAGTGGTGGATATCAAAGCGCAACAGCTCATCTCTTAGCTACAACTTGTCAAGGGGCAGCCGAGGGTAGGATTGAGGATGAAGACCCAGACAGGCACAGGGAGTAATGGGTGACTGGGAGACTTGTCAAGGCTGAGGGCCCACACTGTGTTCCAGGGAGAGCGGCATGTTTGCAGGAGGAGTGTATGAAGGGAGAAAGAAGGGGTTCTCATTGCATTTCCTTTAGCTATTACAAAACTTAGAATTTTGTTTGTGCAAGAAAGCAAATCTTTGGTGCAGCAGTTCTGCCATGGTCCTTATATTTCTTGCCAAAAGCCTGGCAGGAACTCTAGCATTATCACAGTGAACTGTCCTAATCCACTATTTTGTAGCATGAGTGATCTAGTAAATTTACTGTGCCCAGCAGTGAGTGGCATAATGCCACTTTAATGTGTATGTTCATGTGAAGTTGCCATGCAGTCCCCTGCTAGACCAATCCTGTGTGATTCAGTTTTCTTTTTCTCCTGGCTCTCCGCAAGGATTCTTGAGCCTCTTTACCTATAGAGAGCAGAAAGCCTTCTCCATCTCTGCTCTCACTCGCAGGACATGCCTACAATGTTCATGCAGGTTGCCCTCTGCATAGGAACTGTTGGGCCTATATAACAGATAGCTTTGAAAAGTGAATGACACAACTACTTCTTTTCTTTAAATGCAGGATTTGTAATTTAATTACAAAATTGTCACCTTATTAGCACTAGTGTGTCTGCCATAATGAAAACTTCTTTTACCTAATACATAAATTGTTCCTGAAACATAATAAGAATTCCATTTTGCTCTTACAAATTCAAGCACAAGATACCCACCACCTTGGTTTTCATTTCTTTTAGTTAACAAAAATATATGTTGCCCATAAGACAGGTGGAGATTTGAAAGTCAACACAGCAGTCTTCAGCATGATACATACTTAGAAATTAATTAGACTTTCATTTGCAATGAAAAACCTCATGGTTCTTACTGACAATGTTTAGCACCTTCAGCTTTGTTAACTGCTGTTGTCAGCAGCAACAGAATCCTTCTTTTCTGCTTCAGGGTGCGACTCTGTATTTAAGAGTGTCTAACACTGGTGTGGTATAGCTTTGAATGAAAAATGAAGAATGGTTCCGACTTATCAATAAACATTTACATATCAGGGAAAGCTTGAAAACAACAGGAAAAATATGATCCACAATGAAGCCAGGTAATTTTATTATTACTCCAAGAACTTTGAAGTTATAATACCAAAATACAGGAACTACTAACTCTGGCAATTATCTAAATTTGCTTCTGGATAAGTCATACCGATAAATTACCTACAAAAATGAATATGCATTAAAGACCTTCTTTTAAAAACAAGTAGAAGAAAAGGCAAATAATCTAAATCCTCCTCCACCCTCAAATTTAAACAGATATTTTTAAGTCTGTTTAAAGCTCTGAATTCCTAGGGAGAAAATTTGCCTGGGGAAACAAAAAATATATCATTACGAGAACTTTCACAGAATAAACTATTTTATATACAGTAGATGTAGTACTCTTGAAACAAGCCAGCCAGTAACATGCACATCATAAAGCCAGTAAATCCTTCCAGGAGAGAGTTCATGCTTATGCTGCCAGCTCTTTTAGGTCTTGTGTTGATCCACAATGGGACCCTGCTGCACAGGAGATCCACAATACACCTAATCCAGGCAGGTGTCGTACAAACAACATGTCCCTCAGGTTGTGTCGAGTCATGCCATGCAATGACGCAGGCTTCCCTCAGCAGTGGGAGGATCCTAGTCCACACACGGTGCTGGAGGAACCTGCGGGCAGCTCCTGCTTGGCACCGCTTTTACACACTCTGCCTTGCACTCACTGAACAGTATGGCAAGGAACTCTCGTAAGAACATCCTTCAGAAACAGAGTTCTTATCTGGTAAAGAAATTATACATGACATTGAACTACCAAAAGGGAGAGTTTCTTCCACAGGATCTGGTCTGCGCAGTATGCAATGGAAAAAGCCACTGAGGCTTTGTCTGATGCTGCATAAATGCACAGTGCCCAGAATCTGAGGGGACATAAAATGTTCCTCATTGACTGTATTCATCTTCTTATTCTGCCTCATTAAAGCAGTTATCTTATTAAGCCATTTGTTGTTGAGCCTTTCTTACTGAGATTGAGAAAGATCCCCACACCAGCGGGCTCTTACCTCACCCTACCTCCCACTCCAGTGCAGAACAACTCAGCTTAGCCATCAAGTGTTCTGGAGAGGATGGCTTATTACTTCTAAAAGGGGTATTTGTTATTATAAATTGAAATAAAATTGCCTCAGTCTTTCTCATTATACAGCCACCCACAGCTTCAGCTCCAGGCAGCCTGGACCATGTTCAGTGCACTGTCATGGAGGTGAACAGTTCTGCATCCTATCACCAAGTGCCTCATCTACACACTTTCTCCACATGTAAACATTTGTGTGCCTTGCTAATGAAGTTCCCAGATGTGTCATATCCTCACTCTATTGGATGCTAGCAGAAGGGGGGAAAATGTCTCAGGCAGGAATATTTTATTTTTCCGCAGGCAGCTGTAATCAGGAGTAGCATTTACTCAGTAAGTCTTTCAAATGTATGCAGTAAAAGATCTTCATGCTTAGTGACATGTTCAAATGTTGAGTATTGTTAAAAGTGAAGAAAGCACAGCCTCAGTAAAAGAGGCCTAAAAGGAATTTTGTCTTCTGCGTTTCCATAGGGTCTCTTACTTTCATACCTTTTATTTAGGTCACTTTTGTTTTGGAAGATGCCAGAGGAAGGGAGAAACCGAATCAGCAGTCATTTCTAGTCCAGGCAGTTCAGGTGATTAGATGTCAACTTTCCCTTTCTTAACTGAGCTCTATTTGTCTAAAATCCTTGAGTGACAACATTAATAATGCTCTTTTTTAGAAGCTTTCCATTTACATATGCAGAAAATATTGATTAAACTCCTCCCAAAAGAGTGGTGAGAAAGGCTGTCCTGCATAGAACCTGATGAGGTGCTATTTTGAACCTACAAGCCAGAAAACAGAGTACAGAGCTATCATTTTCAGATTCCTCTCCTGCTGGCACCACTTGTATGTGACAAGATGAGAGAAAGCAGGCCAAGACAAAGCTAAGTAGGGGTTGTTGGAGTCTATCTTCCAATAACAGGAGGCTTCCTGTAATGTAAGTACTGTTGTCTTCATATCAGTTCCACATACCTATAACAAACTAAGAGATCTAGAGTACATTGATGTTGCAGATAAAACTTCAGCGACTGATGATCAAGTCAGGGAATCTTTAGTTTGAATCTGTAGCTAATGTCAAAAACCTTACTAAAATCCAGAAAAACTGCACCGACCACCTCCTCTTCATCCACTAGGTAGGTGACCTTATCATAGAAGGACATCAAGTTACTTAATCAAGACTTTCCGATTGTGAACCTTGTGAATGTTTATTGTGTCTGATGATTGCATTATTCTTTAAAATTCTTTTAAAAGCCTTTCAATAGTAACCAGTATAATATTCACCATAATTTTTCCATTTACTAAGGTTAGACTAACAGGTCTTTAGTTGCCTGGGTGTTTCCTCACATCTTTTTTGTAGATTGGGATAACACTGGATAGCTTCCAGTCAGCAGAGAATTCCCCAGACTCCCCAGACCTCTAGCAGATGGTCAAAAGCGACTTGCCATAACATCCACTAACTCCTTCAGAACTCCAGAGTGAATCGCAGCAGAACCCATGGATTTGTAACCATACATCTGGTTCCTTACAACTTCAGTGTCAACTGGAAAGTCACTTTTTTCGAGAGCTGTGGTCTTGCAACTCAGGGGACTGGGCAGTCCAAGGTCTGTTAGGGTTGTTAAAGACTGAGGCAAAAAAAAACATAGACTGCCTCTGCTTTTTCTTCATCTTTATTATTCAGATGACCACCTTCAGCAAGTATCAGCCTGATGTTTTTCTTATACCTCCTCTTGCTATTAACATACTTTAACAAGCACTTCTTGTCTGGTACAACATTGGCCAGTTTCAACTCTAGTTGAGCTTTGGCCTTTATGTCTTGCCCCTGTACATGCAAACTACAGCTCTGTGCTTTTCCTGTGAAGCCTGACCTCTCTTCCAGATTTCATACCATTTCTTTTTCCTCTTGAGCTCCCTGAGGAGTTCCTTTTCCTCTTCAGCCAAGCTGGTCCTCTGCCCTGCTTGCTTGACATACAACACAGTGGAATTATTTGCTCCTGTGCTTCTATAAGGTGGTTCTTAAAGACTGACAAGCATTCATGGACTTCTAAGACCTCAGAAGAGGATTCCCAGGGCACTCTGCTAAATATCTCTCTGAATAGCTTAAAGTTTGCTCTCCTGATGTCTGAGGTAACAGCTCTGTTGTCCTTTTTTTCTCATTACACTGAAAATTTTAAACTCAACCTTTTTATGATCGTCGTGGCCAAGACAGCCAACTACAATCACATCTCCAGCAAGACTTTCTCTATTCACAAGTGCCAGTCTAGGAGGGCACCTTTTGCAGCTGTCTCACTGAGTACTTGTGACGAAAAGTTATAATCTCCTACAAACTTCAAGAATATCCAGTACCCGTTCAACACAGTAATATGATATTCCCACTTGGTGCCTTGGAAGTTGAAATCTCCCATACTGACCAGGGCTACTGATCCAGAAACTTCTAATTGCTTATAGAATTACTCATCGATGTTTACAGCCTGGCTGGATGATCAACAGTGGACACTCACTGCAACCCTTTGTTTTCCATCCCCCTAATCCTCACCTAGAAGTTCCCAACCACATCTTTGCTAACTGCAAGGGCTGTGCAAGCAAACATCTCCCGTATATATAGTGGGATACCTCAGTTTTGCCTGCCTATCCTGCTTGAATGCCCTATAGCTCTCCACTTCAGCATTCCAATGTGCTTATATATGGAGCACGATGTTCATGGTATAGAATTCTTCTGCTGGTCAGCTTGGATCAGCTGTCCTGGCTCTTTACCTGCTTACTTGTAAAACGTGGGTAACTGAAAAAAGTCTTTAGGTTCTCTGGAAACAGTCTTCCTTGGATGACATATAACTAAAAAAGAATGTATTATCACCTTTATTTCCACACTAAAATTAAAATTAATGGTTCAGATGCTGAAAAGCACACTTACTTAAAAATGCAACTTTCTGAGAAGAAAATTTATTCTAGTCCAGCCAAAACCAGGACACATTTCTAATTCAGGACCTAGAAAAGCAGGAAACTTCTCTGAAAAGAGGCTCCAGTCTGTAAACAGGCACTCCGTTCTGCACAGGAGGGTATCACCAATGACCATAACTTGTCCTTGTTTCTTCTCAGTGTTGGTGTTAATGCAGCATTTGTTGCAAGGGTTATATAGCTTTAATGATCACAGAATCACAGCACAGTTGAGGCTGGAAGACACCCCTGGACACTGTCCAGTCCAACTCCCTGTTCAAAGGGTCACCAAAAGCAGATTGTCCAGGACTTCTGTCCAGTCGACCTTTGAATATTGGCAAGGATGCAAATCCTACAGTCTTTCTGAGTAAGCTGTTCCAGCATTGACCATGTAAAAGAAAAGGCATTTTCTGACATCTAAACAAAACTTCCTACATGTAAATTTGTGCCCATTGTTCTGTTGCTGGGCAACAGAGAGGAGACTACAGCTTCATCTTCTTTGCTCCCCTCTCACTCACTGGGCTAGTCATTTCTGTTTAGAAGCCTATCAGCTTGGTCAGGCTTGATTTCCCTTTCACAAATCCGTGCTGAGTACTCCAAACTATCTTCTTGTCCTTCAGGCAAGTAGAAGCTATTTCCAGGATTAGTTCCCCCATCACTTTTCCAAGGACTGAGGTGATGTTGACTGTTCTGTAGTACCCTGGGTCCTTCTTCTAGCTGTTACTGAAGACAGGAGTCACATTTGCCCTCTTACAGTCCTCCGGAACCTCTCCTACTTCCAACAGTCTTTCAAAGATGAGCAAAAGTGGAGCCACAATGACATCTGCCAGATCCCACAGGATTCATGGGTGCAGCCCAGCAAGGTTTATGGACCTGTATGTGTCTGGTTTGTTTAAATACTCCCTGATTGGCTCCTCCTCTGGTAAGGGTAAGTCTTCCTAGCTCTAGACTTGCTCAGGGGTCTCAGAGGCCTGGGACCACTGAAGATAGGCTCTACCAGTAAAAAATGAGGCAAAGCAGCAGCAAGCTCATGTTTTCCCTAGGCTTTCTTGTGCTGATGCTACACCCTTACAAATTCTTCTTGTCCTCCACATCCCACTCCAGATTCAATACCAAGTGGGTTTTGGCTTTGCTAACCCCATTCCTACATGTCTGGGCAGTATCTCTCTGTTCATTTTGAATTACCCAATGCTGCTTTTGCCTCTTGAATGCCTCCTGTATGTGTCTGAGTTTTGTTTCAAGACTTTTGTTCATTTGTGTAGACTTCCTGCCACCTCTGCTTCATTTCCCACATACCCTTGAGCTTGGAGGAGGGGATCCTTGGAAATCAACCACATTCAGTGTTAGTTATACCTCACAGACTGTTAGTCTTCACTATAGACTTCAGAGTGTATACTTTTTTAAATAAAGAAAACAAATGAAAATTATTGTCTTATTTGAACACCAGCACAGTTATTATTTATATCTCTATCTCCATTAGAATAATAATGGCTTCAGAATGTGATTCAAAAAATGTCTTACAAATGGAGCATCCATCATTTTTTCTAAAAGCACTAGGAGAAAAACTTTGCTGTGAAGGAAAAGAGTGACAACTTTGTGCACAAAATTGCTTACATAGGATAAGAGGAGAGGTGGATGTTATCCTAAGCCAATGGAAAGAAAGTGACTTGTCTGTGGACTGAGTTACTCAAGAATCAAGGAACACCTTCGGGAGGACTAAAGACACTGAGGACCTTTATCTGTCACTGCCTTTGCACATTGGCAATCTATAAATGTAGCTCTTCCTTTTCCACATCTTTCGTCCTCTAACTAGCAAGGAGTCCTATTTGCTAAACAGGTAAAAGTGTCTGTAAGCAGTCATTTGCAGAAAAGGGGCTAGACACTATTAGGTGCTTAGAAAGCAGATCTGTTGCTCTCTTTGTTTAAAAAGTGCCTAACAAAGTAACTCCATGACTTTAAATAGTGCTAAAATTCAAACACTGAGCTGTAACAATGTTACAGCAGTTGTGGGGCTTTAATCTAAGTTTGTGCTTCTTTTATATATTTTCACATGCTCTGGTCCTAATAGTTCTCAGCACAATATTTTTGCACTTTTCAAAATTTAAAGATTGAGAGATTAAGCTTTTATGTTTGTGCAAATTTTGATCTTTGTAAAATCATCATTTACCAGTAAAATACATGCATGAATAAATAGATAAATAAATAAATAACATATTTCCTTCATGATGCAGTATCAAGTAAAAGGATGGGAAAATGGAAAGGTAGGTCAAGCCTTACATCACTTTTAAGATAATTGATTTTAAATGCCGTCCAGGACACTATGACACTGAAAAATGAGAATCAAGAGAAAACAATATGCAGAGGTTTCAATTTAAGCCAATATTTATTGATATGGCTCCATTTTTTTATATGTCTTTAAGTATCAATTTACATTTTAATATGCAAGCCTTAAGTACAAGCTGTCAAGTTGAATTGAAATCATTGTCTTTGGAAGTATTATTCTCTGTTTTACATTAAAAAGCTCATTAATTAGCTGTTAAATAGCATTAGTACTTGCTAACCTCTGCACTCCCATGAACTCAGAACTACCATGGCAAAATCTGCTGTTGCATAAGGTTATTACCCATTCTGACCACCTGCTTACCAGATCTTTTGCCAAATCTCTTTATCATCAGTTTTCACCCTTGAAATGACTAAAAGTTAGGAAGCATCGTTTTTCATTATGAATGCAGGGACAAGAGTGTTTGCTGCTCCATGTCTTGATTTCCTCTGTTTGATAGCTCTTAGTACACGCAACGCTCTTCCAGTGCACTGATGCAATACCTGTGCATGCTTGGAACTTTTTAAACTCAGGCCATCTTTATTTAGTTTCTAAAATAAAATAAAATAAAATAAACACTCATCAGACAGCCAGGTTTCATGTCATGAACCTCACTTTATTTTAATAGCAGGACTGAAACAACACCAGTTTAAATCTTCAACATTTACTGTTAAAATTATCTAAAACAGTTCCACGTCATAATGCCAATACCCAGCCCAAGTGCTGCCCATCTGCAGCATTTCATCTTACTGCCAGGCAAGAATGTAGCTGTGTTTCCTTACACAGGCAGTTGTGGCTATAAAAACTTTGGAAAAGAAAAGAAAGCAGTGTATTTACTCATGTGTGACTAACCCTTGTATATATGACAACAAGACAGATTCATTTTCACTTCTTGTCTATCACCTTAATAAACTGCTGTTGCTATCTACAGGGTTCCTGCTCCTACATCGAGGACAGAGATTCTGTGATTCTGTGAAACCAAGGAGGAAATCTAACCATGGTAGACAACCAAAGAGGCAATACATTATGAACAAATCTTCAATTACTTAATCAGCTATACAGTATAACCGTATAGGGCTTTCCCTGCCCTTTCCAGTAATAAACAGCCTCCCTTAAACTAATACAGCTAAGATGCACTCCAGACCTAACTGCATCTAGCTAATGAAAGGGAAGGCAGTATAACATATGCATGAGGAGGTGCTCACCCTTTGCATCTTAACAGTGATTTGAAATTGTCTGGTTTGCCTAGACATGTGTATTTTTTAAATGTCATTGGCAAAAGAAAATTGATTAAATGTAATGCTATAGTAAACAGGAGGCTGCTGTGGATAGGTCTGTAGTATAACAACAGATGGCACAGGTTAAATCTATGTATTAGTAGTCACTTGGCAGGAAGATTGAAAAAGAGAACGAAAAGAGACAAACAGATGCCAGGTGTAACATGGTGCTTGATATAATAGTTCCACAGCTTAAAACTAAAATACATTTCATTTTCCTGCCTCTCTCAGTCAAATTTCCCTTAGCCTTCCACCAGAAATTTCCAATTAGGGATATATTAAAATTTGCACAACACTCATTTTAGGTTATTGCTGGGCAGTTGGTTTTCCACTGCTGAAAAACAAGAACTTTATTATTGCTCCAGTGGAAAATCAAGGACCAGAAGTAATGCAAAGTCAGCAAACACCAATGGAGAGCTAGCTTGCCATGGCAAAGATGAGCAGCTTAGCTACCTGTCAAGCACTTCCACACTAAATTTCCTCCCCTCTTTGTTTAATGTACCACTACACTGTAGTTCTTTGAGAATTAGGATGTGATTTTTCAGCCATTATCCTGACTATCTCTGTGAAGTTTCTGAAGGGATTAAAAAAAGTTTTTTTACATTTTAACTGTGTTTTTAGCTTAAAAACCTAGCAGCCAGTACAGTGGTAGGGGTCTGTGTTCAAAAAATAATTATCATATTATTATTCTCTTAGAGGTCATTAAAATGGCAATGCATTTTTTTTAAGGAGACAAGGCTGCTAACTTTGGTGCCAATAATATAGTGACCATCTCTGACTATTTTTCCCCTGTTTCAAAGTCTTGGAGTTCATGGGGAAAAAAGTGTGTAGCTTGGTCACCATTAAATCAATCTCAACTCATATCCTTTCATAAGTGTGAAATTAATTCTGAGTGATACTGATTATAGCAACTGTATCCTGGCCTTGGTCAAACCTAATTACTATTTCATATGGTGTTTCACTCCGTTATTGTTCACCGGTAATGTGGCCTCCTTTTCACCCAGTAGCCTTCACAGGCAGCTCCTTGTTAATGAATAGTAAGAGCTGAAAATACCTACGAAGAGTCTCAAATGACCTCTTTTGCATTGTAAAAGCATATGTGGATTGTTTAATATACTAGGACGTGTTATTATCCATTATTCAGTTTTACAATTAGTGAACACCTGGCACTGGGAAAGTGAGATAGCCATTTTCTTCCCATAAGTATTAATGTTGATTTCCAAAAGGAACCAGAAAGCACAATAATATCGCCATTTTAGAGGAAATAAAAATGTGAAACAAAAATAATTTTACCTAATATGAAGAAATACAGATTCAAATGTTAACTTTAAAGCTTATGGATTACAAGCCTTTTCTTAAAGTATCATTTATATGAGGCTTCCTTATAGAGTTGAATCAAGACTAACAAGAATTGTGAAAGGTCAGTCTGTTTCAAGCCTACAAAATAATAAGAAGTTGGGTCAGGAAGGTGTAACACCGCAGCTGGGTATAGTCAGAAAAAGAACATTTTGTTTTGTCTAGCTGATATTATCCAGGAGAGCTGCATCAAGTTGATTTTCAAATATAATTTTACAAAACCTCTTCTGTAAATTGCAGACATGAGAAGTTGATAATGTCCATTTGACCTCTTTTGGCTGCCCTGCCTTTGGTCTCCAGGTTTAATATTTTCCATTTTAATGTGTTAACTATAAACTTCAAAGGAACATATGGATACATCAAGCTTGTCAATCAAAGTATCTTATAAAAAAATTGTTGAAATTAAGGAGAATAGGAGATTCATTTAAAACAGCCTTTTGAACCCCTAGAAATTCACAGCTAAGTCTACAAGTAAAACAAATGGCACAGTTTAAAATAATTATTTTAACTTTAACTAGTCTTCATGGAATAAAGGAAAATTTATGGACAAAGATGTTGATTATTTTTGCTCAGTGTGTTTAGGGGTGTGATTTCCTCAGCACTGAATGAATTTCTTGATGCATTGCACTAAAAGCAACATGACTCTCAGACATTAAGTACTATAATTATTGAGAGTGTTGATCTTTCAATCAATATATATGTCAAAGTAACCCAAAATGCTTTTCCAGAAGGAATGAACAGAGAAGGGTTTAAAAAGAAAGGTATATTAAATATCACAAGGAAGAAAAAAGTAAGATGCATTAAGGAATATGTTACAAATATTACTATAAAAAAGACTCATTCACATTGCCAGTCTACATAAAGCATGAATTGTCCACTGAGTTAGTAAACAAAGAACAATCAACCATGAAACGTTAAGGCATGAAATGTTTTGCACAATAAGTATCTCTTAAAATGACAGTGTGAGAAGATAAACTTTATGTTATTTCAGCTCATAAATTATACTGACTAATGCCCAACAACATAGCACTGCATTTACACTACAATCTCATAAGAGAAAGCATGTTTTTATTTTCCATTCTTGTTCCTGTCTCCCATTCTACTCGATGTACAGCATGCCACGAAAGTCACATTTCCCTCTGACAACTCAAATGCATAGGCACCGTCATATTTACGGCTTTGGTATCAATGCAAGTTCATGAGACAATAAATTTTTAACAAACCCTTTTTATAACTTCTGTTCTACAGATCAGCTGAAGCTAATATATGCTTAACAATGACTCAGTATTTAAATGGTACCAAAAGTCAAGATAGTCTGATATTTCCTGACTGAAATTAGTTCTTTGGCAAGTGTTGTCCTAGCTTTACTTTGCAGATGCTTGTGTTGATGGAAGAAGTGCATTGCCGCACCTCAAAGCAGTGTGTGAACTGGGGAAAACGCCAACACTTTTACAGTGAAAGCATGTCTCTTACAGGTGAAAAAAAATTGCAGGACACAAAAAAGAACATAGTGAGAGGATATTCCCACAGCTCATGGAGGCAAAACAAGGCTAGTGAAGATTAGTTCTATACAATACTTCTTCAGGAAACAGACTCTGAAAACTCACTATAGTAATTAAGTCACTATAGACTGAGATGCAAGATTGCATGCACTGTTCTCTTAGCCCCTGGGTGCTCGGCCTCAAATTCATCTGAGGAAATACACATGAAGACATAAGCTTTTGACTGGTTGATTAATAAGGATAATGCTTTCGATAAGTATACTAAATTCTGCCCTTCAGTAAGTGGATGTGATTGTCCTAAATGCCCTCCTGAGTGACGGTCTCGTGTAAGTCAATAGACATCCATTTACTGCAAGTTCTGATGATTTGAAAATTGCCAGGAGGCAAATAAAAATGCTTTTCCCCCCAGACCCTACAAAGTTAAATAATGCTGCTTTTTAACTGCCCTTCACACTTACCAGATCTGTTTGTGGTCATCTATCAATCATATTATGTTAGTGTCTGCACATTTGGGTATACGCCGACTAGGACCATACAAAAGCAAGATAGGAAGCTGCAGCCTGGAAGATATATCATCTATTTGCTGAAATATATTCCACTTTAAAATAACATTTGAAAGACAACACTTTATAAAACAGTACCTTTTCAGCACTTTAAACAGCAGAAAAAAGGCTAAACATACCATAAGGTTGAACATTTCCTAAACTTGAATGCAGGGCTTTCCGGAGTCTTTAAAAATATCTTACTAGAGCTGCTGTAGAGGTTCAAGTAACATAGTACATTGAAGTACATTCCCAAATAAGTTTTATTCTTTAGGGTAATAAGAAAAATAGTACATAATCTTTTTAAAGCAGTTACAGGATTTGCTTTGACATACTATTCACTGTTTAAAACTTGTTAACTTAAGATCTTGACTATTATTTCATTAATAAGTACATGCATTTCTTGTTCACTAAACACCATGTCAATGTTTCACAAAGACTTTTAATCTTCTAGTGTCACCTAATTGGATAGGCACGCTATAGTAGCATCACATTCCAAAAGTTAAAAAATACTATGGGCCTTAAAAGGATTTAAATGTTTTCTGGTTATTTATAATTGTAATTAATTCAAAAGCAATTGTCCCCTTCCCTTTTAGTGCTGAATGCAGAGAACCTCAGGTGATAGGGACTGAGAGAAGAATGCAGTAGCTTCTATCCTCTTTGACTTATTGTAAAGCCATCAGTATTGGAGGCAAACCCATAGCATTTAAATCAGTGTAAGTACATGTAGAGAATCATACAACAGTTTGAGTTGGAAGGGACCTTAAAGATCACCCAGTTCCAACCCTCCTGCAGGGACACCTCCCACTAGATCAGGCTGCTCAAAGCCCCATTCAGCCTGACCTTGAACACTTCCAGGGATGGGACAGCCACAGCTTCCCTGGGCAATGTGTTTCCGTGTCTCACCACTCTCATTATGAAGAATTTCTTCCTAATATCTAACGTAAACCTTGTACCTTCCAGTTTAAGGCTATTCTCTCTTGTCCTATCACTACATGCCCTTGTAAAAAGTCCCTCCCCAGCTTTCTTGTAGGTCCACTTCATGTGCTGGAAGGAGTTTACTAGATTGTATAGATTGTTTAGGCAGAGAAGAAAAAGATTAAAACAGATGAGAATAGAATAGAATATTTCAGTTGGACAGGAATTACAAAAATCATCTGGTCCAACTGTGTAACAGGGCTGAATCTGCTAGCAGGAAAGGAACAGCAAGCTACCACGCACTGGTTTTAACTAAAAGATGGGGAGAAAGACCTGACCCAGACTTGTACCACAAGGTAACTGGAAATTATATATAACTTAACACCTCCAAAATAAAACTCTTCAAGTTTACTGAATGTAATTATGTGGGAGACTCAAGCCAGGCAAATGAGATTTTCATTCTCACTGGTTCTGCTGATTAGAGTCTGGATGATGGTGAGTTTAAATGGTCTTACAAAAGATAGCTCTTAGCATTAATATTCACAGGTTGCCTGAGTATTTTTTTAAGGGGAAACAGGGAAGGGAGGAGAGCCAGCTGAGTAGCTGATGCCACATGGTCCCAAAGTTCGGCATCAGCAACTAGAGCAATTCAGTGACCAATTAGGATGATTTTCCAATCTTCCGAGAACATTGTGAAGCCAAAGTATTAATCAAGAAAGTAGACTTTTAATGTGCTGCTGGTGAAGCTGCACAAGAACAAAATATACTCAGCAGAAAAACAACAGAGATGATTTCTGCTACCTACAAAAGAGAAGAGGACACTAGGCTCTTCTGCCATGCTGCTGATCCCTAGACATACTTAAATCCCTGGAGGTATTTAAAAGACAGATGGATGAGGTGCTCAAGGGCATGGTTTAGTGGTTGATAGGAATGGATGGACTTGATGATCCTGGAGGTCTTTTCCAGCCTAGTGATTCTGTGATTCTGTAATCACCTATGTATGACTCTTCCACTCTATTGCATACTTATTTAATACATTTCATCCAAAGGTCAGAAGACACTGTATAAAAGCGTATCGGTCTATTAGGAAGCTATGTATAGCCTGACATTGTTAATGGTTTCATTTGCTTTTATTGTGAAATAATGAAGAATACTTTCTTCAGAGACATTTCATAGAATCATAGAATCACCAGGTTGGGAAAGAGCAGTACAGAGGGAGAATAACCTCCCTGGACCTGCTGGTCACACCATTTCTGATACAAGCCAAGATGCCATTGGCCTTCTTGGCCACCCGGGCACACTGCTGGCTCATGTTCAGTCGGCTGTCAACCAACACCCCCAGGTCCCTCTCCTCCAGGCAGCTTTCCAGCCAGACTTCTCCTAGTCTGTAGCTCTGCACAGGGTTGTTGTGCCCCAAGTGCAGGACCCGGCATTTGGCCTTGTTAAACCTCATTCCACTGGTCTCATCCCAGCGGTCCAGCCTGTTCAGATCCCTTTGCAGAGCCTCCCGACCCTCCAGCAGATAAACACTTCCACTCAGCTTAGTGTCGCCTGCAAACTTGCAAAGGGCGCCCTCAATGCCTTCATCCAGGTCATTGATGAAGACATTGAACAGGGCTGGACCCAGCATTGAGCCCTGGGGAACCCCACTTGTCACTGGCCTCCAGCTGGATTTCACACCATTTCCCACCACTCTCTGGGCCCGGCCATCCAACCAGTTTTCCACCCAGGAGAGTGTGCGCCTGTCCAGGCCAGAGGCTGACAGTTTCCGAAGCAGAATGCTGCGAGAAACTCTGTCAAAGTCTTTACTGAAGTCCAAGAAGACTACATCCACAGCCTTACTCACTTAACAAGTGGCTTTTCAAAACAAATATTTCCATTTAGAAGATTCCTCTCCCAGTAGGTCCTGATTTTTCCACCTGTGATTGGCATCGCTAGGGTTGTTTTGCTAGCACTTATAACAAAGTATGAGTTTAGTTGTACAATCGTTACAGTGTCACAAATAAGGTGTGCTTGATTTTCAGTGATTCCTTTTTACTCTGATACTAACATAGATAGAAGAATAAAATTTTCTGTGTTAGAGAGAAGCTCAAACACGAAACTGAAAAATAAAGTAGCGTCAAATTAGTGACAAAACTGGGAACAGAACAGAGGTCTTTCTGTTCCCAGTCTCAATCCTTATGGACTTACTCAGGCTATAAGCTGTGAAATAAAAAGAGTTTGTTGTTTATTATTGCGTTCCTGGCTTGCCCAAATTAGTTCGCAGAAACCAGGCACATGGACTTTATCCACTTTTACTATGAGCAACAAAAATAGTCATATGTTACTCACAATTTAAAAGTGAAGTTATGCTTTTACTACTAAGAAGGTGACTTGGCATATTTTGATATGTTACACATTTAGATATGGAAAATCCACACATACAGTTTGGAAAGGCCCTGAGATTTGTAAACCATTGTTGTGAGTCCTACTGGTACCTCTCTGTACTTAAGAAATATTTTATTCATGGTAGGAAGTCTTAGCCATTGACAGGAAGAGATTAGAGTACATAGACCAGCTGCTCTGCAAGGTAACACAGACTCTTCACTCTAGAAAGAAGGATGAGTTGGGATGTGTTAGGATGAGGTAGTTTGATACTATTATACTTACAATGTATTTTGCTGAAACTCTGCGTATGAAGCGTAATACCTTCTTTTTCTTACTTTCCTTGCCTATCATGCAGTATGAAACAATTAAGAAATGCTTCATTAAATTGTTCACTATAATATAAAGCTAGCTCAATTCAGAAAAGATTTGACTCTTTGTATTGCATATAACGTTGTGATTCATCTGTTTGTAATTCCTTTTGGCTTGTTTCAGAGTTGCTATAGCAATCTTTGCTTTTGAAGTACCAAGTAGATTGTTGAGAAGTACATCTTTTCTTGATTATGTAAACAGCATGCTTCTATAGAAGGAAGTACCTCCCTGTTATGTGCACCAACACTTCATCTATTGTAGCTACAGTCCCCTTTTCAACAGGAGTATATCCATTAATGTTTTATTTTTAAATTATTTTTTTTATTGTGGCTTCAAAAGACTGTCTCCTCACAATGACATTCAAAAAAACGTGCTTGTCATAAATATATAGAAAAGCAATATCTTGTCAGAACAGCAAATAAATGTAGAAGAAAAAGGAGAATGGATATTTCACAGAAGGAAGTAATTGGGTCTTTGGCAATAGGGGTTGGCAAGTTTTTGTTTTTCCAAGATCATAGAATAATCTAAGTTGACAATGATGAAGGTCTCTAGTCCAACCTCCTGCCCAAAGACGGGTTAGCTTTCCCATCATACAAGACTGCTCGGGCCTTTATCCAGGAAAACTTTCCAGGCTAGACATAGCACAATCTCTTCAGGCTACTGGCCCACTGCTTGCCTCTCCTCACGCAGAAGGTGTTTCTCCTGATATCCACTGTAAACTTTTCCTTTCAATTTCTACTTACTGAGCTTGTCCCTCAACTTCCTGCCATGGACTGCTGTGAAGAACCTGGGTTCATTTTCTCAGTGACCTCCTCATAGGTACTGGAGGGCTCACACTATCAGGGCTGTACTCTGCAGCTGCAGCTCTGTAGGTGGAGAAGATCTTGTCAGCACAATGCCTCCATCCACCACAGCCCTGGGCAGAGGGACCTGCTTCTTCCCTCTAGAGCTCTGTCTGAGCCTCTGACCTATTTTACCTTCTGTAGTTCAAGTAAAGTGTCGGAGTATCAAAGCAGGGGACAGTCAGTTCCAAATCCCAAAATATTTCACAAAAATTCAGCTGCTTCTCTGTGACTGAACCATGTTGAAAGTAATGGCCATTCCACATCTGGTCTTCCTAGTAGTCATTGTATCATAGACTTTTCCTGTGAATTCAGTATCCAATATTTTCAAACTACCTGCCACCAGACGGCTTGGGCAGAACAGCCTTTTCCTGTGAGGCACCACACTGCCAGCCATTAAGGTGTCTTCTTACAGCAGTCATTCCATCTGGCATTACCCCTGGTACAGATCTCTCAACCAACAACCTATGTGCCTAGCCTCTTACTGAGGACCGCACCTTAGAGGATGATGTTGGTGCCATATTAAGGCACAAATCACACAGTCACATAGTGAACACCATAGGTTTTCACTCCTGTTAGCTAAACCTCTAGTGTTTACCAGCAGTCCCAGTACCCTGTCCAAAGTCTAACACCTGGTGCCGTGTTGTCCCTTCTCAGGTCACCTCCCTCCCACAGAGCAATGACAGCTGTGATTAGCCAGTGAATTTCTACTCAGTCCACACTGGTAAAGAAAAGCATTGAGAGACCTTGAAGGACTATAAAATTTAATCAGAGCCTGAATTCTTTGTCACAGGTCTGCCGGGAACTTCTGATGCCTGACCACCAGCTGAATTATTTATCTTCTTTGGGGCATACAAGTAGCTCACAGGAAATTCCAGACCTTTTGTCAGAAAAGTCTGTTGACTGAATTATTTGAAGAATTAATTTCCTAAGGTTAGATTCACCAATGTGCTCATCTTCCCTCCTTCACATGAGTGAGACTGCAAAATACAATACATTTTGATTCCTGCTTTTTCAGAGGTTCCTAGGAACACGCAGATCTGACAAGCTCTCCTGTATCTCTGCCTATGAGACAAGTGCAGAAGACTAAGAGAGTATGGCTGCTGTTCAAGTGCCAGCCACTGTGAGGCTGAGTCTCTGGCCAAGCTCTAATTAGTTTCGGGATTTGAGAAGCAGATAAAGTCACAGAAACTGAACATCTGCAGTCACTTCTGAGTGGAAGCTATGTGGTACACAGCTTGGTTTCTGGCACAGTATATTGAAGTGCCTGGAAAAAAGCTGTTTCTTTTCTTCTGAAGATAATACTAACCTGGGTCTCTAAGAAAAAAACATGCCACCCTTCCCAGAGGCTGATAGTCGCATATCAGTAAACAGGAAAATAATTCAGTTCCATAACCCTGTTGTTTTTCTGGAACAAATCAAAAAATATACACATCTGTATTTATATGAAGATGTTCACACATACACCTTCATGGTTTTATGTACAGAAATCCATATCCTCATGGCGATAAATGTGGTGGTCACTAAGCTAAGTATACATCTGTATTTACCATGACTTACAAAAGATGTCATAATATTCTTCAGAGCTTCCATAATACTGGTACTAACTCTTATTTTCTTCTACCTACTTTCTCACTTTTCTTGAGCTACCTTGTAATAAACAGGACTAATACAATATAGACCTGCAGTCTTCTACCTTGGTGCAAGCAATGCCAACATTGCCTTACTCTTTATATTCCAAATTCTGTTTCTGCTTCAGCCAGTCCCTTATCTGCAATCATAAAAACAAACTCTCCCCAAATATTTTGGAAAAATATTTTCCCACACTCATAAGCAATATAGTAGCCTGTCTGGAGCTGTAAGTGCAATTGTTAAAGGTCAACAAACTGAATTTCTTATCTGATGTTTGAGACCCAAATTTGGAGGCTGTGTGATACAACAAGCATGCACTATGAGACTTTTTTGTAATACAATTGGTTAGCCAGCCCACAACTCTTCCCCCAGAATTCTGGACAACTAGATAGACACATTCTCTGACCACAGCGGATCTGTGGGAACCCTGCAGAGCACTAATGGCAACTTTTCTCAGTATCAGTATCAGATACGAGGTCTCCTAAGATTAGAGTCTGATTTTTTTCCCATTTTTTTTCTCACTGGCTGTGAAGATAAGTTTGGAAGAATACAGAAATCCCTGCTGTTGTTTTGGGACACCTACGAAAAAGACCGTCTCTATGAAGACCTATTCTAATCAGAAATTTTAATCCAGTTTAGAAGTCCAATGGAAAATAATAGAATTATTAGAGGAGGTGAAAGATGAGAATTCTATTTCATTACAACAGTCAAGTTTGTTTCTGTTTGATTGTTTCTGCTCTGTACTGTAGTAAACACATTTTAAAAGAATTTTCACAAGTTAAATTGCTTTGGAACATCAATTTCTGAATAAAACACTAAGATTTTCAATTTCATCCTCTCTGATCTGAGAAAACTATCTGACCAAGGATGCCATAAATTCTTCTCAACGAAAGCTCTGTGGAGTTAAGTCAGAGTCTTTTATGTGTTTCAGCTTGGATAATCAGGATATATTCACAAATACATATTTTGAAAATTCTATAACAAGATTTACTGATTTTAAACATTTAGTGATCAAATATATCTTACCTGCAATGTACCTGCACAAGTTTCCAAAGAAATTCAACTGTGACTTCCATATCAATTTTTAGTTGTGCTGAAAGCAGTGGCACTACCAATAAATCATATTCAGAAAATCAGAATGTTCCTGTTGGTATGCAATAATAAATTTTGGAAGTAGAAAGTCCATTAAGATAGGTAGATGTCTTCTGTAATTGTTTAAGAAGTAAATTAGTGCCATCGTTCTGTACAGTGCAAGTGAAATTTTCTTGTGTGGACTTTATTGCCTGCAGTAATTCATTGCTACTGGCACCAGAGACCAGAGCAGTGAACAAGTGAAGAGGTTCCATTCTGACTCATATGTAGATGTGGGCAACCAAAATCCACATTTCAGTTACAGGGTTTGCCTGGCAAACACCATGCAAGTAAAGAGAGAAAAATCCGAATTCATATCTTTCAGGTTGAATTTTTAAGGAAGTTTATGCTGGAATTTTATACATGTATTCATTCAGATAACATTACTTTTTAGAGCCTCTTTCATCAGAGGGTCTCAAATGAAATGAATTAATTAGTAATTAATAATACTAAGCTTTATAGTACTCCAGGCATGAATATCATGTCTACATACTACAGAAAATACAGCAGAAATTAAATAATTTCCCACTGTCATACTAGCAGCCTGCCATGGAACTCATATCTCCTTACTCCTAGCCCTTTTACCTGAACACAAGAATACTGTCAAGTTGTGGAAACTAGTGACTATCATTAAATCAATCCAAAGCATTACTACCCACAACAGCAGAAGTCACACTGTAGGTCTCAGAGGAGGAAAAAAAAGCTAAAAAGTATCTGGTTTTAGTAAATTATTTTCTATCTGTCAATAAGGAATTCTCTCATTTACTGTCTTTTTCTAAAAATAAGCTGTTTCAGTATTATTGTCATCAAGCGATGCATCATTTATTTATTAGATAAGAGACCACTATTACATCTGAAATGCAGACTAATTATTCTAAAAGCATTAATCAATTTGTTAAGAACTCTTCAGCAATAATGTAGTCTCTTTGTTGCTACCACGGTAATATTTACTTCACATAACCACAGTTGGCTTACTGATACAAATACCACCTCCTTTTAGTAAATTTCAGGAAAACATTTTAGAAGTGCTCTAGGCTGAAAGGGATGATAAATAATTTTTAGACTGAAAGTTGAAGTGGATTGATTAGGAGCAATTTTTTATGTTTTACACAATAAAAAGATGAACTATGGTTCACGAAGCCAATTTGCAGAGCAACCTCTTCTCTCTAATTGCTGCTAGACTAATGTAGAAGCACACTCCTAGGAAGCAGAAAAATCCATTTACCCAGTCATGTCATTTAAGTAGCGAACACAAGTAGTGGGTTTTTCCATTACCTTTCATATTAGCCTTGCTACATTCCACCTGTGACCCTCATTTTACGAGTGCAATGCTCTTTTATACAATTTTGTAACCATAATAAAGGTCCACTTCAAAATTTTTCAAAGTAGGCTAAGGACATTTTTAAAAAAACATAAACAGGGACATAACCAATCTCACTAATTCCCAGTAACGTATTGTAAAACCAAATTATTTGCTAAAAGGTTTAATAAATTCCCATCTTCAGAAGTAGAAAAGAACATTTCCTCTATTTCCTCTCACACAAGAATCTTTTCTATTCTATTCTTTTCTGACTATTTACACTGTGGTTGTCCCTGGTACTGCAAAACTTATTTTAAGAATTATTTGGGTGTTTTTTTAACAGGAAATGGACCGACTGCTATTTAAATCAAGATAGGACTTCTTATTTCTGTACAGTTCACACAAAAACATATAATATGTTGTTGGAGAGAAAAAAATACACCCTTAGCTCCGCCCATTGTAGCAATTCAGAGTACACAGAATAATTAACTTCATGTTCCAGGTGTCTCCTCTAATGACACTTTCTGTTAATTGCTAGAACTGCATTAAAAAGAATATCATAAGTAAAAACAACCCTGGGAGCAGAAGCTAGTTCTGTGCAGTGCTTCTAAGATACTTGACTGAAGTAAAACCACGTTTTAAAAGTTATCTTCATAAATTCCTAGAAAGGAAACCCTTAGCAAGTTTATGGATAACACTAATCTGGGTGGAAGTGTTGATCTGCTGGAGGGTAGGGAGGCTCTGCAAAGGGATCTGAACAGGCTGGACCGCTGGGATGAGACCAATGGCATGAGGTTTAACAAGGCCAAATGCCGGGTCCTGCACTTGGGGCACGACAACCCTATGCAGTGCTACAGACTAGGAGAAGTCTGGCTGGAAAGCTGCCTGGAGGAGAGGGACCTGGGGGTGTTGGTTGACAGCGACTGAACATGAGGCAGCAGTGTGCCCAGGTGGCCAAGAAGGCCAATGGCATCTTGGCTTGTATCAGAAACGGTGTGACCAGCAGGTCCAGGGAGGTTATTCTGCCCCTGTACTTGGCACTGGTGAGACCGCTCCTTGAATCCTGTGTTCAGTTCTGGGCCCCTCACCGCAAGAAGGATGTTGAAGCTCTGGAACGAGTCCAGAGAAGAGCAACAAAGCTGGTGAAGGGGCTGGAGAACAGGTCGTATGAGGAACGGCTGAGGGAGATTGGGTTGTGTAGCCTGGAGAAGAGGAGGCTGAGGGGAGACCTCATTGCTCTCTACAACTACCTGAAAGGAGGTTGTAAAGAGGAGGGCACCGGCGTCTTCTCCTAAGTGACGGGGGACAGGACAAGAGGGAATGGCCTCAAGCTCTGCCAGGGCAGGTTTAGGCTGGACATCAGGAAAATATTTTTCACAGAAAGGGTCATTGGGCACTGGCAGAGGCTGCCCAGGGAGGTGGTTGATTCACCTTCCCTGGAGGTGTTTAAGGCACGGGTGGATGAGTTGCTGGGGGGCATGGTTTAGTCTTTGACAGGAATGGTTGGACTCAGTGATCTGGTGGGTCTCTTCCAACATGGTTATTCTGTGATTCTATGATTCTATGAAATAGTTCTGAAGAAAGTATTCTTCATTATTTCACAATAAAAGAAAATGAAACCATTAACAATGTCAGGCTATACATAGCTTCCTAATAGACTGATATGCTTTTATACTATGTCTTCTGACCTGTGGATGAAATATATTAAATAAGCATGAGGCGTTGTGACACTGTTACCTCAAAATATTTTCTATGTAATAGCAAAACTAAATTAAAAGAATGGTTCAGGAGTAATGGCACTAATTCTGCATTACACACACACAGATGCCTCCAATATCTGAAAAACTGTTACAGCCTTTGCTGTAGGATACAAAAGATCTGTACAGAGAACACAGAAGAACTAAAAATGCCAGTTTGTTCTTTTAATGACAGCAACACTACTACATATTAATGCAGCTAACAACATTCTCATTGCTTAATGTTCTGCTTTAAAACAAAATTACAGAAACCTTCCACTTCCTGAAATTTGTATTAACAACATTGACTTCAGTAATTTGAAACAAATGTTAAATATCTGCTACTTGTCTAGACAGACTTGGAAGTACTATTTAGATAACATCACAGCAAGTCCAGCATGGATATATTTGTGTGGTAGAATTTACCTGTTTTCAGAAGTACGTAGGGTTTTAAAACTGGGCTCACAGTGGCCTAATTAGGGTGTTAGGGAAAAAAAGAAAGGAGATAGTAAATATATAATTTATAAAGGTGTGTTTTAATTAACACATTGCACATACTGATAAAGACAGAGCATAATGCTTTTAAAATAGTTAGCATCTTGAAAAAGCGTCAGTAGTCACAGTCCACGTGCTGCATGGGCTTTACATATGGGATTTACTGAAGATTAACATGAAATGAGCTAAGTAAATCAATCTTCAAAAGAATGTGACTCCTAAGCTCTACACCACTCAGGACCTGTGCCAGGAAAACCATGGAACAAGTGAAAAATGGCTACAATCTCATAGTTGAACAGTAGGAACTGAAGTACTTATGGCTGTTACAGCCAAAATCTAAAAGTTACCTGGAAGCCCAGCTGCAGGTTCAGCTCCACCGTGTAATAGCAAAGTGGGATCTAGGCAGGATAGGTGTAATTTTTTGCCTGTGAATTCTGTCTTAAGACCCTTCTCTTTTGCACTTCCCTGAGACCTTTCCTAGCAAGTGGTTGGTATTGAGTAGGGAAAATCACCCCCTAAATTATTTCCTGATTTATTTTTTTTAAACTCTGTTGTAGCATGATTTCACTGTCTTTGTTAGATTTAAAACTGATTTGTATCAGGAAAACTAAGAAGGGAAGCAACAAGCATATTTACCTAGCAGTAAAAACAAATTCTGCTTCTAAGGTGCAGAAGGAATTCTTATGAGCCAGGTTTCAGACTTGCACTCTGTGGATATTACAGGTGTTTTGCCTTCTGATTTTTAAAAACAATTTACTAAATAAGCAACTTAAGATATACAGTGTTTCAAAATCATGATTTTGAAAACTGGAAAACCTCTGGTTTTCTAGTACTGGAGGTGATCAACAACAGCTAACTTCTTTATGGATTCAGTTCTGGATAACTCAAGTTTCTGTTTTTGCTACACTGGCTGTTTCTTATTATTGTACTGCACAGGTTACAATCCTAAAGCAAGAACTACCAAAATTAAGCCTGGTTTATATCAGAGATGTCTGCTATATGTGAAGTGGTATGATGGCTCAGTGACAGAAGTTGTGGCAGCAGAATACCTTAGCATAAGTAGGACTCTACTTGCAAAACTGCATTGATGATTCAAAGTGATAGATGCAGTAAGTAAACAGCTGTGGATAACAAAGATGGCACAACAAGCTTGACACGAGCTGGCAATGTGCTGTCACAGCCCAGAAAGCCAACCATATCCTGGGCTGCATCAAGAGAAATGTGGCCAGCAGGTCAAGGGAGGTGATTCTGCTCCTCTGTTCCTCTCTTGTGAGACCTCATCTGGCTACAAAGTTGATTAGAGGGCTGGAGGACCTCCCATATGAGGACAGGCTGAGAGAGTTGGAGTTGTTCAGCCTGGAGAAGAGAAGGGTCCGAGGAGATCTTACAGTGACCATCCAGTACCTGAAAGGGGCTACAAAAAAGCTGGGGAGGGACTGTTTACACAGGCTTGTAGTGGCAGGATGAGGGAGAATGGGTAAAAAATGGAGAGGGGCAGATTTAGGATGGACATAAGGAGGAATTTCTTTTCTGGGAGAGTGGTGGGATACTGGCACAGGTTGCCCAGGGAAGATGTGGCTGCCCCATCCCTGTAGGTGTTCAAGGCCACGTTGGATGGAGCCTTGGGCAGCTGGATCTAGTGGGATGTCCCTGCCCATGGCAGGGGGTTGGAACTGGATGATCTTTAAGGTCCCTTCCAGTGCAAACTATTCTATGATTCTATGATTCTATGATTCTATGATTCTATGTATTACTGTATTATTATAAAATTCTATGAAAATTTGCCTGGTGGAAAAGGACGTCTAGGGGTGCTGGTTGAAAGCTAGCTGAACATGAGCTGGCAGTGTGTACAAGAAGGCCAGCAGCATCCTGGTTTGTTTCAGAAATGGTGTGGCCAGCAGGACTAGGGAAATTTTTGTACCCCTGTACTCAGTGAAGGCACACCTTGGATAGTAAGGCTGCACCCTAGGTACTGTGTTCAGTTTGCAGTCCCTCAGTACAAGGAGAACATTGTGGGGCTGGAGCGTGTCCAGAGAAGGTCATTGAACTTGGTAAAGAGTCTGGAGCACAGGTAAGGCTGTAAGTCTGGAGGGGCTAAGGCTACTAAAGTTGTTCAGTCTGGAGAAGAGGAGGTTGAGGGGAGACCTCTACGACTACGTGAAAAGAGGTTGTAGCAAGGCAGATGTTGGTCTCTTCCCCAAGTAAAAAGTGACAGAATGAGAGGAAGCAGCCTCAGATTGCACCAGGGGAGGTTTGGATTGGATATTAGGAAAAATGTCTTCACTGAAAATGTTGTCAAGGCTTGGAAGGCTGCCCAGAGCAGTGGTTGAGTCACCACCTCCAGAGGTATTTAAAAAATATGTAAGTGTGGCATTTAGGGTCATGGTTTAGTGGTGGACTTGGTTGTGTTTGATTAAGATTTAGACTTGATAATCTTAAGGGCTTTTTCAATATAAATAATTCTATGCTTCTGTGATTCTAAGTAAAATGTTGGTTTATGCTTTGTACTATGACTTAGAAGTTTCAAATGAGAGCAGGACAAACAATACTAGGCACTTTATTTAAAAAATACTAGAAATCCTAATGTACTTATAGTTCAAGAAAACAAAATTTAAAGAATAGGATGAAAAAGTATAAGTGAGGAAAGGACAGTGAGAAACTGGAAGACAGAAATAAATTCTTGAAAAGGCTCTTGAGTGATTGAAATACAGGTTCTTAGCAATATAACTAGTTCTGTGCATTTATTTCTCTAACCTTCATTAAGATTTCCCTTCAACTGTCTCTATATACCCTCTCTGAAGTTAACGTTTCTCAAAAAGATCTTTCAAATAAATACTATCGTCACTATTTCATATAGCATTGCTATGAATTTCAAGCAAGTATGAGTTCATATTATGATGAATAATCTGACGCAACTTACAAATGTTCGGTTAGTGTTTTAAATTAGTTGGTTTTCATGCTTAGACTCACTTGTGTGGAGGTTTTTGGTTGTTGATGGGGTTTTTTGGGTTGCTTTTGTGGTTTAAGATATGATACAGATACAGGGTTTACGGCATTATTTGTACTTCTGTTAGTGACTGTGAGCATATCAGGCTTTTTAAAACAGCTTATGCTGAATAGGGCCTGTGTTGTGGCAGAAAGGGATAGCAATGCCAGCAAACAAGGAATACATCTTATGTTGACAAAATACTTGTTCATTAAATATAAATTTTGTAGTCCCTAAATCACAGAGGGTATACAATAATTACATTTTTAGCCAACATTTTATATACACCAAACCTTCTGGTGTGGGTGTAGTTCAAATTATTGCATTTTCTTGATTTCCACCAGGAACTATTAAGTGCAAAGATATAGACTCTGGCTGAAGGGGTCCACAACACTGAGACTGCTGAAAGAATCAGAGAAGTAGCACTGTATGCTTGCCATACCACCCTCCACAATTAGTACTAGATATTTTCAAGGACAAAATACTGAATTGTATGTGTTGTTGGTGCCAACCTTTACAGGCTTCCTGTATTTTTTTTTAATAGAAAAAATATTATTTAAAATTTCAGGTAGTCACCCTAGAATCCCAACAAAAGTTAATACTTGAATTCTTGTGTATGAGTTTATCTTGCTTACAAATGTTTTTCTACACAGTTGAGGTGCGGAAAATCACATTTTGTGTTTACCATATCATTTATATTTTTTAGTAATGTATTCTGAGAACCTGTTAGGACATATGTGCAGAAAATTCCCATTTAAAGTAGAATTGTTAAGCAACTTTAAAATTTAATTAGAACACTTTGCTGCATTTCATTATGAGTTTATTTCATAATTACTCAGCAGGTCCCAGGTATTTACTAACACAGAAGTGACAGTACATGATACTGTTGAATTATAACTGCACAGCTGGAAAAGATACTTAGAGAAATAAAGAACAGATAAATGCTTCACTTGAAAAGCATCAAGGAAAAACTCAGCATTGAACATCCTCTACCCTACCCCGCCTTTGGTGTTGTAAGTAATGCTGTAAAACTCAGCATGGATGTCTGTCTTCTAATTACTTAAGGAGCCAACCATATAGGATCAATTGGTTCTATACTTACGCATCCTACAGGCATGTGTTGGGATACTGGTACCTAGAAGAAAGCTATACTCCTAACCAGTGGAGAGAAAAACAGACTGCTGCAATCGGCCCTGTACTCACCATGTTTCATTTAGGGCACCAAGTCAACAGGTAGGGATAGAATTAGGTTCAAAATATGCTGAGACACTACCTTTAATTTTTTAGGAAAAAGACATTAAACTTCTTAGAATTCCTTTTGCTCAAGTAACACCTGCATTGCACACCCTCTGAAATTCTGACATGAAAAATGAAGTCATTCAAGACAGTTTAAAGAATGCTGTCATATGATACTGTCCCTCAGAGAGATAAGGACATTATTACTATGCAGACATCATTTGTGCACTCACAGACGTATAGTTCATATTTTAAAACTTCCAGATGTAAGAAAGGCGAATTCAATTGAACACTTACGAGAAAATAATGAGCCACTATGTTTTTATTTGTCTTTTGGCTAGGAAAACACAATGTAGATATTAAGGATCTTCAAATTGAGCAATTTCTTCTAATTATTTTGCATATCTTCACTGGTATCTTTAATCAGCACAAATATGTCTGGGTTTCATTTTTAGCTTCTCTTAAAGTTCAATTGGGCTTTCTGCAATCATTTACTGTTTTTCAACATCCCAGACAGTTTTGAATTTCCCTTTTTCCTTTTTCATTTGTTTATTATTCTTTAGTGCTCCTAACAAAGTTTTTTGATTCATGGAAGAGAACAGAGGATACAGTAAGCATTTTCTATTGTGATATTCAAAGCTCAGCTTCTTAGCTTCCTTCCCTTCTGTTCTTTATTTGGCTTCTTCCTATATTTTCACCTCATTTTCCTCCTGCTGGTTCCTAAGAACACCCATTGCTATCCATCAGCAGAACCGTGGCTGTGACTGGCTGGGGTTTCGTACACATCAAACCAGCATATGCAGTTCTCCATGGCCCTCCCCCTACTTCTTTCCACCCCTGCACCATTTCCTCCTTTTTACCTCAGGGAACTGATTCAAGGTAAAATCCAACGCAGCTACTAAAGAGATTTTTTAATGCAGCAGCATTATGGTAATATTTTTTGTGGGAAACCTCAGCTGCTCCAAGGGATCGGAATGCAAGCTTAACATTGGCCTTGAACAGATACTCGTGTATCCTTGATGAAGCTGGAATGTGCCAAGAAGAGCTGAGTAAACAAGACTACGAAGCTGTCAGGCCGCAGGTGGAATCATCGAATTATGAAGTTACAATAGAGAAAGAGTCATCCAATTATGAACTCTTGGTCTTTGGCTAAACAAATCATATATGAGCACACAGTCCCAGAAAAGGTATAAAAAGCCTTGTAAAACCAATAAAGATGTCCTTTTGCTCACAGCTTCTACGTGTCGTTGACCACCCCAACTGTGACATTTTTGATAGTTTTTAACCCAGCACAGAAAAAGATGGTGTGCAAGCATGAAAACAAGGGTAGGAAAGGTCTAACATAAAAAAAATAACATTTTAAATCCTTTATGTAATACAATGTTAACAAAATTACTGTATTTCTCAGGAAAAAGTAAAGTGGTAAATTACATTGAAGGCATAATATTGTGTTTTTAGATTCAAAATTATTTATTTCACAAAACAAGTCTGCACAAATAATGTTGATCTGTGCATTTAAGTCAGTTTAAGATTATTGATATATTAAGATTTTTTTCTCATTACAGATTTTCATGTATCTGCAGCTGAAAAAACTTTTTTAAAAGAAGCAGCAACAAAGGCTGTAATATTTCATTCGCATCTACAAGGCCATTGTTTTGCAAGATCTCCATTACTATATAGCATACTTTTGAAGCACGCCACATTCTGTGTCACAAGAATAAATTACTAATATAAAACTATTCTAAGAATGGACAAACACATAGCTGCATTTTGTACATTTGCTTTTGTCTTTGCAGACTCATTAACTCTATTTACATATGGATAAATAATACTCAGCTGTGAGTTTTCACACTTGTTTCACTTCTTAATTTTTGCACATGTAGCCAGGGCCTAATTTATTTGTTATCAAAGCCAATACGAAAATATAATTAGATCAAACTAGTCCCCAGTTTTGTTTTGAATCACAGAGTCATAGAAATGGAAAAATGATCACTGCATCAGGAGTTTTAAATGAAATTGGGAACAGAATGGTCACCTAAATGGTATTACCCAAGAGAAGAAAGACAGACTTTTTTTCTGTTTCATGATTAGGCACCCACGATCAACACCACTAGAGACAGTAGAGCCAGTATTTTGATGGAGGGTTATTTCACTCATTATCTCTTATTTTACATTACAAAAGATTATAACCTACGCCTATAGCACCAGTATTAGAAATTAAGAAGATCATAAATAGAAGATAATGTAGTTCTTAAAAACATCATGTAGCATCAGCCTCATGACCTTTCCTGAACAGCAATAGACCCTATTGGTAAGGCATTAGCTTTTTTTTCCTGTTTTGGCTTCACCTGCTCTAGTAAATGCGATCATATCACAGTATACGCCAGCTGATGCCCATCAGCTTTTTATCTAACCACTTGTGAAACAAAAAGTAAAATATATTTCAGTGTTCTTTCATACCTTAACTTATGTTTTAAAGTGAGATAAAATTTATTTTATATAGGTCCTACCTGCACAGATGCTTAGCAGCACCATTTTGGCAGCTAGGGGGTATTTTTCATAAATACTTGCATTCAATCATGTGTTTTCACAAAAATGTATATATTGAATGATTATTTTAATGTTTTAGATTTCAAGTAGGTCCTTATTTACACTTCCTATTTAATGGTATTTTCTAGTTTTAGAAACTGTCTGAAGGTAATTACAGTAATAGCTAGCACCAAGCAGAAAATTACCTAAGCGTTTGCTTAGGTAGCTAGTAGTGCTGGGGCTGATAGGCCAGTTTGTCTTTACAATAAATGCCTGATTTATGGTTTAGTAACAATAATGAGAATTTTACATATAGCACACATCTGTTAAATGATCTTTTTATTGTAATTTTAAGTATTAAAAAAATGTCCTAAATGCAGAAAAGTCACTTGTGAATACTTAGCTTGTAATGACATTTATTTCCTAAATGCTACTAGTGGAATAAAACATTTACTATCAATTACTGTAAATCACACACTTTTCCATCACAGATTCTTTGCACATTTGTATATTTTCACCTTAGTATTTTAAGATACCTTTTTTTATTCCTAAAGAATGCTTTGTGAAGGTTGTGATGCTGTTAGTACTTTAAAAGTGAGATCAGACCATCATCTGCTGCAGTTGGTGTTACAATTTCCTCATACTTGTCCTGTAATTATCAATCTAATTTTTAAAAGCCCTTTATACAGAAATAATAATCTGCCTTTTTTTTCCCCTGTGGCAAAGGCTTTTCTTATTCAAGGACAACATTCAAAACTACGAAGGATACAAACACAAAGAAGTTGCTTAACATGTCAGGGTGGTCTATATCACCCAAATTAACTCTATCAGCTCTCTGTGCAGTCTATGCAAAGAGGTAAGTGCTTCTAAAAAGGCTAATTTCCTAGGCAGCAGGATTCTTGTTTAGCTAGTAAAAAGCACTTTGTAGTAAGTACTGAAGGCCTCCCAGCTCCCACCTCCAACTTCAGACAAGGTGCTTAACAGAGCTGAAAATTAGATGTTTTCAGCTAGTTGGATTGAAATAACTACCACTCTTTGCATAACCCCAGAACTGGGGCAAATTTTTTTCTTTGCTGCTATGACATTGTGAGAGCTTTCTTAGGAAACAGTTAAACAACCTTGTCCTGAAAGGCCTCTAATCTGCAACTCCTATGAATTCTTCCACTAAAAGGAGTCCAGCAGAGGGCCACGAAGATGATTAAGGAAATGGAACATATTTATTATGAGGACGGGCTGAAAGATCTGTGTCTGCTTAGCCTAAAGAGAAGACTAAGAGGCGATCTTATCAGCGCTAGTAAATATCTAAAGGGTGGTGTCAGGAGGATGGGGCCAGTCTCTTTTCAACAGTAACCAGCAGGATAAGGGGCAATGGGCACAAACTGGAACACAGACAGTTCCACCTGAACATGAGAAATGAATCTTTACTGTGAGGCTGACAGAGCCCTGGAACAGGCTGCCCAGAAAGCTTGTGGAGTCTCCTTCCTTGGAGATATTCGAAACCCACTTGGACACATTCCCATGCAACCTGATGCAGGTGAACCTGCTTTATAGAATCATAGAATCACTAGGTTGGAAAGGACCCACTGGATCATCGAGTCCAACCATTCCTATCAAACACTAAACCATGCCCCTCAGCACCTCATCCACCCATCTTTTAAACACCTCCAGGGAAGGTGACTCAACCACCTCCCTGGGCAGCCTTTTCCAGTGCCCTCTGACCATTTCTGTGAAAATGACCCTTTCCCTTTAGTAGCAGGACTGGACCAGAGGTCCTTCCAACCCCGACCATTCTGTGACTCAGTAACTTTTTTCTCAATTCATCCAATGCAATTCAGCTCTCTAGTTCATGCTGTATTGCTGATAAAGATGTTTCTTGGGAAGCCTGCATTTTGTCCTTTTTCATGTCAATGGAACTTTTTTGAAATCAATGATAGTTTTGTCCTTGAAAACAGTGAAAAACTGTTGCGTGTGTGTGGACTAAGCAATCTTTTCTAACCTCTGGGACTGAAATCAGGCAGCCCAGATGTTGATTTGGGTCAGCCAGTATGGGTGTACCAACAGCAAGTTGTAAATGCCAAGCCTGATTCCCTCTAGGAAGAGGTTTCTGATTGTGTAGATAAGGGAGAAGCAGGGCAGAAGCTATCAGAGAAGGCAGAGAGGCACAGGAGTAAGAAAATGAAAGAAAGCTGTCAGTGCTAGAGAACCAGCTAGAGAACTGGACACATGGACTGATAGAAACCTCCCTAAGCTCAACAAAGGCAAATGCAAAGTACTTCATCCTAGAAATAACCCCACGTGACAGTATAGGTTGGGGCAAAGAGTTAGAGAAAGCTTTACAGAATGACCTGGGTGCTCTAGTGGGCAGATGGAACATAACTCAGCAGCATCACCCTGCAGAAGTAACAATCACACACACCAGGCTCTTTCAGAGCAGCAAGCAGGTCCAAGAAAGCGAGCTGCCTCTTGCTTTCAGCACTTGTGAGACTGCTTGTGGAGTACAGTGCCCTATTTAGAGTTCCCCAGCAAAAGAAAGCCATCGACATCACGAGGCAGGTGACTGGCAGACAGCTGCCAAGGTGGTCAGGGAGCTGGAGCACATGTAACTCCCTGGAGAGGACGACAAAAGTTGGTTTGTTCAAACGTAAGAGAAGGCTCAGAAGCAGGCCAAATTCTAACAGCACACGCTGCATTTTCACCATTAGAAAACCCATTGTAAATAGAGAAGAGATTCTTAAGGAAAAAAAAAAAAGATTTAAGTGACACACTGATACAAAAGCATCCTACACATACATTTAGATGCAATTCTGATTTCTAGGAAACTTCAACCTCTTCTGTTGAATTAAAAAGAGTTGCAATGTCAGGCTGCCTCTAACCTCTCATTTGCTGTGGTTACTGTTGGCATTCTATTTCTTGGATCTGAAGTGAGAGGTACATTTATTACAATTCTGTACGTACATTTTGAAGTCATTTTTGACCTTTCCTCCCAGGTAAAGATATTTAAGTTTGCTTACCACCAGGTAACTCAGTAGCACTGTACTATAAATCACTTTTCCGTCCCTATAACAAGAAACTTAAATTTACTGCCTTTTTATTCAGAACAGAAATGCTTGACATCGTTATAACAAAACATTAAGAAATAGATGTTTACAAATGTTACATGTTCCATACTCAACTACTGTGAAAATTCCTTCTACTGATATGACTTGAAATATGTAATTCTTTTGGTAAGTCACAGTACTGGAGCAGTACGACACACTTTAAGAACTCCTTTAATATTCCTAACCAAAACTTTAAAATTACATTATCTCAACTAAGTGTTGCTTCTTTAGGATACTGTCTTCATTCAACAGGAAGGAAGTTGCTGGGTTATAATGACACGCATTGTTCTGTCCAAGGTAGTATCCAGTAGGATTAGGGTAGTCATCAAGTTGTTCTTGTCACCTTAGTTTATTTGGAAACCTGCTGCATTCAAGCCACTGCCTTGTTCTACAGCTTGAGAGTGAATACCTTTAAAGAAAGTAGGACAACACAAAGTTTCTGAAAACTTTTTCTTCTACTGCATTGCCTCAGTGGCAGAACTTTTAAATGGAATGCTGATGCAGGTACCTGGCAATGCTACAGCAAATTTCACTGTTTTAATTCTCTTTAATTACTGTAAGAAAGGCAGAAAGAGCAAAATTTCATCATTAATACAAGTACATCCAAGTCACTGTGTGAGAACATTGTAGGTTTCGTACTTTAAAACTGTGTTATTTGGAAGTTTCCATTGTGAGCAGCAATGAAAAAATGCAATTATTTTTCCCATTAATATGAAAACATAACTGAAGAATACACATTTGGAAACTGTACACAGTCAGATACACTGCAGGTCCAGAAGTCTACTTAAGCAGCTGCAAAATGCCAGCAAGAAAAGTAAGTTCATAAAATAGCGTGGAGATGAGGGGATAGAAACAGCAGGAACTGCTTTCTGCTGGAAGGCTACGTATAATTTGTGAGAGTAACTGCCTTGACAATTGCTTCAGCATCTTGTATAGGAATTCTGTTGTGCTTCCCAGCAGAACTACAGCCATACTTCTGCTCCAGGTCACTACCACTGTCAGCGGCATTGCAGCCTGTTGTCTGAATTCAGCCTGTAAGAACCTAAATGACTGTGACAAGCACCACTGCTTGGCACACCAAGGCAACACACACACAACAGAAAGACAGCACAAAAGTGCTCAGGCTAGTAATAGATTAGTCGGTTCTGAGAGCCAATAAAGTGATTAAGGCAAGAACTAATGACTGGTACACACAACCACACACATCATTTTGACTGACACACAGCTCTCTGAGAAAGCATGCTTATTTAAGTCACTTTATTTCATTCCTTTTCTTGTCTAAAAAACTATGCAATACTTCTCATGTATCCAAGCTTTCAGAACTAAAGTTTGGAATCATAACACACCAGAAAAATGTGCCGAGATATCTGCAGAGCAGTTGAGTTCTAAACAGTGATCACTACTGAGATTTACCCTCTTGCTTGTACTGGAGAAGAGACACAGGAGTAACATTCTAGGAAGAACATCGTGAAAATGAAAACCAGGACAACGGGTAGAACAAAAACATCAGGCAAGTAGTAGTGCCTTTAAGTTGGGGTAAAGCATGGACAATGAGGGGGGAGATACGGAGAGTTAGGGGTAGAAATGGACAGACAGGAAGATGATAGGACACAGGAACTTCTTTTAGCAAAAATGACTAAACCTTAACACAAATGCAGAGAGAGACAGGCAGGTGCGAGCACATTGGCTGAAACAAACATTTAATTTGATTCTGCTTAAGTATTCCTCTGTCTTTGCACAAGCAGAATAAGATCTGTGGATTATTCATTTAAATTAAACTTTAAGCACTCCTATTCATTTAGGTGTTAAGGACAAAACTTCAAAGAAGACTCCACAACCCATCACAGATGTTTCTATAGAACTGCACTGAAGGTTTACTGTCAGCTGTATCGGCTTTTACAGGGATTACATGTGATGAAGCTTGGTCAATTTCTTACCTACAAGCCATTACTTCTGAAACTGTAACTAAATATCCAGCAATGTTTCACACCTTTGCAGCTCTAAACAATGCACAATTCCCTACAACCTCAGAAAATAAACCCAAAGATGATTCACAGGGTCATGGTTTCTCAGGTTCTCTTCAGAGTGGGGAAGGAAACAGGAAGAGAGGAAGGGAGACAGGAATTTATGCATTTCTAAACTATATAAATTAAAGCCTAAAAATGTTCATGCCTTGACCCTGAAAAAGCTCAAGATTCCCTCTCCTCCACCTTCCTCCATTTTTACCTTACTCAGCAAATTACCTCTAGTTTTCCATAGGCCACTTTCGAGTCTCAAACTGGAGACAGTTCTCAACTGGAGACAGGGAAGTAGTACAACAGAGACAGTTTCTCACAGCAATTACTAACGGTCTAACAGACACTGATCAAAAAAAGAAAAAGCTCTGAAAAAAAAAATAAATATATTGACCATCAAATTGAGAAATCCTTCTCCTGGCCACCAGCATCCTTTGCAAACATAATCAATGCTGTGCAGAGTTCTCCTGTCGGTGGTCCCATGCCCCTGGCAGAATTTTAATTCTTCTAATTTCAAAGAATGAAAAATAAAAAGTAAAATTTAAAAAAAAAAAGCAGGAAAAGGATATGAAGAAAGAAAAAGAAGCACAAGAAAACCTATCAAACCATTTCGGACACTCTATGTACTCAACAACGTGTGTATTTTTCTTTTAAAGTGACCAAACACCTTCCACCAAAGTTTAAATGAAAACTTTATTTCGATACATTCTAAAAGTAGAAATTTTAAAAAATAATCAAAATTAAGACCAACATCAAACATGTATATACAACAGCTTTGTAGGACAAGTATTTAACTACTCTGTGAAAAGGTTAGACCAGTAATCGTAAGAGTTAATTAAAAAGGTTGCCTGTGGCTTCAAAACTACTGTCAATGATTAACATGACAAAACAATAGATTCCTTTTAAGTTTTATAATTCTTTTCTGTTAATAAAAAAAACATAAAAATAGTTGGCTTTTTAAAATTATTTTTTGAAATACGCAGCTTTTTATCTCATGTAGGTACAGCGTTGTTCTGCTCTGCGCTTGAATATTTAGAAGACAGTTTTTCATTTCTCAACACTTTGCTTTCTTGCACACCGAACACATATTCAAGTTTTAAGGTTGTCATACTCAGAAGTGACTGCATTTAAACAATAATTCTTTGTTTCAATTCACTCAGCTGCTTTCCTCCAAGAAAATATTGGTATAGCTAGGTGTTTTTTTATAGCTAGCTTTCCTTCCTATAGCTAGCTTTTGAAAATCAGGTAAGCAAGTATTCTTGAAAAAGTATAAAAACAAGATTGTTTGTTATTATCCACATCCTGACAAGTTCTGCTACTCCAGATCACTAGTCAAGGACGCAGAGGATTTTGCAGAAGTATAATGACACATACATATTTTAAATCAAGACAGAAATATTAAAAGGTTTTTTCAACGCTACCATCACAAGAAACAAACTGCTAAATTTTGCTCCTATCAGTCATCTCCTCCTCCAATTTTTCCATTATTTTTCCTGATAAGAGAAAAGACATTCCACTTAACTTCAAAATTTAACTTTCAACTGTCCTTCAGGGGAAATGAGACTTAAAATTTTCCTAATACACACTCTGCAAGTTTGCACACATTATTTATTCAAACGTTTCTTCAATTGTTCTAGATGCCTTGCCTCGGCATCCTGGAGAACTAATACAGTGGCTTTAGACTGAAGTGGATTAAACTCTATAGTCATCAAACAACAGAGATCTATCAGTTGTTTTTGACATTGCTCTAAACCACTTTTAAGCTTGAGATGTAAAGCTGGATCCTTTTTCAGCCTATTCATTTCAGGCACTGAAAAGCCAATCAAACTTGTAAGAATATCATCAGCAAAATCTACTTCAAGATAAGCTGAACCATCAGAAATTTTTGCCTTCACACCCCAGGACCCATTGCTGCTTGTGAGGTTTCCAGTGAGAGTAACAATAAAACACTTAACTTTAAAGATTGTAACAGTTTGTGGTTTTTTTGCA